>NC_140092.1:9410961-10010961 GCF_964237585.1 Gallinula chloropus | reverse complement strand
AAAAATGATCGCAGCTATAGATAAAGTTTATGACTGTAGTGGAATAATTTTGTGTAAATATTAAGATTTTAAATTATGCTGGCTGTTTTGGATTCATGGAGTAGTTGTGAAGCAATCCCAATTTTGTGAGCATGTTTATCATTTAAACAGTGTGACAGTATTGCATACAAATATTTAGAGCTTGAAAGCCTGGGAGATTTGTCCAGTTCCAAACTTTGTTGGTCCTTATTCAAGTTTGAAACCAACCATTTATGTTGTTTTTCTTCCCTAGCTGGATCCACAAAAACAAGAGGACTTGAAAAACATGGACATAGCTTCAGTGTGAATAGAAGAAATGCCAGAACTGGGGACGAATAATAATGAATCTGTGTCATTTGTGTCATTTAATGGGTGCGTGGCCAAATGTGCGCTGATGTGATGAATGGACATCACTTTAGACCTAAAGAGACACATATACGTGTCAAATGCCACAACTTCTCTCCTTACATCTTTCATATGGGATCGAAAAGCTAGAGGGAAGATGGGGTTTATCACTAGAAACATGTTGGATGCCAGCAACTGGTAAAGGACAGTGGAAATGGATTAACACACCTTCAACTCCAGCGTTACTCAGAACATTGTTTCTTGCTCATGATGCCTAATGTTCTTCTGGACACATATACTCAGCAAATGATAGTGCTATTTTTATTGTTAATTTTGAGATAAGCTGTAGCTTTTTTAGTTTGAGACATTCTGTCTTTTCCACGATAGTTGTTAAAAATCAGAGCAGAAAAATACAAGATTTAAATTACAGTTGACTTCAATAAAATGTTAGGTGTGAAGATTAGCACACCCTACAGGTTGGTAATTAGTAAGACAGTAATAAAAATTCTCTCTTGTCTTGTTTAGTCCATGTGTGTAAATGAAACAAAATACTATTTAAAGATAACTAAAAACAGTTTTGTGAGATAAAAGGGCAATTCAATGGGGCAAGAATGCTGATCAACAGGCTTGAAAAGTATTGAATGGTTCATATGGTGACTAATTAACTTCAAACAGTTCATTACTCAAAATAATGTTTCACAATCTAATAAATGCTTAGAAGTAAAGGTCCTCTCTGCTATTAGTAGTTTTATGGCACAAACAGATGGTTTTGAAAGTTACTGGCACTCTATGTGTTATTTAATTTCTTCCCTCTGGTAGTCTTGTCAGATTTCCAGACTATGCTAAAGTAACAGAAAGACACAAAGGAAATAACCTTGCATTCAAGACCACTGGCCCATCTCATTCAGTATGTATTTCTAATAGTGGCCTGTGCCAGATCTTGCAAGAGATGATCAACATAGTACCCCACATTTATATCCACAATGCCAAAGCCATTTGGAAGCCTAAATTGTATTGTTACTAAACTTCATGAATGTAAGCTCTCAGAAATACATTGCCTCAAGCATCTCACATGACTTGAGATATCAAAAGAATAAAATAGTTGCTTATTCTTAACCTGTGGCAATGACTAGTTGGTTTATTCGCTGAACCATAAGGGAGAATGTTTTTTCTGAGTTCATTTGTGAATTACCTTAACTACCATGTACAAGAAAGAATTCTGTACTTTGCTCCTATGAGCAATAAAATATAAATAGGGATACTGGCATACAGAAACATACTGCCCAGTTGTTGTGCTCGGTGCAGATACTACCTCCTGTTAGTATTCTCAGGTACTAGTAAAGTATGATGTTATTGAAGCCTTTCCTCTGACAAATTTGGTTGAAATTAGTGAACAGCTTCAGAAATTACAAGAAGGAATTATACTTTCATAATTTTCTCTCATGTAGCTATTATGTACATGCCATTGAGACTTCAAGTCTTAGAGAATTGGACTGAAGATAGATACATTCAGTGCTTCAAACACTGAGAGCACATATCTCTGCTAGTGGATGAACACTTAATTTCTAGTTAATAATTTCTTAGGAACCTTTAATACCTTACAACTGATCCAAGGGAATTATGAGTCTGTTATTTGAGGGGGGGGGAGGGTAGATGTTCTTTCTATCTTCTGTTAACATAACAATCTTTGGCAGTATTTCACATCTATGAAAGTCAGAGTTCAAGTACTGACACTGATGGATGAGGATAGGGTTTCTCATAACATGCTTGACAATATCTTAAAATTTGCAGTAAAAATCTTACTTTGCTGCTACAGCAGTGTGTCCAGGCGGCCAGGAAAGCGAATGGCATCCTGGCTTGTATCAAAAGTAGTGTGGCCAGTAGGTCTAGGGAGTGATTGTGCCCCTGTACTCGGCATTGGTGAGGCCACACCTCAAGTACTGTGTCCAGTTCTGGGCTCCTCACCATAAGAAGGATATTGAGGTCCTCGAGTGAGTCCAGAGAAGGGCAACCAGGCTGGTGAAGGTGATGGAGGGAAATCATATGAGGAGCAGCTGAGGGAGCTGGGGATGTTTAGCCTGGAGAAGAGGAGGCTTAGGGGAGACATTATCAACACATACAACTACCTGAAGGGGGGTTGTAGAGAGGTGCATGGTGGTCTCTTCAGCCAAGTAACAGGAGATAGGACAAGGGGAAATGGCAGAAAGCTGCACCAGAGCAGGTTTAGATTAGATATTAGAAAAAAATCTTTTACTGAAAGAGTTGTTGGGGCCTGGAACAGGCTGCCCAGGGAGGTGGTTGAGTCACCTTCCCTGGATGTGTTTAAAAAAAGGGTAGATGAGTTACTTAGGGTTGTGGTTTAGCATAGGATGGGAACAGTTGTACTTGATGATCTTAAAGGTCTCTTCCAACCTTGTTATTCTGTGATTTTGTGATTCAATGGTGGACCATGAGCTGGATAAGGAATTGGCTGGACAGTAGCACCCCAAGAATTGTGGTCAATGGCTCAATGTCCAAGGGGAGACCAGTGATATGTGGTGTTCTTCAGGGGTCAGTATTGGGACTGGCATTGTTTAACATCTTTGTTGGAGTCATGCACAGTGGGATTGAGTGCAACCTCAGCAATGCAACACCTTGTTTACAAACACCTGTGAGGGCTACTGAGCATGTTATTTTAGTAGCAATAAAATAAGGAAATGTAAGTTAAAACATGTATTTAAAATAATAATTACTCTAGAAATTTAGCATTTCTAGAAAGACCATCACAGGAGGGCAAACTGATTTTATATGAGATGCAGTATGCTGAAAGGTTTTCTTACTATTGTGTATGATATCAAGAGGCTCCACAAAAGCTCAGGACATACCTGGTGAGGATTCAATTATACAATCCAGTCATCCACCTGAGCTGACAAAAGCCTGATATCTGGAAAAAACTTTACTAAAAGTGTGTTTTCTTCCTGTACAGTTCTCTCAAGGAAAATTACAAAAGATATGGTGTTTCTTTGTCACTTCCATTTCTTCACTGAATTCTGTCAGCACTGGAAACACACCTGCCTTTGTGAATTTATCTCACATGTTTCTCATTTCACTATTTTTGTTTTTGTCATTTATTTTTGCTGTCTTTTTCATAATTTGTGTGTTGAGATGTGGGAGTTTTGACTGTTAATCATTTGGGGTTGGTTATTTGTTTATTTTTTAATTTGTCTTATTTTCCCTTTGTCCTTTCTATACTGCCTGTCTCATCTTTTCTTCCTCATTAACATAATTCCTTGAAAAAATCACTATTGGTCTCAGTTTCATGCTTATGAGTAGCATTTGCAGTAAGGAACTGAGCAGTTAGAATTCTTCATCCATCCTTTGCATTTATGTACTGCCTAGAGACCCAGATAATTAGAAGATAGATAAATATTTTCAATATAATTAGTGATAATTAGGGTATGCCCGTTAGAATTAGGTAGGAGGAGACAGAATGCCTCCAACAGATTTCCCTACCTGGCTAGATTTTTCTGGTTACAGCTATTTTCCAGTTAGAGGAATACAGTATATTTTTATTATTGTTACTTCAGCTAGATAGGGTTTTTCATAGTCTCCAATCACTATTTACTTTTCTATTGAGAATTTTATACACCTCTCCAAAAGTGTAGTCTATGAGCATTTTTTCCTATTATAGTTATAATAAATTTCTAAACAAGTCACTGCCATGTCAGTCAGAAGCAGCATAGCTTTTGATGATTCACATAAAGTAGTTAGCTTCATGAAAAGAACTTACTCTTTGTAAAACAACTACAACTTTGAAACGGAAACCTTACACCAAACTCAGCTACTAATTGCCAGGTTGGCAAATAAATTAATTAATTGGTTCAGAAAACACCTAGTTACAATTCAACCAAATATAAATGACTCATAATCCTTCCATGCTGCTAATGGCATTTCAGTCAATAGGGTTTGTTTAAATTAGATCATAACTATTGATATAGTTTTTAGGCAACAGATACAGTCAATTATGGCAGTTCCAATTTCCTTTGATTACAAAAGGATATAAGACAGGACTGACCACTGTCTACAAGACTGAAAGTATTTGTTGGTAACACAGGATTCATGTCTCATATTTAGAGAAGTGCAAATGCCTGTTTCTCCTGAACATACATTTTTGCTTCCTTTGCCTGTATTTTCATGACTATTCTTTATCTAATTCTTCCACTTTTCATTTAAAATTTATTTGGTAAATAGAACAACTCATCAGAAGAAAAAAACTAATTGGAAATAGTATGGAAAAAAGAAGTTTAAGCTGTTAACACAGGAGAAAAGTCTTGATTTGCTTCGCTATCTGGAAAGATCCTTTTTGCAAAGCTGGAATTGAAGAGCTTAGACCAAACACCTTAAATACCCAGAACTGGGTCAACATAAATAGAAGGAATGATGAAAAATATTTTACTTAGCAGCATAGCATGTTTCTTTCAGGAAAATGTATGCCAAAATCCTTCATCACTTAAAGGATTTTGCATTTATATCCTCATATGTATAGGATGAGGACATAGCTGGTGTAAACTGGATTACCTCCCTGAATTCCAGAGCTGTTAAGTCAAATAGTTTTTCCTGTGAATTATTTCTTCATTTCCATGCTGATGGACTAAGGTACATTTTGTTGACAATCAGAAAAGAGATGCTGGAAATGAAGTCTAACATTCCTTTCAAAGTACATCCTACTTAGAAGAAAAACAAACAAACAAAAACAATCCTTTTCTTATTAAGGATTACTTGTGATTTGTAGCAAGGTGTTTTGCTGTGTGTTTCTAACATACCTGAAGTATCCACAGTACTGAAAGCCAAAGTAATTCACTGTGAGCTTTTGCTGAGATTTATATAATGCTAAGAATAATATTGAAAATTGGGGTGTGTAATCACCACCAAAGTGATCCCAGTTATATATATTGACTTCTCAAGGACAAGTGCAAGATATTTTGGTTTGGTGGCATTACAATGGTAAAAGACTATTTGCCAGTTTCCTCATGCACCATTTAAAAGTGAGAATCCAAGACAAAGAAAAACATATACATTTTTCATAGTCAAAATACTGGCTTAGAGTGGTGAAAGTGATTGCTGAAGAATAAGGTGATATGCTGCATGATGTATGAGTGTCTTAAACAACAAAAGATTCCTTAACAGGTTTGCCAGACTTTGAATCAAGACTTGCGTTTGCAAGTGGAGCAGGCGTATGTAATATATTTTTTAACTTTCCTTTTTTCTCCTTTGTGCAGGCATTTAGAGGTGATGAAAGAAAGAAATATCACTGGCTTGAGTAAGCCATTGTGTGGGTAGTTAAGAAAAGTTTTTCATTTCATGTCTGCCCAACTTTTTTTTCTTCTCTATGAAACTCAGGAATTTAGTTTCTCTATGTTCAAAGTGGGCAGCTTCAAAACAGCCATTGCATTGGCATTTCTGTTGCAGAATATTGTCATAATACAGATCAAAAAGATTAAACTGATATCAGGTAAAACATAGGAGAAAAGTAAAGCCAGGAAAAATGTCCCATGTATATACATGTGAGGAAAGAACCCAAATCATACAATCATAGAATTGTAGGGGTTGGAAGGGACCTCGAGAGATCATCGGGTCCAACCCCCCTGCCAAAGCAGTTCCCTAGGACATATCACTCAGATAGGCGTCCAGACGGGTCTTGAATATCTCCAGAGATGGAGACTCCACCACCTCCCTGGGCAGCCTGTCCCAGGGCTCTGTCACCCTCACTGTGAAAAAGTTTTTCAGCATGTTGGTGCAGAACTTCCTGTGCTCCAACTTGCAGCCATTGCCCCTTGTCCTGTCTCCACAGACCACTGAAAAGGGGCTGGCTGATTCTCCCTGCATCCCCTGCTTAAGATAATTATAAATTTTAATTAGGTCCCACCTTAGTCTTCTCTTCTCAAGGCTGAACAGTCCCAACTTAGTCTTTCCTCATAGGGGAGATGCTCCAGGCCCTTAATCATCTTCGTAGCCCTTCTCTGGACTCTCTCCAGGAGATCCCTGTCCTTTTTATACCAAGGAGCCCAGAACTGGACACAATACTCCAGGCGAGGCCTGACGAGGGCAGAGTAGAGGGGGAGGATCACCTCCTTTGACCTGCTGGCTATACTCCTCCGGATGCACCCCAGGATCCCATTGGCTCTTTTAGCCTCCAGGGCACACTGCTGGCTCATGGCCAACCTGTCATCTACCAGGACCCCCAGGTCCTTCTCCACTGAGCTCTTCTCCAGCAGGTCATCCCTCAGCCTGTACTGATTCAAGCAGTTATTCCTTCCCAGGTGCAAGACTCTACATTTGCTTTTGTTGGACTTCATCCGGTTTCTAACTGCCCAGCTCTCCAGCCTGTCCAGGTCTCTCTGGATGGCAGTGCAGTGTCCTGCGTGTCAGCCACTCCTCCCAGCTTTGTATCATTGGCGTACTTGCTGAGGGTCTATGAATGACTAAGAAAGGGTATACCAGATCGTAAGAAAAACAGGCATTGAATCGAGAAAAAAATTAAAACCTTTAATATCAGAGCAATGTTACACCAGCTTTAAGTGATTCTGAATATCCCATCACTGACTTTTATTTATATATTCCTCCCCACTCCCCACCCCACAAAAATCTGGAGAGACTCAATTCACTGAGTGGGTTTCTAACCACCAAAGTGACTAGTTCACCATTTAACTGAGATCCAGATATAAGCCAAAGCATATCTGTTACCTCTGGGGTGGTTGTTTTTCATAAGTTCTAGTCTGAATTCACCTCTGTGCTACTAGCCTCAGGAGAAATGCCCAAGGCTACCTGGTGCATCGTATGGATGCATGGCATCAAGCGTCCTTCCAGGACAGCTCAGAAGTATGTCTCCTGAGCTGTGCATCGGGGACTGTGCTGCCATTTCTGCCTTGTGGCTCCAGACCTGTCAAGATGTCAGTGACACTGGTGAAAATGAAAACAGATTTTCTGACACTATGAAGACCAAAGGAAAACAGTCAGAAAATTGAAACTTCTCAAACCATAAGGAGAAGTGGAAAAATTCCCAGCTCTTAAAAACTGGGCTTTTGTGATACAAGCCTGTTCTGCTCTAACTGATGTGTTTATAGACATGCCAGTCTTGAACTAAATTATGCCCAACAATATATTTGGTGCTGGGTGATTTTTCCAAGCATTTGTTTTGCACCTATTGTTAGTATCTGAGTTCCATTAAGACAAAGATGGAAGCCCAGCCTTTTTCTTTGGTTTACTTTTACTGTAATTTAGGCACTGTCATAAAAGCAATCTATGAGCAAGGAACACGAGAGAGATAGTGATCACATTTGAGTCTCCTTGTCACATAGTTATAGCATTTGTTGGGGCACTTAAAGACAGATTACTCCCAGATGTTACCAATGCCACAGGCAGGTAGATTGTTTTTTAATAATACCTTTCACAAATGTCAGTCCCCGTATTGGAAAGGAGTACTGAGATTAGCCAGTAGCATCCATTTAACAAAGTAGACCTGCCATTAGGCAGTAGGCACACATCCAGCTCACCAGTACTTTGACTCATGGCTCCCTCAAGCCTTCCAGACAACTAAGGAAGATGTAAAAGGCTAATCAACTCTAATTTGTGATCTTGTTCAATGTCAGGGAAAAAATTATTTTTTTTTTTTTTCCTCTTCGGCAGCAGAATATGAGCTTTCCAGAAGAATAAAAGACATGGCTTGGTAACATACTGGCCCTGTATGACATTTCCAAGAATATGTAGTCTTTGGGTTGAGCTAGAACAATCCTGGCAGCTAGTGCATACAATCCACCATCCAAGAGTATGCAGGGCTGGCTGTGTCCTGGGGTCTTGCAGTTGGCATGCTGCCACGCTCATTCCTTTCCAAAGAGATAAAGCTCTCTGATGCTTCTGCCATCCTCTCTCTTTGTATCCAATAGCCTCACATACTTATCCTTTAGTTATATAGACATGCTGGTAATTTATATATGCATACACACACATACCATTTTGTGGAGGCATACATTAGGCTGCAATTGAAAGCCATCTAAAACCAACCAGGAGGCCCTATATTGAAACTCCATTTCAGTTATGGTGTAGGCAATTTCATGTTTTACTAATTTGTGCTATTTTACGCATTGTGAGCAGATTTGCCAATGCCTTTTGAATGCTTTTCTGAACAAGATTTCCTCTCTTGTAACCCTCATCTGTACCCATTGCTCAGGTGTACAACCAGGCTGCTAGGCACCTCCCTACTTTTTGACAAGCTGCAGTAACAGCAAAAAATTTCAAGTCTCTGACTTGAAAATGAAATGTCAGTCCACAAAGTTGTTGGTAGGGAAAGCTAGTGACAGAAAACCCCAGGGTATGAGTGAAAGCAGCCTTGTAACAGCTGCAGATTCCAGCCTATCCATTACATTGACCTTAATATCAAAACACCTTCAGGTAAGAGAGGTACAGCAGCAGTACTGTAATCTTACCCTATTTGATGTTGTTGTAACAGTTTGTATAAATGATCAATTTAAACAAAACAAACCAAAGCCATACAAAATCCATTCATTTCTCCATCCATTCAAAGTAGTTTGGCTTTCTTCCCTCCCCTTGCCCTCACCACCACCACCATCAATTGCCACACGTCATCCTTTATTAGCAACAGGACATTTTTATGAGTTGATCTGAGCCTTTGCACTAGATATAAATATCAACCCTGGGGGAGGAGAACACTTCTTGAAGGATGCTGTGTGCTTTTAGCTGGACCCACCAGAACTATTGAGAGGCTTCAGATACCTGCACTGGCTGCCTGCCACAGGGCTTATTCAAGCCAAAGTGCAAATTTTTGTGGTAGGAAACATTCAGGAGAGACAAAGATCACAACCAATTCATTGGAACATTTATTTATTAATTAAGTTTTTATTATTAACAGCAGATAAGTATTGTCATGGTTCATTTGGTTATTTCCTCACACAAACTCATGCAGCCACAGTAACAGCTGGAGGGCCAAACTCAGCTCTTTTCTAAGAGGGTGTGGGTAAAACTGACTTGCCAATGATTCCTTGGTAGGTGGTGATAATGTCCCTCAAAGTTTCTTCTTTTCAGATGGATATATAATCCTGTAAAATTGGATGTGGCCTCAGTTATACAACCAGTTGCTGGTGCTGGTGTGTGCTGGACAGACACTTAGTGTCCTGAGTTTAACAGTTCTTGCAGATTCAGCAGAGTCACTGGGCTCCAGAGCTTATCTGATCCAGTGAGGCATTTGAGCAAGAGCTCTCAGAAAATACTTCCATGCTCATTGACCTGATATTTTCTTATAAGTACTTTTTTACCAACACCTGTAGCTACTTGTGAGGCCAGTTCACAACAGTTCACACAGAATGGGCCTGTGTAGAATGTCTGAGTCACAAAACACATTTGAGAACACACTGTGCAACACTACCACTTAGTGCACATTACTGAAAAGCTTTTAACAGTTTTTCCAAAGCTTCCTAGCATATTCACCTTCAGGCATATAAAACCCTGAAAAAACAAACATGACCATCAGTAAGAAGCAAGAAGATCTGCAATGTTAGGTCAAATATACTACTTTCTGAACAGTCCTTCTCAGTGCTCAATGCTCTATATAATAACCTTCACATATTATTCTGCACAAAGCTTTAATTTTAACAGTGAATCCCAAGTATTTTGTTTAGTGTCTCAGAAGCATTCACACATCTAATCTTAATCCTACCTAATCTTATTATTAACAAACTGGATACTTTCACATATCTTCTTTACTAACTATATGCAAGGTGTTGCCAACACATTTGATATTAGAAAATAACTGCCCTGTGCTGGAAGTTCTGTACTGAGATTTGCACTGAATGTCTCTATACTGGTCACTTTACGTACTCCTGATGGAGATTGCAGTTTTGAAAAGATCATGGTAATTTCCACATTCTGCAAGCCTACTTGTGTGCGATGCAGTTTACTTCTTGACACTAGCTTCTTCATTCTCTGTTCAGTATTCCCACACTGTGCTGTACCTCTTCACAAAAACTGTCAAACAGCACAGCTGGAGTTAATAAACTGAGGAAGGATGCCCATTACCAGTTACAGACATCCCTGTTGTTTGATGCTTTCAGTATTTCATTATCTCCACATCAGCACTGGTAGTCCTGCAACTGAAAAGCCATCAAAATAACACAGCTTGAAATGATAAATGAAAGTAACAGAACAACTGCAGCACAGAGCATGCAATTCTGTGGGCTTTTCTAGGTGAACAGAGATTTGTATCTGTGCTGTGGCAGTTTTACACTACCACACAAAAGGTTTACCCAGATGTGTTTGTTGGCTTAAAGCCATTGGAGTAATTTCACATAGACAATTTTCTGTAAGTGCTAGGAAAACTAAGAAATTACTCTTTTTTTGTTTGTTAGGTTGGGCTTTTTTCTTCAGGAATAGACTATAAAAAGGTACAAGATTTCATTTTTTTCCCTTTCATTAAAGAAAGGAGAAGTCCAGGAAAAATAGAACATGCTTCAGGAAAAGTCTGTATCAAACACAAGTAATCTTACTGCAAAATGATTGAACTAGTCAAATTAATTGGCACATTTGTTCCTGAACTGAGGCTAGGTATGTGACTCAGGAAAGTACCAAATTCTCAATGAAGAGTTAACAAAATGGATCAGAATTCTCTGACCCAGTTTAACAATTAGCTGGAGGTGACGTGATGTGAAATTTAAATGTACACTCCAGAGCAGGGAGTTCTTTCATCCTTTTCACAGAATTTCACATGAATTCTTTCATCCTTAATAAACATGGCTAAATTTAAAACTGGAATGTATATTTCATTTTATTGTTATAAACATTATCTGCTTAGTGCCAAGAGCATATTTGCAGCAACTAAAAGTGTATTGCTCTCACTATTTTTCAGATCTGCTATGTGTTCATATAGCTGCTGCATATAATTAAACATGTAAAGCATAAGACCAAAATTGATAATTAGCCTTCAAAATTTTTAAGTACTGTTTGGGAGTTAAGCCACACAGTTCCCACTATAGTCCTGAGAAATCACACAGCTAAAATTCTTTCACTGCTGAGGAGATTATTCCTAAAGAACATGGGAGAGAAATTTGCACTTTCTGTTTTTTTAAGGATCAATTTATCTTTTTGCTATTTACTTTTGTGCTTCAATTTGTATTTTCCTACAAGAAATAAAAAGTTATTTATTGTGATTTCAGGTGTTCAGCCTTGAAGAGGTAATTCATTACAGCTCTTTACTGATAAGCAGTTTAAAAAAAATCAAAATTCACTTTAAAATAAATGCAAAGTAAAAGCCAGGCAAATGGACAAAAACCCCAAACCAAGATTCCACAGTTCCGATTTTTAAAAAATTGTCCTTTTATTAGCATAGGAAAACATTCTTTTTTGGGGTATTATGTTAAAATGTATGCTACTGAGTGGGGCTACAAAGATTTTTTTTCTACTTTTAGACTCTCGTTAACATAAATAGGGAATTCCAGGGATTCTTAGAGCTTTGTGAAGACTCAGCTTGCTTTGACTTCTGTTAAGCAGTCTCATACATTTCCCTGTAAAGAATGTAATTATGATTTGGGGGGGAAGAAAATTTTACATAGACCCCACTAAAAAGTGACTCCTATTACTGTTTTCTATTTGTCTTTCCCTAAGATGTCTTTCCCTATATGTATATATGGGGGGGGGGGGGCAGGGGGGAGGCGAGGAGGGAGGGAGGAAGTAAGGAAAATACATTTTTTTAGCTGGCCCATAGTCAGACTTCCAGAAACAAAAGAAAACTATGCCTTTACGCTGGCAAGTAATTCCTTACCGCTGACAGATAACTGGTTTTTGAACACATCTTTTTATATCATATACACCATCGGTTTCCCTACTCAGAAGGTGAATGAAGTGACTTGTGTGAGACAGACTACAAGCTGTGCACAGACACCTTTTTTTTTTTGTTTCCTTTTCACAACATTAATTTGAGGTAAACATTTTCCTTGTACCTGAACTCATTGCTGAAATGTATTTTCTCTTCCTACTCCACCTACAGTCACTTTTTTCTTAATCCCCTGCAGGTATTTAGAATTAACTTTCATGTTGTGCCTTAGTCCTACTTTCCCCAGGCTTTGCAAATTCTCTTTTCTTAATAAACTTTTTTTATCATTTTTGTTATCCTCTTTTTTTTTTTTTTGGATTCTTTCCAATTCAGCAAAATCTTTTCTGTATTATGGAACCCGAAACAGTATAAAGCACTCAAAGACGGTCTCACCCCTTCCGCACCGAGATAAAAAATTAATTACCTGCCCCCCTTCTCTTGACCTAATTCCTCTCATTACACAGTACATGCTCAATATGGTGTTTGGCATTTTGCAGCACATCGCTCTGTATTCTTCTTCAGAGTTTATGGGTTTGCTCTGAGCCTGGTCTTTTCTTGTAGCCATGGAAATTTCCAAATTAATCTTTCTCCATGTTACACGTTAGGCTCTTTCACAGTTCACATTAAACATTGTTAAAAGTCAATTCTTTTGTATTTAGACCCTGATCATAGTAGGATTCATTTGGGAACTTCCCTATAGTCTAAACTCAGAATAAACAGAAAAATGATGGTGTAGTTGGGTGCAGCAAATACTTCTGATTTTATAGTTTTACTGAAAATGCAGGTAGGTCTTTTCTGTTGGAGCACACGATCAGGGATATTTTGATGAAGAATGACCAGTGCGTTCCTAAGAAATTGGACTGTAACATTTTTGGGGTTTTTTCCCCCTCAATGTCTATCTTAGGCTATGCTCTTCCTCTAAGCCTTGTATTTCATGCCATCAGATCAAGTCTTGGTTTTGGAGTTCTGGTAATTATTCTTACCTCTTCGTCTACACTTCTATTTCATTTTATCTCTATAGAAACAAGTTTATTTGATATAGACGCTCCTTTTAATCACATGGATTATGTCACCTTGATCATGAAAGCTGAAAGAGCATCACTGTATTAAGGGAACTCAAGTGGCCCTTCTTTCTTTACTATTCAGTGGGACATAATGTAATCAGCAGTGAAAATGCTTTCTGTTCTCATGCTGTTAACTCATAGAGCCTCCAGGACATTAACCAATGTACTGATATTTTATCACAACATTATGCAGATAAAACCCCGTGTTCGCATACTTAAAGAAAAAAAACCCCAAATGTTTGACTTAATAACAGTTACGAACTTAACTCAATGACTTAACTCTTTATAGAGTCAGATATAAGGAAACATGATTAAAATACTCTTGTATAGATCTGTCCATTGCTCTCTTACCATGTATAGTTAAGATATTCTATTCACCTGTGTTAGCAGTGTAAAAGTGTCTCATAGGAAAATAAAATCAGTGTCACAGTCACTCTTTATAGCACAGAACTTGTTGCCCAAAAACTTCATAGTGATTCCTATGCAAACTGCAAAGCATGCCTGATGACGAGCATTGTACCAGAAATTATTGGATCCTTAACCTGTAAAAGGTGCATAGTAACATCATTCCATTCCATAATATCCGACAATTTTCCGATGACAAACATTGCAGACAGGTACTTGCTAAACCAGGAGTCATCAGAGCCTACAAATTTATTTATGAGTTAATTGATGCTGATGCTTTTGACCTTACATTCATATCTCAAGTAACAGAGCCCTCTAAAAAGTTGAGTGAGTAGCCTCAACTCTAAGTTATCTGGGGTTTCTCGCTCTTTAGTCATCAGAAAGAGAGGAACATCTTCCAAGGGGCAACTATTTTTTTCATAGACTCTTACACTATTGTTTGTAAATTATTTTTGAGAAACAACTTCTCTGGTGATTCAAGAGGAAACCTAGATAGAAAAATTTGAATTAGATTCCTAACTTTTAAAGTGAAGGGGATGTGCGATGGGTGACACTAAAAGTCACTCCAGGAAGCAGTGTGAACTATTGCTGTCACATGGACATTTTGCTATCTGACAAAATACCACTAAAGCCATGCATACAATTGAATGATTTGGCCTTGTTTGGATGTTGACTAAGCTGTGGTAAAAACGTGACTCCTACTGATTACAGAAATGAATCTGAGCAGTTGATGACACTGGCAAAACTGCTGATAATCACTGCTGAGTACTGCTATGGTGTTGCACAGCTGGGTTCTGGTGGAGAAGGGGGGTCTGCAGGAGTGGCTTCTGTGGGAAGCAGCCAGAAGCTCTCTGCAGGCCCCACAGAGCAAACACCAGCTGGCTCAAGGCCAGAGTTGTTGCTGACCTATTGGGGGCTCGTCCAAGGCTGAGCCAATTGATGATGGGCACAGTGCTTCTGTGAATCACATTTAGGAGAAAAAAAAATGCAAGCAGCTGCATTTTGCCACCAGAGTGAGAAGCTGTTAGGAACTGTGCAGACACCAAAGCCAGTGAAGGAGGGGTAGGAGGTGCCCCAGGTGCCATAGAGAAAGATTCCCCTGCAGCCTGTTGAGAAACCCATGGTGAAGTGGGTGTCCCCCCCGCAGCCCATGGAAAAGGATGAGACACCACTTGTAGCCCGTGGAGAGGCCCCACGTTGAATGGAGCAGGGGGAGGCATACAGGAGATGCTGTGACCCACGTTGGAACAAGGCTCTGCCAGCACTTGCAGCTCATGGAGAGAGACAGAGACACAGAGATAAGCGAAAGAGAGAAGTCCATGCTGGAGCAGGTTTGCTGGGGGGAAGGCTTGTGACCCCATGGAGGACCAGGCTGGAGCAGTCTGGACCTGAAAGACTGAGAGATATTCTATGATTTTTGACTGCACTCTATAGGAGTGACCCATGCTGTTCAGTCTATGAAGAAGGGATTGCTGGGCTGAAGGTGCTTGAAGATCTGTTCACACTTCTCATTATCCAACTCTGATTTCACTGGGTGTGTGGTGTGGTGTAATAGATCAGAGTTTTCTTTCCTGTGTTCTGTGTTGAGCCTGTTTTACCAGTGTCTCTGACTGTGGAATGGTCTCTCCCTGTCCTTATCTCGACTCCTGAGCTTCCTAAGATATATTTTCTCCAGTCCAGCTGAAAAGGGGAGTGATAGAGCAGCTTTGGTGGGCATCTGGCCTCCAGCCAGGGTCAAACCACTACATCTGGTTAGTCAGCGGACAGTCACAAGCTCATGGCTGAAGATCAGTTCACATCTGTTTTCTTTTGATGTGATACTTATTTACTTTAAAAGCTTAGCACCGCTGGACAGTGATACTACTAGTTTCCTGTAACGAAGCACCAAGTTTCTGTGGGTGAATCCTCAATACAGAATGGCTTTAGACTGGGAGTTGATGGTCCTTGACCACTTTCATTTCAAACACAATGCTTTCCATTGAAATGCCTCACCTGTGTATTCATTTATTTATTACTTTGAACTACTAGAAATAGGTGCACAAGTTATTTGAATGGATTCCTGTAGCAATTTATTTCTTTATAGATTAAAAATTCTCTCCTTTTTCATTAGTAGGTGAGTATGTGTAGAAGAACATAGTTATCTGAAACCAGTAACAAAGCTAAGAACAAACATCATTTTTTACCATGTTGGCTGGCCTTCTGATACTGTTACTACCACTTTTGGGCTTTTGTTCATCTCTGATAAAGTACTTTGATAAGGATACCAGCAAGATAACAAGTATAATCTGTTCTTCATAAGATGAATGATTGGATACATACAAACATAATGTCAACCTCTTGAATTTTCCAATTCAGAAAAAATAAACTGGAATAGGAAATTATTTAGCATTCATCTCTCAGAATACTTTTGTAACTGAAACAGAGGCATAGAGCTCAAATCCCCCAAAATTATTTGGAATTTGGCAGTCACATGAAATGTTCAAATGCCCCCATTTTCCAGTTTAGGATTATTTTTCTGATTATAGAGATTATAGACACAAGAAGTGAAATATGTAGGAATAATGAAAAGCGTATGTAAATTTATATGTGAAATAAACTTTATGGCCAGAATCATTACTAATCATTGTTTAGTCTTTTCCCTGTGGGCAGTTATACAAATAACAGTAAGTTTTTCAGACTCTGAGGAATTTCTAGTACCCCACTTTAATCTTTAAAGTGGTCTCCAGAGGAAGATATTTAGGCCAATCTCTCTTCGGCTATAAAGGATCACAGAATCATAAAATTGGTAAAGATATATTGTGTCATTAGTCTAACTCTCTGCCAGCACAGAATATGTCTCAATATTACATCTCTGTTTTTTCCTTCACACTTGGCTGTAGTATGACAAACTTACCTGAGGAAATTATTTCATTATTTTATTGAGTTGTTTAGTAATTTTTAGCAAGCCCTCTCATTTTTGTATGACCCTGTTTGGCATTTCTCCCTCAAATATTCATAGACCTGTCATCATAAACCCTTCTAAGTTTTATTTGATGAAGATAATATACATTGAACTCTTTGAATCTTTTCTTTTTTCCTTGAATTTCTCCAACTCATGACCATATTGTAAATCTCTCTTTTAGTCAGTACCTGGGCTGAAAATGTTTTTTCACGTCTTTCCCTGCTCAAATCTTGTATAACAGAGAGAAGAATCTGTTCCCTGCAGTGTGACAGAAACAAATTTAAAAAATCTTCTGTTGGGATATCTGGATGCTGACATTCAAAGTTATGTTCCTCAGGAGGAAATATATGCCGTTTAATGTAATTTACTCAGCCCTACTTTTGTTACCTTCTTGTCATGTTTCCATTAAAATATTAAAAAAAATTTGCACAGCATTGGGTTTTGTAGATCATTAGTAAGAGTACTGTCCAAAGTAAAAAAAATCTAATCAGAGTTCAAACCTCAGTAACAATAATACCATTAATTGTTATTATTAAAATTATTTCAATCTGTCATTCTACTCACTGCTAGACATACCACATTTCTTGCAATTCCCTGAAAAATATTTCAAACTCACCCTCAATTTAATAGGTTAGAACTTTGCTGAAGTCAAGGGAATTAAGCAGTACCTATTACATACATTGCATTAACCCTACATTCTGTAGAAAATTGTTGAATTTTCTTTGATATCAGGTTAATTTTATACGATTTCTTCCTTATGAACTTTTGCTGCCTGAAATTTTCCTCAAGGTGTTAAAGGATTTATTAAAGTGTTTCTCTGATCTCATACCTACTACTTACTTAAGAGACTTGTAAAAACTAATTCTATAAATGACCCAGTCTACTCCCTGAATTCTCAAAGATGACATTTAATATTTCTGACACTGGTTCTATCTTAGTAAGTCTATTTATGCAATTTGTCCACATTAATTGCTTCATGTATATTACATTTAAAAGATGTGTTCTTTGCCACAATTACATGTTTTACATTTTTTTTCTGTGTGCTCTGGATCTATTATCAACCACTAATAGTTTTAGTTTCCTTCTCAAAAAGATGACATATGAAATACATCTAAAAAACAAAGTGTCGTACTCAAAACTCCTGTTAGTGACAGTCCATCTACCTGAAGCTCAGTTATAGACTACAGAACAGATAGTATAGAAGTCCAGGATGAGAGACTATACATTAAACTTCAATTTACTGGAAAATGAACAAGAAGAGAGAGAAAGAAATCAATATTTAATATTTAGACACTAAGAAAATTCCACTCATGTTCTGAGACCCAGTCAGAGGGAATCACTAGGCATGTTGATCATCCTCTGCTTCCCCCCCAAGTTTTACAGGTGATAGGGTTTTATTTCTATTTTTTGGTCATTCAATAACTATATATAGAAAAAAAGTATATAGAGATAAAAGCAATGTAATATGGATTCAATTTTAAGTCTTCATAATATAGTTAATGCTTGAGGTAATGTAATAAAGCAGGAATGTTTTAGAGATGCTCAACTTAAGTTCAATTATAGTTTTCAAACTAGGTTTTTTTTAATGACTTTTTCTTCCCTTCTGTGTGTCGATTTGGTCATGCAAGAAAACAATTTGATCACAGCTGTAGACATACAAATATCAAAGTTAGATTCTAAAGCTTCAGGACAGTGTAATAAATGTGGATTTAAGATGGTCATAAGTAGCAGTAAGACATATTGCTACAAGTCTTTACAATTCAAAATGTCTATCAGGGCACTGTACAGTTCTTCTCAGTATGGTATTTGAACATTTCAAACATCTGGTGCTTTATCAGCTCCTATAAAAGATTCCTAAAGAAACCCACAAGGGAGAGAATGCCTACAGTATGAAAATGCTTTATAGATTCAGGTTCCTGGCCCCTGCATGTCAGCATCATTAATAGCATCAATTTTCAACTGAATTGAGAGATGCAAAATGCAATTAATCCTTTCCTTCATATTAAATGAATAGTTTATGCATGCACAAATTTCCTTTAAGCTTTCAAGCCAGTGATGATGAGCAAATACAATTTTATCTTTAAGATTTGACTTACAGCCAAAATGTAAAGAAGTTCAAAATCAAACAAAATCAAAATCCTTCAATCCATCCAAGTCACCCCATATTATTCCCTCAGTCAGTTTTTCCAATGTGAACCATATCCAGTTTGAAGAGTCATATTGTGTTAAGTTACCGTATGTAACACAATATGGGGAGTGTAATAGACACAAAGCATCAAAGAAATAGTATATTTGTTGAACGTGGATGCAATTTTCATTTCATGGTAAGAAGAGCAATGAATTTTAACATGTTACTATGAAGTTTGTTGATACTTTCAGGTTATTAATGCTCTGAAAAAATGAATTACATTGTTATGTGCATTTGAGTACAATTATAATGTGATTCAGCTCCAGTGGGAATGATGAAACTTCCTAAAAATAATCATGTAATTTCCTTTTCCTCCTGTACCATCCCTTCCCTGTCAGTATGCCATTGTGTTACAAGAACTTCAGGTATTTGAGCTCAATATAAGCAGAAACAAATTAATGAAACTTTACCACAGTGAGGGATTTGAACCTATTTATTATGGGTCCTCTGAATTATTAAGCAACTCATCTGTCTAGTATCTGGAAAAGAACTTTTTGATTAAAAACTCTGTTGACAGGTGGTTTTAGTAAACTTTAATTCATGAAAACTTACTGAGTTAGGTACATTGGTGATTTACAATTATAAATGTTTTATGTTTGTGTGTATATGTTATTCCTATATCATAAAAATAAATTATTAATACCTATTATGTAGATATGAGTGTATGGGACACATGAATGTATAGGTTTCTGTGCGATTTTATAGGCACATGTAATACACACACATATGCAGAAAAAAGAGGGATAAATATGAGATGACTATTAATGTGGATGTGGTTTTATTAATATAATGCATACCGATATTGCTAAGGCAGATTGTATCCAATCCTTCACCCAACTGATAAGTAAGAATGAAAGGTCTGATTTAGAAAATGTTCCATTAGGGTGGGCATATATACTGGTAGATAGCTGAGAAGAAAATAATGAACTCCTGTATCTATTTTCAAGTAGTCATTGAGCAACACCAATGGGAATGAACTCTAAAAAAATCTGTATTGATGGTCATATCACTTTTAGGTATCCTTGGCTACACCTAACTAGTCAAAGAGTATACGCGACAACTGATAAAAGCCTAACAAATTGATAGGCTTAGCTATTCAGAAGTAAGGAAAGTAAGGATTTTAAACACCTCTAAACAAGTAATGATGAGGCTACTAAGACAGAGAAAATCTCTTGAAACTAACACTGACATTAATTCATGTTCAACTGTTACTTTGCTTTGCCCAGTAAGGTCCTGTTTAAGCAATTTCATACTCTTCAAACTTTACGGGCATCTATTTAGTAGACCATTCAGTTTCAACACAATCTTGGAAATTTCTGATAATGCTGGGTAAAGACAAAGTTCATAAAAATGTTTTAATTTGTTTGTCAGGAAATATTGCTAAAACTTGTGGCTTTAGAGATTTCTCTATGGAGTTGGCTAGGATGATCCTTCAGTATATTTACTCCTTTAAATTTGGAGAATGACAAAGACTCACATTTTATGCTTCCTGTCCAAGATCTCAATTAACAAATTCTTTTGTAGTTTTCCTCCCTCTCTCCTGTTTTGTTTTGGGTTGTTGGTTGGTTTGTTTTGTTTATAAAACATGAAGGCAGCAACATTTAAGTCTGTAGTGTCATTAATATTCAAAGTAATTTTATGTGTCTTGGCTAAACGTGTAGAAAAAGAACAGCCATTCCACCTAGCAAGGCAGGGATGGAATTTCCAGAAAAATGAACTTCTATTCAGCATCTATAGGACAGAAATGATACTGATGAGCAAAGACACAGTCTGCACAACTCTTGGTAATGTATTTTCTACCGAGTAAATTTAGCTGACCTCTGTCAATATATCTCACTGTCACAGAGTTCTGCAAGACATATTTAGACCTCTGAATCGCATTTATGCTCTTTTTCTCTCCCCCTCTCACTCTCCCTGTCTTCTTGCCACATATAGTTTGAGCATTCTTTTCTGAGGTGCAGCCCAAACACTACCCAAATAGGTTATCCTAATATGATAGACAAACACCTGGCAAGGGCAACTTAATCTAGTACTAACTGGAGTAATTCATCTTTAGAGTCAGATGAGTCATTGTGAGGAACATATTTAATCCTTGCTGTCTGCCCTGCAGCAGTTAGATTTTTATTTCTGGGTACAATTCACTGTGTTGTTTATCCTGGATATAGCCTCAAGTCATCTGAAACTCTTAGATCAGAAACAGAGCTAGTATTGAACTCTCTAGGACA
The DNA here is from genome assembly GCF_964237585.1 of Gallinula chloropus. Taxonomy (NCBI): domain Eukaryota; kingdom Metazoa; phylum Chordata; class Aves; order Gruiformes; family Rallidae; genus Gallinula; species Gallinula chloropus. The sequence goes on along the minus strand of NC_140092.1, from coordinate 9,989,918 downwards.
GAAAGATTTTTTTCAGCAAAAGACCATGAATTCTATATGACCTATTTCACTGTGTTTTTAAAGATTATGTGAAGCATACTCATTAGAAGAACCTCAATTTCGTATTTTTTGATAACTCCACAGCCAGCTCAAATCAGCTTAAGCCAGGCAGTCATTAGAAAGAGTAATTCTGACCATAATTACCTTCACCTCTCACCAGGGCTTCTTTGCTATTCCTTTGCATTAGCTTTACTTATTTTGAGCTATGGTATGAATCATATATGAAAAAAAAAGTCTGCTGGACTATATGATCACTCTAGCTGTCAAATACTGGAAGGTGAACATGCATGAGAATAAAAATCGACCGAATATCTTTCATTAAACATAATCAATTCCAAAAGCAGACCATCATAATCTTTTACTCATTTTTCCGAGTGCCTGCTTACTACCAGATATAATAGCTGCAGGACGAGCTAGATCAGGAAAGTGACCCTATCAAACAAACATAAAGAATTAAGAAGGGCAGGACCATATGAGTAGGGATGACAGAAAGGAGAGCAGAACCACCTGTGTTAGTAGTAGTCCTCAATTAGTTTAGATTAAACATAACACAAAACTTCCCCCTTTGATCAGTCTAACATGATTGTGAAGCCTCAGGGCTAAAAGTTTGATTATGTCTTGATTCAAAGCTTCTTTGAATTAAAGTCAACTGTGAAGACAGTAGTTCTAATGGATTTAATTATTTCCTATTAACACAATTTGCAGTGAGCAGCAACAGAAGGTGTCATTCAAGTTACTGATACACCTAGTCTCAGGTGATAGTAAACAACAGATGCATGAGAGAAAGGTGCTGAAGATAGAGGTGGAATAAATGCCTTCCAACCATTGTTTCCAAAAAGTTCTGACTTGGTCTCTGTTGTTCAATATAGCCTTAAGTACTAAGGTAAGAGATGTTTTCCAGCATTTTTCTGGCTGCTGAGATGTGATGACTGTGAGATTTAAAGTCTGATTTGAATTTACTGCCTTCTAATTTAAACAAAAGTGTCCTATTTCTGTAAGATAGCGTATGGAGAACAGGTGTTCTTGATCACCTGTTTTTTACCACTTGAGGTTTTGTTTATGCTTTTACCATATCAACTGTTACTTATCATCTTCCTAACACAGAAGTTTCAGGTTTTTCCCCATTCTGCTCTTATGAAAGATTTTCCTGTATTTCACTTTCATCATTCAACAGTGATGAAACACTTTCCTTGAAATGGGATGAACAGTGCTACCCAAAGTATTCAGGATCAAAATATAGCACTGACTTTCTTCAAGGGATTATATTGTTTTCTTGTGTAATGAGCCTTTTCCTTATGAATCATGAGTAATTAAAGTATATTTAGATGTAAATGAAGATTAAGCAATGTTCTTTATTGAAGCATCTGCAGGATAAACTCATCTATTTCCAGTAAGGCTCTCTCCATAGACTTCATTGCATTTCACATTTGGATTTTGGTTGGCAGACAAACAATTCATAATATCTGGTAAAAATTTGTAGTAATGATTGCTAGTGTTGAGAGTTTATCTCTAAAATTAGAGAAATCACACTCAATATAGACAGCAGAGGCTTCAAACAAGCTATTGAATGTAGATAGAAAAAAATATTTCAAATTATGTAGTATATACACCATGTAATACATGGAAATTATATGCATTCTTCCAGTGCTGGATGTAAAATCAATCCTTTTGTCAAGTGCTCCCATTGTAGACTGCCATGTTGGAGACCTACATTCGAACAAAGGACTCGGAGGGTTGGGCACTTAGCTTCCAGGGAGAGGAGCCTTCTGCCATTCAGTAACTCTCCTCAGTTGCAGACGACAAACAAGCTGTAGGTAAGACACTTCAGACAAGCTTCTGAAAGCCCTTTTGATAAAGTCTCACATCTGAGGTTAATGACAATACCTAAGGTGTGGGAGTCATGTAATAAGCGTAAACCTGACTTGGAAAATTAAAAACAAAGAGCAGGAAACAAAGAAAAAAGTAGCATTAGTTTGAAGAGAATGGCATTATAGTCAGAGGAGTAAATAATGAGGAACAATGCGGTATGATACGTGAGGACTCAGATGATTTAAATACTAAAAGATGAAAGCTAGTTCAAAGCACCTAAATAGAGAGCAGTGACAGGTTCCTAGGGAAAAAAAGGATATCAAACAATTGGGTGTGTCATTAAATATAAGAAATCAAAAGGTAAAAAGAGTCTAAAAGATAATTCTGTGTGCAGCATTAAATATGAATGATAAGTAATAAGATGAGAAAAGAAAAATCTATGTCTAACATTAAAAACAAAGGAACATTACCAACTATGCCTAAGTAGGGCAAAAAGGAGTCAGGTACAATTTATTAATATAAACAAAATCTAGAAGAAACAGACTAACTAAGAGGTGAACAAAGGAAAAAGAATCCACTTTCAGTTAAGAAATCTAGAATGCTATTCAGTCTTAGGAGATAGGAGTGCAACAAAGATACACACTTCTCATCGTACAGTTAAAAAGCTTGACTAGGCTGTACCTTTTGCTTACTGTACCAATAGCTCATCTAAGCTATCAGCACTGTGAGCTTGAACTTCAAACTGACACCCTGGATTGCCCGTGTACTTATTTAGATGACATATTTGAGGCCAATAGGATGACTCTGCAAGAAAAGCTGAAGCAAAGAAAAAAAAAAATACTTGAGGCACAAAAAGTTACAGATTAGAAGTATCCCAAAATGTCACAATGACATCTCATAAATATCTGTGAAAATCTAGACCAAAAGCGATGGTAGCAGAATTCTTAGCTATGACTGCTAATGGATGAAGTCCTTTAATAGTAAATCCCATCAGGGTTAAATCCTGCTGCTCCAGCTATTCTTAATTATGACATAACATTAAGAAATTGACATTTCTTTTTTTTTTTCTCTTCAACATGTATAGTCTACTCTTTCATTAAGAGAATGACCGTATCAAAGCTGAAGTTCCTAGGTTCTTCATTTTACAGTTTTGAGCACATTTGAGTTTGTCCATGACAAATCTTTCCTGGCATATCGATGATGACATTATGATTAAAAAATCACCTGGGACTTAATTTTGGAATAAATGGTGGGTGATTAAGAAAAAGCAGGTTTGGAATTTTTTTTTTAATTAAAAAGTTGGAACTTTTCTTGCTTTTCTGTTTCTAAATTAGAAATACAGAGTATCTATGAAAATTTAAGCATTCAGAAGTGAAGAAATTCTGGCTGGAGTAACTGAAGTAACTGCTGACAGTGGTAACTCTTAGGAATATAGTAACTGCATGAAATATTGCTATTTCCCTGTCGAGCATCCCATTTAGTCTATTTTTTTACACCACTTACTAAAGGGAAAATGCAGCACAGGAACTGTGATTTGTTCTATTTTCTGGAAGCAGGAGTGTTCACTGCAGCTTTAGGTTGGTGCTTTAGTTCAGCACAGCAAGGTTTGTGGGACTTCTGCTAGCTGCCTTTTAGCATACGTGGTCCAGGTTGCTGTACAAAGTTAAGCTGCATGCAGTATACCTATATTGATAACTAAGTCTAACTTGGCAAGATTTTGATGGGTGTAATGCAAGGCATACTGATAACTGCAGGATTATATCTTGCCCTACTCAAGAGTGTGGGAGTATTATAAATTCTAACTGAACAGAACATATGAAATGCTTAAGCAGGCAAAGCAGTACACATTTCTCTAGAAGGAAAACAAAATGGAACTTTTTTTAAATAAAGAAAATTATCTCCACCTGCCCAAAAATAGCATTTCAGACTTCTTTAACTACTAAAAAAAAGAAATTTCCAAAGTAAGGAATTAAGAATTAACATTGTTTGGGGTGGGCCTGGTGAGATTGCTTTTGATTTTTCTTTTTTTTTTTTTTTAAATCCAAAAAGTCTGTAAAAAATATCTTCACTAGGTCAAAGTATTGGAGTTGGTTTATGCAGCTTAGATTATTTGCAGAGCTGTGATGTGTTAAAGTCCAGAAGAAGGGATCCAACAAGCATATTGCATAGCAAGCAGCAGCATACCTGACACTTTAAACATCTGAGAATGAGGGCTTTGTGGGATGAAAACAAAAGAGATGCATGATACCAGAGAGGAAGAAGAAATAACTTCTTAGCAGATATAGAGCAAATCCAGAGTTGTACCTTCAGATATATATGTAACACAGACCAGAACAGAAGTTAGGATATCTTTAGTTATCACCAGAACAGATGCTGGAACCTCTGTCTGTATCTACGCTAGTAAATTAAACCATGCAATGCTGTCTAATTGTTAGCATGGTGCCTGGCACAGTTTTTTGTCTGAGTCAACTAGCATTTTCTATTGAATGCATATACATCATTTACAGTATCAAAGCATGTTCACAAACCTCTACTACCTGCTGAGTCCTTACAACCAGACTGACCTCATTACTTGGTATGAAACTAACTATGATTATTATATCTTGCCAGTATGGGTCTTGCAAACCTGAATTTTCTTTGCCTGATCACCTTGCTGGTAAAAAATACCAACCCTACTGATGTCTTATATAGCATTCTTCGATTCTTTTTAGTCATAAAAAAGGCATAGCTGACTCACAGCAATCATCTGTAACGATTCAGTTTGGCAAAAATCTTTCTAATGTCCTGTTTCCTGTGACATTTATGTCTCAAAAGCATAAAGCAAGATGCTGAAGACCAATTCCTGCAGCAGTTTCATTTCACACTTTATGCTAATACCTTCGCTTTTTGAAATGTGACTGAGTTTCCAATAAGTGGCAGTTGTAATTCCAGGTCTATACAGACTCCCTAAGGTCTCTCTAAAATCCCTTAAAAAGATAGTATCCACCTGCTTTAAGGGATCAGTACATCACAACTCATCTTTGTATTAACATTACTAATTTTATCATTTTAGTAGACTTAAGTGTCATCATTCTTTTTCTTTCTCAGCACACATGTACTGCTTCCCCTCTTCCTAAATTTTTTGGGTCTTTCTGAAATTGCACCATTTCTCTGCATCATAAGAAATGCTGCACTGGCTGATTTTTTGTCTCTGAGTATACATATTTTCTAATTTTCTACCAATAACTTTAGTATTTTGAGATATGATGATTTTTTTTTCCTTTTTCTCCTGATAATAGGTAAAAGAAACTGATCATGTTGCACAGTCCTGTCTAATATCTGTTCTAAACTTAAATCAATCATTATATTCCCTGTGCATGAATTTCAAACCTCTCTCACTTCAAAGGAGATAATTTTTAATCTGCTAAATCTAGCAGATTCAAATGTAATCATCCAGCTGTGTTCTAACATGTTAGAATAGTCTTGAGACCCCTAGACCACCTTCATGTTATTCTCAGCATTTTCTCAGAAATACATGTGTAATTCTGTGTTCCACTGTTTGTATTTTACATCTGAGACCAGTTTTATACAATATGTATAATCTTTTCAAAATGATGCATGACAACGTTTTGAGAGAACAAGAGGAAATGAGAACAAGCAAAAAGATATCCCCAGATTTTTTAATGAATAAGAATCATGAAGAACTGTCAGGGACTCACAATCATTTCCAGGTATCATATTATGTTGAACAGTTCGATTCCATACCTAGAGAAGTGTATATCTTATAGAGATAAGACATTAAAAAAATAAATTAATTCTTATGAGGTATACTCATAGAATGAGTAGAGATTATTTTTTTTTTTCATTCTTCTCTTCCCTTTCTCCTCAGCTGGCTCAAACATGGTAAGAGTTTCATCACCGAATCACAAAATCACAGAATGGCTGTGATAGAAAGGCACCTCTGGAAATTGTCTTAGTCCGGCTCCCAGCCTAGGGTGGGATGAGCTACAGTGGTTTGCTCAGGACTATGTCCAGATGGGTTTTGAACATCTTAAAGAACAAAGAGTTCACAGACTCTCTGGGCAACCTTTACCACTGTCTGATTGCTCTTGCATTAAAAGTGCTTTTCTGATGTTTAAATTAAATTTCCTGTATCTTAGTTTGTGCCCTTTGCTTTTTTCTCCCTTTCATTGGCTACCACTGAGAGTCTAGCACATAGTTACACCATCCAAACAGGAATGTATGTGCATTGATAATATGTCCCCTGGGCAATTTCTTCTCCCAGATGAACAGTCCCAGCTCTCTGAGCCTTTCTTCATATAACAGACTCCCATTCCTTAATCATCTTTGTGGCACTTCGCTGGACTTGTTCCAGAACATCCATTTCTTATACAGGGAGGTGCAGAAATGGAAACAGCACTTCAAATGTTTCTCAGCAGTGCTCATGGTGACATCCCTTGTCCAGCTGGTAGCATCCCTACTTATGCAGCCCAGGATGCTGTTGGACTTTATGGCTGCAAGGACATGTAGGTTAAGATAGCTGTCTGAATAACCTGTCTTAGAGACAGGAAACTGAGCATGATATGTTTTAAATATGCTTAGCTGTATATATCTGATTTCAATGGGAATTTGTCGCTTATTTCAGAGAATGTGGACCAGCAAAAACTTGTTTATTGTCATGCAGAAAGTTGCAGCAAAGAAGAAAAAGGAGTCAGATCACCAGAAATCCCTATCCCTAGACTCATCTTCCTACTTTACTAGATAGATTTGACATTATTATAATAGATTGCAAGCTGCTGACATTATAATAGGTATCTAAAGTTGACATTAATTTACATGTACTTTTAATCTTGGTAAATCTGAAAGCAGAGGCATGATTAATTCCAAGTGAAATAAAATACCAAGAAAAACAACACCACTATTTTTCAAGCAAACCATTTACATACAGAGCTATGCAGCAGCAGGAGTTCTGACCGAGGAAACATGCAAAATACAAAAGCTGTCACCACCTCAAACATTTTTCTTCATTCTTGATTTCACAGAAGAAACTACATAAGATTAAGGTAATAATTTCTTTATTAACTTATAAGCATAACATTTTCAGAAATGTTGCTTGTATTAAGCCTGGAATAAAACTGAAAGGTGCCACCACAAAAGTATACTGCAAGGAGAAAAATAATTAGCAGCATAACCTAAAGGAAGGTACAAAAAACATGACAGAAAAAAGGAAGAAATGAAAACCTGTATTGCATTAGCAATGCTTTCTCTATATTAACTGTAATGTTAACATATTAATGAATTTTATGTTTGCTAGTAGAGATCATTGCTAGCAAAATTCAAAAACCACAGAAGTCATTAATATGACACTACTCCAACACAGCATGTTTCTCACAACAGAATCATTTGATACAGAAGTATTCACATGTTGTAGTGAATTTTGAGGATTGATTTATGTTTCTAAATTCTCACTGTCTATATAGGCAAGAAGTATATAGAATATATATAAATTTGGAAAGTATATATAGATCATAAATATATATTTGGAAATAATTGAAGCCTATTGATACCATCACAATTGTTGGCTAAGGGCTTAATCCAGTGAAGATTTGGCCTTTGACTCCCAGGAGAGAGAAGGCAGTTTTGCCAATAGAGATTAAGGTGTTTAGATGATGAGAAGCTGCAAGACAACTGTTGTGTTTGAAAGAGTGATAATTCAGAAGAACCTAAGAAATCACAGTCTAGAAGACTACATAAGTAATGCAAATAGTATACAGCAATAGATGATTTTAACGACAGTAAGCAAAATCGAAGTTGAACTGCTTTTGTAAATCTACATCTTGTTCAGGGGTCTCAGTTCACTTGGGTGTGATTGGAAATGCAGAAGTATAAAATAAACATCATATACTGTTCCTGTGATCATACACGCAATACAATAAAGGGAGGACAGAACAAATAAATGCGAAGGGAAATGAGAGAAGCAATGATCCAGTAATAGTCTGGAGACCGTGTGTTTTTTGTAACCTGAACAGCAGTAAAAGAAGGAAAGAAATGGAGATCTCATTTATGTTAATTACAGCCTATTTCATCTTTTCCTCCCTCCTGCAGGAAGCAGAATCCACCTCACCTCATTCCCTGGAGGTGGGTGGCAGTGCTGCAGGTCCATGGGAGATGGCAGGGCAATACTTTTAATCCACTCTGCTCCTGGCCTTTTTCTACTCCTCCAATTCAGTCAGCAATGAACACACCACTTCTTCTGTATCTTTGTGTTAGGATCTGTTGGCTAATTAGATGGGGAAAGAAGCACTAGGAATACTTGGGTGACAAGAAGATTTTCAATACTTGCAGTGTCAAAGCTCAGCTGGAACTACTCAGGTTCATTTCGAAGTTGAATGTGTTAGTCTTGTGTGTCAGTGGTGAGCAGCTGTCTCCCTCTGAGAGACCACATTTTTAAGAGGCTACTAGAAACCTTAAAGCTAAATCCGTTCCTAAGCTATTAATTAGCTGGGTCCAAAATACTAGTCTGTCTTAATTAAGCCAGTTCCATATGGATCAAAACAGGTTTGCTAACTGAATTTCAGTCTAAATGGAAGCATTTATGACTGGGAGTATGGTATTAATGAGTCCCTTTTAATGAAGGTGGTGATTTTCTCAAAAGCTAAAGAAAAGAATAGTGCTTACTAACAGAACTATGTATCTTCCCCATTTTTTGTGAAATGATGTAGTTTTAGCTATAAAAGGGGTTTTTTTTTTACATTCTTACCAATGTGAGCCACTATCATTTCCCTATTTTGTTATGATAGCAAAATGTCATTTTTTAACACCATGCCCATTCAATCCCTCTCAAAATCACCACTTGACAAACACAGGATGTAGATATGTAGGATGTTTTCCAATTGTCTGCATTTCCAGAGTCAGTACTGGAGACCATGGTATCTTATTGCTACTAAAAAAACTATTGGCACTTTGTCAAAAATCTGGACAAAATAACTATTTTCTCTCCAATAAAAGTGGGGCAGTGAAATGCCACAGAGTTTGCAGGGTGCTGAGTCTCCATCTTTCAGTGTATTTTCTATTGAATAATAGAAAGTTCATGGATATCTTCACAGTACCCATCTAGGGCAGGAGCATAGCCAAAATCCATTTCATTTGGTCACAAATCTTCTGTATAGGATTTAGAGTTCTGACAGACTGGGGAGGCTGCATTAAGTCACAGTCTGAACTGATTCTCTGTCTGCACATTTTTATTACCACTGAGAGAATACAGTTGCAATTATGACTTACTAACTTCCTGTTTTCTTAAGCAAAACCGTTCATCTGAGGAAGAAAGGAATATCCTATGTTTGTTAAAGGATTGAAAATTCAGCATTGTTTGATATAAAAATTAATCAAATCACTCCTGAGATACTGTTAAAATCCAGTGCATTTGTGCTATACACCTAATTATTTTGATAAACCTACTGTTTTAATAAGATACTTCCCCTTTTTTTATATGTTGTGTTTAGTTGAAAAAAAAATGCACACATTTACAGTGCCAGCATAGGTCTTAATTTAAGGTGATCTTATAAGCGCAAATTGGAAGCAAGTATAAAAAGAATCTTTTAATCAAAAGCTATGGACTTATTTTCAAAAATATTTTCAAAATGAAACTGGGAAACCACTGTGAAGCAGGTTTTACATATGTAGTATCTTCAGTCCTTGTACATTTGAGAAATAACATGCATTACACTTAGGGACTGCCTGATCCATACGGCTTTTATCATTATTCATCCTGGAGGAAATATTAGGATCCATTAACTTTTAAAAGTGCTCACCTACACTGCATATGACTTCCCATGACAGTATTGCAATACTACAGTTCTGTGTTATGATATTGGTCATGTCAAAACTGTAAAGGATGCCTTTTTTAAATAGCCCTATGACTTATTTATGCTTTAAACTCTGCTGAACATTCTGTGTTTCCTAAAGCAAAGGAAAAAGAAATATATGTATATATATATATACATACACGTCTACATATATATTTAAGGTAATCTTATTATGTCACTTGCCAAATTTGGAATAAAAAATCTTTATATTTAGAAAAAAAAATTTTACTCGTAGTAAAGTAAAAAACTACCAGTTCTGCTAATAGGAAATAATTTTTTAAAGAATTAATGAAATAAAAGGCTATGCACTTGAAATTTCCAGCCAAAATGAATAAGAGAGAGAGATTACAGATGATGCTAAGAGAGGGGATTAAAAATGATGACTGGAAAGATTTATCTGAAAAGGAACATCTTTCCAAAGAAAGACATATTATAACATGTCTTCCTATTAAAGTGGAAGAGAATTAAAAAATTGCATAAATAAGCAGAAAGCATTATAGTATATTAAGGTGATAAAATACCCTCCCTTTTCCTGCTTCTTCAACATGGTTTTGTCTTTTTCATGATAGATGAAGAGAAAGGCAGACAAACAGATAATTTTGTTTCATTGTGTCATGCTGCTGACACTCAAGTGAATGTGTTCCAAAAGAATGTAATTTTTTTTTCAGAGGACAAGCCTATAAAAAGAAGCCATAAAGCACAAAAGAAAGGAACTTTACATTAAAAGAGGGTTTCTATCCACTTTGAAAAAGTATTGGATCTTTGTTCATATTCTCTATATTCCAGCAGCTAATTGCAGTTTTCTATGAAGCAATCAGGAAGAGATATTTCCATAGAACACACAGTATTTCTTTTCTCTTTAAAAACATGGTTTGCTTTTAGGTTTTTGTCTCTAAGCTTTGTGCTTTGTTCAGATTCAGGGATCCAGTTCCTACATAGTTTATGTTTCCACTATACAATGTCCAGACAAGGTTTTGTGGCTTGTCTTTTTTCAAAAAATGTATTATTATTTTCCTTTCCCTCTGTTTGCTTAAGCCTTCAATTATACAATTTATTATTTGGATTGTAAGTGACTTGTTTGGAGACTGTAATCTCTACACAAAGCTTGTCATGTACCTAGCACAGTGGGACACCTAAGAATTTGATTTTTCAAATACAATGAGAAAAAAATTCAAGAAAACCCCATTTCTGAATAGAAATTATGTAGGCACCCTGCAGTTAGCCAGACCTAAGTTTCCTAGTGCCTTAGGGTCATTTTTGAAAATAGGAATTGATCACTTGTTAAAATAAAATGGGTTTGAATTGAATATTGTGATAGAGTATACCACTGGCTGCCATTAAGCAACATTTGCAATAACTCACATCCAACATATTTAGTCTTTCACTCTAATTCTATAACAACAAATTAAATGTTGTTAAGGAATGGAGACAAGCACCAGCAAGCCATCATCTGCACTAACATTAGAAGGGTCTGTGGCACAGCTTTCTTCTAGCCTCCTACTGTTCACCCGAAAAATCCAAAGTGAGATATGTAAGTACAGGCTTTTGGTGACAAAGAGAGATTAATGATAAGGATGTGGCAGCAGATACTCTGGCCCAAAAAACACTCTGGCATTAGTTAGTTCACTAGTGCACGAGTACCCTTTGTGTTTGTATCCAGCTAATAATTTTCGCTGTTACCTCTAAATGAATAGATAAAATCATTTTGGTGGCTTTTTGTTGTTGTTATTTTCTTCTAATTTTCATGTATTATTTGCATAGACTTCTCCACAAGTAATGCACAGCCTTCACAAGGACTGCAAATTTGTTATTTGTTATAGCTGTTAATTGTGATTGACGCAATAGAGTGCACAGCTTTGTTTTTATACCTTTACTTGATAAATGTTTACAAATATCAGATAGGAATATTCACTGTATGTATTTAAGACAATAGTTTTCACCCATATGGAGTGAAATGTATTTTCTGATGAAAATTCATGAGATGAAATGTCACCTTCAAAAAGCTTGTGAAAAGGGTGAATCTTGCTGTTTGAATTCAAGTTTACATAGTTCCACCAGAGTACCCAGCCCGTTTCCAGTGACACAGAAAATGTACACTGATATGTGTACCTTCCCTGAACCTATTACACACCACACCTGTGCACAGGCATTTTTGCTGTTGGGAACAAGAGCTCAGAGCACAGAACAAGCAAAGTGCCTGGATACTCATCATTTTAAAAACATTTACTTGTAGCTTCTGTATGATATGTGAGCTCATGATTTTCTGTTCTTCTTTAAGAAATCTGAAATCCCCCAAATGCTGCTTTGTGGCATAGTCTAGAAGTAATTCCTATTATATTTTAGGGCACAGTTCCACTTAAAAAGAAGGTTAGCTTTTTATTCTAAGGGCAGGTGATCAATGACTTCAGTTTCTCATGTTAATGGAAAAATACTAGTGGTGCTTCAGGAGAACAGACAATAAAAAACAATGGACACGCCACTTTGCTGGGTCTGATGGCATGAATTCTAGATGCAGAAGTGCACTGGAGTATGCTAGACCTTGTTCTTCTGATGGCCTTTGAATCACATTGTTCATGTCAGATCATGAAGGGACACAAGTGCTGGAACTCTGAATGTTCACTTCTGTTTTTCTACTTCTTTCATGAAGATAAAAGTACTTCTTTTTTGACATAGATAACATCATTAGGGGCTGTATTTGTTCTCTACCTCTCTCTTTTATCAAAAAGTTATCGATTACCCTATAATGGTATTTATTTTCAGGATACAGAAGAACAAAGCTTATTCTGTTATTCCAACTTTCTTGAAACTGATCTGTTTGTAGAAATATTGCCAGCAATATTTCTATCAACCAGCTAGCACAGTTCTTAGTCACTTCAAAGGTATGAGATGAACAGTTGCCATTACATCAAGGCTCTATATTATGCTACATTTTATCTGCAGTAGTCACATAGTTTATTGTCTTATTAGGTCAAATTCAAGTTTTCTAAGATAATGGACTAAAGAGTCCATAATTTGACCAGCTGTTATTATTAAGAGTTTCTTGTCATGTCATAGGGAAAGCATTCTAGATAGCATATTATCCTTAATTGCTTCCATCTTCTATTTTTTTTCTTTCTGAAGACAGATACACATGCATATGCACAAGTACACATGCATGCACACACACACACAACCACACACAACTAAGAAAAATATGCTCAGTGCAGTCATGAATAATGAACTATTCCAATATAGATGAGTCTCCTAGTTGTGCCTCAAAAGAGGCTTTTGACTTAAACTTATTTAATTTCAGCACATATGGTAGGAAATTGAAAAAGAGAACTCAAGTTACATAAAACTACAGTGTTTACATCCCTGAAGGAAGGATGCAGTGCAGTGCTTCAGCCTGACTGTTCTGTTCATGACCAGGTCCATGGTAAAAAGAAAACTGTTGCCACAAATCAGAAATACCATGAGGGAACAGAAACTAAATACTAGTGGTAACAAAACCAAGCAATAGCACATGCAATGGTAAAATAGGGTGGTTATGAATCACTGTTAATCTTATTCAATTGAGGTAAATAATTTAACAGTCATTTTGTGTGAAACATAAATGCACATAAAGGGTGAGTGTTAGATCACCTAGAAGTGTAGATTTTCCTTTACAGATTGGTGGAGTTTGGCAGTTTCATCAGCTTCCCCTTTAAAGCAGGGCTAATTCAAGTGTTGAACCACAAATCCTCCTTTTGGAAGTGCTAACGACCACTGGCAACAAACAGGTGGGTTAGTCAGGGTGGGAACACGTCTGTATGTAGGGCAGAGGGGCCCAAGATGGTTTACATAAGTATTGGAAAAGATGTGAGCTGATTCCTTTGTGTTTTTTCCTATCTTCAATTAGGAATACATGGTGAGTTTTGGGAACTCTTGTCCTTTCATTCTTTTCTTTGTGCTTATATCGTGGATTCGAATGAAGTATGTAATAGGACTGTGGTCTGGGATTGAGAAGTAATAATATTTTAACTTGAATGATTTTATATTTTGTTTTAATAATAGATGTCTATTTTCTAATTATTACAAATGGGTTTTTTATCTTGCAGATGGACACAATAGAAATTGACTGATTTTTTTTTTTTCCAGAGTTATTACCATCTGTTACACAAACACACACAAACACACACTCGTAACTAGATATTTAAGAATGGGTACATGTAAATATATCTAATTCCATAGATAAGGAAATTAGGATGGGTTTGCCTAAGTGGAATAATTAATTATGCAACATCTGATAATTACCCTATGAAACATTCAGACCATGTGCTACTAAAGGATTGTTCAGAAAAGGTTTCTACCTTCCTTCTTCCTCCAAGCAAATCATATGTTTTGGTTCAACAAATAAAAAAATCTTACTTCTTTCCTGTACCAGAAAACATCAGGCTGGAAAGGTGGGCCCAGGTGAACCTAATAAGGTTCAACACTGCTGAGTGTAAGGTCGTGCACTTGGGCCAGAAGAATCCCAGGCATAGATACAGACTGGGAGAAGAGCTCCTTGAGAGTAGCCCTGCTGAGAAGGACTTGGGGATTCTGGTAGATGAGGAAGTTAACATGAGCCAGCAGTGTGCTCTTGCAGCTTGCAAGGCCAATGGTATCCTGGGCTCCATCAGAAGAGGGGTGGCCAGCAGGGACAGGGAGGTGATTGTCCCTCTCTACTCTGGCCTTGTGAGGCCCCATATGGAGCTCTGTGTCCAGGTCTGGGGCCGCAATACAAAAGATAGAGAACTGTTGGAGAGGGTCCAGACAGGGCCACTAAGATGATTAGAGGGCTGGAGCACCTGCTCTACAAAGAGAGGCTGAGGGAACTGGGCTTGTTCAGCCTGGAGAAGAGAAGGAGGCGGGGGGGGGGACCTCATTGCAGCCTGCCAGTACCTGAAGGGAACATACAAACAGGAGGGGAATCAACTTTTTAAAAGGGTAGATAATGGCAGGACAGGTGGGAATGGATTAAAACTAAAGGAAGGAAGGTTTAGATTAGATATTAGGGGGAAGTTTTTTACAGAGAGAGTGCTGAGTTTCTGGAACAGGCTGCCCAGAGAGGTGGTGGATGCCCCATCCCTGGAGGTGTTCAAGGCCAGGTTGGATGGTGCCCTGGGCAACCTTGTGTAGATTCAGGCTGGAGGTTGGTGTCCCTGCCTGTGGCAGGGGGGTTGGAGCTCTATGATCCTTGGGGTCCCTTCCAACCCATGCCATTCTATGATTCTATGAAATTTGAGTTGTCTTTAAAGCATGCTGTAGGAAGATCTCTCAAAAGAAAGTCTCTCTTTAACATATTCTGCATGTGTGGATTTCAGCATATTTATATTCATTCAGACTCATATGATGGATTCTTTTATTTTATTTGAAATCTTTTCCTTAAAGCAAGCATTTGTATTTTTAACTTTAGGTAGGGTTCTAACCATTAGCATTTGTGTGCATTTCATTCAGCCTACCTCATCATTTTCTTGTTTCATGCCCAGGGCTTAGCAGTTGGAGTTTAAAAACAGCCAGCTTTAATGTCTATGACTGACATGTAATTTCTGCTTACTTTAAAGCTTTTTTTCGCTAACTTTGCCTTTTTTAATATTCTTTCCTGTCCATAATCACGAAGCTACATAAGCTCTTTTGTGGCTTAATAAATATTGTCAATTTTTTAAACCTCAACGTGGTGTGTATTCTCCTTCAAAGATAGTTATTAAGCATATAAAAAGAAGCTTGTTAAATTTTTAGATTCATTTGTGTTATTATTATTCCTACGTTTATATTTAAATGAGGAAAGATAATCCATGAAAGAGGTTGAACTGTCAAAAATACGACCATATCTATAATTAAGTAAAACCTTTCTGGGTTTAAATAACATTATGGTTATGACACAAACCAACAAAAGCCTCTAAGTTTGAAATGAAATGTTCTACCTTCTATTAACACTATTGTTTTGGTTGGAAACTCAAAGCCATGTGAATGCAGAGAATGTATTTAGCTCATAGCTATGACATTATTATATCCCACTTTTAAAAGTGAACAAGTAACATACCTGTTTGTAATATATGTTATATGTTAATGCCTTAGTTTACATGTCTAATAACATGAATGTATCTTAGATCTGCAGAAGTATTAATGAGAACTATTAAAGGACCTAGAAACATAGCTGCACACTCAACTTTGCTTCTCATGATCTGATCAAATAAAGCACTCTGAAAGATACAGTGAAAGCAGTTCTTTTCACAGCAGCTAATAAAAAACTTATAATTACAGCTGGAGAGAGATTTTCTTCACCCCTAAAAGTTTGTAGCTGAGTTGTTTCTTTAAGAAAAATGTTTTGTAAAGCAGTTGAAAACTTTCTGTAAAATAGAAGACACGCATATCTGAATTATTTATTACATAGATTTTGCCATCATTCAGTTGGAAGTGCTGACAGAACTCATTTTTTATTTGCCAATGTATTAGATTAATGCTAACATGATTTTAATGAATCTGCTAATTTTTTTCCCTCCATGATTGCTACCATCCCACTGCATGGCAGTGTGTGTGTGAGTTCCTGCCTGCTGAAGCACACACATCCAGAAACAACCACAACACTTAGAGCCAGCATATGTGAGCCTCATAACTCATCCCTACCACACTGCAGTTAACTAATAATGCATCTTCAGGGGGTAAGCTGCAACCATTTGATTTGAGGACTGCATATATCCTTTCTTCTCTTTCTCACACATTTGCTTAATACGTGTTTATGACTTTTTCTAATTGTAAAGTATTTCACATAGAGTACAAATCGCTAATATTAATCTGTATAATGACTGATAAGGGAATGTTTAATATGAAAATGTGGGGCAAAACATTTCAAACAAGAAAGCAAGGGAGAAGAAAAAGAGGAACAAGTGGCAAAAATATTCCAACTGAATGTTGCAAAAGAAAAATTAATCTATATCAAAATTTTTCTGAAAGCCCATCCTGCCCTCATTGATTATTTAAATGAAGTTGTTCAGGTCAAGAAAACAATGATGCAAGACCTGCTAACACAGTAAATTGCCTCTTCCAAGTTGCATTTCCCTTACTCCTTTCTGACTTACCTCCTTTCTTAAAACAAACAATAGAAATTAACCTTCAGCAATTTAGTTTTTATGTATAAGTACTGTTAAAATGAATATTGCTTAGTGCATTTCATGTAGTATAGTACCATGCATAGTACCATACACTAGTCAAATTGGATATCCTACAAAATTAATTCTCTGTGTTAAGGCTTTTCTTTTCTTTTATATAGGGCTTATGTATAAGGGCTTACACTGATGTATACTGAGAAAATATTGCTTGTTTACTTAGAATACTATGGAATACAGTGCTATGAGTAGTCACTGCAAAAAACATTTCCATAAGCCTGTACTTATCATTGTGTTTAGTATATTATATACATGCAAATTGTAGAAATTTCTAAGTAAAATAAAAATGTTCAGGAGTAGGAAAAAAGAAACTTAAATTAAAGTCTACCTTTAATTATCATCACCAAACAGCATAAAATAACAGCAACTATCTTTTTTCACAACTTTATATATAATACATTTTAAAATCCATGAAAAACCTTACAACTCACACTTCAGAGCAAATCTTTATACTACAAACTGGAAAAGTGCAGAAAGAGCTGGTTTCCCTTATTACCCTGATTCATCACTTCCAAGGCCAGAGAAAATATCACTGCTACTGTGTTTTCTTATCTAGCTAGAGAATTTAAGCTGCTTCTATAGCTCTTAATAATCTGCTTAACTGGCATTTTAGCAGCAACATTAAACTTAGGCACAATGCTAGTCTCCCCATCCTGCAAAGATGAATAGAAATGCTCATCTTTACACACACACATAATAATAGTAACTGTAGGCTGTTCATGCACATCAGGATAGGATCACCTACAAATTTTTTGCATACTTGTTTTGCTCAGACATAAAAAAAACCTTTATTATCTGAAGTTCAGTTCTCTGATTTTGGAAAAAAATAGATTGGGATGTTAGTGCTGCACAAAAAAACATCTTCTCAAATGATTGCATGGGTGTGGATGTGTCTTTCAGCTGGACGTTAGGCCTACTAAACCATTCTTGCTCTCAAGGATTTTCTGATGTCCATCCCGAAGTCATACTCATCTAGTACATTAAACTTGGCTTACAAGTAAAAGGAAGTGATCTCAAAAGTCCTGAAAGATTAGTCTAAGTCATTTGAGATACTGTTCTTTTTTCTGTTAAGGTTACAGTTAAAATATATTGAAACTTCTTTGTTTATGTTTTTTAAGTGGTTTTCTTGAACTGGTAGCATGCTAGCTATAGAATGAACTTGCTCCTAAGCACAAGTTTTGAAACTCTACTGATAAAGAGCTTGAGAGTATTTTGAAAAGTCAAAACAAGCTGGAAAACTGAGAAATAAAAACACAGAAGTAGCGATCTTCAAAAAAGGTCATGAAAACAGCTTCTCTCAGTTAGTAGTCAGTAGCAGAATGGCTGTATTTCTAATCCCATAGCATGACCTACAGCATGAGGCAGAAAAATCAGAGCACATCAAAATGAATAAGACCAAATATAATAAGTAGCTTTGACTTCATATAGTAGAATTATTTATGGAGAAATCAAATATCCTATACTGAATTGAGTACATTTTGTATTTCAAAAAAGAAAAAAATATTCTCTGATTGCTCTTTGATGGACAAAAAAATATTTGAATGGTGGATGAAGCCACAGAAGTACAAGCATTTGGTGCAGCCTTGAATAACTTTTTACTTGTCTTACTTTTTACTTTTCTAACTTTTTACTTTTCTTACTTGTCTCGTATGTGCTCTTAAGTCTGTTCCAAATTATCTCCATTAATTAGTTTAAAGAAAAAAGTAAAATACTTATTGCATTACATTGCTAATCTAGTCCAAGGAAATCTAGATATTTTTTCTTCCATTATAACACAAGGGGTAAGTATTACGCTATGAGGCTTGAATCAAGTAAATAACTCCTGTTATTGCTACCCTAAAATATAAACCACTTTTAATATCTGGTATTAGAGTTGCTGCTGTGTTCCTCTGAGGCTTTTTCATACCAGAAATTGAACTAAACTCTATTAAGGAATCAAAGTAAATAACATCCCAGCTGTTATTTGTTGTTCCCCCTAAACAAGAATTTATTGTAGCACAAAACCAATACAATTTATTTTAAATAACCGAACATATACGTATAGAAGAAATGAAATAAAGTTCACTGACCTTATCCTTAGTTTTCATTATTATTCTGATTTATGATAAAGATCAATGGTAAGACACATGTGACAGTTACAACCCCTGGAATTGTTTGAATCTGTGGGAATTAAAGAAAAAATTAACAAGCTCAGAATGGTGAAATGTTCACTTTCTCTAAAGATCATTTCCATATTTAATCAGATTAGAGAGATGATTTTTAAAATGTCATGGATTTTTCAGACTGACAACTTCACATTAGAACATGTTCCTCATTAGAGTGAAAAATCTTGTGATTTCCTTTGTGTTTTCCTTTCATGCAGCTTCTCTTTTATAAATTTGACTTTTTAGTACTAGCTGTCAAAGTAGTATAAGGGCTTTATTTGGAAGGAAACTGAGAACTGATGTAACAAGTTTGCTTTTCCCATCTGCATCGCTTGAATAAGTCCCAAAAAGTTGTAATTACCTCTCCTTTGCACATTGTCTCTCAGGGCATCGAAACCACACAGGCTATAGACAAGAAGAAAACTTGCATCTATTGAGACCATGAAAATTAAAACCATTTAAAAAATAACCAAATTTTCACTGACATGATGAGCCTTACTGGTTACTCTAAGTGTGAAATTCTTACTCCTGACTAAATGTTTCTCTTTTCCTCCCTTTCCCAAGAAGAAATTGCTTTCTTTCAATGGGAAATGTCCGTTTTCCAAGTGAAATGGTGGATTTCTCAAATCTTGGCTTTCAGAAAGTGAGGAGGGGACTAGTCTATGTATATAAACAGGTAATACGTTCCTGACTCCCTGAAAATTTATCATAATACCAGCATATATACCTTTTGTTCAAATTATATCCTAAGCAATGCCAAATTGAGCATCAGTGTCTAAAAGAATTAATTCTTTGTATCTTGTTTTATATCCTTCAAATGTGATACATTTGCCTTCACTGACAATAGGCACCAGTTGAAATTCAAGGAAAGATCTGACTGTTCAAATGAAGTATTTGAAAAATAAAAAAAACCTCATTGTACTAGTGAACATGATAATGAGAGTCTGGGAAATTGTATGCTTAGATTCACACTTAGCCTTGTGCTCATGTGTCTTCAAACTCTAATTATCTTATGATTCCATCTTTCAAAATGTTAATTTTCTCTTAAATGAGAAAACTATTTTTTTAATATATCCAAAATATCATTGTATCTGGAATCTACAAAGCTGCTTTTTTTTTCATAGGAAAAGTTCTCTACATTAAATCATTTTAATGGGATACTATCAAGTGCTTTATCCTATATAACCCAAGTGTTCATTCTTTTATTAGACAATCATAAATGTTGATACTATTCACCTACAGAACAATATGAAAGCAATAAACTGCAGGTACTCCTTCCCTTTTTTACTATTTCCAGGAGTCTATAATAAGCAGAAAACAAGCATTAGTAAATTTTAATACCCTCCTTTATTTCATATTCAAATCAAATTTATCTTAATAGAGAAATATTTTATTTACCTTTTTTCCAAGCTACTTTCCATAAAGAAACATTTTTGGAAATAGACCTCTTATGAATTCTCCACAATTAGTTTATGAAATGTGGAGCTGGATAAGTGTGAGGGCTTCTCCCATTCTCTGTATTTTTAATATGCAATTCTTCTCAAACTCTCTGAAGAATGATATATCAAATTGAATAGCTGATGCACTTTGAACACTTAGCTGCAAAAGATATATGACATTTTTTTCATTAGTTTAAAATTTATATGCTACAGTATCTGTCACAATAATAATAAAATCTGACAGTGCAGATCATATGGGTATTTCACACAGCAGAGGTAATGTGTTCTTTGGAAGATAAAATGACAATTTGTTCAAATCATAGATTTTTAAATTTTAGACAAACAAGGTAGCTCTCAGTCTATGTATCTCATTCTTTCAGAATAATTTCTTTGCTAATGATACTGTGGCAGGATCCAGACCACCCACATACTGTCTCAGCAGGAATCTGACATTATAATATCAAAAAAAATGGTCCAGAAAGCTTGCTCTGCAGTGCTGTTTACCCCAGAGACATCGAAGCCTTGCTGGGTGCTGTTCTGCACAGCCAGTGAGTTCCCAAGATCTCTAAGCATCAGCTTTAGCCTATACCCAAAATCACCCTCCGTCAGCAAAGAGAGGCCCCTGGCTCCTGCATCCTTATCTGGGAGACCCAGCGTGGTAAGAATGCTAAATACCCTCACCTCTTTCATAGTGATGGGGTGTTATTCAATGCAAAGCTCAGCAGTCATAACCACTTTTATTTAAATCATAACATGTCGATGGGAGAAGAGCGAGGTGGTTATCCTTTGAATAACAACTAATAGTAAGGTCAGGCTGCTAGGAACTAGAAGATGTATTGTCTCTGCCTGAGGGAACTTAACTAAAGCTCCTAATTCCAGTTGCTGACTCAACAAATTATGATGATGATGATGTAACCAGGAAAACAAGAATCTTGGAGACAGTGCTAAAACAAAAATGAAAGAGTCTCTAATTCCATTATCTAGAATTTAAGACACTTAGTTGTCATTAAATTCTGACAGGCGAATTAGCTCTATAGCTATACCTTAATGTAGCATATTCCCTCTACAAGCTAAGCTGAAATCTGTGTGTGCCACTTGCATCCATTTACTAAAGCTGGCTTTATTTTCCTCCGAAGCAATGCATGGCAAAACTTAGACACACCTGATACATCACAATTTCCTTATGGCCTGTATTTCCTAAATAAGATCAGTTCTCAACCCAACTATGGCTTTAAAAACAAAATACGGGAAAATTATGTTCTTAAAATTGTTAAATGAGAGAAGGATAAAGATCTTTACAGAATAAACTCAAGTCTTCCTTATTTTCTTTCATAGGATTTGCATTATTCTTGTCAGTTTGCACTCTGTACAATATTACAAATGTTTAAGGACACATCCTAAGGTGCAGAAACACATTTCCCTAGCATGAACAGACTGAATCACAGATAAGTCTAACCAATAATATTTATACCATCATTTAATTTTCCTAAGAGAGACACAAAACCAGCACAACATTTGGAAAGAATTTTAAACCATCTGATTAGTTTTAGCATTAGTTGCCATCTGCAGCAGAAACTTCTAAGGTCATTGCTTAAAACCTTTAAATTCAGAGGAGACACTATATTTTTCTTTTTGTGCAAGAACTAAGTGGTCACCCATCACAGTTCTCCCTAAGAAAAGGCTGCTGTAGCAAACTCAGTCACTGTGCAGTCATTTTTATTTTCATTTCAGAATCTACACCTTCTACCCAAGAGTAAGAAATTAAAATCCAAACATGATAGGATCTTTGAATACATGGACAAAAATTCATACTTTTCTTTTAAACTGTTTCTTAAAATACTTGTATGAAAAGATGGTCACCAACACTTCCTCATGCTATTGCTTTAGTTTCAGAGTTAGCCAAATAAATATGGAGGAATTGATACTGCATTTATTCACTGTCTGGATAACCAGCATTGCATATAAATGATGTTTTGAATTCTTTTAAAAACTCATTCAGGGTCCTCATTAGGCACATCTTTGCAAGTTTTCAAGCTTTGCCTATTAAAAGAGATTTTATAAGGTTCAGAAGGAACAAGCTTTCTTCTTACATTTGCAGTTTATTGGTCAGCAACAACACTGGAATTGCTGTAAAATTTCTGTTAGGGTTCCTGTGGCCTATATTCCCATAGGTAAAATCTCCCTGTCCGTGACAGGGAAAAAATTTAAAAGTCTCACTTCCTAGTTCTTCCTGCTGCACCTCTCACATCTAATCCCAGCTAGATATCTTGATTTGGATAAGGACCAAGTGTGACTGTGACAGGTTCGTTTCTGAAGGCTTGCACTATTTCATCCACAAAGGAAATGACACCCATGCTGACTCTCTGGGTAAATATATACATGCAGCTGCTGGTTCAATAGTGGCTGAAATTAAAGAAATGCTTGCATTTCAACCAGAAGATATTTCTAGTTACCTGGAATTTTTGAAAAATGTCCCTGTGCTGTATCTTAGTCCCTGGCTGCTATTAATTTTATCTGGACTTGTGCTATTTCCTATCTCTGGAAAGGTCTATCGCTCTACTTAAAATATCTTCCGTAACTGGTCAGTTGTCCCTGAGGTTTTGCTAAATGTATTCAAGACAACAAATTTATCTTCAGCCAAACGATTGATACCACTCTTGTCAAAAAAATATGCATGATTGTTAAGCAATAATTTTAACTCCACAGGAAGGTATTTTATGGACATGAAATAAGCCAATTCTGTGCTCTGAAATTTTCAGGGAGAGAGTTTCAGCTCCTGTAAGCCTACATGTACTTTTGAAAGTGATGGATCTGTGCTATCTTAAATTATCCCAATACAACAAAGACAAGGATATCTTCAAGGGAGCTGTACTCACCAAGTCTGTTTGAAAGACCTTTCCAAATATTTATAAATACCTCTTTTCTTTGCTTTTCAGCTAAGATTGGCATCTGACTTTAATCAATCGGACTTCAGTAAACTTCACACCTCTGTTCTGTAGTGGTCTGTTAAGCTGTTAAGACTTGTGAAGCTTTGTAGAGTATAAGATATATTGTTTTTGCTGACAGTGGCAGTTTCCACTGAGCAGCAGCTCTATATAGAGGAATGACTCAGGCCTGAAAGAATTAAGTAGAAGAGTAGATATTAATACTGCTCTGCACAGTCTTAAATAGAATTCCGTTGTTAAAATATGAACACATCTTTAATATTTAGCAAAATGTCCGAATGTTCCTATTCATGGTGATGTAAATGGCCATCTAAATCCCTAAATTACTTAAATGTGAATAAATGTCCATGTTTAAATCAACCATCTAAAACACTGTGCAGTGGTTGGGAGGTCACCTAAGCCAGGTCTCAGTATATACAGAAGAAAAGGAAACAGTTGATATCCTACCAATCTTTGGACTTAGAACTAGATGAGACTGAGACTCACAGTTCAATATTTCTCCCATTATTTCCAAACCCATCCTGATGGTGGCTAGAACCCCAATTTTTGCACAATTCATTCATTGTACTTTCAGGTGCTCCTCCAGGGTATAAATAATGTGTATTCCAGGCCCACCTCAGTTTCAGAGGGATCTCAAAACATCAGCTCAAATATCTCAGGAAAGCTGTTTTGCCCTGGAGAATTATGGTCTGTTTGAACAGCAGGCAACCCATGTGGCAGAGAGATCTTTCTCAATCTGTACAGCTGAGACTGGACCTCCAGGTAGAAAGGATATATAAGTGACAGTCTAAACCGCCAGCAGATGTACTTGAGAAAATTGAATGTTGCCAGACTTTAAGCTATGCTCAGACAGCAAGGGGGAACGAGGTATTGTTGTGTTCTTTGGGGACAGCTTATTTATCTTCTACATTAAGAATCAGTAGATAAAATGCACAAGAGGTCCAGAACTCAGGATTCTTTGTCCTCCAGGAATATCAAACACTCAGAGTAGAAGATTTCTAATCCTGAAACTACATTTTATGTCCAAAAGATAGGTCCCTGGTGCTTTCTTAGACTACAGTTGCATTAGCAAACTGATCAGGTCTTGGACACAGGCTGTTGGGCTGGCTGTCCATACTGCCTGTATGGACAAAAAGCAGTCTCAAAAAAAATCCCAAGGAATGGCTTAAGGAATAGAATGGTCTGAAGACTGTTCCTGGCAGGGGGAATTTTCCCAGTATGTGTGATGGCAACCCCATTTTGGAAAGCAGAAGGGACAGCATTTATTCAAGTGTTTATAAGCTGAGCCATATCAGCTTTAAGGTTGGGAAGGTGAGCTCTGTTTCATGACTTTCCACGTCTAAGAAGATAAGCAAGGTTGTGAAGGTAGCAGTGACATATTCAGTCATCTAATTTTCCCACAAATTATTTTTCAGTTATGTAAGTGTCTGTGTCTCAAAAATACCTTAACATTTTGTCTCAAAGGTAAACATACTAAAAATTTATAAGCCTACAATTAATGGAACTTCCTCAGCAGGAATGATAAGACTTTTATGCATGATACTATGGAGTGCCTGTGGTTTAAAAATGTTCATGAATTACAGTTTAATTTTCAAAATATTTCAAAACAGTATGTCCTATAAGTTTTCCTAGTATGCACATTTTTATACTCCACTTTTATACACATTATACAAATAGTAAGTTGATTTTTAAATTTTCAGCTACTGTTTTGAAATACAAGTAATCATATAGGTCATGATCTCTGGGTTTAATTAGATGACCATACCAAAAACATTTTATAAAAAGACTTAGATAAATAAAACAAGGTCAAAATGCTAACTCATTTTCCAGAGAAATGTTCTCTAAGTGTAATTTTTGCTAGCAAGGCACTTAGGTTGCAATAACTTTTACAAAAAGGAGTCACAACAGAACACTGTGAAGTAGAAGAAAGATTTTACAAATGTGATATACAATTTTAAAGGAGAAGAATCTAATTTGTCTGTAATTTTGCTATCTGTTTGTTTATGATTTATCTTATGGTTGCAGCTGGGATCGGCTGTGAAAGTAAATTGCTGAAGAAGCAGTTTACTAACCCAGTTTATTCCCATTAGACACCACTGCCTTACAATGCGCAATGGAAAAACAAGTCTCATTTTTTATGCATGATCTATCCATTTTTATAGCCTTTGCAGCCTCAAATATATATATATATATGCATTTATGAATATTGAGCCTGTTCTGTTTTCATTCTTATTAATCTAAGTTTCTAAACCTAAAATAAGTATTTTTATAGTATTGTATAATGCTTGAAATATAACTTAAAAGTATTAAACCTCAGGTTAAAATATCATCTTTAAAAATTAAGTCTTGTGCTTTTTTTTGTAGGATAAGGATACACTCAATTGGATGGGCTTAAACATTTCATCAATTTTCTTTGAAACTATCAAATCTAAAAAGAAACAGAGGAAACCTCTCAATGAACTGTCCCTGGGAATACCTGATCGCTTGCAATCATTCAAGGTTTGAGGACTTTCTAAATCAGAAGCTGTATCTTTGCTATTTTGTTACTAGGTACCTGTGTACTCACCCTCCCTTTAAATCTAATCCCCTTTTGAACTCTGACAATTTTGGAGGTCTTTTTTTCTTTTGACATTAACAATATCCTGCGATTTCAACACTAGGGATAAAAGTTGTGCAGAAATGTGCACAACATGTTAAATATGAAGACATTTTTTTGATTTAGAAGTGCAAGAACTCTCCAGATAAACACAAGGCTTGTTGCACACATTTGTTTTCAGTGACGAAGCACAAGATGCTCAGACAAGACCTATGGAAGGAGTGGAGGAGGGAGCAGTCAACATTAAATATTTAAATAGAGAGGGTGATCAGGAGAAAAAGAAAATGGTGTAGGATGATTCAAAATCTTTACTTACATTAAACAGACTTGCTCAACCAGTCTGTCAAGCACCCTGTCTGAATGTCCTTGTCATAATTCCAGCCTGGAGGCTGGAATATCGCCCACAGGGCACGTGTTTACACCTCTTACCTCCCCCCAGGCTCTTATGCAAGTGAGTTATGTAAAGATTTAAAGGCAAGTCTATTTATACTCCCTCTCACACCATTTTCCTTCACAACTGAGAATATTTTGTTACACAAGACGGAGTTACAGAGCTGGGTGAGAGCAGGATAAGGAAGGTAACAACAAAATACAGGCAGTTGGGAATGGTTCAGCTGAGATGCAATGTAAGTGCAGGCAATGAAGAGACAGTGTCAGAAGGCTGCCAAAACCAGCAATATCTTAGAGGAAAGGTCTGTCTCACACAATCTGCCTGGGGGACATGTCAAGCAGCAAAAGGAATGTGAAGGAAGGGGCAGTGTGATAAGTTCACATTGCTTCTTCTGATCTAAAAGTAGAATGGTGTTCCCTAAGAGATAAATGTATTATTCAGAAGCCATTTCAGGCCTTGGCCAAAGCTGGACTTAAGGATGTATATAGATATATATATATATAGAGAACAAACCATTTCATTGTTACTTTTACAGAATGTGTTGATGGAGAGTGGGGAGGTTTTTCAGCACTTCTAGTTTCCGTGGCATTTTGGGGGATAAGGAGATGTTGGAGTTATCACTTACCTCAGCCTTTTTTTGTGATGGTAGGGGGGATGTTAGTGGGAAAGGGAGAAAAATAACACTTTGGTTCCTTTCACATAGAGGAGAGGAAAGAAAACCAAGGGAGAGTATCACAAAATACCAATGCACTATGCTACCGCTTTTATGTGGTTTTCAGGCCAAAAATAGACTGGACTGTGGGTCCTGAGATGCAATGGTAATAGAAATATATTGTAGCTTACAATGGTTAGCTTAATCATAGAAAATATAGTATGTAAAGTAAAGATATAAAGCAGATGATGGGTGATGTCCAGTGAGGATGTCACCTTTTATGGATACTGATATTTTAGTACTGCTTTTTTTATATATATATAAGTACATGTTGATGGAAAAAAAAAAAGCTGAGTGGTATAACTTGTTTACAGTACAAGGAGAAATGTTTTGCACACTGTGTGAAATCCATGATGTTGGAAGTTTAGTTCTGCCTTCTGAGCTCTACAGCTCTTGTTTCTTGTGGATATTTCAGCACCTTATCTCAAGTTTTCTTCAGCTTGTTTACTGAATTGTCAGTCTGCTTGCTCAGGAGATTCTTAAACCAGAGTAAGCAGACTAAAAATTCTGTAAATAAAGTGAAGAAAAGGCAAGATAAGGAGTTAGAGTGTTCAAAAAGTAAGAAGAGCTACAAATACTTTGGCAAGGAATTAACTCTTCACTGTATCTACACACAAACACATATGCTATAGGCATGTGTGC
Source organism: Gallinula chloropus (assembly GCF_964237585.1). Taxonomy (NCBI): domain Eukaryota; kingdom Metazoa; phylum Chordata; class Aves; order Gruiformes; family Rallidae; genus Gallinula; species Gallinula chloropus. Next base: position 9,962,191 of record NC_140092.1, on the reverse strand, counting down.
TTTCATCATGTGCATTAAGCAGATTTTATACACAGTGGCAGGTGTGGTTTGTCCTACATACCATGCATAGCGTTGCATCAGCCACTCACTGTTTCCCATTTAATTAAATAGAAAAGCCACAAGTAAACTGCTGATAAAGACACAATATCACAGACAGGCTTAGTGGCTGCCACTGTAGTTAATTAATTTAAATATAATACAGCTAACAGAGTAGAGAGAAGGGAGAGCAAAATCTAAGTATTTTTGAATCCAATTATTCTCATATATGTACAAATGTAATAATACAGTCCTAAAAGCAGATTAAGAAACTATAAATAGAGTTGCGGAGGAAAACATTTTAAATGTTCTGTTACTTCTGTTTTAGGAGGTTCATTCCACCCAAATTGGCTTTTGTGGAGTCTTAAGGAATAAAATGCTCTCTCATGCACCACTTTTAATTCTCTCTTCATCTGTAAAAACAAGCCAAGAAGCAGTTTAATTTACTGTTGATCACTGGGGGGAAGAAAGAGGAATGCAAAATTTAAATGACATTCACACACAAAGTTAATAGCTTATCATTCTCAGAAGGAAAGTGTAGAGGACATATTACCTCATATAATATACAACCTGCTTTCAGCTTTATAGTCCTTAGTAGTTAAGGTATTGTTCTGCAAATAATTGTAGACTTAAAACGTACAGGTATCTCATCAAGGTGATGGCAGTGAGTCTAATAGTGTACTGGATTTCACTATTGTCACTAATTTATTCAGTGTTTTTCATGCATAGATCTCAATTCCTTACAAAAACAGAGTGACTGTCATTAACACTAAAACAGCTAGCAAAGTTGAAGTACAGGGAAGTTGGGTGTTTGAGTTTAGAGACTGAAAGTCTCCAAGAAAGTGGGGGACAGATCTCCAGAGTCTTAGTCCAGTGCACCTACTTGCATACAGCTTCCTTAAATGGAAAAAACCCCAAACCCAAACCAAAAAAAAAAACCAAACAAAAAACCCAAAAAGGCAAGCTGAAGTAACACACCAAGTGACATAAAATAAAAGCTTATTCATATTTCGAAATCTAACTGATAAGCAATGTGAATAAGAGGGGTGGGGATTTTTTGCATTTCAATTCCTACTGAGATAAAACCCAGGCAGTTCATGAAGAGTAGTAGAATAAACACGTTATCCAGGGTACAAAAAGTTGCACAGATGAAAGCCCCATCCTACAGTACATTTTATCTCTGTATTTAGAGCACTCCTTTGCGGAATTTAGAGTGTTTCAAAATCTTCTGATGAAGATCAGATCTGGTCAGAAGTTAAGCTTTAATCCACTGTGCATAATAGGTAAGAAAAATGTCACTCAAAATCTATCTCTGAGATGTTACTTAAAATAGGTCTCAAGTAAGTCAAGATACATTTAGTTTTTGATCTAACATAGAAATTCAGATCAGCTGATCAATTTCTGCTCTTATTTTTTTTATTTGGAAGAACCCTGTGACTCAAAAGAAAATAGCTATGATAACCAGTAATATTGTTTTAAAACTGATGTTTTATTTTTCTTATTTACAAAGTAAGTGCTAATATTCATATGTTCCTAACTGGAAAGCAAATAATCTAGTATCCACCAGCATAATTTCTGTATATGAATTCATAGTTAACTACTGCACATATTGCTAATTTTTTTCTTTCTGTTGTGTGTTTCAGAAAGCAGTTTCTGACTTTAGATTAGACATAGTTTCACTGAGCTGTGAATATAAGTCTCCAGCCAAACGATCTAGATTTCAAGTAGTTTTTTTTTCCTTCGTCATCATCTGAGGATAGAAGTTGCAATTAATAGGATGGGACTATAGCAGATATCCAGTAATGCTATTATGAACTGGCTAGCTCAGCAGTATGTTTTCAGCATTTTTATGGCACAGCAAACATGAGAGAGATCCTTTTCTGTCAGACCAAATCAGCCGCATACTCCAAAGAACAGCAATAAGCTTACACGGAGCACCAGCAGAGTTAATGCTGCTATCAACCTGCTTTTCAGTTTTCTCATCAAACCTAGTGCCTGCTTCTTCCATGTATGAAAAACTCTTCTCCTATTTCCATTTGTTATTGTAGGAAATAACAATAATTTTCCCACTGATACATTCCCCTATGAAAAAATTATCTCTTAGGGAAGGATGAGTAGTATGACATCCTCATTAATACCAGCTGAATCAGTTAAAATCCAATGAATACCAAATACACTAATGATAATGTGTGAATAGTAAATAGAGTTTATTGTTACTTACACCAAATAGTGCCTGATTTATATGTGTTTCCATAAAACAGCCTCGTCAGAGTATGACCCTAAAGAATGAATTTATGCCTTCCAGACCATCAGCACCATCTACTGCAACTTGGCATAACAACAGCCTTTGCCATAATAAACACCTTTCAACTTTTTTTTTTCTTTACATCTGTCATTTTGGGGATTTTCTTTTTATTCTAACTTATTGCTCCAATGTGGCCTATCAAAAAAGGTCTTAATTTTTCATGTCTGAAAAAGTGTCTGAAAATGCCACTTCTTTTTCAGAATGAATCATTCTGCAGACTTCAACTGGTTTAACTGAGTAATTGTAGAAGTTCTGAAAGTGCTTAAGGTCAAAACTTATTTTCAGTTTCTCTTGGTTACCCGTCAGGGTGGAGGGAAAGAAGCGAAAGTACAGGAAAAAAAATAAAAATTTGGTATAAACTAAGTCCCTAAAATCCCTTCCTGCAAATGAAACATTAGTCTTCTCTCACGTCTGGTCAGGATTGAATAGGAAAGACTTGGTAGAATCTCATCAGGTTATCAAGTAGATGCTAGTCTTTCAACATGGTCTTCCTATCAATGCATTAATAATTTTTCTCCTAAGGCAGAGAGTTCCCTTTATAGCCCGAAATACCATTAGGAAAGAGGTTTAACCTTAAAGGCTAAAGATCTGCTATCTGTCATCACATCTAATTTTAACTTTCTTCTTTGTCTCCTTTCTTTCTTCCCTCCATTCAAAAGCAGATGAATCTGCAAGTATCTCTGCAGATTTTTGCTACACTGTGCTGGACTCACTGCCTTACAATACCATGAGCTGGATCTCACCAGTTTATTCAGACTCATTTTGGCACAATTCCAGTGGCTGCACTGACTGTTCTGACTCCAGGATCACTCTTGGGCAAATGAAAAGGAAACATGTTTTCAGATGTGTTTCGATAGGACCTGTCACATCCCTGGTTATATAGTGCACAGCATTTTTGAACTCATGCTGAGGAAAAGAGCCACTGGGTTGAAATTAAAGACAAATATGTTATGAGAAGAAGGGATCTACCTCTTCCTCACAGGAACCAATGTAAATCTTAAATTTCCCACTTTAGTTCAGTTCCCCCTTTCTCTCACTTTACTCCAGAACAAGCGCCCTAGCACAGGTTACACTGGTACTCAGACAAGCCTATCAATCGGCACACTTGTGTCACTTACAAAAATATGTCCATACATGCTTGCCTTCATCTGCTTAATAAATTTGATATGCTTTATTCTGCAATCATTAAATCATTTAAAACTGATTTTCTTGTAAGAATACCTGGTATGTAAGACATTGATTTAAAAAAAAAGGTTGTTAAGCAGTGACAATATAGAAAAAATGAGGTTCTCAGCAACCTGCCTACAAAGGAGCAGCAACTTTCCAGGGACAAGAGAGTAAAAAATCCCACAATTGTAAATTAAGCATATTCCTTCTTTCTCAGTCAGGCCTACAATAATTTCTGAAATATTTTTGACTCTTTCTATTAATGACCTGAGGATTACACATTCCTAAATTATATGACTCATTTCACGCTGTCCTGGGTTATACAATGGCTACTTCTTTCTCAGACAGGCAGAAAAACCTAGGAGAACTCAGGAAACACAAATACATATAAGTAAAACACATTCATTTTTGATGTGAGCTCTTAATTCTAAAGTGTCAGCTATTTATTTTTGTTGCAGTCACAAAGTGTTGGTGCAGGAACATTTCCTTTTCAGTATGTCCTTCACACTCTCCCCTGCAGTCTCTTGATACTTAATATATTCTTTTCTTTTAGCTTCCAACTCCTCTTTTACCTGTCCATCAACCCTGTATTCCATAGATCGAAGCATGGTTTTCAGACTTTTTTGTCTTTTTTTTCCTAGACGAAAGGAGGTTGTGGTTTTTGATTCTTTTCACTGCAGTAAGAAGATGGAACTTTAATGGTTTTAATAAAACTTTTCCAGGTACTCCAGTATTAATTTACCCTTTCCACAATTGTGGTTTGCTGTGTTAAAAGTTCTCTACAAATAGTAAAGTTTTCTTTTTTTCAGTAATTTATTATATTTTAAATATTAATTAATTAATATCAGCTCTTTTCAGTGTAGCACATGCATTAAATTCCCATTATGACTCAGGAGTTTGAATGAGCTATTCATCATCTTAAGATAAAGCACATCCACACACAAAAAATTCAGAACAAAATGGGACATCACTTACTCAAGCAGTGACTGAGTGCTTACATAGCTCCAAATACCAAACATAAATGTACTTACATTACAACTTTGATTACTGTACCTTCTAAAATACAAAATTTGTGTTACATATTATTAATAAAAGTCCAGATCTTTGTTCAATTGTAAATCTGTGGGCAGGGAACAATCCATTTACTTGAATGGCATATGACTAATTTAAATTACTGTAGTGATACTGAAATGTTAAATGTTAAAATGTTAAAATCTTGTTTTAAGCAAGACTACAGCTGGTAAGGTGGGCAAGATCAGAAGCAAGTAAAAACATTTTTGTTTTAAAAACTGAGGGTTGAATTTTCATTCAGGTAGTCTCTGATTACTTTAGAAAACAAATTCCCAAAATGACACTGTGTGGTCTCATGAAGGAAGACTCCTTCAGTATTTCAAAGAATCACTAGGTCAGGACTGGCTGTGCAATAAAATAATCTCTTTTTTTTTGATTAAAGGTTTGTCAGCATTAGTGCACAGATTAAAATATCTCAGATACAATTGACAAAGACATTTGAAGTGACAGCAAGTATATAAAATGTTCAGACGAGAAAGCTCAAAGATATTATTCATCTGGAAAAGGTGTTACTAAGTAGAACATGAATCTTCAGTTTGGAAAACAGGTTAATTAAGGTATAGAATGAATAGAACACAGAATATTGAATAGAGTATACAGTAACTGAGTGCCATGAGTGGACTGGAGAGGTATCAATTGTTCTCCATCATTTACAATGATACAGCTATGAGGAATCACATGATGGTAACAGGTGCGGATAGTAACAATAAGAAAAATAACAACAATAACTAATAATTCATAGAACAAGAAGCCTGGGAGGCTTGTTGCCAAAGGTTTTTATAGGTGTTGGAAGTCTATATGAGGTTCAGGGGAAAAAAAAAGTCTACTGGAAAAGATAAATATCTCAAAGTCTCTTGTATTTGAAAACTGGAGACTGAAAAATAGGAGAAAAATACTCTTTTCTAAGCATCATATTACAGACACTCTTAAAGAAAGGATAAGGATTAAAGAAACCTGCTAAAAGTGACAAACTTTACATTGTGCTGAAAATTTGGGTGTAGAAAAAACTCATTGTAATAAGAAAGGTCTTGCATTAAGTTTGGGTGTGATGCATCCCTGAGGTGCTTTCCAAACTCTGAGTCTTTCCTTTCTCGCAGATGTCTTTTGTTTCGTTTTGGTTTGGGGTTCTTTTGTTTCTTTATCACAAGCTTTTATTACTTGTCAGTAAATCCTTTAGGTCCAGCCAAGTTCATTTAAGTTTGCTCTGCGGGCAGGAGTGACCAATGTGATTTAGTCCAAGCCAAACACCAATCCTTCTAGTCCAGTCATACTCTACACAAATCATTACCTACCTCATAATACATGCTTTAGCTTGAAGTATTAAAGCAATTTAGTATTAATGAATAGTGATAACTTTTCGGTAATTGATCACGGTCATGCAGCCATGGGACACTTAATAACTCATTTACTGATTTCCCTGAGTATTGCTAAATTCATGTTTGGAAATGAGGTCAGTTATAATCAGTTCAAATTAGTAAACCTTTTAGATGTCATTTGGGGTTTGGGGGGGTGGGGATTTTTTAATAATAATAATAATAATAATAATAATAATAATAATAATAATAATAATAATAATAATAATAATAATAATAATAATAATAATAATAATAATAATAATATCATCTAATGAAAGACAATGGCTTCTTGTAGGGTAAGTCCTCACATACACAGTGATGTTAACACATGAGCCTATTCTGATGTTCCTGCAACTATAAAGCTAATTATATTGAAGTGTGTCTTGATTTTCCCAGGTTCACAGTGCTGGAATGGTGACTACGGCCATGAACTTGTAGACATGCCTGTAAGTCCAAAAGTATATCCCAAAATCTTTCTAGTTGCACTATAGGGCACGGTCACTTCAAAAAGCAAAACAAATTAACAAAAAGCCTTTCTCCTTTCTTCCTCCTTTTTACTATTGCCAGACATGCTTCACAACATGAAGCATCTATCCCAGTCATCCTGAATTCATCTTGATCTGTTTTCTCCATCAGTTCATCAACACTCTGGAAGCAGTGGCATAGCAGCCTCTTCCTTATTATCTGAAAACCTTTTGTGATACCTCAAAACTGGCAGAAAAAAATATCCTCTGATCAGAAGCCTGTTATGCAAAGCTATAAAACCCTTCTACAACAGCCTAAATGAGACACTGATTCAAACACAATCCAATAATGAAACATTTTGCTTTAGGTGTCCAAGTAGTGCTAGAATAGCCCAGATTAGAAGGGACATCAAAAGATCACCTGGTTCAATATTTTGTGGGGAAGTGAGCCTAAATAAGATTATCAAGCACCCTGTCCAATCATATCTGAAAAACCTCCAGTGATGGATATTCTACCATGTCTCTGGGGAAGTTGTTCTGATGAATGTTTTTTTTTCTCTCTGTAAAAAAAATATTCTTTCTTATATCAAGATGAAATCTCTTCTGGTGCAACTTGTACCTGTATCCTCTTGTCATCTACATGTGGGTCTTTGTGAAGAGCCTCCATCCTCTTTGTAAGCACCCTTTAAATACTGAAATACTGTGATGAGATTCCTTCCAACTCCTCTTTTCCAGGCAGAAAAGACCTAATTCTTTCAGTCTTTTCTCACAGGGAAGGTTCTCCAGCTCTTTGATCATCTTTGCGACCCTCCTTTGATACTTTCTTGGTCTGTCAACATCTTTCTTGAATTGTGGAAACCAGAACTGGACACATTATTCCAGGTGCAGCCTGGCAAGTGCTGAGTGTAATTAAATGATCACATCTCTACCTCTGCCCATGTGACTGTACAGATCAGGACCTGATTTGCCTTTATTACTGCAGTGGCACAGTGTGGCAGTGACAGAATTGCAATAGAGGCCAAGTCTTGAAAAAGACAACTCTTTGCTTAATAGTGAAGAGAAAATCATTTTACCTCAATAAAAGTGTCTTCCAGGCACCAGCTTCCCTGAGGGAAGAGAGGGAATCAGAAATCTCTAGTGAAGGATGAAGGTGCAGAAGCAAAAGTGATGCCTGAAGAGTGAGGATCATACAGGACCACACCATATCTCAACACAGAAGGTAAAAGACAGCAGAAAAACACTGAAACACAGGCAACCCTAGAACTCTTACCACTGCTGAACAACATCAGGAGGGAAAGTGCAAATGAGTAATTCTAGATCCTACTTATAGCATCCTATATTCATTACCAGTTCTCCCAGTGTCTCCTCAGAACTTAAATGCTCTCCCTTTCATACTTTTAACATTTGTCTTAAAGCACAAAAATTCCTTACCATATTCTCTAGATACCTCTTCCTATGTTTCTCCCACTAATCCTCTTCCTTTCTGCAACCATGTTTATTTGCATTTTCATTCTGAAAGCAGAATGATATGCTTTGTATCAGGTTTGTGTGGCAAGGTTTTGGTAGAAGAGGGTCTACAGGGGTGGCTTCTGTGAGAAGTTGTTAGAAATTTCTCCCATATCAGAGAGAACCAATGCTAACTGGATCCAAGATAGACCTGGTGCTGGCCAAGGCTGAGCCCAACAGTGACAGTGGTAGTGCCTCTGGGATAACATAGTTAAGATAGGAAAAAAAACACTGTGCAACAGCAGCCAGGAGAGAGGAGTGAGAATATGTGGGAAAAACAACTCTTCAGACACCGAGGTCAGTGAAGAAGGAGGGGGAGAACATGTTCCTGGCACCAGAGCAGAGCTTCTCCTAAAGCCTCTGGAGAAGACCATGGTGAAGCAGCATGTCTCACTGCAGCCCATGGAAGGTGATGTGGAGCAGAGATTTCCCTGCCAACTGTGGAGGACCCAACACTGGAGCAGGTGGATAGCTCTGAAGGAGTCTGTGACCCCATGGGAAGCCCATGCTGAAGCAGGCTCCTGGCAGGAGCTCCTGGAGAGAGGAGCCCGTACCAGAGCAGATTTTCTGGAAGAAACTGGGACCCTCTGGGGGGACTTAGATTGGAGCAGTCTGTAGAAGAACTGTAGCCTGTGGGAAGAACGTTGTACTGCTCAAGGGGAGGACATAGAGAAATGGAGAGTGAAGCTGAGCCCAGGAAGAAAAGCACGGTCTGGGAAAAGTGTTTTAATATTTGGTTTAATTTGTCATTGCCCTATTATTACATTGGCAACATATTAAATTCATTTCCTCAAGTAAAGTTTGTTTAGCCTGGGATGGTAATTGGTGAGTGATTTCTCCCTGTTTTTACATCTGCCCATGAGCCTTTGAGTAAATTTTCTCTCCCTTGTCCAGCTGATGAAAGGGAGTGATAGGGTAGCTTTGGTGGGCATCTGGCCTCCAGCTAGGGTCAACTCACCACATACCACATACAACTTGCATTCCAAACTTTAAAATTAAAGACATATACCTGACTGTGGGAGATTTATTTTCTCTGCCCTTTATAATCTTCTGCCAAGAGCAGGATTAATATGTTATTGGATAAACGTAGGTCATGGTCAATAGCTACTACCTGTTTCCTTGATCTGTCCTCTTACTTTGGCATACAGGGAAACTAATATGCTTGCTCAGCATCCAAACTGTTCATCAGTTAGGCTGAACTATAAGACCTCATCCCTTATGTGAACATCATTGTCACCCAGAATGCCACTAAGTACCTTGCCTTTGAGGGTCAAATATTGATCACTAGACACATGCAGAACGCAATCGACTTTATGGTTTCAACTCTATTAAGTTATGTGACTGTATACTTTAAGAAAAGCTAGGTTTTCACAAAGCTGAACCTTAGTGATGCTCATTATAGAGTTTGAGGTCAAATGACCTAAAATTTAAAAAAAAACCCACCAACCCACTATCTGTCCCTATTGGGTCTGTGAACTTTCACACAATAAGAATGCTTTTAGAGCACATGAACAAATCAGTCTTTAAACTATGTAGTGGAAACAGCCTGTGCTACAGCAAAGGTATAGCTGTTTGTACAGTACGAAGCAAATATATCATAAAGTTATAGAGTAGGCAGGAACATGATATCAGCCATTTTTGAGCTGACAAGACCATTCCACATTAGGCTGCAGAACTCTGCAAGCAATAGATAGTGAGGGGTGGTGAAGAGCTTCAGAGAACAACCTGGTAAAAACTAATTACAAATTAATCCCACAAACTTTCAGACCTAACAACCTTCACACAAGGAAAGCAATCATAGCATAAATGTCTCCTGCAAGCCTGATCTACAGACACTCAGCTGGTTATTATTACTGCACTTCACAAAAAAAAAATCAAGGTTTAGAAGCTGTAATTAAATGGATCATTACAAGTATCATGTAACCGGATGAAACTCCTGGTCCTGTGGACATGCCAGAATCTCACTGGAAGCTGTCTTTACTGCATTTCTGCCAAATGGCTGCTTATACATTTGCAGTGTAGATGTAACTACTTACCAATACACATAGTTGTAAATAACTTCACAAGTTGTAGGTCAGTGGCAATTCTACAGGGTTTTTAGACTGAAATTTTATTACTGGTTCATGGCCAGTCAGTGATGACAAAAATTAACTTCAGTGACCATTTGAGTAGATACTTTGGTTTACTTTCATTCAGCGAGCATTTAGAATTCTGGCTTTTAGAGAGTGAAATAGAGAGCTGCAGAGAGTAATGTACTTGTAGTGTGCATCAAGTTTTATTGGTTGAAAAGATTAAAACACTGTGATACACCTGGAGCACATCTAATGTAATATATATAATATATATTACCTTTTTGCATTTTATATTATATTCCACCATCATTTTACTCAAGCAGTAGTGGAGAAAATTTCTTGTATCATAAAAGAGAAAGCTATTTGAACAAATAAAGCAAGTATCATATAGTCAATTCCAGACACTCTTCTACGAGGAAAGAGTTTGGTTTGTTTTTAAGGAACTACGAGTCAGCATTTGCTGAATTTTATTGTATTTCAACTTGGAAAATTGTATTCCCTCTCATTTTATACAAAGCTTTTCAGAACCACTTTGAAAAAGCAACATTTTGGAAAAAGAAATGGAAATGGTTACAAAATGTGAGTCTTATGGATAACTGCAAGTTATAACAGATATTTGGGAGGAAAAAAAAAGATATTAGTGCCCTGAAATAAAAAGTTAAGTGGCAAATGTAATTTTCTTTAGAAATACAAAAGCTTTGCATACATACTTCTGCCTGGGGAAGAAACAATCACCTAGAACCAGCCAAGCAACTGTAATTCTTAATTACATTGTAGACTTTTTTCATGTTGTGCTTCTTAGGCCTATTAGAACTCATTTAGCTGTAGTTTCAACTTTCATTCTCTCGCAAATTTAGTTTGTACCCATTAATTACAACTGTCATGAAAGAAATGCAGCCATTGTAATGCCAAAATCCCAATACATGTATACGCATAAACTTGGAATGTGACACTAATTGTTATGAAAGCTTTGACACAATCCTCTCCTGAACCCATGAAAATTATTAGCTAAAAATATTGTTACTGGAAAAAGACTTTATAGCTACTTACACCAAGTGAGCAATAGGAGGCCAAATGCTTTCAAAACAGGTTAACGAGTTATAATAATTACTGAACAACTATTACCTCACAATCTGGAAGAAATTTTCCCCATGGTAATTTCTCTTTACACTTTGAAATTGGAGCTGGGCCTGTAGAAAGTGGATCAAACTAATGTGACTGGTATAAGCACCAAAGTTTAGTTCATTAGGTCTACATTTCAGAGAACTACAGAACAGTTCACAGTGGCCTACATATTTAGTTTTTACATAAATGCAAAATAGCAGTAAGCAAGCCTAAACTAAGATGGTGACAGTATTTGATAGTGCAAATGCAAATGAAAAGGAAAAAACCCAAACAGCCCTGTGGCAGACCATATTTTTCTATTCAGATGTATTGGCATAAGCAACTGATGTTATAAGAGGTTGATCCAATATTTACATCAACCTCCAGGAGCAGTAAAACTTGATAGTCACTGAAATGAGAAGTGCCTTAAAATTAATTAACCAAGAATACAAATTTTTACTCTATTCATGACAACACCTAGAGGTCAGATTTGTAGCACCAGAATATCATACCAGCCTGCCTAATGTAGATGTCTAGGCTTCTGATAGATCAGAGAAGAGTGAGAGAGACAAAAAGTGAAAGAAGAAAGAAGGAACAAGAAAGAAGGAAGAAGGAAAATGGAAGGAGGAAGAAGGAAGAAAGAAGAAGAAAGAAGAACAAAGGAGAAAAAAGAAGAAAGAAGGAAGAAGAAAGAAGAAGGAAGTAGCAGTAGTATCCAAAGACACTACATATTCTGTGAGGTCATGATAATCAAGAATTTAGGAGAGAACATCAAGCAAGAAAGCAGGAAATCCTGGAAATAAATAGGTACTCAGTTTGAGAATTGCTCCTACATTTGTCCAAGGATATAATCTGCTAAGAATGTGGTGAAATTTGTATTATATAATCTAGAAGTCCTTCCATATTCATTGTGGTGATGTAAGCCTCAGTTCTGGTAGAGAAATAGATGACTTTCCCTGTCATGCAGGTATACAAATGCTGTGTTCTCAATCTTATTAAATGATGAACCAAAACCTTTCAGGCTGAAGGACTGATTAAGAAACCATATTCCACTTCCTAGGTTAGAGCTCTAATCAAAAAGATATTACACAAAATATAAGTGGCTTTGAATAAACATTATTGTCCATAATTCTGTGTGAGAACTGAAACTGTTAAATTGTATTATGGCATTATCCCTCACTATCTTACCATGACCACCCCAAGTTTGTGTGATTCTTAATTCACAAACTGTAGAATTTTACATTCAAGTCGTCAGGGAAATACCTGGTGAATATAGGTTTCTCAGGAGTTAGGAAATGATAAATACTAGACTGTTTTCATAACTCTATAAAAGCCTGATTTAAGTTCCATTTAAGTTAAAAGAAATCTGTCCACAGTTTTCAGAATTGCAATGAATCTCTGAAGAGTGCTTTGCTGCCTATTAATTATGTTGATCTTTATATTTAACATCAATTTGTGTAGATTGTTAGATGTAATTGATACTAGTGGATATATACTCATATTATCTTGTATAGTTAATTCTAAATGGAAAGAAAAATCAAATAAAATTGCATCCTCAAAGGATAGATGTTTTGTTATGTTACTTAAATCCTCTCAGCTGCAATTGCTTCAGCATACTAACTTGCAACATACACTAAAAATTACAAAGGATATTTTTTGGAAAAAGACAAAGAATAGCAGGAAGAATACCAGATATCAACTCAGCTGTTGGTAAATAAAAAGCAGATTGGATACAATCTGAAATGCTTCATTAGCCATAAATTTTGTACCCCACATACCAGTCTCTAGTTCATACCTCATACTAGATTTACTGGCATTTGAACAAACATTTCAGTCCCAAATTGATAAATGCATTGCGAGAATTACATTTCTATTGTGTTTAAGCCTACTGAGAGATATTAATAATTTTTATAAATTATAAGGAATAGATTTTTTAGATTTTATCTGTCTTCTGCACACCTAACTTCATCTGCCACTGCTGTGCTAGTAAATTAGCATTATGGACCAGCTTATGATGAGGTAGTCAGAATCACACTGCAATTCCATTCACCATTTCTTGGTAGTGAAGCTGATTTGAGAAGTCTATGATGCAACACAATCATCCCCCCATCAGTTACAGTATGCTACCAGTTCTGTTCTCAAAGTATGGCTACCGATTACTACAGTGTGTATGTGTGTGTATATATCATCTTTATATTATAAAAATACTTCTATATATTGTTCATATTTATATAATATGTATATATGTGTATGTGTTTACTTGTATATGTAAAAAATATATCGTATACCAAGTCAAAACCATGATTCTGGTTTAAAAACAAAAACAATAATGGGGAAGGTAGGAGAGAGAAATGTGAGTAGGAACGAATAGCCAAACCAAAGAATACCTCACTCTGTATGTCAGAAAATATATGACACATATATTGCCTTGCTGTTGATAAACATAACTTGACACCTAAGTAGTATGTAGGAAGAAATTTAGAGGCCAGTCTTGGGAATGTGGGAATGTTGTACAACAACAACAGTCACTTTCTGTCCCTTTAGAATCTTTCTTCAGTCTTTCTCTTTCCCACATTTGTTCTTAATATAAATTCCATTCTTATTTAATTGTTTCCTTATTTCCTCCTTAGATTTAACAACCTAATATCAAGAGTTTCAAATCAATGACTCAGGTAAGCTCAGGGGCCGTGCGGCAGGTCGGGCTGTGCAGAGAGGTTCCCTACACCCGGGCACCCCGTGTCCGGCTCCTTCCACCCGCGGCGACCACCGGCAGCTCGCCAGAGCTCACCCGCCCCCTGACGTCACGTGACCCCGCCTCTAGCCTTAAAAGGGATGAAGGAGCACAGCGACTGGCCGCTGCCACCCACACCGCACAGGAGAGCGGGCAGCCCTCCCGCCGGGCAGGGGAAGCAGAGGAGCGCAGGCAGCTGACAGGTGAGGCTTGTTAATCTTTGGAACGATATCGTGTGATGGTGTCTACCCGGCGTAGGGCCATGACCCCAACACCTTCACTGTGGAAGTAGGAACCCAGTTCAAACAGCCGCAGCAGCATGTTGCAGTGCAGGGCTTGGGGTGCAGGGGATGTAACAACATGCTTGCAGCAGCAGGAAGCTCTGGTCACAGCTGTGTGTTGTGTGAGCTGATTAGGGATCTCCTCAGCAGAGCAGCACACCTACAAGAAGAGGAAGATGTTCTCAAAGATAAGCTAGACAGGCTCATGAGCATCAGGGAGGCTGAAATGGAGATAGATGGGAGGAGCCAGGTTCTGTCCTCCCAGCCACAGAGATGTGAGATCCCAGCTGACAGCGCCCAGGACTGGAGGGACCCTGTACCCTCCCCCAGACAGGATAGCCTTAATGGAAGGGATGAATGGAAGCAGGTACGTGGCAAGGGTAGTAGGAGAGTGTCTGTCCTTCCTCCTCAAGTGCCTCTGAGCAATAGATACGAGGCCCTACTAGAGGGGGACCAGACAGATAATGAGACAGCTGATAGGAAAATGACTCCTGAGGTTGTGTTCCCTAGGACAAGACCCCCTAAGCATACTGTCAAAACAGGCTCTGTTAAAACAAAAAGACGGATCATTGTTTTAGGTGATTCCCTTTTGGAGGGAGCTGAGGGCCTGATCTGTAAGGTCAGACCCACTACACAGGGAAGTCTGCTGCCTTAAGGGAGCTTCAGTTAGGGACATAACAAAGAGATTCCCAACCTTGGTCAGGCACATGGACTATTACCCGCTTTTAATTTTCCCAATTGATAGTAATGAAATACATAAAAGAAAACTGAGGACCTTTAAGAAAGATTTAAGGGCCTTGGGATGCATGGTATGAGGATCTGGAGCACAGGTAGTGTTTTCCTCCATCATTCCTACTACAGGGAATGGGGAGGAATGGACGGAGAAGAGCCAGGAAGTTAATACCTGGCTCAGAGCATGGTGTGAGAAACAGAACTTTGGGTTCTTTGACAATGGGCTAGCTCAAGACTCACCAGCCTTGCTTTCCAGGGATGGGAAGAATTTATCCCCGAGGGGCAGAAGGATACTGTCAAAGAACCTAGCAGGGCTCATTGATAGAGCTTTAAACTATATAAGAAGGGGGATGGGGACAGGACCAGGCTAGATGGAAAAAAAACTGGTTGTGGTGGTCAAGTTATTGAGGAACGGTGTGCTGGCAATGACCTCTGGTCAGCCACCCTAGTTAATCTGGGGGGTAGTGTGATAATTCAGAGTAGAAATGTAACCACTACCAATGGGCTAGGTAACTTTATCAGCTGTCACTTGGGAATCAAGGCCTCCCTGAGGAGCATAACAAGATCAGTAGACCAGATGAAGTGCATCTACATCAATGCAACAGCATGGGCAATAAACAGGAGGAATTAGAAGTCCTTGTTACTAAAGGAGACTATGATGTGATTGCCATCACTGAAATGTGGTGGGACAATTCACATGATTGGAGTACTGCAATTGCTGGTTACAAGCTATACAGCTTACAACTAGACAGGCTGGGTAGGAGAGGAGGTGGGGTAGCCCTGTGTGTCAGAGAATGTTTTGACTGCCTGGAGCTGGAGTATGATGATGAAAGGGTTGAGTGCCTCTAGGTAAAGATCAGAGGAAAACGAAATCAGGGAGATATAGTGATGGGAATCTACTATAGACTTCCTGATGAGGAGGAGGAAGCTGATGAGCTGTTTTTAAACAACTGGGAGAAGTCTCAAGATCACCAGCCCTCGTCCTTATTGGGGACTTCAATTTACCGGTTGTCTCTTGGAGGTACAATACAGCAGGGAGGAAGCAGTCTAGCAGATTCCTGGAGTGTTTGGAAGACAACTTCCTGACCCAGCTGGTGAATGAACCCACCAGGGAAGGTGCCCTGCTGGACTTCTTGTTTGTAAATAGAGAAGGCCTAGTGGGGGATGTGAAGGTTGGAGGACGCCTGGGGCATAGTGATCATGAGCTGATAGAATTCTTAGTACTGGGAGAAGTAAGAAAGGGAGACAGCAGAACAAGCACCTTAGACTTCCATAGGGCTGACTTTGGTCTGTTCAGGAAGCTGCTCGATAAGATTCCATGGGAGGCAGCCCTTGAGGGCAGAGGAGCCCAAGAGGGTTGGTTGCTCCTCAAGAAGGAAATCTTGGTGGCACAAGAACAGGCTGTCCCAGTCTGTCGGAAGAGGAGTCAGTGAGGAAGGAAGCCAGCTTGGCTGAGTAGGAACATCCAGGAAGATCTTCGGGAAAAGAGGGAAAAATACAAGCTTTGGAAGAAGGGGCAGATGTCTTGGGCCGACTATAGGAATTTAGTGAGATGATGTAGGGAGAAAGCCAGAAGGGCTAAAGCTGAACTGGAACTCAGACTGGCCAGTTCTGTAAAAGAGAATAAAAAGTCCTTCTATAGGTACATTAACAGTAAGAGGAGGGTCAAGAAGAATCTCCAGCCCTTATTGGATACTGAGGAAACATTAGTGACAAGGGATAAGGACAAGGCTGAGGTCCTTAATTCCTTCTTTACCTCATTCTATAGTAGTAAAGATGGTTATTCCCTGAGTACTCATCCTCAGGATCTGGCTGACAGAGGGAAAGAATAGCATAATTCCCATGGTAAAGGAGGAAATTATTAGCGACCTACTTGGCCAGTTAGACACTAACAAGTCAATGGGACCTGATGGGATTCACCCGAGGGTGCTGAGAGAGCTGGCAGATGTGCTTTCCATCATCTACCAGAAATCCTGGCAGACTGGGGAAGTTCCACTTGACTGGAGGCTGGCAGATCTTACACATATATAAGAAGGGTTGGAAGGATGATCTGGGAACTACAGCCCTGTCAGTCTGACCTCAGTCCTGGGGAAGATCATGGAGAGGGTCATCTTGGGAGCTGTCATGCAGCACATGCGTGATGGCCAGGGGATCAGGCCTAGTCAACATGGGTTTACAAAAGTTAGATCCTGTCAAACTAACCTGATCACTTTCTATGACAAGGTGAAGGGCTGGAGGGCAAATCATATGAAGAACAGCTGAGGGAGCTGGGGATGTTTAGCCTGGAGAAGAGGAGGCTGAGGGGAGACCTTATCACCACCTACAACTACCTGAAGGGAGGTTGTAGAGAG
Source organism: Gallinula chloropus (assembly GCF_964237585.1). Lineage (NCBI taxonomy): Eukaryota > Metazoa > Chordata > Aves > Gruiformes > Rallidae > Gallinula > Gallinula chloropus. Next base: position 9,945,016 of record NC_140092.1, on the reverse strand, counting down.
GTGGGCGGTGGTCTCTTCAGCCAGGTGACAGAAGATAGAACAAAGGGAAATGGCAAGAAGCTGTGCCAGGGCAGGTTTAGATTGGATATTAGAAAAAAAAATTTTACTGAAAGAGTTGTTGGGGCCTGGAACAGGCTGCCCAGGGAGGTGGTTGAGTCACCTTCCCTGGATGTGTTCAAAAAAAAGGGTTGATGAGGTACTTAAGGATATGGTTTAACATAGGATGGGAATGATTGGACTTGATGATCTTCAAAGGTCTCTTCCAACCTTGTGATTCTGTGATTTTATCTAGAATATGTTGGCACTGCAGACATCTATGTAGCAGAAAAATATTTGAGCTAGGAGCTGAGTTAACTCATTGGCAATACCAGTCAGTCAGACAAAGAGCCAAATTGTTTCCCCATCTAATGGTTAGAGCCGCATTCACTGTTAAACCACTGAATCAATCCTGACATTGTTTCTTTGAAATGTTAGCCATATGATAACCTAATATTCCTCAGATGTCTATTTGTACAAACAAATCTCACGATGGAAAACCCTATAGCTAGATCTGAGAAGAGCTGCATTCTCTGGTTTCAAAGTGAATGAATGGCCTTTGCCTTACGGAAGGGTGAATATTTCTAATATATGAATCAAGAAAATTTCAACAGAAATGATCTGCTTATGGTGTGCAGCTGTTCCATGTAGGTTTCCAGATGAATAAATCTTGTGTAAGTGTGATTTTTGTAGACTCAGTATGATCTGCAAGGTGACAGGAAACAATATGTGTATCTTTAATATGGAACAACAGATGAAATCCCTGTGAGCCTTCAGAAAACATCATTGAGGCTAATGTGCTATTGTTAATGATCCTATGGCTTACCATATGTCCAGGCAGTAAAGTTAGCTGATGCGCTATTGTTTCTTCCAGCTTCAGTTCCTTTCTATAGGAAACTGATAGGAATATAATGGTATCAACACTAGAGAATGAAAGCCACAGAGCAAAAACACTCAGCTTTGTTCCAGGGCATCAGTATTCAGACTATGTTACATTCATTAGTATTTACAAAATTTACTTTCTGACAGTAGCTGTTTGTATAAATTCTGACCTCGATTAGAAATAGGACCTATATGAATATGCAAGAAGGTGGCATTAGAGATTGCTCATTTCCAATAACAACAGGACATGGGATTAACAAATTGATGAATACTGGATAATATATTCAATTAAAATTTCACAAGTAGCAAGGAAACTAAAAAACACAAAAACATGCTGAATGCAAGAAAAATCTGAATGACAAACACAAATGAATAGTGATGAAGATGCTCAGTAACCACTTCACAGTAATTTCTGAGCAGTGGTAAATGTCACACAATTTTAGTTCTAGAAATTAATAGCTTGAGAGAAAGAATCCAAAGACAAAATTTGTCTCGTTCTCATTAGTATAAAGACAGAAGAGCTCCACTGTCAGTGGGATTATCCCAGAAATACCTTGGGTAGAACAGCAATCTCTAGACTTCAGAAAGATAAAAGTCAGAAAAATGTCTAGATACCCATTTTGCTTTGTACTTCTGTTCTGCATTTTCAGATTGAGACTTTTTCTCATTTCTTCTTATATCATGTCTCAAAAAGTAAGGACATATGTACGCATGTGAACATGCCCACAAACACAGACACATGCATGCACAAGTTAGCTGTGAATGTTCCAAAGGAAAAATGTCAACTTCAGGAAAGAAAATAACATTTCCTACCTTGCAAGTCAAAATTAGGAATTTCCCACAGCTGTTTTACAAAACTGTATCAATTTTATACCTCTGTTAAAGCGAACTTGAACCTATAAAAATTTAATTTTTACTTTTGCCTGAATGTTATGCCATCAAGAAAAAAATAAATCATCCTTTCTGGTCTAAGTAAACTATAACCTTTTCTGGGTTACAGAATAAAACAACTCAACTTAATTGACTGTTTGCATAATTACAACATGTGGTAAAGTTTGTAACTAATTCTTCTCATGGTCTAATTTCCCACTTTGCCCTTGTGCCAATCCAAACCAATAAAACAGCCCATAAAAGCATTAAATTGCAATGGTTTTCACTGGCATAGAGCTGGCTAGGCGATCTTGTAAACAGGTCTCTAACTCCCCTGAGAGCCTTTTCAGCTGTTGGTCATCACCTTTATGCTGAGACTGGTGCTAAAACAGAGATTTTCTTCTTTCCTGCTTCATCCTACAATAAAATTAAAGAGCTTCATTTAGCCCTTTCATAGCTTCTGCTAGAAGAAAAGACTCTTCAGGCATCTTTATTACAGAAGGGGGCAATTTAATAGCTAAGCAAGGAAGTCCGCTTAGATAAGACTCTCAACAACTCCATTCAGAGCAAACAGCTGGAAGCTTAAGCTTCAACATTGTGCTGACACAAAGTGAAGAAGCAGCTCACTCACAGCCAAGCATTGCTCAGTCAAGGGAGATGTCTCACAGTGCTCTCAGAGCTTTTGGTGTCTGCTTTCTGGCTGTGATCATGGCTCAAGGTGTGTTTTTTCTTCTGTTCCATACCACAGCAAAGTTAAATGGCACAGCCAGAAGGAGGAACAGTCTGCATGTAAAGGAAGGGAAAACAGAATAACTACAGCCCTGGGTGACAAAAAGGTTGCCACTGTGTTTCAGTTTAAATGCATCAAATGTGGATGCGTTTTAAGTGTTAGCAAGTATGTTATGTATGAGTTTGGAAGGATTTCTACCTAATATTTTTAACAAGAGGTAGATTATATTGTATACTAGGGTTGTTGGACAAACAGTTTTTCTCTCTATTGTTTTAAACAGCCATTTTTATATAAATGGGAAAAATTAGTAAAATTGGAATGACATAGTAGTCATTTCAATGGCATCTGTCCATACAAGGGTACTAAGGTCACTTTCAGTCTACCACTTGTCAGGCAAGCATAAGGAAAACATAACTGCTTTTGTTCATTGCCCTATGTGAAAAAATTCTTGTCTCATATAGATCCTTGCTCACACTTAGCCCTTGGAAACTCTCACAAATTTAAAGGGATACTACCGTATTATTGTCTTAATTAACTGCCATTTGTAAGAAAAGCACCCACATTTACAATTTAATTACAATATTAATATAGCTTTAAAACTCTGCAATAATTATCTTTTTAGGAGAATTTCATCACACAGAGCCTTTATTGGTGTTATTAGAGCCATCTGCTTTATCCAATAACATTAATTACAGCCTGGGAACATTTATGTCTTCTAAATTTATGCAAAATGCCACTATAGCTAATACAGAATCTTCAAGAGATGCAGAAAAACAGATCAAGTAGTTAAAAGCCTACATAATCAATAAAAGCACCACAAGAAATATACTGCATCGCACCTGTCAATAAGCAGCTGTGCATTCTGGTGCATTCAGATAACTAAAGTAGAAAGATCATTCCTCATGTTGTAATTAGTTATAGATCTTATTTCTTTTATCTGCTCTCCATATGATTGGGTTTTATTCACAAGACTGGAGTCTACATTTGTCCTCTTTGTGCACTATGGTGTGTTCTGGTGTCAGTGTACTACAATAATTTTAGTTCCTGCACACTTTAAGTGATGTATTTTGTTATGAATCAGGTGTGATTTATGGTCATACCTTGTTTTTCCACTCCTTATCAGACAACACATAAAATGCAGATATGTCACTTTATTTCAATTTATGCCCAACAGTCTCTTCTATAACTTCTTGTTTTAATACCATTCACCAGTGGACAAGAAAGAACCGACTATGCCTAATCCAAATGTGTATGGACCAGCTACTTGTCATCTCTGCAACTTTTCTCCTTTTCTTCTTCTGCTGTTCATACAAATGTCATCTTACTCTTAGTTCAACACTGTGTTACCCATTTCTTCCATCAACTGCAGCAAATCACCATGTTTATTATTCAGATACTAAAAAAGAAAGAGAAAAAAAAAACAAAGAGAAATAAGCTCAAGTTATTGGACTGAGAATTCAGTTTTAATATATTTATGTTGCTTAGCTGGAGCTTGGGTTGCAGAACCTACAGACTGAAAGGCAGGGTCTAAAAAAGTGTTTTTCTCTCTCTGAGTACAGACCTGGTATAACCTAATTTATGACAGCAAGAGAGAAATTCTGAACATATATATGTCCATAATGTTGGTTCATAATCTGGTCAGTATTTTTCACTCACAGTGGACATAATTTTGGCTTATTTTCATTTTCCTCTTCTCAGCTTTTGCACAATGCTGATGTTTGCATTTACTTACAAATACTATCTTGAGATTCCCAAAGTTCTCTTCTAAAACACTTTATTATAAAAATTTCAATTATATTTTTCTTTTTTAAAATGATGCTGAATATAAAACTTAAAGTCTTCATTGGAGTATGGAAATGTATTTGTAATGTTATAGCATCTATAAACTCAATGTGTATGTTATACAGTTTTTACATTTTATGAACAGACCCTCCTTGCTGGTGAGAACAAGGTCCAGCATGGCATCTCTCCTCATTAGCTTCTCTATCACCTGCAGAAGGAAGTTACCATCAACACATTCCAGGAACCTCCTGGATTGCTTATGCCCTGCTGCGTTGTCCCTCCAACAGATGTCATGGTGTTCAATAGCAGGACAAAATAGCTTTTATTATTTGGTTTTGCTACCAGAAAAAGAAATATGTCAATGTTTTCTGAAAGTTAACTTTGATATTTCAACTTCTAAGTATTATGGAATTTTACACTTTAATCTTTTTTTCATTATAGAGCAGAATTTCTCACAAAGGAAAAATATTTTTTCTATCCAGTTTTAGGAAATACTGGGATTATTTAAAGAAAGGTATTTCAGTTATTTCTATCCCTATATTCATATGAAGCTCTTCGTGGAATAAAACCAAAGGGTAAAAAAATGCTGTATTTTATAACTGTAATGCTGTTCTACCTTCCAAGAATATTTATGATTCTACTAAGGGAATATGTATCCGAAATGTTACAAAATATGATTTAAAAAATCCATTGCCTAATACTCCTGCCGTATTTATTCAGTTACTTTCACAGCTTAGCCTGAGAGAATGACTTTATTTACTTCTACAGTTTGATTGTTTTGTTTACACTAAATACATTGACTATGATCTTTGCTCAGGCCTTGATAGTATTAAATATTTCATGTTTTTCCTTAAAGCAATTATTAATTTCTCATTAATCAATGCTTTTAAACATCTGTCCTCACTAGAAGACTTAAGAACTTAACAGCATGAGCTGCTTGTACCCTGAATGTCTTACAAATCTGCATCTCAGCTCATGTTGGTAACATCCTCTGTTCTCTCTGAATTCTGTTCTAGTGTTAAAGGGGAGACAGAAAAACTACCAGGAAGAAGGTAAGTGCTATAAACAGGGAATTCTGGTTCTCAAGGACCTTCACATGGTAGGATACAAGTGTATTAACATGCACCAACAGGGTACAAACCCAGTTTTCCACTCTGATTCCTAAGAGGTTTCCATTTAGATTTAGGAGTCATATTGCTCTAAAAAGGAAAAAAAAAAAAAAGTAAATCCTTCTTTCAGTAAACTTAAAAATGAATTATTTTCCTTTTTTTTTTTTCTTTTGCCCCTAATTTAAATACAGGTAAGTACTTTTTGAAGCCTCCAGCATGCCTGAAAGATGCACACTGAAAACACTTCAGGTGTAAATATAAAATATTTTATATTACTTGCATAAAAACATTCCATTCTCTGCACCTCTCTTTTCCTGCAAGCAGGCTGTTCTCATTCCCTTTCTAATCGGATTTCTGTTCATTCAGTTTTGTTTCTTCTCATCCAAAACTGTATGCCTTGAAACTTTTCAACTACTTTCCAGTTCAGGAAGTAATTATTGCTCCCATTGCACACACAGAAAACAAAATACAGAAAAAGCAGTTACCCAAAGTCACTAGAGAGGAAATGAACAGACATCTCTTGATTTGAAGTCCAACCTATCTAAACGAAATTTTCTCAGTTGATTCTTTACTTAGCAAGCAAATGAACATATATTTTAATGTACTTTAAAGTCTAGTAGCTGAACTAGCTCTGTGTCTATATTTTATTTTGGCAAGGTTGCGTATCTTCTGTTGTGGATTTACATGGCAAGGTTCTGGTGGAATCCCACGGTTTGATTGCAAGTCTTTATTGTGATCCACATTTCCAGTAGAGGAACCTTCCACTTAGAGCTGGATCTATAAAGTGATGCCACATATTAATCAGGCAGATATTTACCTTATAATGACATGACTGTTAGAAGCCCTGCAGATTCCAATTTCCTCCTGGTATTTTGAGTGCTTTAAGCTATTCTTGATCATCATGTTCACAGCCATCAATGTCCTGATAGAAATAGTTTGTGTATATTCTCCAACTGATTCCCTTTCTGCTAAATTCAGTTCATGCAGTCAGACAACACATGTTTCAAAAAGACCCCCCCCATTCTGATTTAAATGATAGAACATCTATTACGTTTCCAGGTCTGGGTTTTTTAAATATAAGAATTTTTTTTGTCTATGCTTACCATTCCTCTACTATCAGAAAACTCTTTATACAGTCATTTACACAGTATTATGAGGTCAGTCACTGCGTTTGAAAGCTAAATATACAGAATTTGTATTTTTGAAATAATTTTTTTAAAAGTTGTAGTCTTGCATTTCTTTCTAGACTATTTTTTCCTAAATTGTAACCATCATTTTTCAATAAGGCCACTAATACTGGTACAATACATTGTTATTGGTCTCAGAAACCGTGTCTGTAGAATAACTTTCTTTCTCCTCTTTGCATAATTTCTGTTTAGTCTTTAGAAGAGGAAAAGGTGTTATTGTAACAAAGAATATAATTTTTATTATTTTCTGGTGTGTTTTAGAAATGTTAAAATTAGAGGGCTGCCTATGTTTGAAAAATGGGACATAATCTTACCAATTCAGCATAACTAATTATGCCTTTGCAGTCATATCAGACAACAAGTATCTTTGTGTAATATTCTAAGAAACTATCTGCATTTAGATATTCACCACTCTGAAGTACTCCATGTAGAGATTCTAAAAAGAATGTTATGTAAATTACCATAATTTGCTACATCAGTTTGTGACATAGACTGCACTATAACTTGCATGTGAAAAATCACACCTATAGCTAAAAGTCTGTTGGAGATTTATTCCCCAATTTCACTTCTTATATAATTATTAGGTAGAGCCAATATCTCAGAACAGGCAATCTGTACAACAGGATCTGAGGTCTTGCTGAGAAACAGACAGTGAGCTCTGGAATGCATTATTGTAATGTGTTGACTTTCTTGTCTTTGCTGTAGTTGCAGTTTTCCAGCCACACTCAATGTAAATTGATGAGTTTCATATAAGATATTGTAAAAATACCTATCCCAATGTTTGGACTGCTGGCCAAGCGATTCTTTCCCATTCGGCATCATGAGCGTAATGTCCTTTCTCTTATGAATTTCTATTTTTATGAGTTTTTGAAGGAAACTTGCCTAGAAAATGCAATGTGGGGTTGCTCAAACAAGTCTAATAACTCCAGTTGTTTTGATCAGAGGTGATGGTGTAAATACAAAGGTAGTTGTCATGGTCTCCTCAGCACAATGCCCTGTCAGCTACAGGATTTGATTTTGTCATGTAGGCAGAAAAACTATAGGGAAAAGAAAACAGAGTTTTCAAGGTATTAGGTGATTCTTTCACTCATCAGACAAAAAGGCTTTGAACAAAAGCACTCCTGTATGCTGCACCCACTTTCCTAACAACAAAAAAACAAGCAAGTGAAAATATAATAGAAAGGCGTAATCAACAGTTTGTATCCTTGTTATAAGTGCATGATTGCTGCATGATAATCTTCAAATACAGATGGCTTAAAATTATAATTATGATTGAGAAGTGAAAATAATGTAGAAGAAAATCCGGCAAACCTGCAGGCAAACTACTTCCCAGTTTTAAGTACCCCCGATCAAAAGACCAGCATACAATACAATCTGATGAAGGGAGGACACAAGAAACACCCTGCAAAGTAGTATTTCATTCTGTTAGGCGCTGACTGCAGACATAACCTCTAATCAAACACTTTGGAAAAGTGCCAGCAAGAGGCTGAGAGAAAGAAGAAAATTCCTCCGGAGAAGATTGTATGGCTGAAATCACCACTAAATGAATTCTGATAGAACTAAAGGAAAGTAGCTACATACATCCCCCATTTTTGTAAAATTCACTGGTCCAGTTTAAAGATAGTTTCTGTTAACACACTGAAATGGCTTAGTGGTTGATACCAGGGGCTTTCTAACCCAGTGACCTAGCTCAGTGGTGGACAGAGTGGAGGCACAGGGAAGCATAAGAGCAGGGCAAGCACAGAGGTTGTTTCCTTCAAATATCCTTCCAGTCCCCAGCTAAGGTGCCTCTGTTTATTCCTTTTTGATCCTGGTTTAAAGGCTAACAAATTACGTATCTAGGTGTTATTTGTTGCTCTTCAGGGCAGTAAGGGCAAAGGCTTTCTTCCACACTGAGCACAGTTTTTGTCCCTAGCATAAAATTTTGAAGGAATAAACAGAGAAACAATGGTTCAAGTAGTAATAAAAAGGAAGAGTACTCAGGAGGCCATTCAGAGACAAGGTAGGACAACAAAGGTGATGGAAGCAGGTAGGGATAAGAGAACTAGTTACACAGCTGGAAAAAGCCCAGCAGCTAATGTGAAAAGAAATGCTCTCCCTAAGGCAAGGCATTGAAGGGATTCAGCACACAGCACGCCTCTTGTGACCTCTGTGGACTCGGTATTGGAGGAGAAGAAAAACACATCCTTTCCAATACTCCCCAGAGAATGATCGCTGTTTTAGGTTCTGCTCAACTGGATCCTTTGAAGAATCCTGACAAATACTGAATGTTTTACCTGCTGCCAAGCTGATATGACATATTACACAGTGATGGCTTGCCCATTTCAAATGCAACATTTGGTCTGCTGGTAAGATTCATTTAAAAATAATACATGGAAAAAAGTAGATATATGGGGAGGGAGAATGATGTGTTGATGGTCATGAGGGGATAGCAAGAAAGTGAAATACTTTTTAATTATTATTTATTTATTTATTTGGCAGTCTGTAAGAAAGTCTGGCACTACACATTTGAACTTGTGATTATTTCAAATTCACACCTCTACCATTGTTGAGTCTGAAACTCATGATAATTTTTTAATTATTCCTGTATTATATTACTTTCAGAACAGCTTCTGAATTGAGGTTTCTTTTCTTTAAAAGGAGAAAAAAGAGAAGCTTCAGAATCAGGTTAGAAGCCCAGATAGATGTTGAAAAATTCCCCTCTTAATGAACTTTAGATCACTTTTTTGTTGGATGAACACTTTCCCCTTCAAATATTTTTAAATATATCTTAAATTATTATATACGTGTGGCACTTCTAAAATGAAATTACATCAAAGGTAAAAGAGTAAAACTAAGTGGGAATCTTGCATACAGCAGCATGTCTCCAGACTCCACAACCTCCCCAGGCAGCCTGTTCCAGTGTTCTGCCACCCTCACAGTAAAGAAGTTCCTCCTCATGTTCACATAGAACTTCCTGTATTCACTCTTCCACAGAACTTTTAATGTAACTTTGACCTAGTGGCTGATTATACATAACCAAAGAGAGAGTGACCTAAAAATTAATTTTGGAACTTACATATGTACATCCAGTTTATTTGAGTTTGTATATTTACTTTAGGAAGCTATTGATTTTAATTACAGGGTTTTTTTGGCCAAGAAAATTTAGAAAAGAAAGTTTCCAGAAAGATATTTTGCTAGATTTTCAAACTCTCTATCCTCATCTATTTCCAGTATGAAAGTCTATCAGAGCAACTTAAAGATATAGCAAAAAACTCCATAATGTCTCTACTTTAAATGAAAAATACATTTTTATTTCAATGTAATTTTACTATATTTTGAAATTTGTGTCTGAAACTGTTCCATTTGCCTTTGTTGCCCAAGCTTCTGGGTTATTTTCTATTTTTCTTCTAAAATTTTGCTATTCTTTATTGCTTATTGGATAGATTGCACCCGAGAAAAATTTCTAGTAGTATGTAATTATAATACAGTAGAAAAACAGCTACATAATTGCAGGCGTAAAGCAACACACACAAAATAAAAGAGCAGGGGTAACAAACCAGAAAACTGTCTGAAGTTTCTCTGTTCCAGTGTATAATAGCATACCTTAGAAGCACAACCAAAGTATAGAAAACTAAATTTGGCCTCTAAGACAAGGTTTGGACTGTTGTATTCAAAGCTGGAAAGTTTAATTCTAAGGGAAATGATGTAAACACTGCACAACTTATAGGCTGTCCTAAGCATCACACCTAAAAGTTCCCAAGTGTTTCTGACAATGAACTGTTGATTTGGGGTCATTTTAATGAAGTGTAGCCCCAGGGGAAAAAAAAATATATCAATTCTCCATCAAAATGGGGGGTTGTTAGTAATTAAAAGTGTTGTGTATTTTCATTGAGAATGCCCATTAAAAGTAAAGATTAACAAACAGCTGTCATTTCATACAAAACAGTAACGTTACACATAACAATCAGTTGCAGTGTCCCCTATTATGTTGAAAGTAGACAGCATCTATTTTAAAACACTGGAGGTGAGATCTTTGCTTTTTAAAAATGAAATGTGAAAGAATTAAATATTTCTGCTACCTATTAAATATACATGGAAAGCAGTTTTGGAAGCTGTTATTAATGTCTGCTTCCCCTGAGTTTGTAATTTAATCAGAACACCTTCAAAATTGATATTTATTTAACAGAATTTCATATTTCTTGTTTTATCCTCAATAGCATATAGGTCTTCACATATTGCTGATTTATGGAGACTGTTTCACGGAAGGAATTGTCACTCGATTCTGTTTAAATTGGGGTCTGGAAGGCTATGTGTAACAGCATTCCTGATAATTGGTTCTATTATGAAGCACTGTCATGGCAAATTTTCCAAGCACAAAACAGACTGCTTAACACTACCTCCCAGGAAAAAAATACACAACACTATCCTGCTTCAGCAGCACAAATTTAAATTCTAATTGCATAGAGTAAATGCAATTATACCTCACATAATGCAGGTGCCAAACCTGAAATTTGGAGTATGTATTTAGAACAATACAGAGTTGCCACAGAGCTTAAAACAAAGACATGAAACACTATGGTTTCAATTCTTCTCTGAATAGAAAAGAAGAAAAGAATCCATCTGTCTTTTCAAAGTGTACTACACTGCTACATGTTTCTTTTTAACTCACTCTCTAGCAGATCTTTGCTACTTCATTAAAACATTTTTCAACATGTCATATATATTTGTGGTGTAGCAGTCCATAGTTTATTCATGTTGAGTGGCTAACCTTTCTCAAAGCAATTTAGCAATGTTTCTCCTTCCTTCCTTTTGTAAAATCTCATCTGAATGGCTCTGAAGCAGAACAGGGCGAGAATTGACCTAAACATAAATCTTTTTAAAGATTTAAAAAAAGGAAATCTTGGGGGTTTATTTATTTTTCTTGGTTGTGGCACATCAACTTTTCTAATTTTCATACCTTTTTCTGTTATCAGTGTCCAGCTAGCACTAGAAAAAAAAAAAAGAAAAGAAATACATTGTAGAATTGTTTTCGTAATATTTCAAGAATGAAACTAAGTTTCCTAAAGGCTATCACGTAACATGATCTTGCAATATAACCAGCTCGATTTATATTTGCCTTCCCACATTGTGAGATTCTCCTCTGAACCATCATCTAAACCATCCATCATTATTTAGGACATGAAACTTCACTTTGAGGAATGCTTGCTAGTTTGTACGGATATATATTAGCTTCATATATTAGAGATAATTCAGACAAATAATGAAAAATCCTCACATCTGTTTTTTTAACAATAGCCTATAGTCATCAATATGTATACAGACTTACTGTAAGTTTTTTCAGGATAAAATTCCTATTTTTTTATTTTTATCATCCAGTTGAATCAGCAGTGATTTAAACTGTAGGCATGAGAGTAATAAAAGGAACTCACAGGAGTATGTAGGCAAAGCATAAAGCACTGCAGAACAATTTTTTTCCCCTTGGGAATTCCCAACTATATTTCTTACTGATCAGCTGTGGTACATTTAACAATAGGTATACCTTAATTTCTGAGCCACATATGAAGATTTCATCTGCCTGGCACTCCAAATGTTTATTGGATAAAAACAAAATGCTGACAAAAGCTTATTTGACCACTGGATCATCCACAGAGATGTTAAAAATGAAATACTTAGCAAAAAATAAATACATTCACAAAACTTTTCAACTAAGCCTTGAAGTCTGAAGACTGTTCAGATAAGCCACTCTTTAGGCGCAATAAAACTATGACATAATAATTTAGTATAGAAATAAACCACTACACAACCCACTCCATTGAAGTAGTGCTGCAATCAAAGATAGGATATGTATATTTGCAAGCACACTTTAAAACTAGGAGTGCCATTAAGTGATCTTAATTTTTATTTTTCTCTGTCATTTGAGAGAAAACTGTTGTGTTTGCAGGCTTTTATTTTTTAAGGATTCTTATTCACAAGATAAGTTTACATTACACAAAGGTGTCAGAAAATAGTTTAAATCAACATCTCTTTCACTTTTTTCAATAACAACAGCTTTTCTTACAGTTGAACCCAAATATTTTCAAATTCCCAAAACTGTAAGGCTCTACCACTTTGCTGTACAGTTTGATTTTAATCTGCTAAACACCAGTCTCCATATTTTTACTTCTATCACAGCACAAGTGTAACATGCTGGCTAGGCTGCTTTCCCATCTTTTCCAGGTGGATTTTAATCTTCTAACTAACTCATCTGATTTTTTTTTCCTTAACCACTACCATTTTTGAAAAACTACATAGCTTTCAGCTATGCTACATCCTCTGCATTTCTGCACATTGTCTTTCCCACACATCTACAGTGCATCTCCCTTGACCTAGAGAATTAACTACTCTTCTCACTTAAGCATCCCAAACATCTCCCTCACAAAACATCTCCCAAACAAAAACACACACCCCTCAGGCCTACTCAGAGGCCTAAATTAATTATGCTAATCAGACTACCCTGGCTAACCCAATTAAGTTTAATTAGCTGATGCCTTTCTTCCTAAAACACCTTGCCTTAGGGACATTTTACCTCTGTTTTTAAGCTATCTGGAGAAGTCAATCTCCTCTTGCAAACTTGCCCCTTGGCTACAGACTTTCATCAGGGAGAGACAGCAATAAGTGTCTCCAAAGCCTTAATAAAACTTCTTCTTTCCTGAATACTTAAAACCGGACTGTATTCACATTGGAATTTGAGCTGTGATCAAAAGCAACTTATTTAGAAAGTCCAGTTTCCATATGAAACTAGTAATGCCATTAATAAGTGTCCTTTCTTGTTTTTCTGTCATTAGAAAGACAATGTATCTCTCCCATTGTTTTCAGGAATACTTGTCTTGAGATAGATGGGTCATTGATCTTCTACTTCTTACCTGGTCATGAAGCTGTGCATTATTTCACCTGTCTCCCTTTGATTTCGATGCAGGAAACTTCATCTTATATTTACTAGAACGATCTACATACAAAATACAGGGTGCAGTAAATGTCCTCCATTGAAGATCCTGGTTAAATTTTCTCCTTCACAAGACTGAAAATAATCTCTCTCACTCCTCTGTAGAATATAGCTGACAAAAAAACTTTTGAGTTTCCAATTCATAGATAAATTCATTCTTTTAAAAATTTCTATCAGATCAAAGCCTAAACAAAATCAGGAAAAAAATTGCCATCTGGAATTCCACACTGGTGTTGCTTCAGAAATGCTAGGAAAAAAAATCACATTTTCAAAAAAATGAAGTTCTTCAGATAGTTAATTAAAGTTAACATTCTCTTTCTGCTCAAGTGATAAACTGGAAAAACATTTCTTTCAAATCACAGGATATTTAAAAGGAAGCTGGAAGACACACTTCTTGAAGTCCTTTTTTCTCATGAAAGGGAAGTTGTCAAGTCAAAGGAGGAAAAGAAATAAAATGGTGTTGTATTTTGATCAATTGAATTTTCACTAAAATGGAAATCCTTAAAGCAGACCTCAGTTTTGCAAAATATGTTCAAAATTTGAAGGTTTTTCAGCCAGGTTTTTAAGTTTTGAAAGTTGACATTATTTTATTCTTGCTATCAAACTCTTTCTTTTGTAAGTAAGGTTAATAATAACTGAAAAATTTCACTTGGTTCCGTGCAAAATTGTAGCATAACCCGAAGACTTTTGCCCAGCCAAGTCAACTGTTTCCATTTTTACTCAACAAATACAGAAAATTTTTTACTTTGACAAGATAATGAAATCTTAATATGGTATTTATTTGGTTTATCCTCAAGGTTAAAAGTAATTATTGTAGTGAAACTACTCTTATTTACAAGAACTATTTTGGACAAAGTGAGACTAGTTAAAATGAATATTGTTCATATCATATCATATGATAAACTATGATCTCGAAAGATTTGGCAAATGATCTAAGTATTTGGGAACATCATTGCCCAAATATTTTATCCTATTAAAATCTTTGTATTTTAAGGAAAATGTTGAAAACCAGGAGAGATTCTTTAAAATATTCTAAAATATGCAATTAATAATAACACAAATTACCATCCTTTTAAAGCATAACTTTGCCTCACAGTAATGTCTTAGCTCTTCACCAGTACAATCAAAGTATTATGGACATATCCATTTGGATATATGGACTTATTCTAAATATTTCTAAAATAAGATTACAGTTTCAGGGTTTTATTTGTGGTTTTGTTGGGACTTTTTGTAATAGACAAAGGTACAAAATACAACAGCCTCATAGGAAACATTGCTACTGATTTCAATAATACTTTTAATTAAGTGAAGATTTCAGGATTAGCTCCTTAATTTTACATTCCAAAAACATGAATATGCTTTGCAAGTATGGATCCCATATAGGCATGGTTCTTAACAGAATACTTTGAAGTAGTTCACTACTTTGCAGAATGCAAACTATTCATATTTCTCCAATTAAATACATTAGTAGTATGCTCTTAAACAGAAATAGGAATCTCTAACTGAAGTAAGGAAGACCCTTATAAAGCTAAATGTTACATTTCCAATTATAACACTTGGGAAACAGTGATAGGAAAAAATGCTGGCTCTTACATACCAGAAGAAACAAGTCAAAACTGACTTTCTTGGAGGTTTTCTTTTTTCCCTTATCACAGCTGTACACAGTGGCACCTTCTGACCTATCATGTTGAAGATGTTCAGGCTATTCAGCTTTTAGAATAAACTCCAGCAGCAAGTATGAAATGAGTTTCCTATTGAAAACATGTTGATAAAATGTTGGCAGGTAGAAGTAGTGGCACAAGAAGGAGAGAAAACGACTTTGAAAATATCCAATCTAATGTTCACATTTGGAATTAAACAAGTAGTTGCCTGAAGCTTCCCCTGTAATAAGGAAAGTGCATATCTTGCAAATTGTATTAGGAGATGGACTCTTCAAGCCAAATAAATAACCTGTAGTACATATGAAGTACAGATAGCATGTTTCCAAAACTGCTAGTTTGGGATACAGCCATTGTTACAACCAAATTCTGCTGTGGATTAGCTCCCTTAGTTCCACTAATGTCAGGTTGTCTTTAGCCTGTAGTTATTAAAACTTAGTATAGCACTGAAAAATAAAAGATCAAATTTATGAGAACAAGATAGCAAAAGTATAGGTAGGATATCACTGAGTCAATAATTTGCTGTTACTTTAAATTACGATTTAGACTGCTTAGCTAAGTGCCCCATCTACTTGAAAAAAGAAATCAGATATGTGATGCCAGTACATAGAAACTACGTGCTGTATACTCATGTATAACATGTTCAAATGCCAGAATGGTTTTATATGAAAAACGTTTATTTCTAGTTCATAAGAGACTGGATGAATCTCTTAAAAGTTCTTCCTGAAACTATCATTAATGTGAGTCTCTTTCAAAGTGTTAGAAGACTATCCTAAAGAGACCAATATAGCTTTCCAGATTATCTCATTGATTATTATTGGTACTATACAAATCCTCTGTTTCTAATGGTTTTATGTAGGCTCCAAAGTGAGAGGAGGTCCTGAATGTAAGTGAAGGAATTATTAGGGTATGGCTGTGACTCAAGAAAGATCAGATGGTACATATTTCTCTTGAAGGCATAGGATACTAGTGGAGAGGAATAGTACAAACCTAAAGAATAAAGTTCAGAGGAGCCATTCTTTTTCAAGTCTTCCCATTCTTCATCTCATAGTTCTTTTTAATCCTTCATGGCTGCTTTTATTTTCTGTGATTTCATATCACAGTCAAACAACAGTGAATTGAGAATGCTATTTAGAAGGATAGCATGATATAGCAACAAAAAAGTATGTCAGGGGAGCTGCAGATGAGAAGTATTGGTCTCTCTTCAATAACTGTTGAGTTTTGAAGATTTATAGGAAGAAAGAGTAGCCCTCAAGACAGAAAAATCTGCAGGCATATTTTTGGAGAGGCAAAAATCTTCTCTCATATTGACAAGCTTCCCCAGACTGGATTTATTTTCTGATGTCTTAACTTTGCAAGCAAGAGGCTGAAGTAATTTTTCAAGCTACGGTAGACAACAATCCACTATGATGTTCCAGTTTCAAAAGTTGGCATGCTACCATTTTCATCAGTCTTTAGCCACCATTGATAGTCACTAGTGGCATTTTTTAAATTAATCTATACATGCCCTGATCTTAAATCCCCCTGATCTTAAATCCTGAATCTTAAACCTTGGTTGACCCGAACAGGGAATGTGGTTGGATACGTGGTTAGATGTGAACCATAACAGACTAACAAAAGATACCTCAGAGTACTTAAAAATTGCAGGATAAACTGCTGTACATTGTGTACTACCCAACAAATCTCTGCCCTCCCTTCTATTTTATGATATTCCCCAGAAATTTGAGTAATAATGCATTTTTTCTTTTTTTTTTTTTTACTTTGAGCATTATTTCTGTGTGAAGCCTTATGGAACATATATACACATGCTTTAAATGATTCTCACATAAAGCAGCAGCCTGTCTCTTCAATATATAATTCTTAAGACCCTAGGGCATCCACATTTCCACTCCTTCAGGGTATTTTTTTTTCATTAAATGATTGAAACATCTTTTCTTTTCATTATCAATACAAATTATAAGCTAAGCATATTGGGGAGATTAGTTAGTTTAGCAGTTATGACAGTTTTATAAAACTGCAAGTCAAAACTGTGGAGCTTTAGATCTGCAATAATACAAACGTTTGCATTAATAAGTAATACAGTGTGATAGGAATAGATCAGGAGAGCAAAAACATTGGCGCTGAGGACCATAGATCTACATTATACCATTGTTTACTGCACCTGCTTTGCCCTTGTCTAACCAGAAAGTCTAAGCCTAAGAGACAGGCTTAGTCTGGGAAGACAGTGCATGAGATATGGAGTGTTTGCTGGCCAGATTCCATGAGCTGGTGTCACGACGTTGTCATAATCAGATAAAATTCTGAGAGCCTTACCTATGTTCAAGAAAACATTAGCACTGAGGAGAACCTAGCAATCCTACTGTACCACTCAATGGGAAGGAACAGACACTTTCAGAAATAGAATCATCCCACTGTAAAGTGACAGCCAGAGTGGTACAGACCACTGTATCAGATGTATATCTTACTGCATAATCTATGGAAGTTCAATCAATTAGCCTAGTTATGTAATACTAGAAGGTCAAATTTAGGAAGCAAATGTCCAAATAGCTCCTCCTTCGTTACTAAGTAATTTTGATGATTTAAGTAATATTAAATCAGTTGTAAAAAACATAGAAACTGTTCATTCAAACTGGTAAACACTATTTAAAAAAAATCTTTTGAAACAATTACAAAGTATGGAATGTTCAATCTGGTATACAAAGTGGGAGAAGGATGCTTAATGATTCAAGGAGAAAGGGGAAAGCACACTGGCAAATAACTGTTTGGAAAACTGGGGGAAAATGAAAAAGAAATTGTGTGAACCCAAAATATTTCATTCAAATGCACAAGCGATCTATTATCTTAAGCTTATACAAATTTTCAGATGATTATCTTGTTTTCTTTTTAGTTCAGGCAATTAAACATAATTAAATCTAAATTTTACATTTTTCTGTTTTCATTAAATGTTCTTTTTTTAAAGATGTTTCTATTGAATAAGGTTTCAATACTGTCTAATATTTTCCTGGTTTTTCTTAACAACATTATTCCTTTTACTTGAATAAATTTTACGATAACTTTATATCTGTAAAACTTATTATTTAGGGAAAAAAATTATCCCACTTCTTTCAAAACATCAGTTGCAAAGCATAGGCACACATATGGGCAGAATTTATCTAGTTCTTATAGGGATAATTTTATGTTCAGTCTTTCTTGGTTAAAGTAGTGCTAGAGAGGTGTTCACGCTCATTGTAACCTTAAAAATATCTGTACTTTAGTGTAAAAGAAAATGAATTGTATACCATACACATTTGAGACCTGTTATTTTCAATAATAACATGTGATAGAAGCATTCATTACAGAGTAGAAATAACTTATTTCAGCACTTTGCCATGGTAGAGTTCATGTTGAGTGTTGAGAAGCTGACAACAAACAGAAAGCAAGCAAATACAACTGGCTTTTTTCCAGTAGATGGCATTCATCAAACTAGTGTATTTCCAAGTCGATTATTTCTCCTCAATCTGCAAGTTCAAGGTAGCATCTTAACACAAGACAGTGTCAAACAGATATTACTCTTAGCTGGCAACCCTGTTCCTTTCCCACCTCTGCAATAAATCTAATCTATTTTAAGAGCACTTCTCCCTCAACTTTCAGATCAGACTTAATTTTCAGATGTCATCCATGGGTTACTAGAAATATGCAAAGCTACCTGAACTTATGAGTTAAACAGCTTTTCTAAAGAAACATGCTTTTTTCAGCCAGACAAATGCTTTCTCTTATGTATTTTTGCAAATTACAGTACGGCATTCTGATAATAAGTATGGGTCAGATTGTTGGCAAGTGTAAATCAGAAAAGCCCTTCGAAATCTTGGTCAGTCCTAGCTCCAGCTAAGGGAGTGATTTACACCATCTTGGGATTTTTCCAGTCTCTGTGTTTTATTGTTCCCTTCTCAGGTGCTATTCAAAGTAACACTTCTTGTATTTTTAACACTAGTACTGTAATGAAATCATAAGCTGGAAAATTCTAGTGAATTAGACAGGCAGAAATGATCTGAAAGGTTTCAGAATAATCAGAAGTGTCTGCAAGCAACGCATTTTTTGAAGCAAAATGGGAATCTTCAAAATGATGGAAATTACAATGTTTTAAAGAACACCTACAGAAGCTGTGCTATCCAAAACATTTAACTGCTTGAAAAGCAGTAACTTGTGACCACACCCATACCAGTACAGCACTTCAGCCAATTTCATGTTGAGGGGGTGGCTCTGCTTCTAAACAGGACTAGTCAAGGACTGGTACTTGTGTTGATACATATAGTCTACTGCAAAGGCTAGAATGCATATGTAAATTGTGGGCAAGAGACTGAAGAAAGATTTATGAAAATAGCTTTGAATAATTTTGAAAAATGTCTAATAAATTGTAAAATCAATTACATGCTCAATCTTCTTTTCTCAAGGCTAATCTAATCCAACGTATTTTGATTCAGCCTATACTGTCCAATGGAAATTCACATTGCTGCCACTGGCTACTTCTATGCCTATTCTAGAAAAAAGAGTCACCTCAGCTGGTGAAATGTTTTGTCCAAGCCAATCGAGTTTCACTGTGAGAAATAGTGCTGCATTAATGTTTTATGCTCTTTAACCCTTTTAGCTATCAATGATATGCCATACAAAACAATTATTACAATATTATTACAATAAAGCAAATATTATATTGGCTCAGATCAACACGAATTCATGGACTTCTGATCTCAAATCCGCTATATAAAAAGTATGCATGCAGATTCATCTTGTAAAATTATTTTCCTTTATTATTCTTTCAATTTCATTTCTATTTCTTGAAATTTAATGGTGAAGGTATTTAGAAGATATTTCACTATGAATTTGTAAGGGGATATTCATCCTTTCCTTTTGTTTCCCAGAAATACTAAGCTTGATGTTTCCAAGGACCGTATTTGCTTTCTCTGAAGCTGCATATGTTGATGGCCTCTCGTGATATGGTGGTTGTTATTGTATTTTTCTTTTTTCAGCTCAAGAGCTGCAAGCATATAGCATGCATTCATATTAAGCCTGAAGCTGGGATTCATGGGGATCTAGTCTAAGCAGACATCTAGTTTTCCTCTAAAAGCAATGTAGTGAGAAAGGCACCTCTAAAAGCCAGTACAGTATATCTGTCTTAGATAACTATTTTAGCATAGGATATGTGTCCTTGTAGAGGTCTTTCCTTATGATTATTTGAAGGACCCCAGGTGAACAGCTTAAAGTAGGCCTCTAAGTTTTAGACAGGTAATGATGGGTAATATGAAAAGGCCAAATTCTTTGACCTTTTATTTTGTACTATTAAATCTTACTCCAATTCTATTACTCAAGTTCTCAAGGTCTTCTAACTCTGCACAATATTCAAGTGCTGCTTTGTATTTATAGTTCCTCTCACCTTTATGCCATCACCAATTTCATTAAAACGCTTTTCACTTTTTGTGCCAGGGTCATAAATGAATATATTAAATAACATCAATTCTGAACCAAGATTTGAGAAACTCCACTAGTAACCTACTTACAGCCCAACACTTTCCCTTTCAGCACAGGATATTTTTCTATTCTTTCTAGCCAAATTCTTACAGGGTGAAAAAAAAAAAGTGTTACTTTGCATATTTCTGCAAATTAGAAAAGAGATATTTAAATTACCTTGAAAAGGACTTCAGGAGTGCAATTCAGTTGCCTATCAGGTCATCTAGTGTCCCGACTCTCAGCTGCTGCTTTAGAGAGTCTGATGTAGGTTCTGCACTATATTTGATGTCCTCATATAAGGTACCTTAAGATATGTCAGATGACACTGGAGGCCAGTGCTCAGGCAACTGATTTGTGCTTTTTTTTCCAATTTTTTAGGTGTAGGTGGCAAGGTTTTGGTACAAGGCAGTTTTCAGGGGTGGCTTCTGTGAGAAGAGATAAGGGTCTCCCTGTGCCAGACATAGCCAGTTCAGGCCAATTCTAAACAGATCTGCCACAGACCAAAAATAAGCCCATTAGCCAAATTGGTGGTGGCTCTGTGAAAACATATTTAAGTAAGGAGAGAAAATAAGAGGGAGGAAGAAGTAACAAAGAGTGAGAAACACCAAGGTCAGAGGAGAAGGAGGTGCTCCATGGTGGATCAAGTACACATACCACTCCCCCAAAGAGTCTGGAGCTCATGAAGGACCTTGCCAGAGCATATGCAGCCCTTGAAAGGTCTATAGCTCACTGAGGTCCTACATGTTCCTATATGTTATTTATTATCATATTACTGAATATATGAATGTAAATTACAATTTAAAGGGAATGCATTTATTACTAACTGGAAAGAAAACCCTTCACATTAGATCACCTGTTTGAGTTGCAAAATTCTGAATCTCAGGGTATATTGGTACACAAGAAATAGAAAACATATCTCATATACTTTCATCATCACAGCAGAGAGCTGCAAAGGTTTTACCTAGCATCTTTCCACTTCTCCATTCCAGGCCTATAGCAATCCAAAGCTTTGTTGCCAGAGTGTTATGGAGTAGGTGTGAAAAGATGCCCTTTTTTCCTTCACTGCCACACCAGTCAGCAGCCATTCTTTTCTGTAAAAGCAAAAAAAAAAAAAAAAAAAGCTAAAAAGAGCTTACTTACATATGAATTCACTGGAGGGACAGCAGACTCCAAGAGAGGAGTGGTTGAGGGATACAGGTTGGTTGGTATAGGATTTTCATGCATGTGAGTTTCAGGGTGGGTGATGCAAAGGCAGTCCCATAGCTTCCAGCAGTACATTCTACTGAAATCTTCCCTGTAGAGCAAGATCAGTCAAAAATTGCCTTTAGGCATTAAGTAGAGTGGGGAAAATGCATCACTGAAGCTTACCTGTTTTCCATAGTCTCTCAGAACTCCATCACCATTTTCTCACAGCTTTAATATCATGAAATGTGCTGATAGTATGAATGTGGTTTTTTTCTTTTTCACAGCGCATTCTCGCAAAACCCAAACTTCATCATCCATTTCTTATTTTTCATTTTTCAAAGTCCAGAGTCTTTTCTCAATAACAATTGATTTCTTTGGAGACTGGGAATTCCTTGGGCTCTTCTAGTACCTAACAACAACCCAAGGAATAGTCTTTTAAGACAGAAATGGACATATTTCTTCAGGGCAAAATGAGAATTAAAAAAAAATTTAAAAAAGAACATTTTTCCTGTGAAGGGAAAATGGAAGCTGTTCTTATATTAACTCTCATTCAAAATGAAAACTTTCTTGAAATATCAAAATTTCTTCCAGAAGAAAAATTCAGACTGTCAATCAGTTCTGCCTGAAAGTACTTTTCTAAATTCATTCAACCTCAGAAGCAAGTCTGTGATTCTTTCCAAAGGTTCTGAAAAAGTGTATTGTATTTTCACTTTAAAATGCACATTAAAGCATTACATATGCTCCAATGTGCATTCTCAGCAACAAAAATGCTTTTAACCCTCAACTTTTAAAAGCAGCTGCGGGGATTTGTTCCCAAGAGAAGAGAGACTTAAAAAGGCCAACTGAATTTCTAGGTTCCTGTGGGACTAAGCTAGGCTTGTTTGGTTTGTCTCTGGGGTCTTTCATACAGTTCAGCTGAGGGAATGGCAATTTGTTCAGTTATGTTTGCTGATCATTCTTTTTTTTTTTTTTTAACCAATTCATCAAGTACAAGTAACAAAAGGTGTAGTAACTAACCAACATGGGAAACATCTAAACTGCACACGTTTCCATTCTACAAATATGTGTCCAAGAATTGTATTCATTATAATCTTCCCTGTACACGTAAGGAAAAGGGATTGTATAATTCATCTTTCCATCAGAAATTAAACATTCAGCATTGTTCCCTTGGCTGAGTTAGCTTTCTTTGTTTATCTCTTACAGGAAACAGCAAGAAAGATTAGTGGGTTACCTGAAGCTGCTGGCCAGCCATGTTACCGAAGTACCTCAGTCAGTAGCAAACTTTCAGTCATGTTCTGTTAGAAGAGAATAATAAAAATCTAAGGGAAAGTACTTTTTTTCTTTTTTTTTTCTCCTCAGGACTTGGAATGATACAATAATCAATCTAGCACATAATAAAAGTTGGTATGAATGCTACTTTTGTTTTCATCTGTGAAATAAAACACAAACTGCTTCATAGGATGTTCTTGTGATTATTGCTTTGGAGGAAGGGAGAGAAGCCTCAACTAAAATCAGGACCCTGTTTCAAAGGCATCGAGCAAACGCATTACAAAACAGTCCCTGATGCAATTATTTTTCACCTTAAGTAAATAAAATAGATAATGGCGGATAATTAAAGTGGTTGTATGCCTTACTAAGCACAGTCAGCCAGTCAGAGGCAGGAATAGAACTTAGATTGTCAGGTCTTGGTCCAGCGCCCAGATGTCATTTGTGGAATAAACCTTATTTTTTTCCTTCAACATTTTCTATACTGTTCTAAAAAGACAGTTCTAAGAGACTCTCATCAGAGACCATTTTCACACTGATTTCTAACAGCTCTAGCGTGGTCAGAGGGCAATGATAACTTTAAAGTTTAACTTCACTTTTACCCTTTACCTAACATGTCATGATTTTTACCTTTAGTTCCTGGCATGACTTTTGCAGTAGCCTCATGTGAAATGCCAGTATAAATTTGCCTGTATTCCCATCACTTAAAGTGGAATATTCCTCTACTTGAAAAAGTAAAACATTATTTAAAAGCAAGTGTTATAGACCTTTAAAATATTTTTTTCCTATTTCTGAAGGCAGAGATTTCAGATAAATCTTCACAGAAAGGCATAGTTAAAATTCTAGTAGTGCAACAGCAATGCATTCTTATGGAAATAATTACAACTAGGATTGAAATTGTACAGATGCAGCTCTCATTATCACTCAAAAAATATACTCTGTCCTACTAATAAAAATAAAAACCTAGATGCCTAAATCAATATCACAGTGATATGTTTAACTTTGCAAATGTTACTGTAGTCATCCTGTAATTCACTATTTCATAGTCAGTCAATAAAAGGTGCATCACAACATTATTTTTCCTTCCCTCTCCCCCAGTTACATATATAATATCTCTAAGAGATCTGTGACTATAAAAATCTGCTCAAAAGGCATTATTTAGTTTATGGCACAGTCAGTATGTCAGACTAATTCTAAATTTACCTTGTTATGTTCTTGCCTAATACCACAGCTACAAAAAGAGAAAGAATGCTTAACAGGGTGAAATAGGTCAGCTTCAGGTGAGATTACTATCAAAAATAAAGTAAAATCGCTAACATAATGACATAAGCCATTAAGGAAAACGTGAAATGGCAAGCTTAGTACAGTGTCCTCAGAACCAGAATATTTTTTGTCACATAGTTACAATTGCAAAATAAGAGATTACAGATCCACAAAAACAAATTTCTACTAACTAAACACAGTAATATATATAGTCAGTAAATCATACTGCTGTCATCATAGGAAGATAAGCACTGATAGTTCTTAGAGTTGAGTTGAAGCTATATTTTTGTTTTTAAATCCTGTTGAGGGAAAAGATGAGGATAATGAAGTGATCTCAAAAGGATGCTCTGGTGTTAACAAGGCTGGAAAACAAGCTTAGGAATCACACTTCATCAAGAAATGTCATACAAATCAAGATTTAGATATCTTTTCCCAGAAAATAGTGAATTACTCATCAAGGTAAAAATATTATGTGAACAGAAGAGCAAGACAGCCTAATCTGGTTATTGTGAAAATACCCACCTTATTGTATATAGGCAGGAGAAATATAAACTTGTTCTGCAGAAATGTGTTTCATTTCTTGAGAAGATAACAGCATATGAAATTATTGACAGATACCAAGGCTGAAATCTGAGAACACTAAAAGTAGATGTCATCAGACACCACAGAACATGTATGTGATCTAAATACAGCTACAGAGAGAAAAGTGTGCTAATGAGAAGAACTAGTCTTGACTATTGACGGCTGTAGACAAAGAGCAATGGAGCCACGAAGAAGCACGCACACACACACACATGGAAAGGGACATAATCTGTCATAGGATTATAGCAAGCAGCCAATCACATGATCAAAGTACTGGGATGGTACGCTGCCCCGTTGCTATGAGGACAAAAATGCTATATGGAGGGATGATGTGGTTTACTGCTAGTACCACAACATTTGAGAACAAATAGCAAACAAGGAGGCTTTGGAAGCAGGGACTATTTTTCAATTTGTATTGTTTAGAGCTCAATAGGTTTTTTTTGAATCAGTCACTATTCATTTCTTATAGTCACTTTGGCAGTTCAAAAACAAGTAGGAAGAAGTCTTTAAATATGGAAGCAAACACAAGAACACATTGAACATCAGCTAGCCATATGCCCTCAGAGTAAAGCAAGCTGGCAGCTTTCTGCACTGTGTTAGGAGGACTGCTGCCAGCAAGCCAAATGAGGTGATCCTTCACCTCTAGTCAGCACTGATGAGGACGTACCTGGAGTATTGCATCCAGCTCTGGGCTGCCCAGTACAGAGGAGACATGGACCTACTGGACAGACTCCATGGAGAGATGCCTAAGATAATTAAGGGTCTGGACTCTCTGTCCTATGAGGCAAAGTTGAGAAAGCTGCTACACTGGAGAAAACTCAAGGGATCTTATCAATGTATATCACTACCTGACAGGACAAAGTAAAGAAGATGGAGACAGGTTTTCCTCCTTCCTACCCAGGGTCTGGACAAGGATAAATGGCCACAAATTGAAACAAAGGAAACTGTACCTAAGCATAACAAAAAATGTTTTTACTCTGAGGATGGTTGAACATCAGAACAGATTGCCTAGAGAAGCTGTGCAGTCCCCATCCCTGGAGACATACAAAAGCTGCCCTGTTGTCACCTTAGACCAACCAGCTCTAGTTGACCCTGCTTGGATCAGGTGAGTTGCATAAGGTGATCTCTCAATGTCCCTTCCAACCTCAGCAACATTCTGATTCCTCGTTTTATACAGTTATTACAATCTGAAAAGTAAGAAGCATAGAAAGACAGTTTTTCAGCTGTAAATTTACATTTGATGAGGATGTGGCTAAGAGAGCTTTAGGGCATTAGATACAACAATTCTCATATAAGCAGAACTGACAAACAGCATAAGAAAATAAGGCTGAGTCAAGGAAATGTGCTGGCATTTGAAGCGTGATTCTCACAGCAGGTGGTCAGGTATAAGGAAGGAAAAATGATGTTGCAGTTACCATTAATGGGAATGATGCAAAAACATAAAGGACTGTTGGCAAAAGCGTGTGCATGTGGAAAGATATGAGGTAAAGATATCTTACACTCAATACTTCAGCAAAACTTATATATGTTTTAAAACTGTTAACAAAGTACATGCAGAGAAGCAGCCACAATGCTGAAAGCAAGGAGGCAAAGGACAAAATAAGACTATTTCAATGAAAGTAAGATATTTGAGCCACTTCATCTAACAAGCTGTTGTTTTCAATCCTTATTTCTAATTTGCCTTTCTTTTAATGTCCAGGGAAATGGCCTAATGATTTACTTCTCCCATTAAGGATCCTGGGATATCATAGAACTGCAGGAGAAATTCAGGGAATAATTCTCAGTATAAACTTACCTACCGTATGTATTTAAAGGATGCATCTTCTTCCTTGCTGTATGCTTGTTGGTCAAGAAAGGGGATTTTAAGTCCCACCTGTTATTAATTTCCAAAGTTGGTACTGACTTGAGGTGCTATGCAGTACAGCAAATGAGGAGATAAGAATCTGTTAAAGTAGTTCAGTGAAAATTCTCAACTGTCTGTGTACCTCGAACCAACGAAACTACTTTATCAACTATTCTAAAATCCTTCTCTTGATATTTGTTCTTATTTTATTAAGCACATTAAATTTTATTTCTAACTGTAAAAATATGCATAATAGAGCAGTTTATAAAGTATCTGAACATACATTTATTTTAATCCTTTGCCTTTTATTTCTCTTGATGAGCTTAGAAGTTCAAGAGAAGATAGAAACTTGATAAAACAAGAGGTCATATCACTGGAGGCAGAAGTTTCCTCCCTTTGATTTACTGAACTGTAAATAAAACACTATGCTAGTAATTAATTTTTTTCTATTCTTTATTCCACCTACAGACAGAAACAATTCTTTAGAAGTAGTAAAATTCTTGGAATTAATTCAAATTAAATTTCCCTCTGGCTTAAAAAAGTTGCAGTCTATGTAGTAGAGCCAACAAAAATAAGTGCAATGCACCTTAATTTGACTGACTTTCTGCAAAACACTGTTGCTGACGGAGATGCTGGTTGATAGATACTAGCTGATACTTCTCACAGTGTAAGTATCTCACTGACATTTTCATAAATCTTGCTCTTTTTTTTATTTATTATAACTATAAGGGTGGTTGGAGCCTCTGGGGAAGGGTTTGATGCCATCTTCACAGTACAGCCAAAAGGAAAAAAATGCAAGCTGTGGGGGCTTTTAATATTTTGGTGTGCTCAAACTTTAAAATCACAGTAAGAACTCTAATGCAGCTTAAAAGAAATGGAAGTTTATGAAACTATACTCTTTATCAACAGCTTTAGAAGCTTCTCATTTTTCATTAGAATAATAGCTAAAATTTGACCTTTGAAGTTCTTTTCATCTTACAGGGAAAAGTTAGCTTTCTTTCATGGACTTATCCTTTATAAAAAGAGCAGACAAAACATCTGTTACTAATTATTATTTATTCATATCACAGTAACACTGAAAGGCCCTAACACAAATCAGAGGTTCCATTGTGCTTTACACTAGAAAATACATTCAAGGAGACAGTCTCTGCTTCAAAGCTTTCACAGACAAGGCAGACACGTTCTTTCTTCTGAAGATTAGAGATGAGGTATTGTAGCACAGAACAATTGCATTTCTCCATGTTGCACAAAAAGTCTGTGATAGAGACAAGAATTAAACTTAGATATTCTACAGATAATCTTAATTCTTTTATCACTGGATTCCCTTCATTTTCAAGAACAAAATACTCCCTGGATAGTGGGCCTAACTATGAGGTTACAAGGGACCTTTTTTGACATGTAACTAAATCTTTTGTACCCATTTAATCCATGATCACAATAGGAAAACTCTTCCTAGCTGCAGCAAGATAAAATGCATTTTGGATATTTGTTCATACATGTAAAGAACTTAATTTTTCTTAGTCATTCACTCAATGCATATTTGGATTTATGCTTCCTTAAGATTTCATTTTTGCACTATTCTTATTGTGATGAAACTGGTTTCACAAAGTTTGTGTTAATAGATTCCCTAATAGGCTGAATATCATTACAAAATATGGATCAATACTGATACAGGCTTTCCTTTCCTGTATATAATAAGCCT
This sequence comes from Gallinula chloropus, assembly GCF_964237585.1. Classification (NCBI taxonomy): domain Eukaryota; kingdom Metazoa; phylum Chordata; class Aves; order Gruiformes; family Rallidae; genus Gallinula; species Gallinula chloropus. The sequence goes on along the minus strand of NC_140092.1, from coordinate 9,916,476 downwards.
TCAGTATGCATGAAATACTCAATGAATAAATTACAGAAGACTTTCAAAATTGTCTATTGATCCTCGTTCAGTACATGGTAGGGACATATTACCAATGAAAACTTGAGTAAAACTAAGAGGAAGAAGATCCAGATATTGAATCTTTATAAAACTCACAAAGTAAATTGAATGACAGCATACTTTCTCCAACACATCCCCAAAATAGCTGGGTGTGCATATGAGAACTATCATTAGTAATAATTTCAGAGTCTCTTTTTTTACTACTGCTACTGCAGTAGCAGGAACTGGAAAACTACACATGGAGGTAGAGGTAATCTATTACTACATTAATCCTACACTACATGCTGGATACTCTGCACTAAGGAAAGTGAAAGACACTTCTTAAAATATTGAGTGTCCACATTTTGTGTCCAAATTCAAAGGAGTCTAATATTCAGATGATAGGTTCAAAGCTATTTCTGAAACTCAGATTAATTGAACATATTTTCACAGAAAGCTTAGATGCAAATATATATTTAGATACCACAGAATTACAGAATGATTAATTTTGGAAGGAACTTCTGGTGATTGAGTCAACAATATACACTTGCTGCCCAGAAGGCCAATTGCATTCTGGGTTGCATCAAAAGAAATGTGGTCTGCAGATCATGAGAGGATTCTCCTCCTCTATTCTAGAGAGACCCTCACCTGGAGTTCAGCCCAAGTTACTGGCCTCCAGCTCGATCACCACCCTCTGAGCCTGGTCATGTCGCCAGTTCAATCCACCTGCCTGTCTGCTATTCCAGCCTCCACATGATCAGATTCTTGTACTAGGATGGCATGGCAAGTAGGGGGATGGGGGGGTGGGGGAGAAGAGGCTACAGGTGTGGCCTCTGCAAGAACTTGCTAGAAGCTTCCCCTATGTCCAATAAAGCCAATGCCAGCTGGCTCCAAGATAGACCCACTGCCTGCAAAAGCCAAGCCCATTAGCAATGGTGGTATCACCTCTGGGATAACATAGTTAATGAGGAAAAAAGAATAAAATAAACAAGGAGTGGCATTTGCAGCCAGAGGGAGGGGATGAGAATGTGTGAGAGAAATCATTCTGCAGACACCAAAGTTGGGGCAGAAAGTGTTCCAGGTGCCAGAACAGAGATTCTTCTGCATCCCATGGAAAAGGCTATGGTGAGGCAAACTGTCCTCCTGCAGTCTGTGGAGGTTAGCCCTGGGGAAGATATCCACCTGCAGCCCATGGAGGACCTGATGCCAGAGGCTAGACCTGCTTATAAAGACTGAGAAGGAAGTATTTATTATCTCAGCTTTTTTCTGTCCTGTTTCACTAGATTCCCTACACCCATTCAGCAGCAGGCCTATGTTTTCCCTAGACTTCCTTTGCTACTTATGTTATTTCAGAAGTGTTTGTGTGTTTCTTATGTGCTGATACCAACTCATTATTTCTCATATGTGATGTTTAGTGTGAGCATATTTCCTCTGTAGTGAAAACAAGCAATTTAACTTATATTTTTTTCCCCAATATGGCCACAGTAACCTACAGGAAAAAAGAATATGCTATTTTTACAGCACTTTTTTATTTTTTAAAAAGACTAACACTACATTGATATGAAAAGGTCTTCTCAAAACAAATCTCTTTAATGTTGTTTTAAATCTCCGATTCATTCTGTGGGCCCAGAGATGAAGTCAAGCTACTAAGTTGAACTTGTTAGCAAACTGAAACAAAGATGACATGTTAAATTATACTTATTCAGATTTTTTGGTACGACTGACTGCAATCAAAACTTTGTCTTCATCAAGTTTGACCAGATAAAGTTAAGGCATTTTGAAAACAGATTGCAGGCAGGCAGCAAATAATCATAAGCACAGTAGTTTTTTTGACATAAAAATGGATTTGCATTATATTGTTATGTCAAAAAAGTGTTATAATTCCTCTATTCCTCCTAGCCAGTTGTACTTTTTTAGCACCTAAAATGTCAATTTCAATTCATTTATTTTCAAGACTGTAGGAAGAAATTTACAGAGACAAATGTTTTATACATATATATACACAGATTAAATCGAATGCTTTAAAGTTTAATGAGTCATAAGAGAACAGATTTGTCAAAAAACCCCACCCCAAACTTCATATGAAGTTGAAAAGAGGCAGAAACAAAATTGAGACCCAAGTTTTATATGGAGAGAATTAGCAAGAGAAATTGGAAACTTTGCAGAGGTGACTAAGTTACTGATGTTAAAATAGGTGTGATTTCAGAAGACAGCTGGAGTCATCCTTCCAAATGCAAATCTTTCCATAAAAATTGACTGAAATATATCCTCTATGAAAAAATAAGTTGAAATACAAGGAAGTTTCATTAAGACTATTCCCTCTCGCTGATAAAATATATAACAAAAATATAAGCAATTAAAGCATCTACTTTAAATAATTTTCTCTTAATACATAAACTTTGGAGTATAAGGTGGAATGTGTATCTCTTTAAAACTTAAATTTAGCCTGTTTGATTACTTTTTAATAAAAATTTCTCAAATTTCATATAGTTAAACTAACCTCAAACTATTATTCCACTACTGATTTCACTATTGATTGTGGAGAAAAAGTGGCTTGCGTTCCTGTGATCCTTTGTCTTTTCCATGCATTCATAATAATGGTAAGCCACTGCTATAATTATTTCAGTAGTCATCCTAAGGAAGCTTAATAAACAGTAACAGAACCTGGTATTCTCTCTCCAGAAGCAGGAGGTGCTATTTAAGGACCACACACAACCCTTCCACTGTCAGCCATCCATTCTTTTCACCCTCTAGCAACATTCACAGAAGGAATTACAAGGACTACATCCCTGATTTTAGTGCTTATTTTTCAACCTGTTGCCCAGGAACTTGATCAATCTATTTTTAGACCTCCTTGTTATTTATCTCCACATTTTCTATGAAACACATACCAAAACCTCACTAACCACTATGTAAGACAGTACTTTCTTATATCTACTTTAAACTATTATCCTGCTGGTTTCAGTGTGTGTTGTCTTGCTATAGTACTGTGGGATTTCATGAATAATAGCAGTGTATTTGCCTTATCTACTGTCTTCATGACTTTGTCAATATTTATCATCTTGCTCTCTCCAGGCTTTTCTTCCCCACATGGAAAGACTCGAGCATTCTAACCCTTTATTGTTAGGCAGTGTTTCATGACTTCATTGGCCTTCTCTGCATTATTTTTAACTACATTATAAAATTTTTGGAGATGTAAGGAAAAGTATCACATCAAGTAATCTAGTACATCAATGTTTTTCAAAGAAAAAAAGTTGGTGTCCTGTTTAGTCTTAATATTTTTTCTGATGTTACACTTTCAACCTTCTAATTCTGTGATTCTGTGAAACTTCCCTCCCTAGGGAGAGCTATATGGATTACAATTCAACTTGGTTTTCATTTTTCTAGCTCCTTTGGTTCAGGAATTCAGCATAGAGAAATAAGTTTATTATTTGGGATGGGAAGCATTCTTGCTCACATACACTAAGTTTCATAGAGTCTAAACCAAGTTGGTGAGCCTGAAGAGAAGCATAAGACTTTTCTTTTTTTTTCCCCTTAGGAAAGGAGTGGTTTCACACTGCCATATTAAAATAACCTGAATCTCTAAGTGAAAAGTGAGGTTTATCCTCCAGCTATGCTTTAAAAGAAAGCAGCAGCAACCGCTGCATGCTCAGAAATCTGTAAATCTGAGGAAGCTTAGCAGATCATACCCCTCAGAGGAAGGTAGTAGGTGCCTAGTCTCTGGATCCCTGAGTTAGGGCTGAATTGCAGAACTACCAGGATTGAGATAGTTCCGACAACTGCAGTAACAGTGATTTAAGCATCTCGGCAACTTTAAGGTCAAGAACTGAAGTGCTTACAGATTACAGACCTGTCAAATATATGAAAAAAAAAAAAAAAGCTCTGCAGGAGCTCTTGACCTCACAGGTTTAGACTAAGACTTCAAAATATGCTGCTCTTCCACTTCGAGTACTTAAATTCTTTCCTAGATCCTGCCTTTGGTGACTAAATCAAAATTTGCCTAGCAATCACATCTTTTTGAAGTAATCAAATAGTTTTGAAAAAATTATAAGTCCTAGAATAATTTGTCTATTTTTATCCTGTGAATCCTTCTTAACTATGCTTTTAGCACAATACTTAGTACAAATGTATGGTATTGACCTCTATTGGATTTAATATCTGGTGTTCTGATGAACTATATATGGCTATATCACACACTGTCAGTGTCAAAGATGTTCATACCATTTAAAATCTGTCTCTTTCCAGTGTCAAGCCTCCTCTTAAAGCCTCCTCCAAACAGAAAATACCTGTGCAATTGTTTCAGAATATCCTCATTTTATTAGCAAACCTTGTATAGTAGTCATTAAAATTCCAATAAGTTTTTCAGTTTACGTAATCTGAATATTTTGTTTTCCATTTCTTACAAATATAAGGTAAAAATCTTTCTGTCTATATGCTTCTGCTCTCCCTATTTTTCAATTATTTCACTTGAAGTATTGAAATCTGTCAACAATTCTTTAAACTCTCCTTTACTAAGCAATCACCTGGAAGTTGTGCAGGTTTTTTCTGAACATATTCAAGGAAATTTGAATATGCAATTTTTCATTTATTTTTAATTGTTCATAACATTCCAAATGAAGTGTTAAGGACTCAGGTATACTTCTGTTAAAAACAAATTATAAAGTTTCCAAATGGTATGTTACATATGCATAGCCCATATGTCAATGGTATATTGTATAAGTATACACACTTCATTAGAAAAATATTTCATTATGTTTTCCCTTCCACACTCTGACATTGTTGTTCACCTCCTATATTTTGTCTGTTTTTAAAATCAGAAATATTCTGTAACTTAAATAGCTCAGAAACAACTTTGCCTTTTCATCACAAACAGAACCTAATCTAATTAACCTATTTTAACCTGAATAACTTGGGTAGTAGTGAAGAATCAATGCATAAAAGATAACACTAATATAAACACGTCATAATAGCAATAATTTTACTGAAAAAAGTGCTTATTAGTTCCTGCCATTAGAGCAAGGTTTCTGACATTCATGCTGCTCACCCTCAGAAGAAAACACCAAATAATCATTGGTAGTTTGTTCATTAATTCAAAGCATTGTAGAAACTTTATACTCTTATCCATGTCAGAAAATTCCACCAAATATTTGCTGACATTTTGTTCATGAATTCAAAATATTATAGCAACTTGTCACTGTTTCTCTCAACATTGTTATTTCAGAACATTTGCCAACAAAAGCGCTATAATTTGAAACTGAGAGCATCTATCACTTTAAATCCTCGTCTACTAAAACAAAAAGTGATAAATCCTTCCCGCCCCACCCACCCTTTTAGAGCACAAACCTTAAGCTGCTAGCAGACGAGCTGCTAGCCTTTGAGTCCTAGGAAACATGACAGTCATCCAGTCTGGTCTCTTATAGTCACACATTGTGGAAATTTCCCTAATAATTTCTCCATTATAATCCATATAAACCCATATCTCCTTTTTTCTAGCTAGAACACCTCTTTTTGTAAGACACTGGATTTAGTTAAAGTTAGGCAGTGAAAATCCACAACTTCCATAGATAAGATTTTATAAAGATTAATTACTTTTACTTTCAGAAATATGTACTTTCTTTTTCAACCTTGAATTTATCTAGCTTCACCTTGAAATAAGATCCCTGGATCTCATTATACCTTTGCAGCTAAATTAAAGAGCTTGCTGCCTGTAGTATCTTCCTCGTGAATGTGCTTATAGATAATGTTCAGTAGGTTAACTGTTTGCCGTATGTACCCAGTGATATGGCTTCAAAAATGTACTCTACCCTATATTTTAATATCCAAGAATAATTTGATGATGATCATTTAAAATTTGCCAGATCAGCATGACCTTCATATCACATTCAAATAGAACACTTCTATATTCTTAAGGAAAAAACCTTAATATTCACTTTTGAGCTTGCTTTGGCACTGAATCCTGATGTACTTGACCCTAAAATATTGACACAGTTGTTATCTCTCTTCTTGTTGTGTACGGTTTCCATTCAATATATACTGATTGCTATATAAAAGGCCTGCATGAGAACAGTGTTGACAAGACATTGGCACTAATTGTTATCACACAGAGTTGAGAAATGGAGAATTGGATTGACTTTCTATCTCAGTGAGACAGGAACAAATTCATCAAAGTTTGCCCGTCAACTTTGTAACTGCCAAAGGAGCTACAGATTAGGTCAAGAAAGATCAAGCACATAGTGCTTTGCTTTCAGTATCTCCATCTCTGTGCTTGTACACTTGGAGAAAAATAACTTTTGGCACAGTTTCTATGAAGAAAAATAACATTTTAAAAAGTAATATTCTAAAATAAAAAAACAGTAGATCAAAATACAGCACCAACATCTTTGCATGGTCTATGATTTTACTTCAGACCAGCTTTAATCTGGCTCCTGGACAAACACCACCATACATATGTTAGGAAGTATAAGTCCCTAGTTTGAACTTTTACAGTGATGAAGTGCACAACTAGAGGAGAGCTCCCAGGTTAAGTTCCTCTAATGCACAGCTGGTCTGTGTCTACCAAAATTTCCTTTAAACACAAACAATGTGTAATTAGCATAGTTGTTTGAAAGATTAACTTCAGAACTGGGCTGGCTACTGCTTCAAGTCAAAATGCTGAGGGTACACCCATGGAGTAACAGCTGTTTAAATACCTGGCCTAGGACTAAGTGTCTCTAAAACAGGAAGGTATACAAATTAGAGAATTAGTCAGAATGAGAGAACTACTCTGTGGTGGTTCAGCCCCAAACATGTAGCTGAGCTCCATACACCACTTGCTTACTCTCAGAGGAGGAGACAGAGCCTCCATGAGTTGGCATAAGGACAGTTTACTGACAAAATCACCATAAAAGTGGAACAATAACAGTCAATTACACTCACACCCAGTGATAACACAGTGTACCTTACCAGCCCAAATTACAGAGTGCTGCTTGGCTAGAGGACTGCCCAGACAACCCAGCCACACTGAGACTGCCCTGGAGGCACCAGGAGCATCCTTCCCCTCCCAGCTCCTTTTATGAGGGAGTGATGTCAGGTGGTGTGGAAACAGCAGGACTAATTCAGCTCACCTGGGCTGGCTGCTTGGGGAGGGTAACTCTGGCCTGGCCAGAACCAGGACATACTCCTAAATTCTTTATCCCACACACTAAAATGTGGCACAACTCTGTGATTCAGGTTTATACACAGAAAAAGTCTGGTCAAATATATGACACTTATTTTAGCCTCTAAAGCTGTCTGCTCAGGCACTGAGAGACCACAGAAAGAGAAAATCCCATAACTTCACAATATATTTTTGCATCTCTATTTCTTCTGGCTTCACTTCTCAAGCTATTGCATCCAGGAAGAATCTATGTTAACTTCTCAGCCTGGTTTCAACAGCTGTCATTTAAGGAGCTGGATCCTAAATTCAGAAGATTTAGATTGGTCCCTTAAACTTGTATGAGATATCCTCTTGATTAAACCAGCAGTCAAGTGTGTTCAACACTCAATGAAGCACCTACATGCTACAATGACCTTAGATGCAGCATATGACAAAGCTTTCAACAAGATTTGGGAAGTGTTGGCCTTTCATTAGCTACATAGAGTAAAAGTATAAAAATACCATGCATAAACGTTATTCCCTGAGAATCTAGAGACACACTACTATTTGAAAACATACAAGATGGCTTAAAAGTTCAGTGACAGGACTGCGGTCACAGTCACCAGAAGATCCAGAGTTCACATCAAATAATCTGTAGTTGCTTCTTATGAATCTTTATTGTCTTTGCCTCTTCTAAAACAGTCGGTTGGAAGCAAAAGGCTCAGTCTTAAAAACACTGGGTATTTCTGCTTCTTTTTATTCCTTTTATGATATGCCATCATACTTTTATTGCCACTCTTCAGAAAATATTATTAAGTTTAAAGGTCTGAACAGTATTCATTTCTGTTTGTTCTTTCTCATAAATCCTTTAACCGGATTTATACCAAAACCTGATTGGAAAGTTTTCCAAAGGGGCTGTGCAAAAACAAATGCAACCTGTACAACGTTTTCATCCTCTTAGATCATAATTTTATAATCTTGAACTTTAATTATGAAGACAAAAATGTTCCAAGTTTATCTATTTGAGGCACCAGGGGGTTTCAGGTGTAATGCTGAGCAGATCCACAGCATACAATATATTTGCTTTTTCTCTAATAGTTCCCTCAGTTTCACCAACAATGATTTTAAGCAGGTACTGCCACTACAGAAATATGTTATTTTAAGAAACCATGTAATGTGTTCATACCTTTGAGCTGCTTTCAGCTTCCTACAGAAGCAGGTTTTAATGCATAAACAAAGGAAGATATTTCCTTCCACTTTTCAAATTATCTTCAGAAATAGAGATGCTGAAATTATTATGTAGAGGGGGATGCAACTGGCATTTTCTTGAACAGGGAATACACACTACTGTCACACCAGATTATATCCCATGAACACTACCTGTGAATTATAGTGGTATCCATTAGCACTGCTGTGGTCACAGATCTGTCACCTGCGCCAAGAGAGCTGTTGTAGCTGAGAGGTGTGAGGAGGTTGGGGTGTTAAAGCTCAGCCGCTGACATGCATTGTTGCTTGAAAATTTCATATACAGGCTTTTTTGTTTGTCTCTTTGCTGTTCTGCTATTTTAAATAAGCTGTTGCCACATTCAAAACCTTATGTGAGAAGGATACAAGTCCATCTCAACATTTCTGTTAGGTTGTGTGAAGAAAAGGCTCTTCTTCTTACTGACAGATTTGTGAGGCACAGGGTCAGGCAGGGGAACTTCAATAAAGCCATTGGAGATGTTATCCCCCACCCACTCCCCACCTCAACCTGGTGTGTCCCAGGAGAGCTTCAGCCCCATGGGCTGGGGGGGCACCCTTAAGACTGAGGGGGTTCGCAGGATTTGTCATGGGATGTAGAGGTGGTTCTTGACATTGCCCAAGAGGGAGGAGCCAAAGGCAGGGGGGTCAGGGGAGGATCAAGGTGTTTGAGAAGGAGCAAGAATGGGAAAATAGACAAATAAGGAGATGAAAGGGCAGGTCACACCCAAATAGTGATATTCATATATCCATATTCCAGCGGGTCAATATGCTTCCCTGGACATGCCCTGTGCCCATTACCACATTCTGTCCTGTCTTCTTTTAAATCCCATTACTAACTCTCTGCCTGAAAGAGTGTGTGCTTGGGAGGGCAGTGGAGAGAGGTCTGAGTGCCTGCAGTGGCGTCAGAGCATGGGTCAGAGGGACTGTGCATCTGAGGTGCCAGTAACTGGAGAGACCAATCTGCACAAACACTGCATGAGCGTATGTGTGTCATGGTGTAATCACCAGCAAATTCAAGCTGAACTAGTTAGAGAGTAGGATATGTGGCTTGGGAGCAAGGTACAGAAGTCTGGAGTAGATACATATGTGCATATCCATGTGGGAGACAGCTGTTGGAGGGACCTGGAGGTCCTGACAGACCATGGGCTTCAGAGACTGACAGAGAGAGAGACAGTGACAGAGAGAAGAGGACGCACAGGCCAGTCACTAGGTAGTCTTTCCAAGACCAGCTACTGGAGGCATGCTCAGTGTGTGTGTACCAGCTTTCCAGGTTGCATCCCCAGATATCAGCAAATGGGGAGACTGGGATCCAGTAGCAACTACTGCACAGACCGGGTGTCTGAGCCTAGCTGCTGCAGGGATCCACCTTGTCTGTGTGTGTGAATATATTCCCATTAATGGATCTTCATCCCAATCAGCCACAGGGGGTAACAGAATGAGGCCACGTGTGGTGTTTGTTTTTGTATGAGCGCTGAATGTTTCTGTTGGTTTTGATCTGCGTGGCTGGACGTGTCTAAATATAAATACATGGTTTGTGAGTATGTGTGCCTATTAGCAGTACATGCTCGTTACGAGCTGAACCTTGGGAAAAGGAGCTGCAGCAGTCTCACCTCTATCAGGATACTGGATTCAGCAACTACTAACCAGACCTGGTTTCAGCAGGTGGACAGGGAATACACACAACAAAACTATTTTCTGCATGCACACTTTTTTATATGTAATATAAAAGTAAGTATGAAAGATATATACATATTTTGATACTAAAACACTCATTATATATTATACCAGCTGCATATTCCATCCTGTGACACTTACAATGTATCATGTCGGAAGTTACTATACGTTTAAAGCAAAAATGACTGGCTGGCAAATAAAAGTGCTCCTGGAGTTACCCCCATTCAGTTTGCACAACAGTGGCACTATAGCTCTTACAGTCAGCTGAATCAATTTCATATATATTTGAAATATAATAACAATAGATAAATAGATGTATAGGATAGAAAACCTCCAATGTTTTAAAACCAGAAAGGGCCAAATTCTGTTTACTCCCATAGAGTTCACTGGAATAGTGGAACTACATTATGGGTGTCAGGCAGGCAGGATTTGGCTTACAGTAAACCTTAATATTCAAGGCTGATGAAATCAATAAACTGTCTGCTTTACAATATGTGTGCATTCAAAATGGCAAAAAAAGACCTCCTCCATCCTTCTGAAGATTACTGCCATCACAACAGAGCTATTGGAAGGGATCAGAACTTCATGCAAAGTATAACAGATAGCTCTAGATAGCCAGAGCTAGACTTTGGGGTGGGGGGATTGAAGCTCAATTCTTAACTGAAAAATAAACAAATATTTTTTTTTTAAAGTGCATTCAAATGTCCTTAATGTATGTCTGAATGTACCTACTAACAGGAAAAAAAGTTGTAGCCTTCAACCCTTTTCTGAACTATACACACAAGGGTTAAAGGTCTCCAAAAGCTTGACATTTTTGTAAGCTTCAGTGAAACAAAGGAGCCAGGGAGCTATCAAGCAATCAGACAGCACCTTATAGGATGTACCTAGATTGTGTAACACTTGTATAATATTATATAGCATATGTTAAAGCTTCTTGGATATTTCATACTCTGCAGTAAATTTTACTCCCACAGGTAGTTCTATTACAATCATTAGATTTTTTCACATGAATGCAAGTTCAGTGGATGCGGAAAATTACTTTCTGCCTCAAGTTTTCTTGTTACCATAAGCATAAATCACATAGTTGAATGTAGATTCCTGTCATTTAACAGGACAAAGGTTTTATAAAAAAACCTATTTATTTACTTTTATCAATTTGTGTGTGTGTGTGTCTGCAGTCATTCTGACCAATAGCTACAGATTCATTTTCTGTTCTTGATACAATAAACATTGAATGTGTCTGCAGATTTAAAGCTTAGAATAGAAATGACTACACCAGCTTTATCACTATCAGGCCTCCCATAAACTACTTAAAGTCTTTCAGCACAGACTCATACCTCCAAAGTACAGTCACTTAATGGGTTCTAAGATATATCCCTTTGTACCAAGTGCAAATGATTCAGGCCAGCAGTCTGTTTTGGACTCCTGGTGTTAAAGCTGTGTCATGATGCAACAGAGGATTCTAGATTTGTGTGAAGAGAGGAGAAAGCCCTCAGGTCACAATAAGGGAGACCTGGGTTCCAAATTTTGCTTCAGATCCTGTTTCTCCACTGTGTCTAGTGAATAATGCACAAATACTCAAGGGTGAAGAGTCTGTCCCTCACCTGGTATCACCATGGTTTTACCCCTGCTAGCTCACCCCTTTGCAAGGAGACAGCAGACACAGGGTGGGCTCCTCTGCTTGAGGGAGCTCTGCTGCAAGCCAGATGCACACCATTTCTGTCCTCAGCAGCAAGCCTCTCCGTAGCACAGACCACAGCCTGCTGCTTTGCACAACACCTTTAGGGAAAAATGCCAATTGTTTGGCACACAGAAGAACAATTAATGTGCCTAAGTCTGCTCGAAGCTGTGAATTCCAACTTCACACAGACTGCTAAAGCAAGGAGATAGTAAGATTTCAGGATATTTTGTTCCTATTCCTAAAGCCGTTTGCAGAACTTGGCCTTAATCCTCGCTGAATTCACATTCTATTACAATTCAGCATCTGAAAAACCCTGAGAAAGCTTTTTGCTCTCTAATTGAGATCTATTTTAGCTCTAGCAGTTGTAAAAAAAAATCTATGGAGCTGAGGGCACATCTTATCCAGTTGGAAGTTATATTTAATATTCTGGTCAGTTGTCTTTTGCATATGGATTTGCTAGATAACAGAGCTGCCAAATTAGAGTAATCCAAAAATTAAGAATAATAATCCACTCCGTAACACTTTAACAATTTTACTTTTACAAATGAGAGTCTTTTCACGAAGGATTACCTTCTTTCCTATTAAAGCAATTGATAAAGAATTCTGCACTGCACATAAGGTACACTACTTATCCTTCCCACATTCCAAAATACTGCTATATCTTACAAAATAATTTATAACAGATTGTTATGGGTAAAATTGGACATCGCTTTTGGTCTCTCAGGCTTTGCATGCCCTCAGGGTACTGATTTACTACATAGCCATGATTTTCAGAAACAATCTCTAAATTTGATAGAGCTTAGTCCATAGATGTTCAGTTTCAAAAAAAAAAAAAAATCAGTTCATGTTTTTGGAAATAATTACCTGTCTTTCTATTTGCTATTGTTATTTCACACAAAGGATTTACTTTCATTCCAGAAAGGAAGACAAGTTAAGCACTACTGTATCAAAGAAAAGAAAAAAAAAGCATCGGCAACTACCAATTAACATGTCTGTAGACACAAAGGATTTCAAAATTAACATTATTTTTCAGACTGAAGTTTCCTAAGATTAAGCCACTGTAAACAGTAAATAGCATGGTATGTGAATTAGGACAAAGGGAAGAAAAGCTAAATAGAAAAGATGGTCCTTCCTTCCCGGAATGTTGCGCTTGTGATATTTTATTATTTGCAAGATCTGAAGATTCCAGTAATGCTAGTTTGCCTCTACTTAGTCCCCAAAGCACAAGCAGCAAGAATCTGAGTTAAAATTATTTCCCAGAGAACTGCTTTGCCATTAGGCTATTTTGTCAGTCAGCACTGTGCATGTTTAGGTCTGTCTTGACCTGTGGAACGTTGCTGTTTTGAGGTAATTTTGTGCATCAGGCTTACCATGCTGAGTCTGGCAAGACAACTTTGGGTGGAGTTTCATTTTCATTTCTTTTTAAGCCAACAGCTGCTACCACTTATTTACAATTAAATTGACTACCCATCAAGTGCACTTGTTGCGTGTGGAGTTGGCAGTTTAAACTAAAGTGATAAGCAGTGAAATTTCAATAATGTTATTGAGAATGTTATTGTTAGTCTTGTGACAAAAGTGATTAGCCAGAATTTGGGGATTATAGGATTGTTTCTATCAAGACAATGAAAGTCTAATTTCGGAACTGTGAGAACAGTACAGCTTGTACCACATTTGACCACTTTGAATGTGCAGTCTAGATCAGTGAGCATCTAGGGGACTTTGACTTTTAACTTAAAGCCTAGAAATGGATATCTGACACCAAAAAGCATTTTAACACCATATTCTGTGTGGACCTTACTTTCATGGTTTCAGCATGCTCTGAACACATCTTGAAACAGGGTCTTCACTGGCCTGTCACATGAATATCCCTTGGACTTAGTGGTAAATACATACCTACCAAGTGTCTCAGGCTGACAACACTCTTGGCATAGAAAGACATCAAAATCTACACCCCTGATGGCCACTGTCACTGTACAACAATTTTTACTCCCAGTGCAAACATGCCTCTTTCACAGCCTTCCAGCAGTGGTAAGCTTTGAAATCTATAGCTTGTGTGTTACAGGGAAACTAAAATGATAGTTCTAGGTCATAGTTTGGGTCTGAGGACCTGACAAGGGAATTAGGAATATTTGAGATGTCTAAACTGTTTCCTAGATAAAGCATTTTCTTATGTTCTCTGGTATTCTTACCATTAAATGTAACTGGTGAAGATTATAAATATAGAAATAGACTGATCAGCTATTTTATTTCCTTCCATGCTTTTCTGTCTAGCACTGAACTGTAGTGTTATTATAACAGAGCTTGTGAAGGTCTATCATGCTATGTCAAACATAACCAATATCAGCACTACCACTAATCTTATCAGCAAGTCTTCTCTGGCAACATCCTTTCCTACAGTACTTCTTGTCATAACCCATCATTTCAGAGAAGGAGCCTGATTCACAGATCTATGTGTTTATGCCAATGTATTTCAGGATATCCCTATTGCAAGCAATCGAAAGCCTGAAATGGGACCAGGAAACCCTAGCAGAACCCTAAGAACATTTATATGTACTCTTTATATGTACATACACACACAAAAATTAGGTAGCTGTCCTTAGCAGTGACTGAAAACAGCTCAGTGAAAGCTTTACAGCACCACATACAATAGTGTAAAGGCACTATTTACTGCCACTTGTATCCAGGGCAGACAGGCAAACAGGAGGGAGCATCACCCTACCAGAATAAATTGTATCTACAATTTAGCAATATTGAAAAGATTTCAATGAACAACCTTTAGCACCTGCACAGCACTATCCCAAACTATAAACTTGAAAATTTGCAGTCACTCATTTTTGGTATTTACCTGTACAAATTACTTTTTAGAGAGGAACATTTAGGCATTTGTGTATCAGTGGAGAATTCAGTTGCTAGCAATTCCGATGTGGACAGACAAGCTTTGCTTCTGCTATTGCTAAAACTGTAATAGACTAGACATTTTGATGAAGGTTATTGAAAAAAAGATAAATATACAGTGAATGTCAATAATGGTCAATTTAAAAATAGGCAAGAGTAAATAAGTACCTCTTTTCTTAAGAAAATATGAGGATAGTGTAATTATAAATACTAATTGTTTTATTGTTAAACTTTTCTTTGTTAATCCATCACTTCCTTGGAGATATATATTAAATGAAAAATCTATTTATCAATTCCCCATGCATAAAATACAGTTACCTTACAGTAACACAGTTAGAAGTGTTCATGTTTCCTATAAAAGAACATTAAACTTTCTTAGAAAATTACTTTTCCCTCAGTGACAACTAATTTAGCATTCCAGTCACCAGCTACAGGCTCACCAGAGAAATTAACACTATAGAAAATGTATGTTATAATCCTTTTAAAATATTGGTTGACTAACTGTCATGTATTGCAGCCAAAAAAAATATATGTTTCTTTTTCACTTTAATATGGACAATTAAATGCAGAAATACTCATTGCTTTAATACCAGGATAGTTTACTTAATTGTTTATCTATATAATATTGGAGAAGTGACCCATAATTGAAGTTGTTCTTAGAAATCTCACCTGTGTCTTTGTTCGGTTCAAAGGCATATCATAAATTTCAGTCTGAGTTTTCTGAAAAACTGTCTCTGTATTACTTCGAGTTTCTGTCTGATAACTCTAAAAGCCTTTTCACACACTAGCTCATCAAAATGAAAATTTCCAAAACATTTGCTGACTGTGAATCTTTACTTTCCATTTCATTAAACAGGGATCCTTTCAGTTGGCCTCTGTTATGAAAAAGGAGAGAAAAATCCCTCTGTTTTTACCATGGACTAGTAGGGGGCATCTTCATAATACATGCAAATCAGGTGTCAGTCATTTCAGAACTATGTTTTACTGTAGGCCAAATAGACATTCAAACCTACTATACAACATGTAGCCACATTGGGCCTCTGATTCAAAGGTTAAACCCAAGTTTTCCTACTGTTTTTATGACAGTTTTAATGTTCTGTTTTTCTGCTGCATGCAAGCAGCATCCAATGAACAGACCATTTCTGACTAACAGCAAAGTGAAGGATTTCCACCCAGCCAGTAAAACAAATCTCAAAGCCACACAAAGATAACACAGGAAAAAGACAGAATCAGCCTGCTAAAATGGGGCTGTCTTTCAAGTAGTAATTTGCCAGAAGTCACAGAAGGTTGAAACACAGAGGAGAAATGAGCTTCAGTTTCACAGCTACATCGGGACTCCAATAAAGACAAATGATGCTCTATAAATTCCATTTAAGGATTCTCTGTTCAAAAGGAATAACCATGATAGGATCTGTTAAATAAAATTCAACAGATTTCTTTGAATTACAAAACTTTTACTTGCAGGACAGAAACACACGTGATACACATAAAGTAGATAGAGTGAGACCCTAATGCATCAGCATGGTGGTGATGCTGATGACAGGTAACCAAAAATCTTCGTGCCATGGACGCATCTTTTGACTCCAAAATTAAATTCATTCACTTATAAATCTTTGAAGACACCATTTACAGGACCACAAAGGAGCTCTCAAGCAAAATGAAGGATACAATTCACTTCCAAAAAGCAGCACTGGGAAACTGGCCTCTCTTTTCCTGCAATTCTCTTTCTTTCTACTGTTATTATTATTACAGACAGTCCTTTGCTATGTGTAACAGACCAGGTAAAGGGTTTATAGAAAACACAGCTCTCTTTCTTCCTATAAAAAAGTAATGCTAGCACACTATGAATGGTGCTAATAAGGAAATAAGTTAAGGTTGTTTAGGTTTTAAAACAAAACCACTTTCCTTTAATTTAGGTTATTTTAATGCATTGTGCTATACCAGCTAAGAAGGTTTTGGTTAGTTTGTTTGTTTGTTTTTTTTTTTTAAACTGGAAGCATATTTGCTATTACAGACCATCTTTTTAACCAATATGACTTTACCTCTAGCCTTCGTCAGGTACTTGCTTGACTTTGCCTGTTTCTCTTATAGCAAAGAGAATGATTTCAAGCAGTAAAGAGATCCTTTAAACTTCACCATATTTGAAGTGGAGTACATAGCTTATAATACATAATAGTAGTGAAATGAAGCTATTTTTCCCATACCTTAAACTCTGTAAAACTGGTGGGCCAGATATATTAGTGCCACAGTAATATGCTTCTGCCTGTGTAGCACCAATAATGATGACACAATGGTTTTGTAGAAGATGAAGCTCCTTATCTGTGTTTCAGTCTTGTGATCTAACTGCTAGCTTCACAAAACATCAAGCTATCCATGAGCAATTACAAAGGGTCTGAAGTCAGTGTAATTAGATGAATTTCAAGACTAAATGAGTCGCCCTATAATCCCTTAATCAGCATCTTCTAACTTAAAAAAATGACACTCATTTCAGCCACTTACCCACTAAAACATATTTATTAACATTTTCCTTACTAACATATAGCAACTATAATTAATGACCTCGGGTGACCTTTATTTCCCAAGTAGAAGGCCTCTGGTCCAGGATAAGTAGCAAACTTGTATCATTTTTTACCAGTGTCAAATATAAAGGTCAAATAGGGGACATTTCAAAAGCTACAACCCATAATGAATAAACAAATCAAATTTCAAGAGCCGTACTCCTGAAGAGCACTAGAAATTAATGACATCAGTCACTGAGTGACCTTTAATAAATTTATAGACAGGGTTCATTCAAATAGGTAAGTAGCAACTCAACAGTTAAAGTGGAACATAGTCCTGTTCAACATCCTGCTATTTTGAAATGGAGGAATTAATTTATCTGAAAGCTACAGAGCACTAAATATGGAGCAATGTATCGAGGAAGATATTTTCTGATGATTAATGGAAAGAGGATGAAGTATACTTATTTGCTCTTTAAATACAAATTACTTGCTTTTCATGTTCCCTTTTTATAGTTTCTCCCACTCCCTAAGAGCAGCTACTTCTTTTGCCTACTTTCACTCTCCAGAGCTACAGCTCGTCCTACGGTTCTCTGAAACAGTCAGTCTGATATTAAGTAGAAAGCTACCAAAGGTGGAAGTAAAATAAGTGAGCTGTACAAGACAAAGCTTTGAAAAAACGCTTTCTCAGTTCAGAAAGATTCAAAAATTTTGAAGAGCTAACTTTTTTTCCCATATAGACATTATTCCAGGTCACGTATCACCCATTCCACTGCTTTGCAGAAAGCCTGCATAAAACTGTATTGGGTGGTCTTTGTGAACAGAAATGCAACTGTTATATCTGATCAACTTGGGACCATCAGAGAATTGAGTGCACAAATCCACTGATACTGAACACAGAGACATGAATTTAATAGCAGACATTGCTTCTCTGGTACAGATTAGAGAAAGCCCAAAAGAAGCTGAACTCCCCACACTATTCTTCCTGTGGTCTAAATGGAAAGCTGGGGATACATTATTATTTTAGTTCCCAAACTGGGTAACTTAAATAGGTAGAGCAGGCTGGTGAAAGGAAAACCTGACATTTTCCTTCAGTTCTTCTAAATGGTACCCATTTGCTTCCTTTAAAAGCAAGTTTCCTGGTAGGCTCTCTGATGAAAGGGTAAGCAAATTAAACAGAAAGACCCAGCAAGGATCTGAGGAACAGTGATGAGTGGAGGAGACGGAGTCACATAATCAGTGAAAACCCAATCAGTGAAAATTAGAGCACACTGAATCAGCTGCTCCTACAACTACTGAGAGAAAATTATTGTCCCTGGTGTGAGAACCACTGAGATGAGCAGAAAACCTCTCTCTCACAGGTCTTCAGACTAAAAGGGGAATGTTGTCTACAGGGGTATACTACTTAATACAGGAGGGTGGGGAGGAGATTTGTGGACTGTATAAAATTTATTATGGGATGTTTCAATTGAATTGTAAGAATGCTCCATATTTTTTTGTGAGATGCTCAAGGGAAGGACTGGGAATGGGTGCTCAATAGAACATGTCATTGTGAGATGCTCAAGGGAAGGATGGGGGAAAAGGGCAACCCAGGTGAACTGGGGAGGAACACATGGGAAAATAGAGGGGAAATCTGTCAAAACCAATTTCATGTCAAGAGGTAGCTAGTGGGCAGATTTATCGGTCCTGATCACAAACAGGAGGAACAGATTCAGGCTGTTTGTGAGACTCATGTTTATGTGAGAGCTACGTGTGCTTTCTGGATGCCAGTACAGACACCATTCTTCATGGTGGTCTGTGGTCACAGCCATGTTAGTCTTGTATGCACATGCTAGGAGTACCTCGTTTCTGGGGATAGGGAGCTGCAGCAGCTTCACAGACACTGAGCTGAGACAGGAGGGTCCCCTAGGCACCCTAGTCTGCCAGATTTGGCTGCATCTATTCAGTGAATGAAGGGACTGAGAGCCACCCTGCAGAAAAGGGCTTGAGGGTAGTGATGGATGAAAAGCTGAGCATGAGCCAGGCTCACGAAGATGATCAGAGGGCTGAAGCACTTCTCCTATGAAGACAGGATGAAAGAGTTGGGTTTGTTCAGCCTGGAAAAGAGAAGGCTCTGGGGAGACCTTATTGTAGAATTTCAGTATTTAAAGGCGGGCTATAAGAAAGGTAAGGACAGACTATTTAGTAGGGTATGTTGTGATAGGACAAGGCACTATCATTTTAAACTAAACAAGAGTAGATTTAGACTACATATAAGGAAGAAAATTTGGGGGAAACACTATATAGAACAGGTTGCCCAGAGACGTGGTAGATGTATCCCTAGAAACATTCAAGATCAAGCTGGATAGGGCTCTGAGCAACCTGATCTAATTGAAATGTCCCACTCATTGTGGGTGGGTTGGACTACATAACCCTTAAAGGTCCCTTCCAACTCAATCTACTGTATGATTCTATCAACTATTAGGAAGACTGGAAACAACCGTATTGCTACCATTATTTTTCAGAGAGGTATTTCAGAGTGCCACCAAATCATTTTTTGAGCTTATAAGGTTGAGAGATATGACTCAAAAGATTCTTCATCCCTGGAGATATTCAAAACCCAAGTAGACGTGGCCCTGAGCAAACCATTCTAGCTGACTCTGCTTTGAGCAGGGACTCAGACCAGGTGGTCTCTAGGGATCCCTTCCACTCTCAGCCATCCTCTGACAAAAAATTCTGCCCCTCTTTTCCAAATGTCCTAAAAATTATGCAGTAGAAATGTAAACAAAAACATTAAGTGAAATGTCTTGGGGGACATTTGTCAAGAAGCTCTACAGTCTTTCTGGCCATGGCACACAGACTTCAGCTCTCTTCACCTATGTTGTGACCCATGTGCTTATTACGTAGCTGCACTAAAGGATTGTTACCAGCAAACCACTGCAGGCCTGTAGTTCAGAGCTGTTTCAGATTCGAGCAATCCAAAATGTGGAAAGTTATAATATAGACTTTTAAAGCAGGATCATTAACAATAGATACAATTTAATCAAACTCCCTGTTTTGTTGTAGGACTAGTAAAAGACAATTAAAAAGGGAAAAACTAAAACCAGAGACCATTATCAACATAAGAACCATTGTGTTGATAGGAAAAACATTGCCTCCATTGAGAAAATGACACTTTCAAAAAAAAAACTTTTTTTAAAAAAATGTTCTCTATAAACTTCAATTCTTAAAATATTTATATTTCACTTGAACAGACCTGTCTACTAAAATACTTGAAGATCAAAAGGAATCACTGAGGCATTTAGTCTGCCTTCGCACATATCTCAAGATAAACAATATACTCAATTACTCCTCTAGTCACATCAGTAATAAATGGGTTTGACTGAATCTTACCTTTCAGAAAAACATCCAGTACTGATCTGGAAATATCAAGAGATGGAGAATGCACCATTGCTCTCTAAGTAATTCCAATGGTTAAAACTAGCAACAGTAAAGATGTGTGCTTTATTTCTTATTTGAATTTCTTTGGTTTAAACATACAACCATTAGCTGTTATGGTTTTCTTTGATAAATGAAGGAGCCTTTAAGATCAAATATTTTCTGCCCATGAAACTTAACTGTAAATCACTCAATATACAGAAAAAAATACTCAGTAACTTTAAAGCAAATTTAAAAGACAAAAAGGAACAAAACCAGACAAAAGCTTGGATCCTACTATTCCCTAACACATGTAAGAGCATTTGAGATCTTTTTACCATTTTGGTGGGGGTTTTATACTATCTGAGTATATTACAGTACTACTGAAAACTGTAAACCATATGTTTCAGGTAGGTCAAAAGCATTATCAAAATCCCAGATATGTTTATTTGGTTATGAACATAAGATTATAACTTCTAAACTGCCACAATAAAGGATTTCTGATTTAATATTCAGCAGAGTTTCCTATTTTATCAAAAAGAGGAAAAAAAGCACAGGTTTTCCCTTTTCTTTTTTTGGAATGTGTATCTCAGTATGTTTATTTTCAGCTTCCCATGTTTACCTTTTTGCATTATTTAACTTTAGAGACCAATCTTAAACATTGTGATTTTTCTTTCTGAAGATATTGATATGTTTTCTAGTATTACTATAAGGAGACGCATTATATCAGAGAAAAAGGGGCTGCAAAGGGGTAGGAGGATATGTGGATATAAACTACAGAAATTATTAAATAAAAAACCTGATACAAATTCTTGGTAGAAGTAAAAAAAGACCCCTAACTTATCTCTGTGATAGAACACAATTTAATGCAGAAGTATGGTATACAAAAATAATGTGCTAATGGTCTCAAAAGACACAGCTTGAATGAGCCACTCTTTGTTTTTATATCATCTAGCAAATGGAATAAACAGATCAATACTGAAAATAATAATAGTATTCCTAACTCCTGAAGCCTTCCAAATTGTAATATCACCCTCTGTCAGACATTTTATTTAAGATCATCACTGTTGATGTACTCCAGGATCTCATGGGCAAGAAAAATAAAAAAATCACAAAATTATATTGTCCTGCTTTTTTTTTTTAATTCTTTTACTATGGCATTGGAAGCCAGAACAAAAACTAATATAGTATCATAATAAAAAATACTAGTGATTGTGCTGCTTTATTATATTTCCTGAATAACCATTATGTTTCAGGCTTATTCAGAAAATCTTTTTTTTCAAGTATTACAGCGGTGAGGGACACCCCCTAGGTAAACAGCACCACAGGTAACCACTAAGGCCATCTTTTAATCATACCCCTGATTCTTCTAGATTCTCAAAAGCCTTCCTCCCTCAACAATATTTCTCTTCTCACAATAAAGAACAAAGAAAAGAAATGTCTCTGCTTGAGTTACTCCAGCATAACAAATAAATTCTTACTCAAAACGTGTGACAAGATAGATAATGAACTGTCCTGATCTTGGGGAGTTGAATGAGAGCTGGAATTCGTTTAATTATTATTGGAATCATTTTACAATGTCAGATAAATGCATGTATATATGTAGTCACATCTGTGTTGAACTTTAAAGATATTGTTAAGCAGAGAGGCTTAAATTTGTAAGTGTTCTCTTTCAAATTTGATATGTGTTCGAGTTTTCTCATTCAGAATAAGTAAATAGCAATTTCTAAACTCCTTAGAGGAAGCTGAGTTCCCACTGAGAAAAAAAGTATTCTGCATTCAGAAAGTTTTGACAAAAATTACATCCCATTAATATCCATTCAAATGGTTTAACAGAAAGGGTATTTTGGATCTTGCAGGCTTAAGTTTACAAGTTCAGGAACTTAAACAGTGTGTGTGTGTGTGTGTGTGTGTGTGTGTGTGTGTGTGTGTGTGAACTGCCTCCACCTTTACAGAATTTCTAAACTGGAGGTTCATTTTGTCAACAGATAACCCACTCCTCATCCAAGGGTGAAATGTAATTTTTCCATGACATAAAAGTGAAAACCTGAAAAGATACACTAAAGCAGTGAACAGCTTAAACCTTATGGAAATCAAAGTAGCTTTGATTTCTAAATGTAGACCAAAAATCAAATAGAAGTTAAGAAATCCTAGCAGTTATGGTTGACTTGTACCTTTACCTTTCATCCTTTTGGTTGGACATGAAAACATATTTATTAAGGATCAGTAAATAGAATTAAATTTCTTGAGATATGTTAGCAAAGTTACTTACAGAAAATCACCAAAATTTTTCCATGTCCATCATTGATATTATTGAATTTTGAACGCACCTAGAAGAAATTCCAATCCAGAATAAAAGAAAAAAAATATGCCCCTACAACAACTTGCTTCCATTTTTAGCTCCTTGAGCTTTTTACAAGCATAAATGAGGCGAGACAAGGCTGTAGCAGAAGTTTTCCAGGCCTCCACTACAGTCAGATCCACAGGGAAACACTCAGGCTAGGCTACTCCCAAATTCCCAGGACAGCCCGATTTATTACCTTAACTACATCACTCCTCTGTCTCTTTTTCTCTTCCTACCCTTTTTCTGCCTCTTCTAGATGGCTTTGAACTGGTGACAATGAATGATCTTCTGTTACGTGTTTGAATTTGAGTGAAAGCCAAGCAGCTCAGCTATTGTTAGGGGCTTCTAAGCTTTACTGTGAAAGGTAGCAACAGTAGGATGGTTTAGAGATCACGCTAATATTTTACCTAATGATACCTGTTACTGGAACCCAGCAAGCTGTTATTGGCACATTGCTATATTCAGTGACACATCATTAATCATTATATCACTAACCAGAATCAATGGTTATAACTTTGAGGATCTTTCTTCAACCGTCCCACTGAATAACTTGCAATGGCTTCAAGTTTAACCTAACAGGAGGTTATTTAACCTATAAGCCCCAGGGCTGTAGCAAAGTTTTTTGTCACTATGATGTTTACCAGAATGAAATTACATTCCAGTAGCAAAATATATGTATGCTTCTCTCTGATTGGAAAAATAGCCCTGTCAAACCTTGGACATATAGCAGTGCCCAAAAAAACCCCAAAAACAAACCCATAAAAAAAAAAAGATGTATTTTCTTTCACTCAAAGAGACTTATTCTGAGTGACCCTCCTGGCAGTAGCAACCTTACACTTTGCTTTTAGAAGCTGGTAAAGTAAAGCATGTGGAGAGCACTATACTTACCTACCAATACTGTGATATCTTATTTTTCCTTAAATCACTAGCTATTTGAGTTCTGTGATGACAGAGGATAGTGACTAAAAAGAAAGGGGGGGAAAAAGGAGAGATAAAAAAGGCCCCAGATCTCCACCTTGTGTAGTTGATGCTGAATGACTATATATATCCTTGAGTATCTTGGTTTAAGACTGTTTCAATACTGGTGGAGAGTAAAATATAGATATGCAATTCTTTATGCTTGCAGTTTTGTTATGTTGGAGGAGTCTAGGTTTCACTCTGATGTTTAGTTTATCCTCAGCATCCTGTCTTAACATTTGCGTATTAGAGACAAGAACATGATTTTGGAAGAATTACTTAAAGAGTAAGCTGATATGAAAACATCTTAGCATATCTATGGCATCAGAGATCAAGAAAATCACACAGTAAAGTAAAATATGAAAAAATTATATTGAAAATCTAAGGATGATAACCCAAGTTCCATCAGTTTAATACATCTCAATTGCATAGGACCCACTAATGACAGCTCCAAGAACTGAGCTATAGTCCTTTGTTTCTGAGCAGAAATGGTCAAATTTTAAACTGTAATTACAAGGAACACCAAGATTTTTATTAAATCCAAAAGAGTTCATCATTACCGAAGGAGTTCATCATTATCAGATTAATTTTTTTGAAGAGAAGGAAAGGAG
This sequence comes from Gallinula chloropus, assembly GCF_964237585.1. NCBI lineage: Eukaryota > Metazoa > Chordata > Aves > Gruiformes > Rallidae > Gallinula > Gallinula chloropus. Next base: position 9,892,022 of record NC_140092.1, on the reverse strand, counting down.
CAGAAAGCAATCTTTGAGTCAACTAATCCAATGCTGCCATCAGTGGCTAAAACCAGTTCTCCTTCTGCATTGAAATGACCTAGACATACAAAGATCTGTCAGAAGACAGGTCAAGATGATGAAGTGGTTTCAGCTAATATAAAATCCCAACTACCAGAGATACTATAGGCAAACTAGAATTCATCCATCTAGGTCTTTACCATAAAGCAAGGTGAAAATAATACCAAAAATAATGTGGAAAAGTAACTTCATCTTATATCCTGGCACTTTCAACAGATAAATACTGTGAATACTTTTTTTTTCTCTGAACTAATGTTAAAATCAGTATTAAGAGTAAGTCCTTTTAAAACCAAAATTATTGGCCTAAACCAGGATGAAGAATTCCGTTTATACTACTTGGATAATATACATTAAAACAAGGAATTTTAACTTTTGTCATGAAATTCTCATAAACATTACTGGACAAGTAATAAACCAAACTGCTGGTAGAACAATGAGCAAGTTAAGCTAGACTTAAGTTTTCATACTGAAAATTTGTAGGGTTTGATTCCTTTGTCTTTAGGAACATTGCTTTTCTGTTTATTTTTAAATGACAGTAGTCACAGTTGAAGCCCTACCTTTTCTTGTTTATATCATTTCCTCATGCTGCCATTTATATTGGCTTCCATTAAACCAATACAGCTGCTGAAAGGTTCTGAAGATGAGTGGGATATAAGCGGAAGGGATAAAACAAGAGGCAAAGCAGCAGTGGTTTATTTCTGATATTACAATTTTCCAACTGAATAAGTAATTACTGAACTGCATATCCAGTAGAGAAAAAGCAAAAGACAAGCAAAAGAGGAGTGAAGAAAAAAGGGAGAGACAAAGAAGGAATGTATACCATTCCCAGCAGTCTTGATTTTTCACCAGTACAATCTATTACGAACAAATTGACTTTTCATGTTGGCAGCTGCTGCTCTTTCAAAAATAATAGGCAAAAAGCATAATATTACTCTGGTTTATCCATGACATTAATTAAAAATTCAGCTCTGCATCACCCATAATGATTCACTACCCCTGCATAGTGTAATAAATATACACTCTTACTTCATTATGAAGGGTAAAAGTGAAGCATAGAGTCCATGCCATAACAAATCATTTTGCAAGTAATTCCACTTCATCCAAAAGCTTTACAGTAGCTGAAAGTCATTGAAGCATAAAGGGCTTTCATAAGACCGTTTCAATCTACACCACAGGCAAATGGCTTCAGAAAGCATGTCTATGCACAAGTGTCTTTTCCTTTCCAAGTAAATTTACCATAAACTGGTGAACAAATTTGGCTGTGGGAGACAATGTGATCCACACTTCAGCATATGAACTGATTGAAAGTCCAGAAAATTGATATAATACAAAGTCTACCAATTTAATTATTATTTTTACTGCTTTCATCAATATGCCATGGGTGTAGAAGCTCATCTGTTCAGAGGCCAGTTTAAGGGATAGACGATAGTTTGAAAAATGCTTTATTTCACTGTGAACGAAATGAAAGGTATTTTATTCCTGAATATCCAAGCCTATTGCGTTTCTAAAAGTTTATGAACTTACAGGTGTCCATACCAATGGATGGAGCACTTAGGGCACTTTTGTACAGTTAATGTACAAATTGTTACATCTTCACCGAAAATAATGTATGAAGGTCTAGTTACACCAGCTGCAGATTTAGCCAACTAAATTACATAATATTCAGTAATTTCAAGACATTTTCTATGTGAACATGTGATTGCAAAACTGTTTTGAACATTTAATCAGCCTAGCAAGTATCATTCTGCAAATAATTTGCAGATGTACTTGTGTTACAGCAAGAGTCATTGTATCTCCTGTTTCCTTATCACTGATCACAGTAGAGTTCATTTTGAAATGATAGTGCTAATATGATGATAGTTCTATGAGTATTTTTTTTATGATTCAGCAACTGTTATAACTCCTTGCCTAAGGAGCAGAGACAATATTGAGAAAAAATCCAGTCTTAGTCCTGATTTTCAGCAAAATGAATGGTTTCAAATTATTTTGAAGTGCACTGACTAGGAAAACTACAAAATATTTACGAGAAAGCACATCATGTCCATAGCAGTTCTCCTCTATGACTGCAACATATGGTTTATAAATTGAAACAGGTGTGGAAGAACAGGTGGTCACAGCCGATCAAGGGCATAGCTGGAATTTACCATGAGGAGAAAGGAAAAAGAAAAAAAAAGATTTTTTTTTTTTAAAAAAAAGGAAAGATTAAGTAGCTCAGTTATCTTCTAAGGCAATTTGCAGACTTAATGATGGAAATCACAGCTCTTCATTGAGGTAAGTCTGAGAGCTTGTGATTTTGTTACACACCAACTTCCGAGAACAAGTTTGTGAACAGCTGTTTTCTGCCATCATTCTACTATTAACTGAATATTAACTTGAGAAAAAAAATAGTGTTTCTCCATCTTAACTTTCAATGAAGTTAAACCAATGTGTAAGAAACAAATGATACAGAGGTACAATTGGCTGAATTCATTCAGATGTCAACTGCAATCCTACAATCAACTGGTTCTTCTGTTGACTGATTTTTATACCCTGTAGTAGATAGTGCCTTGTGATAATATTAACCTTGGTGCAACCGTGGATCTACTTTGAATTTACAGTTTGCTTCAGCTGTACAAAATCTGAAATACATCTAAAAAGCTCACACGCAAGGAACTAACTCACAACTAGTGTAGCTTTCACATCCCTTGAGTACTCAAGTACATCTTAGATCATCCATCTTGTACTTTTCTCCCATGTAAGGGTTTCATCATTCAATATATTCTCAATATTAAAAACTGAGCATTTCATAGATCTTTAATAAAAGCATCAGTGTCCATAAATTACATACCTGGATGGTTCAGTAGTGTCCCCCTTAATCAAAAAGCTTCTGATATCAAAACATCCATGGACTTTTTGTCTGAAGTACAGCAAATTAAATAAGCTCAACTTCAAAAATACCTGGAGTATGCATTTCTTTTCTAAATCGTCAGCAACTGTTGGTCTGACTCCGGGAAAACCCTAGAAAGGTAGGAGGCTGAAGCCATTTGTGCTTTCTTAAATGTATTGGACTTACGTATTAAGATGTATGCATTCTACTAAAACTAATCATTCTGGTTTTTAATATTCCCAAACCACAGGTATTTAAAATAAAATTAACTTGTTCTAACCTCTGCTTGAGACCAAATTCCTTTTGGCATTTGTGTACTGAAAAGCTATTTGCAGGAACATAGACGCTGACATGCCAGATCAAACCAATGGTCCATCTAGATAGTATATTAAGTGTGCTTATCAACTTTCACAGTTTAGCTCTGAAATTTCTGATTGAAAAAGTTCCTGTTTATTTTTAATCTTGTAGACAACATTCAAACCAGACCATTAATTTCACAGAGCAATTTACTGCGTGTGCTTCAACATCTTCCCTATGGATCTCAAAAATACTAAAAGTGTGGAGCCTAAATGGTATGTTTAATATGCTTTTACTAAATTGTGCTGTCGCATGCAGTCAGCACAAGTATTCTGCCAACAGTGGACCAAATTCATCCCTAGCAGCACTCCACAGAAGCCAATGGAGTTGCACCAAGGATAAAAGTGGACAGCTATGCTTCATATTTACAGCTTCTTTCATTCATCTGTAGTAAAGAAAGAATAAAATGGATAATTATTCACTACTTTTGCTACTCCTAAAGCAATTCAGCTAAAATTACTTTAAAATAGTTAATTTACTAAGCTGACACAGTGCTGTAGCAGGTAATTTACAGTTAAAGCTTTTTTCTACAGCAAACTCCTTTAAAAAAATCTTGATTTACAGGAAATTGTCTTATTCTTTGAGGGTACTTGCATTTATAATTGACTCCCATTAAAATTTATGAGATTTAAACAGTGTTTTAAGTTAAGCACGCAGTTAAGTACTTATCTGAATTAGTCCTATAACTGTTAAACTGTGCTTACCATATTGATAAGCAACATAGGTGTTTCTCCAACAGTCTTTTAGGTCCTCAGGACTGACTCACATGGGACAGCATCATTAAAAAACCTGTTTTTTTGTAGAAAAAAATCTAAATTAAACTATTAGGTTAATAGTTTATTTTCTTGGGTAGGTACAGTTTTTGGAGTCTTTTGTAGAATTTGTTTTAAGGAAAAATAACATCTGACAGTAGTTTCTTAATGTTCTATTACATTTTCTAGCCTCTCAAAATATTTTCAGTATTTAATCTCTTCCGGGAGCTCTACTTGATCCTATAGAAGTCATGTGTATCAGATCCAGGAAGTCATCTCAGTTGGTCCTTTGTTTAAACCACTTACAAGAAACTCAATACTCAAGTGTTCCCATCTGTCGGAACTACATCTGCCTAGAGCATTACAACATAGGCTATGATTTAAAACATCAACTATATTTCACATAAACAAACCATTCTCTGCTGGTAATAATATGTCAGTAAGTCTGTTACCCCACTTCCAGAACATTTTGTGGCTTAGCCATCAAATTAAAATACTTACAAAAGCAAAGAAATGCTTAACCCAAAGGAAGAGCTGTCACTGACATAAAAAACAAAAAGAAATTACATGGAAAGAGGAGTTTGCATTGGTGCTTTCATCATTTATTCATTTTGATCACAAAAAAATATTATAATTAGCCTGGTCTTTAAAATTCATGGGTGGCAACTGGAATGAAAATTATTAGATATCTAACCATTCACTATTTCAATCACAAGTTATTTCACTGACATTATGCTCTTTGCACCTGAGACCTAAGGCCATGAATAATGAAACAAGGAGGGTTTGCAATAGCTACAGGTAATAATTTACTACCCCTGGAAGTAGTTTATCAATGCACAACTGGTTAGTTTGGATGTGGTCTTTTTTTTATAAACATGACGATATTTTTCATTAATATTGCTAATCTATTTTTAAAATATGACATGTATTTGTGAAATAAAATTAAAATGGGACCTCAACAGATGTCTAATATAAGTTTAACATACACCTGTGTATTAAAGAAAGGCAGCTTGATATACATAATCTTCTGAAACTGTACAGAGGTGGTTGAAAATCAACACAAAGAGTCTAATCATAATGATGTCTCAGCATGTTTTGGAGGAGTCCGTTTTCTCTTCTCATGCTGGAAGGAATCTATTCCTGGTCTCCTGCAAAAGACAGAGGACAGTACAAGGGACTCAACTGAGATCAGGCTTTGATTTGAACAGCTTGGCAAATTACTTCTACAGAAGTCATTCACTCAGTCATAGCTCTACTTAGCATCTACATAGCTCTACCCAGGTAGAAGGTAAAACTAAGTTTGTTAAAATAAGCCTCAGTAAAATCTGCAAGCTACTATGAGAAGCAATCTGGTAATTATTTAAATATACAAATACGAAACCCAAAAAAATTTGTTGCATAACTACAGCCTAAAGAAATTAAAATTCCAGGATACTGCTGTAAGTAGTAATTCTAAATGAGCCAATTAAAGCAAGAGGTAATACTAATTAAAATAAAACCTTCACAAATTATGAGACCAGAAGACATTCTTTGTTTTGGAACAGTCTAGACCTATGTATGTGAGCCTATATGTCCATATATATCTGTATATATATTCAAAAACATATAAGGTGAGGTGTCTGACAAGTTACATTACATTCTGCTAATATTGCAAGTTTACATAGTGCCTTGGGTCTTTTTTAATTGAATTCCTCTTTTTGTACATGAGCAGTATGAAAAATATCCCGGAGGACAGCACTGTTTGATACTGGATGATTTTGTTCAGCACCACGTCATTTTAATTTACATTGAAGGAGAACTTGTTAGAAGTAGGCTGTAGTTGCTTAAGCTTTAAATGTCAAGTAGGGTCGGGGAGGAGGATGATGTTTAGTTAATGTAAAAGACAGTTTCCTAAGTAGAATTAAAGAGCATAATTTGTCAGATAGATTATTTAAGTAACATGGAGTGTCCTTTTCAGCTCACAGACTATTAAGGGGGGAAAAAAAATTTCAAAAATCCACCCGACAACAAAAAAAAAAATCCAAACTTCAATTACCAATTGCATTTCTGGAGAGTACAACAAGCCTCTAAAGATATGCTGTAAAAGACTGAAAACTCTTATATTCTGACCTGCACTGAACCTCCATAGAGTAAGAAAATGGAAAACAAAAAGAGAGGAAATTCTTTGGAGCAATAAAAAAGAAGACATGTATTACAATTAAAATAAAGAGTTGTACAGTTGTTTAACTGAATTTGGTTTTCTAAAGTCGGGTGCTTGACTGCAGTCTCTGAAATAAAATAACTTGTAATTTACAGAGTGACAAACCCAAAACCCCTCTGAATAAAAATTTTTTGTGAGTCGTTCCAGTACAGATTTTCTTTTCATTTTCTCTTAATTACAATCATAAAATAGTGCAGAAAGTTTAAGTATGAAAACATTAACAATAATAAAGCTTTAATATAGACCAGCTTTTAGCCCTAGGATCTCAACATGCTATAGAAAGGAAAGTATTTTGATCCAGTATACAGCATGGCTAAGAATAAAACTTGTCTCCCAATTTTTCTTTGAATGCTGCCACTTTCCCCTCTCATATTTCTTCCCAGCTGCGGGAGAAAACCAAATATGACTGGAATATTTAGTCAAAATTAGAAAAAAAAATAAAATCAGGACTTCACTTCCATTTCAATCCATATCTGCAGGGTGGGAAACCCAAGTTCCCATAGTTCTTTCCAGGATTTCACAAGTGGAAATCCATCTGAGACGTGTAGTATATATTCAGTGAGTTTGATTTATCTGAGATGCGTCTCAATCACTGTACATAGTCTTTTTCCATTCGTCTGTCCATATAACCCCAGGCATAGAAAGAAGGTTGCCTGATTAACTTCAGGCTGTTCAGATATCCTGAGACAAATGCTCACAGTTTCCAAATTCTATCTGGATAAAACTTCTAAATGGAAAACAGAAGAAAATATAGATAAATATAGATACATGGTGACTATCTGAAATGCAGTGATTTTCAGTTAAGGCATGTTTTACAACCTTCCTATGCATGACTGCAATTACTAAGCCTCAAATCTGGGACCTGAGGAGAAGTCTGGATGCATATATTGCATTTTTTTAATTCTGCTAGTCATGTTCACTAGTGTCCTTCTCCTGACCTCATATGTCCACAAAGAAAGCAAATACCCTAACATCAGAATTACAGAGATGGCTTTAAAAAAAATCTCTAAAAGTTTAACCAGATATTAGTTTAGATTAACTTATAAATAAGAGTTACATCCAAAAAGGGGTTAACACCAGAGGTCCTATACTTCAGCATCCATCTTTTCCTTTAGTCTTTCTGTCTCCCAATTGTATAGCCCTGGGGGGAGGCCTGGGGAGGGAGGAGAAAAGAAAAAGATCTGGTTAGGATATTAGAACTTTTCTGCTTGGCTGCTTCATAGACAGTTATGAAAGCTCCCCTCCTTTATGTCTTTCTGCTAACCTCAGGATGGATGCTGTTCTTCATCCCCAGGTGTCTGCAAGGAGTGTCCCTCCCTCCTGAACAATTATAAAGTGTGACAGTAAACAACTTTTGAGTTTTCACAGAGCAGGAGGAATCACTGGCTGGAGTGTGTCTCATTATTTTTGAGTTCAGATCCCCAGATTAATGCAATAAATAAGCCATGCTGTGTGTTCTCATCTACATGATTTGGGATGCTTTTAACTCACTGGTTTTAACAACATAACTTTGGAGAAAAGAATTCCCACTGGTTTTACTCTAAAACACTCTCTGAAAGAAAATACACATTTCTGTAGTTAATTGCTTTGGTTAAAAAAATGTAAAAAAAAGGCAAAAAGGCTTATTTGGAACATATTGATTAATGTTAGTAGGCTTAAACTACTCCTAACCCAAGAAAAGAGACACAGTTCAGCTGTGAAGTAGATCTTTGAAGTTCACTGTGTCTGGTTGTCTGTTGTGATGGTTGGATGCCAGGTGCCCACGGAAGGCATTCTATCACTCCCCTCCTCAGCTGTACAGGGGAGAGAAAATGTAATGAAAGGTTCATGGTCAAGAGAGGGACAAGGGAGATAGCTCACCAATTACCATCAAGTGCAAAACAGGTTTGGGGAAAAAATATTTTAATTTATGACCTGACAATAGGTTAATGAGATATAAACCCAAATCTTAAAGACCTCCTCCCACCCCTTCATTCTTTCTTGGCTCAAAGTCACTCCTGGTTTCTCTACCATGTCCCCTCCCAAGAAGTGCAGCTGGACAGGAAATGCAGTCAGTTCATCAAACGTTTTCTCTTCTGCTCCTCCTTTCTCAGGAGGAGGACTTCTCAGACTCTGCCCCTGCTCCAGCCTGGGGTCCCTGAGGGTGCAGTTCTTCAGGACCACACTGCTACAGAATGGATCCCTCATGAAGTCCCAAGTCCTGCCAGCAATACAGCTTCAATGTGGGCTCCTGTCTCCATGGGGCCACAAGTCCTGTCAGGATCCTGCTCCAGTTCAGGCTTCCCACAGGGTCACTGATCTTGCGCAGGGTCCTCCATGGACTGCAGGTGGATATCTGCTCCACTGCTAACCTCCAAGGGCTGCAGTGAGTACAACTTGCCTCATGATGGTCCTCTCCAAAGACTGCAGGAGCATCTCTGCACCAGCACCTGGACCACCATACTTCTTCTGTGACCTTGGTGTCTGCAGAATTGTTCCTCACATCTTGTGCAGGTTTTTCTACCCTTTCTTAACTACATTATCCCAGAGGTACTGCCACAGTCACTGATGGGCTTGGCCTTGGCTAGCAATGTGTCCTTTGTGGAGCTGGCTGGTATTGGCTCTGTCGGACACAAGGAAAACTTCTAGCAGTTTATCACAGAAGTCAACCCTGCTGCCAAAACCTTGACACACATACTCAGTACATCTGATAAAATCATCAGTCTTAAAAAACTTACTACAACCAGTGCACCCAACTTCAAAAGTCTGCAATAAAAGCTTTCTACTAGAAGTGTAGAAATATATGAAATATTTTAGTTTAGCTTAAATTTTGCAAACTCTGCAGAGCTTAATTTGGCATCACATTTTTTGCACAGCTCTGCTACTAGCACAGTGCAGTATTCATATTCTCTTTTAAAGCTCAACATATATGTGTGTATATATATATATATTTATGGCTTTCTCGAAAATGCACCCTTACAGCCCTGGTAATAAGGAATGACTGCCAGCAAAATCCCTGCAATGATCATCACCAACACACTTTAAGTGAGCCCAACTACTTTGTTCATTTTCTCATCAATTTCAGTATATGTTCACTTTATAACATAATATATTTTGTAATTAAGCAATCAGAAATATGAGCATATTGATTTGTATGGGGAAATGAAATAGTATTCTTCACCAGTTCTCAGCTTCATCGTTGCTTCTGAGTTTCCTGTATTTCTTACATATGTAAATTTTAAACTTTCCAGACATTTTATTTTTTTAAATACTGACTTTTTTCAAAAAAGATTATACTAATCTCAATTTCAAGATAGATCAGTAGATATAATTTTTTTTCTCACAGAGGTCAGGTTTCACCTGAGAGTTTTTAGCATTTTAGAGAGAAGGATTCCTTGTCTCTGTAAAACATTTTCTTCTGTATGATGTTTGTTTAAACTACTTATAATATTTATCATTAAGCCTAGGTAATAAATATTTGGTAGCATTCTCCTCTTAGAGCCTACATATAGCTATGTACTTGCAAAAACCCAACACCCTATGCTGCTATCCTTTTATCCAAAGAATCTGTCCTTGGAATTGCCAGGTGGTAAATAAATTGACGACCTCAAATCTCCTTTATTGCCAGAATTTAGGAGTCAAAGATTTTAGAACATTGCTCTTGCCTAATTTTTGCTCCTACTCATATGTCCTTAGGATTATGAAACTATTTTTTATATAGAAAAATGCAATAATCATTAGAAAATGAAACTAGCAAAGCTCATTCCATATATGCAACTGAAATCTCATACTGGCATCCCAGCTAATCGCCATCTGCTTTCCTGATGTCCACAAGTCTTATCCATAAATTGTACCAGCTCACCCACAACCTTGTGCATGAAAGCAGGGCATTTACAAACTGCTTTCTTTTTCTGCCTTCTCCTATTCAGTCAGATTAATGTGAACCCTCAGCTACCAGGCCAGATTACAGAGTTTCATCTCCACCACAGCTGCTGAACAATACTTTATGTCTTCTGCTTGTCTACATCAATTCAGGTTAGGATGAAAAGCTCTGTGAGTAGGAAATCTAGAAATATAAGACTCTTGTCCAGAGTTACAGGTGTCCTAAATGGAGCATGTTGTCCACCTTGGGTCCATGATTCAAACAAACCCACTTAAATTATCATGCAGTCTAAGCCTCTTTCCTCTCATATCGGTGAAGAATTTCCTTTCCTTTGCACTCTCTATTTTCCTGTATATAATCTGGAGCCAATAGTGCTTCTCTTAAATTTCCTGGTTCCACACTGAAAACACTATTTTCATAAACACAGACTGAATATTTCCACCACCGATATACTTTCAGAAGCATGAAGTTTAAAACCCAAAACCACCCAACAGAATACTCTTCTAGATATAGATTAACTATGAGCAAACTGGAAAGACTGCTTGGTAGTGAGAAGATTATGTTGTTTACAGCCTCCTGCTCTGACTCACATTTCCTATGTGAATGTAAGCAATATTTTCCTCCCTTATGTGCGCAAAATTCCCAAGTTAAACACCAAGTTATAACACAAAGTTATAAGATAAATTCATTTCTTCTTTTTAAGATGCAATTATGATGATGATGAAACAGAGAATCATTGTTTTCAGACAAATAATTTAAAATTGTTACCTATATCCAAATAAATACTAAGCTAACAGTTTTTCCTTTCACTTTTCTTTTAGCCCTTTCTGCCTTTCTAGTGTAGAAATCTATCTATCTGCTTCTTTCTAAACTTGTAGACTGGCTTTACCACATTGCTCAGCTGCCCTATTCATTAGTGCCCATTCGCTTTCCCTGTTCTCAAAGTTCCACCTCCATTGGATTACTGGAAAAAGGCTCTAGTTAAAAAGAGTGTATTTTTATCTCACATCATTTTATTTTATAGACCAGTGTCTCAACTGGTCGTTGCTCCCCAGTAAAGGGTAACGGAGAAGTAAGATCTGAAGCTGTCTTTACTACCAGAGACTGTGCCCTTGTATTCTCATTATTTTTGCTTCTTTCAGCAACTATCCTTAGTATAACATTATGCTTTCTGTTCTCTGTCGGAACCTATTTTTATTACTTCCTGCTTGCTTCCACTAGTTTAGCAAATTATGTATTGCAATATTTTTGTATAATTGTATTTCAGCAATGACACTGAGTTTTATATTCACTAACTACTGTCATAAACATGAAACTCCAGTAAATTCCAGTGAATCTTTTCCCTTTTCAATTAGCATATAGTCTAATTTAAACTTTCCTTCTTCATAGATCCTTACAAACTGAAATTATTTTTTGCAACATTCAGTGCTCTCTAAGTCAGTGGCATACACTGTAAAGTTACATTATATCAGTATTGTGCATGATATTCAAGCTGAAGCATAGAGGTAATTTTAGATAGAAACAGTGTATCCTTCATCAATTGATTTTTCCCTCCTAATAGTTCAAACTGAGGAACGTGTCTGTCTTCAGCACTACAGCTGCACTACACTCAGGTCCTGACAGACTTTTCACATAATAACTCCCAAACTTTGTTTTGTTTCTTGGCCAGAATTGTGTGACATATTTCCTCTTTGTGCATACAGAATTTTCCATTTGATTTTGTGATTACCATATGTTTGTCAATACACCTCTGCATTTACAATCAACACATCCATCTAAACCTGTCTGCATTGTTTCTATTTATGTTTCAGGTTTAATAGAGAGAGGTGTTTCTTTTTTCCTTTTTTTGTTGTTTGGGGCTTTTTTTCTGAATGTTACTATAGAACAGATCATCTTCCTATCACAGAACTAAGAAGTCTATGTTATGTTCTTGCATTGTTTGGGAAATAAATGAGGCTGTGGGAAGCAATAAACAAATTTCACACTCTGGAAAAAAAAGGGTCGAATATCACCATTTAAGGTGACAGTAGTGTTTCTGGGAAGGATAAGGACATGATTATTATTTATCGGTCTCCTATTATAGTCAACAAAGCATCTATCAGACCAACTTTTTCCCAAATCTGCATTTGATGCCCTTCACATCATATCAGCTTCTCACAAATTATGATTATTTCAAATCTTAAGTACTTAGGAAAGTATCTACTTATGGCATACCTTATATTTCTCTTTGCATATTACAAAATACCAAGAAAGTAGTTTATATCATCAGGCACAGCTTTGACCATACTAGTTTAGTTATATTATTTCAAGGGCACAGAAACTTTGGGATTTTTCAGCCCACTCATTATCTGTCAAGCAAGTATTTTCTCTCACATCATAGTCAGAAAGAAAGATATCCCCTGTTACCTGGGGAAAGTCATGAATATTCTCCTTTCTTCTGGGGCAAGTCCTAGGGATAAGGCCACATTCATGTCTATTCATACAAGAAACTCCAACATTTCCACATGGCAGAGACCATCTTTAGAGGCTTCTTTTCAGAGCTGGTGTGGCTACCAAGATAACCTAGGTAGAGGAAAAACAACAAAGAAAACTTCAACTGCAACAAAGAAAATGTAATTTGTGGGCAATCTAATCAAATAATCATATTGATTGGAGTTAGACAATTTAAAAGCACATGCAGGTACAAAGGAAGAAGAAGCAGGTAATGTGATGGACAGAACTTCAGGATCTGAAAGATAAGGGTCAACGCTGTGTGGTGGACTTGCCAGAGCCCGTGACAGGTAAAGAGAATAGGAGCCAGAGATCTATACAAGATCAACAAACAGGTTCAAAGAGAAGGGAGGAGAAAACAGAAGATGATACAGACACAGCATCAGTAAAAAAAACCCACCTCAACACCCTGAGACATAACACAAGAATCTAGATTCCTCTGTATCAATTAATGAGACCTGACAAATCTTGCTCAGCTGTAGCTTCACATAGTAGTAGTAGTTGTTAAGTAAATGCAATGCATCCTTCAGCTTTTGATAATAAAGTAGTACAAAGAGTGTCGTGGTGCATTTCTGCTTTAGCATCTCTCAGTAAAGAGAATAGCAATTTGTCTTCATTGTGAGGATTTCCTTTTGTATCTGCTTCAGCCTGCATGTAGTGGATGGACAGACATTGTGCCCTCATTATTAGCAAGCCTTGGGGGTGAAATGTTATGTGTTCCCCCAGTCAGCAACCCAGACTGGTGACTGGTGGCAATCAAAATGGATTTAACGCTAGTTATGCCTTCCCTCTTCCAGTTTATGAGAACTTGCCATTCACTGGGCCTTAAAGATGTTGACTATTTAACTGACAAATATTCTAGCACTTACAAATAAAACGGGGAATTATTTGCTACTGCTAGGCATAAGCCATGATCACAGCTACTAACAAGCATAGCCTACACTTTCTGCTGGCTATTTTAAGGTTAACATCTTTTGCTACCTGCAAGGATAAGTGGTACCATTCCTAAAGATTCTTGGAAGAATTGTTCTTTTTCCCATTTACATTTTAGTAACAGAACTGCAATGATTTTATTTTAGATATAAAAAATATGGCTTAAAACAGTAATGTAGTAAAATAATAGATTTTAAAATACCTTTATTTAAGTGCTGATGCCAGTATTTGTTTATAAATATGGTAAGGACCTGATCAGTTCCTCCTGGACAGTCCACTGAAGCTGTATTAAATCCATATAACAAACTATTTTTTATATCAGAATTAGATTAGGCTATGAGAAAAAAAAAACAACACTCATGCAGGAAAAGGGTGTGCTTCTTGATGCACAGAGAATATTGTGCTTTGCAAAGATGGTTACTGCAAACAGCAGTAGTCCTGCATGAACTACATAGAAATGGATTTTATTTCAGTACATTGCATTGCAGACCCTAATCCCAACCTTGTCATTATAATTTGTCATACAATTATGTGTGGGTCTTATCTCCCTGAAGATTCTTTTACTGGCTCTCACTGTCATTTGAAAGACAGTTCTCAGCCATAATGCAGAAGACTTTCCAAACCCAAAAGTTAATGACCAAAGTGATAACTGTTATTTATGCATTCTACTCCCCAAAACCTCTGAAGCATCAGTGACATCTGCAAATTTGGAAAGGCATATGCCTAAACATGTGCTAGCAGTAGCTTACTGGCAGCAGCATGATGATGGATTTTGGACCTTTTTATCTTAAAGATCATTTTTGGGCAGTTTTTATGGGGTTTATTTTGGCTGGGTTTACAATATCTTACTTCAAAATCAATTCGGTGGTCATGTACCTATTCCTAAACCAAGAATACAAGTTACAGAACACCATGGTGACTTTTATCACTGTCTCCACACAAAACTTAAAGATGTTATAAATAGAGGGACAGACAGACACTCTCAGCCTCAGCTGGTTTTAGATAATTAGGGCAGGTCTGTAGCGAAATGAAACTACATGTGAAAATAGGGATTGTTCTGACTGCTCCATTTTCTGACATCTCCCTTTCAGCACAATATTCTAAGAGACAAAATATTCTTATACAATGTGAGATCTTTCGTGTTGAATGCATAATTTATCTACGCACTTCCTATTTCAGTATCTATTGTTTTGAAGAAGTCTCTTCTTCAAATACTTTTAAAAAACATCTTTTTCAAATTATCTGCTGCAGTTCAGGGTTAACCCTCGAAATACTCTGCCATTCAAATTCCACAGAGCAGATCAATGACTGCTGCTCATTTGTGATTCCTGCCAAACCACTACACTGCTCAGACTGAAAGTAGCTCAAGACCCTAATTTGGTGACAGCTGCAGAGAATGCTATTCTGTAAACTGAATAGCCAAAAATATTCTTTAAGCTAACAGCACACACTCTTCTGAGATCTTATTTGAATATAGGTAGCGATAGCACATTTCTTTGAAATCCATATGTACTTCACAATATTCTGAGTTCATACTTATCGCAATCATTATTCAGGCTTGCATTTCTTTAAATTAAGTTCATACAAATTCTTGTAGGATCACAGTCAAAGCTAAAATTGAAGCAATCAAATGAAAGTGCAAGTTCTTTTAACTGGTTCATATCACCTAAACTAGTAAAAGGTTTTGTTCAGATGAAATAATGATGATTTAGGAAACTAGAATATGAAAACACTGGAATCAGTGAGTTAGAAAACTTCCTAACATAGGCAAAAAAAACCCATGTATTTCATAACAGTCACAAAATCTTGCCTTTCATAAATCAATCAGTCTTCAAATTAGAATTCAGTACATTTCTTACCTCCATTACTTTTGTTGGAATTCTCTTCCACACTTCGCTGCCTTACAGTACATATCCCTTTGTCCCTGCAGCTTTTTTATTTTTTGCTTTTTTTTTTTTTTTAAAGTTAAACAGCTCCTATCATTCTTTGTTGTTAAAAACATGGTGTATTTACAAGGAACATTCACTGACTTGCAGCCCCTGTTCTGTAATCTAAAGAAACCTATTTTAGTCTCATACTATAAGATAGGTATTTTCTATTGATTCTGATATCCTTCTCTGCCCTTCTCCAAATCCTTTCAGAAAACATGTGATCAGACCTCTAGGTACAATGGTGCTTGTTATACATACCTAGCACAGGGTGCTTTATAGAACAGCCAAGCCAGTATTTTGTGTCCAATCCTGCACTAGCAGTTTAAGTCAATTCCCTTCAGAGAGACAAATTTGGGTATTCCACAAAAGCTGATCAGTGAGATCAATGATAAGTATCAGTGAGATCAATGATAAGTATCATTGAGTGCCATCTGATTCTGCTGCCAGGTGTCAACTTAGGGAAGTAGGAATATGGGAAGACTAGAGTCATTGTTACACCACGTTTTAAGCTTCAGAAAGTTTAGAAAATTTGGGGCATTCTGTCTCCTTTCTTAAACTGAGTTGCAAATCATAAACTTCCCTGTCATACTGTTGCATGTGGGGCCAAAGTGTAAATCAATCCACAGAAATGACCTCGGCAGAAAGAAAGCAAAATCAAAGAGTCCTCCCTACCCACCAAATTCCCTGCCCCGTGTACTCAACCCTGGAGGTTACAAGCTATGATATAGAGGACAGTAACAAGCAGCCAGGAGCTGCAGAGGTAGTCATAAATAAATATAGTAAGAGACAAAAATATTGCTACTAGCTTCTGTTAATCCTCAATGCCTTTTGCTTTGCGGCAAATATTTTACTATTGATTTTCAGATAGATTCTTAACAACTACCAGGTGGGGGAGGAGTTGGGTTTTGGTTTTTTTAAACAAGGCAAGTTCTGAAAAAGGACTTGTAGTTAAGTGACAATCTGAGAGCAATTTCTCTTTCTCTAATTTAATTAGGTTAATATGTGAGGGAAAGGGTTAGTGTTTAAGCACCCTGGGATGCAGCAGGTGACAACCGGTGAGACTGAACATTGTCCTAAAAATGTGTTTTTCAAGAACAAAAGGAAACTTACTGCAAAAGCATTCTTTAAAGACTAAGAAGTAGAGTACTTGAAATACATGGGATTTAGGCAAGTCCTTTCGTGTACATTTAAATTATCTATGGATTCAAGAAAAGTCTCCAGAGGGGGCTGGCAGATTTCGCAGTCAATGTTCAAGCCCTGTTTTAACATTGCGAACAAGAACTAGAACAGGCCTGAATGTAGGGTTTTCAACCGTGTGTAATAAACAATGTCATTATCCCCTACAGCGGGAAGATAGGTCTCCTGCTGCATCTTGAGTCCCTCTCTATAGTTAAAAGAGCGATTCAGAGCAGGAAGCTAACCTAGGTGCCATCCAGCCAGCCTCTGGAGATGGCTTTTACTCTCCACCGCTTTCATTAACCTCCCAGTTTAGGCACCTATGACTATCCCAGAGAAAATCTCACCCATGCTTCACAGAAGAGTAATTTGAGAATTTTCCCCATGTTCAAGTTCAACTTTGTGCAGAGACTATTAATGAAAATTTTACATGGCATCAGTCGCGAGACTGACCCTGGAGGAATTTCATTAATAATATTCCCCCTTCAACAAAATCCATTATCATCTCTGCTTTAGCTGGTTCCTCACTTCTTTATAGTTCTTATATCTATCCCTGCCTTCAGTAGTTTAACTGCTAATTGCCTGCCTAATACTGTAGTAGATTTACTACTCTAAATGCATTTACTATTAAAAAATCAGACAACATGTTAACCAGGCATTGTGCATTTTTAGGCAAATATGTATTTCATTTTAACCTTTTTTCTAAGTGGCATACCTCCTTGTTTTCCATGGCCCTCAAGTACTTTTGGTTGTTCTTTTCTCCAAGAAACTTCACAAAGCCTTGCAGGTTATTGAGCTCAAATCAATAGTTCTGTAGTGATGTGACATGTTTTTGCCCTTTCTCTATGTTGACATTTGATTGCATTCAGATTTTGAGGTCTAGGTTCAGTGTAATACAGTATAGGAACAAACAGAGTAGATATTCACCTTTTTGACCGTATAGGTTGCTTTTAACACCAATAATCAGGGTTAACCTTAAAGTTACCCTATGCTCTTTTTGTGACAAGCAAGGTCAAGGACCTCAAATTTCTCAGTTCAATGGTCAGAAATAGTGAGCAGGAACTATCGTGTAGGTATAGTCTATTCACCTTGACAGCTGAGTTTAACCCTGGTAATTCCCTATGCCTTTCTTCAATGCTAGATTATTTCTCTTGAATTTATGAAAGCATGATCCGTATTTCACAACATATAAGTACAATAACTGTATATGTTATTTTAAGAGACAATATTAAGTGGAGGAGAGCTATGTTTTGCCAACAGATTGCAGCATAAGAACACTAGAAAAATTAAGATTTTGCTGGTAGTGTGGCAGTGTAACTGAAACGTGTTGCCTATCTCCCCATAGTTTGGCGACCTGTAAAACCTGAGGTCTTTAGCTCCATCCTGGTTGTCATCCAGACTGCCCTGCTCTGCGATCCTACCACACTTGCAGGAATGCTAACGTTTGTGTCCTTCTTTCACCCTAAACATGCTCCTTTTGCTGGCATGTCTCTCAGCTTTGCAGGGTACAATGAAGCAGTCAGCACCAGTCTCACTACACACAAAAACCTTAAATCTCAGCTCTTTCTCACTCACACACACACATCCCCCGTCGCTACTGCACGAAGCAGAGAGCAGCCTGAAAACACCCTGCATCACAGAAAGGCTTCTCTTTGCATATGGATGATAAAACGTGAACAAAACAAGCATGAGTGATAGGTATGACACAGATGAAGAATGAGGTTCAGATAGCCCAGAGGGGACTGTGTCAGTGCAGACCTGTGGTGGTAGCTTGCTCAGGAAGAGCAGCCTGATACAGTTGTGAGTGCGATTCCTGAGCATGCTACTGCCTTACAAACAGCCTGCCAGTGCATCAAGAATATTTTTACAGAAATTAGGACTTTTTAACAGTGTGGCTATGTAGTCAAAGAAGTGAAAAAAAAAAGAGGTGTTTGAATATGCCAAAATAATGTAACAAAAAATAGAATTTGTACATGTTTTCAGAAAACAAGCCAATAATATAAACAGCCAGCTAGGGGAGGGGGGGAAGCAGATAGGAACCTAAACTGGCATTTCTTATCTTCTGAGTGCTTGACTTTGCAACCTTGATACTTCAGGATTTAAATGTGTAATTTCCTTGTTTTGTTTTAAGAACACTACTGCCGCATAAAACACATCACACAAAGACTCATCAGCAGGGTCAAAAGTTGGGTTATCGCTTAATTGTACATTTTCATAGAGACTACCTTCTTTTTCTTAAAATGTTTTATCATGTTTGAAAGCTGAAAAAATACCTCAAACAACCGAATCCACCAATAACCTCCACTTTTTATTTTAGAATTTCAGAAAGGAATGGCTATAAAGGGGCTTTTCCTGGCTACTTGAAAGCAGCACTTAGGTAGAGATTAATACATTTAAGACATTCCATGGGACACAAATCTGTTTAATTGGTTTCTCTTGACTGTAATCATTCTACCTGAGATGATTTTTTTCAGTACTTGAAAAATGACAGGCAAAAAAAATCCAGTTTGTAATCATTTTGCTGAACCATGCTGCAGTCCTCTCTTAATTTTCTATTGATACATTCTTTGCTCATTGACTGAAAGTGCAGCCCTTTCTGTGAAGTTCTAATATGAGAAAAAAGTAAGAATAATCTCTACAAAGCAATGGATTATATGAACGGCTGGCTAGATGCTGTACAAACCTCCATGCTGGTATCTGCCACCAGCTGACTCAGAAACTGTCAAAAGCTTCTAATCTGTTTCACTTTTGCCTCATTTGCTGCCACATTTTTGCTTGATGGTAAAATCTTGACAAGGCATTGCTATGGCTTTGTTTCAATTTAGTTTATACACCGATCTAGCTATAGCACAGCTTTGGCAGCTACTAAAATATACTTCATTCCCCCATATCCCCAGTGATTTTACAGTCTTCATAATGTTCAGATCTTATCAGCCACCGAATTTCATCTTCTCAGATAAGTGAAACTTTCCATTCCTTCCTGTTCTTTACCAGCAAACATTCCTTTTTATCATGATTTTCAAGCCTTCATCTTTAGAGCATTTATACTGAGGTCAGTGAATTTGTCATTTTTCCTTCTACAGAGATGCTCCTGTGCATCCTAAGGAGACTACCAAATAGTTCTCAGAGGACACAACACACTAAATCCAGCTAGGAGGATTTCTTTGCAAGATCATTATTCTATGAATCTTCTTGCATGATATTTATACAATCAAATTATTATTGACTTCTGTTACCCCATTCCCATCAAGAGTAAAATATTAAAGTGGTGCAATAAAGTGAAAAACAAGAGTTGGTGTATATGATCATGCATTTTAAAAATAAATTGTTAGTCTGCCAATAAAATCAATGAATGTGGATTGTCCTGTCTATGGAAAAGATAAATATTTTATTATAAACATAAAGAAGACTGTTGCAAATTCTGCTTGTCACTAAAAGCACAATGTATGGCATATTAACCTCCCAGCCTGTAAGCATTGTCTATGTATTGGCACTTACTGATACCAGCAAACATCATACTCATGTCAAGAAAAGAAATTATTTTATGAATGAGTGATGAGGCCAATCAAAGGAAAATTAAGTTATAACCCCTTTCTTTTTAGCATGCCTCTTAATTAGAGTCAATTTTTAAAACTTTATAACTGAAATATTCATGACAAACAATAGTCTAACTAGAAAACATTCACCGAAGAAGCTTTTTAGCATATTGTATGGTGTTTGTACAGCTGCTTAATCCTGTAATTGACATCAAGTCTTCTTGCTGATTTTTTGAGAAAAATCCAGCTCAGGTAAGACATTTTTTTTCAGTCTTTTTCCAAGACACAAAACTGAAGTGTATTCAAGAGGGATGTTTGAAGTAGCATGCAGGAGCCAAATCCTGTTAGCAAATAATGAAAAGTGCATTTAAATCCCATAAACCTCACTCAGGTTTGTTGGGTTTTTTTAATGTTTATAAACTGTTTACTGAAATAATAGTGCTTCTGTTAGAGATGAATGCAAGTGAAATATTTCTTCTTTAAGGGAAAACATAAAAGGTAATTTTTTTTCCTAATAAGATTTGTACTTAGTTATGGCATAGCACTGCCAATGTTAGAGGTTTAAAGCTGAGTAACAATAAGATTTTATTAATGTTTAGTGACAGTGTGCCTAGCAGAAAGGATGGAATTGATGGATATTCATGCTTTTTTACACCTCTTGTTCTGCAACTCCATTATCTTTGTGGCACACAGAATGAGGATCTCTGTTAGGCACAAGTAATAAGCCCAAGTTTACAGACACCAAAAGGGATGCCACGGTAATTTCATCCCGTATACTTAGTCCTCATTCCTCACATCATAGGGGTTTTAGACATAGAAGTAATCGGGTTTGTTGAGGTTTTTTTAGAGTCAGATTAGTTCCCTAATTCCCGATTCACCTAATATGAACAAAGGCTTCTGCTGACACAGCACAAAGAGGAGGAGGTGCTGCAGGAAAGGAAGGGAAAAAAAATGAAAGTCAACAGGCACTGAGACATAACACTTTGTACCATGAAACTACAGTTTAAATCAGGAGCAGCTTAATTTCTCTAGAGTAGGGAATGAGCAGCAGCTGTAATTACTGCCTGTAAGTGCAAATACTCACTCATTCCCCTGCCTTGGAGAGGTTGAGCTGCTCCTGGCCATTTAAGACAATTCACAGTTCCCTTGCCAGCGTAAACAGTTATATCCAATAATGCCTCTCACTTCTTCTCCCTTTTAAGAGAAGTTTCTTTTTAACCTGTATCATATCAATGATCCGGTTTGCATCCGAGCCTTGCAAAGGCAGAGGCAAAACTGAATGGGCTGCAAACGAGAGTGCAGGGACAGAAAAACCTCTTGTTAAGCTATAGCGTGCAGACTGGCATAGCTACAGGCAGTAATGAATGGTTGTGTATCTAGACTTTAGTAAAGCCTTTGACATCATTTTCCACATCATTCTCCTGGAGAAACTGGCTGCATGTGACGTGGACGGGCTTACTCTTCGTTGGGTAAAAAACTGGCTGGATGGTTGGACAAGGGGATCAATAGCACCCTCAGAAACTTTGAAGACAACACCTTGAGTACTGCGTTCAGTTTTGGGCCTCTCACTACAAGAAAGACATTTTGGTGCTGGAGCATGTCTAAAGAAGGACAGCAAAGCTGGTGATGGGTCCAGAGCACAAGTCTGATGAGGAGCAGCTGAGGGAAATCGGGTTGTTTAGACTGGAGAAAAGGAGGCTGGCGGGAGACCTTATCATTTTCCACCACTACCTCAAAAGAAGGTTGTAGAAAAGGTTGAGATTGGATATTAGGAAAAATTTCTTCACCGAAAAGGAGTTCAATCACTGGAATAGGCTGCCCAGGAAATTGGTTGAGTCACCATCTCTGGAGGCATTTACAAGACATGTCGGTGTGCTGCTTAGAGACATGGTTTAATGGTGGACTTGGCAGTGCTAGGTTAACAGTTGGACTTGATCTTAAAGGTCTTTTCCAACCTAAACGATTCTATCACTATGATTCTAATTGAGTATGATGGATGCTGGACCAAGTCTCCCCAGTATTCACCACTGAAAAGGTATCCATGACAACCTTATGTACCTTCTAAGCATTTTTTTTTTACTTGTAATCAAAATGCCTTTCATAGTTTGATTTAAATATTTCTGGTTTTAAAAATAAGTAGATTTCATGTCCTCATCCATTATATAGTACTTGGCTTCTAAGATTTATAAGAGGATTTTGAAGGACAGGCCTGCCTCTACTCTGAGGAGAGAGAGCAAACCTTCTAGGCAGCCCTGAATGTAACCCAAGGTCACATACCTTCTCAATTAGACTAGGTCATAGACCTCCTTTAACCTAGGTCAGTGCACTCCAACAAGTTTGGCTCATGTTCTCATCTCTTTCTACCTGCTTTCTTTTTTCTGGCAATGTTTCATTTTTTTGGCCATGTGTCAACAACGCCGATTGAAACAGATAAAATGTGACCCTAAACTATGAAGACTGTGTACATTTTACTTTCTGTCACTTCTGAAGCCTTTACCAAAAGTCTTAGTATTGATGAAGTGGAAATTTCCACTCCTGTCACAGTTTGCTAAAGCATATGATAGTTTTTAGGTCTTAGCAAATAGTTTCCATGTTCTAGGTCTGGAAGGAAGCAGATTTGTTCCATTTGAATTTGAAAGGCTAATTCATTAGCACATTACGCCTACATCAAAACATTCATCCTCAGAGGTGCTAAAAAGTCATCTGTCAGTTTTCTAGAATTTTCAGTGCCATATCTTTAACCATATAAGAGAATTTTCTTTCATGCCAAAAATGGTGTCTGTTTTGCTCTATTAGCATCAACCCACTCTATCTTTCTCTTCATGTCAACTATTAATTCTTAAACGCACAGATTGGACTGCTTCTTCATCTGGTGATTCCACCGATGCCAGCATACATACACTGTCTTTGCACTTTCAATAGACTGGTCAGCACAGCAAGGACGTAAGGATAGTGTGCTCAAAAGAAAAAATACAAGCATGGCTGCAGCAGGGCACAGAGGCAGCTCCCCACTCACTGCTGATACTTCAGCCTCCTCAGACAATTCTGTTTTCCCTCTGCCAAACACTTACATGTTTAGCTCTCAGTTACATTATTCTTTCCTTTTTCTTCCCTTTATCCTCAGATTCCTAAGGGAACAAGAAATGTTCCTGAGAACATTTCTATTCTCATTTAGCCAATTAAATTTTCCAGTGGATGTGCCACATGCAGACCAACACACACTCACTCAACAGTAAATCAGTAGCAGTATTAAACCATTTTTCAATATGAATAGCCAGGGCATACTCAGGTTCTTAATGAAGAGGATTTTCTACATACCTTTTTTTTTTTAGCTTGGTTTACTTTATCATCATTATAAGCTGCAGCAGGCTTTACAAGCCTGAAGGACAGGTGAGCAAGCAGAAAGCAGATGAAAGACACTTTTTGAACAAGTCACTTCTGGCAGCATGGCAGAGGTTGATCTGAGAGGACATGCAGAGAAGAGTTGCCTGTGGTCCTAGGGGGATGTTCTAGGACAGCCTTGTGCAGCTGCTGTAGTAGGCAGGTGACTACCAGGAAAGCCCTGGAATACTCCTGCACCCTCAAGATGCCATCTAGAGGAAGGGAGGAAAGAGAAAGGAATGGAGGAAAAGAAAGCTGCAGTTACTCAGCTCAATGTTAAGTTTGAAACTGGTAACAAGAAGTTTTACTTTATACAATAATAGAGAGACAGCCACAGGGATTTGAAAGAGGAATTATATCTCTGTGTCAATAGAAAGAAAGATAGCTGCTAGCTTTGTTTTGTATGAACAGAAGGGATAAGAGATGGGATAACAGATTCAGAACTCACATCTAACACATTAAATTTAATAAACAAAACCAAAAATACTTTGCCACACATTCACCATAATTGTAATATATTTAGCTACTGAAAGTATTTGTTGATCCTTCGTCTCCCCCTTTACTTGCCCTTATGTCCACAGATGACAAAAATCTTCTCTTTCCAATTCTTTCTTAAGTGAGAAAATGTAATTGCTATTGAAGATGCTACCACCAGTATTGCTTTTCTTTAATCACTGAGAGACATTCAGCTGAACCCTTACCAATTGAATTTCAGAGTGTTTACATAAAAGTTGATGTGGATACAATTCATTTCTGTGTGTTGTAAAGACAATGGGTTTTATTCTGCAAAATGCAGCACATTTCCATATTTATCACTGTAAGCATAGAATTGCCTAAAGGCAGCACATCTTTAATTAATTTTTACTGCAGTGTGAAAAGAATCCTAAATCATTAATCATTTGCCTTTCTTTGTGTACACTGAAAGAAAATTTTCCTGTCCTGTTCTATACACACAGACACGTGCGCATGCACGTGCACACACACACACACACACACAGAGTCTTCAACAACCCTTCTTACAAACTGAACCCCTGTCTTAGATGAACCTCTTGATCTAAGCTGATCTACACATCAGACAGTAGTCCTCCACTAAGACTGGGATAGTTAAGAGGTGCCAGTGGCTGGCCAGCAACTTGTCCCACAGCCTGTACCAGTTTCAACAGGCATAGGCTCTGTATTGAATTTAATATCTAATGTATATTTTCTAGCAGATTCTTTTTAGCCTTCCTCCACCTTCTGTAATTGGCTGAGAATTGTTTTCTCAGCCTAACCATCCTTCTGTCTTCTATTATTTTCCATTGCAAGAAGTGTGCAAATAGCTTTCCATCAGAGAAGGCAGTTTTATTTCTTCCACATATGTATTGTTCCCTACAAAAATGTCAGCATATAGGAGGTTACAGTCTCCAGTAGGGCACTTTAAATAAATCTACCTGATCATTCCATCTGTTGCCTAAACAAAACTTGGCAAATCAACTTATTATACATTCCAAACTTTGTATGAATATTAACTTACCTTTCCAATAACCCTCTGCCACTGCCAGTCATTACCAGCCCTATCTGAAAGACAAAAAATGGAGAAATAGAGAGAATAAATTACATCTCTGAATTACTTCTATGACTCTAGGTTCTAAAGATTTTAGAGAAATGGTTACCCTTACATGGTTGGGCAAGTAATTATTTTGGCCCTATAAGTAATTCAGGGTCAGGTGCAGACAGAAATAGAAACATACACTGAAATTTCAAAGTGCCCAAAACTATTTTATGCACTAATCTGTGATCCTTAAAAAACCATCA
The DNA here is from genome assembly GCF_964237585.1 of Gallinula chloropus. Classification (NCBI taxonomy): domain Eukaryota; kingdom Metazoa; phylum Chordata; class Aves; order Gruiformes; family Rallidae; genus Gallinula; species Gallinula chloropus. The sequence continues at coordinate 9,866,684 of NC_140092.1, read as the reverse complement.
GCATCCATTTTGATCTGAAGAACTAACCTTACCTTTCTTTTTCTTTTTAATCTTTAAAGTTAGCAATGCATCAATTATGTCTGAATATCCCAATATTCTGCTGTTCTTGATAAGCATGAGAAGTTAACTAACTTTACCATACCTAAGCATGATCACAGTTGGAAAGCAGGCATCCCTTTGCCCAGGTACAAGTGAGGTCCCAGTTAAGGAAGCATTTTTATGTCAAGACTTTGCGCTTCACTTTATACTCAAGGCGACTGATTTTTGCTCAGTGAAGATTCACAGGCAATCCAGCTGAGGAGGGTAGCTCACACAGCGAACCACTGGATCCACAACTCCTACAGGAGAGTGCAGAGAGATTCAATTTCACATCAAAGCCAGCTGCATACGTTGTTCTGACAATTTTTGACAAGTGAAAATAAATCTCCTTAATGCTGAAATATAAATAGCCTACATTTGTATGTGCAGAGCTATATTTTAACATTTCTTAATCACAATTTTGCTGAATTCAACATTTTCCTTACATTTCAACCATTCAACTAAATTCAGGATATAAATTGTCGTCAACAGTTTTCAGTATCACACTGGATAAGAATTTCTATTTTCAGGTAGCATTAGCACTCTTGCTTTAAAAGGATCTTCTGAACCACAAAGGGAGATTCTGAAAACTGTCTTTTGAGTTTTACAAGCTTGTCTAACACACACACATTGCCCTCAAGATTAACATTTTAGGGCCAAATATGAGACGAATTATTTCAGTGATGACACAGAAACTGAGACTACAGAACTTTCTTCTAGCATACAGACTGTGATAGATATTAGCTTTTCTTTCCCGTCACTGTTAATATTTACTGTGTCACATCAATAGATTCAGGTAGATAGTTTCTGAAAGTTATTGCTAAGATGAAATGTTACTCTTCTTACTTTCTTAAAAAGACTGTCAATAATGGATATGCAATAAAGAGACAAAGATAGGAATTCTCAACAAGGGGGTTATGTTTATCATATAGTATTTATAAATTACTCTAAAAATATATTACATTACATTAGCTTCTAGCTATATATAAATTTCAGTGAAGGTTACTCTTCAAAAGGTGATATGCCTTCTGTGAAGGCAGCTCTTGAAGTGGGAATCTGTATGATCTTGGCATCTGAAATGGATTAGACCTATATTTAAAGGAGATTATTCTTTCCCCATGTATCATGGGCTTATGATGCCTTTTCCTCAAACAAGCCTGCTTCTGGATATTATTTTTTTCTTTCTCCAATATGATAGTATTCTTTTATATATTCAGAATATATATTCATATATATGAGTAGATAATGTATTGTGTATTCAGAGTATATTGTTAATGTATTCAGACTATATGAAGTTCACCAAAATTACTGTAAAATTGCTGATTCATAACAAGAAATAATTCTCTGGCTGTGAATAAAATTAGGAAAAAGTAATCTTCATTTGGTAGTTAGGAGCAGATCATTGCTTAACTGAGATCAAAATAAGAATAACCACATCATATGGCACCTTGGAACACATCAGCTCTATGTCATTTAACATAATCCTTTATGTCCAGACTCCACATCTTAAAACCTGTACATCAATTAAGCAAAGCATACAGGGTCCCGAAGATGAAAGTTTTTGGAGCTGTCTGAAATTATAGAACACAGCTTTGAAGTGCAATAGAACAAATAAGAGATCATAAACAGGAAAAAATCCCCTTAAATTGTGTCATAGAATGGGTCAGCTCAGCAGGAAGTATCATTTGTCTGTAAGACAGTTTAAAGCCCACTTGCATTACTTATGTTCAAGCACTGATGATTTAAAAGATTTTTCTGTGCCTTAGATTTCCATAGCACTTCTTACAAAACTGCCTCATGACCAAAGAAAAGTATTTTAAAAATGCTAAATATAATTTCATGGTGAAGGCTTAAGAATAACCCATTTAGGTCTGTTGTAGCAAGTGCAGCAACTGGCACAGCAATAGTCTGGGTGTTATTCTCAGCTCTGATATTTTGCCAGTTCTTTTGACTTTTACCCAAGAAAAGTTTAAATCATTTTAATGAACTCCTGAAAACCTTAATGTGGCATGTAGTTGCACTTCGTTATTTAGCAACATTCAGCTTTTGAAATAAATTTGGTTTAAAGTATGTACAAGTAATAAAAAATAATTTAATTCTTTCTCTCTGCTCTTGTTCGGGGGGGGAGGTGTCAGAAAAACTTTTTTGCCTTTCTTAAGAGAAATATTTGAAGCTCTTACATGATTTATTATTTACATTATAATAGCATGTATGTAGGCAAGGCATGAATGAATTCTTCCATTTCCAGACAGAAAACAGAATACACATAAATGATGAGACAGGCTGAATTCAGTAGAGTAACAAGAATACCAGAAAATTAAATCAACTTTCTTTGTGTAATATGATTTTTAAACAGTTTGTAGATAAAATATACTTGATGAAACATAATAAGACGACTGATATCTGCTAATTTCAATATTATAGTACATGTAGTTCACTTGTTACTGTGAAGTGTTATTTTCTTTCAGCATGAAACATAAATTTAGAAGAATAAAAAATAATAACACCTATTACAATTTTGTTAAAAAAAAACAGAATAAAACCAATCTGACCAAGGTAAAAAACAAAGACCTTTGCAACAAACAAAGATATCTTTCTCGACATCTATAATGGAATAGGTGGCAAAGGACAAGAGATAAAAGAAAGGAATTCCAACTACACTGATTAATTCCTTCAGAAGATTGTCATCACCAGTCCCAAACTAGGTAAAATGGGGTTCTGTTTAGAAGTGTCCCCTTCAAACCTAAGAATCAAATCATGACACAGAGGACTTAATTATTTACTTTTAGTATGATAGAGGACACATTCTTTTAATCTTGGAGATTTTAATGGGTCACTCAATCTGTCTCAGTACTAAAACAGTCTCTTTCATTACAGCAGTTATTTTACACATTGCAAATTCATCCTCTCAACATCAAGTTAGTGTCATTACCTTGAGGTTTTTTATCCATATTTGACAGATGGGAAAGTAAATTTGTGATATCATAGATTTGAAACACTGGAAAGAATAGGAAACAATAGAAAGGAAAGAGTGCACCTTTTTGCTCCCAAATCATGTCATAATAAGTCAACTAGGGCTTAAAATCTCCATATTCTACCAAAAATAAAGAAGATACATTTTAGTGGGGCTGCTCCAGAAAGGGACTCAGTTGAGATTGTTAGCCAGCAGACCTAGCATACTGAAGGGACATCAGATCTTCTCCACTAACAATCGGAGGGCTGTAGTGGGTGTAGGTCTCAAGGAGGGAGCAAATAGAATATCACAGAATGTATAGAATAATCTCTTTGCCTTATCTCCTCTGTCTCATTTTCCAATTTAGGAGCTACGATGGCATGATAAATTCATGAAGAGATAGGGGAGACAGAGCAAAATGCTGACCTCATTTCATGGAGGTTCTTACTCTAGGATGCTATGTTGCCAGGTTTTGTCTTTCTTGGAGGTAGTATAGCTCAAGTGGGAAAAATAAAAAGAAATCCTGGAAGTCTGTCAGTCTTTCAAACAGCCTGAGTGACTTGTTTCAATGAAGGAATACGTCTCATCATCTTTGACTCAAGACATGTCAGAAGATTTAGAAATTATCACATAATAGTGAGATAAGGCTGTTTTGGCAAATATATTGAAGGAAATAAGTAAATTTATCAAAGTTGGAATTTATTTTTAGGCCTCAACATGAAAGAAAAACATACCCCACAAACTTTATTTCTTGTTAAAGCTAGCAATTTATATAATTACTGAATAGATCGATACATAACAGTTGGCTTTCCAGAATCTGCTCAGTGTATAGAGCTACTGCAGCCTCAATTTAAAAACAGATATAAGGAGCTAGTATTCATCAGGTCAGTGAGTTCCAGCTGCCTTTTGTCCCTGCTTCCCATATGTGGCTATGAAATCAGAAGAGTTGTCACTTTAGAAGGACTACGGTTCTTTGATACCATGAGCTACTTCAGTGTTTCCAGTCTGATAACATCTTTGGGAAGAGAGCTTCAGAGGGTTGGTGAACATGAAATGCTCAAGGGTCTAAGTGTAAATATGAATGAGAAAACCATGAATTTATTTTTTCTTTTTTTTTTTCCTCTTTATGGCAAGAGGAGAAGAAATTGAGTGACAAAAGTCATATTTATCGTCTGATTTTATTTTTTTTTAATCTGGGATTGGCAATACTGGTTATTCAAAGTTTCAAAAATATTACTCTGAAGGCACAGTTACATTTCAATCACATCACAGCCTAGTGCAAAATCTGAAGGGCTGCAATGAATGTAAATAAAGAAATTGCTGAATGCTTATTATTTCTGTTCAAATTTTGCTGGATTTGAGCTTGGAAAACACAACTGTTTCTATAACAATTTCCCTCTCCTACCTCCTCACAAATCAATACAAGTGACACTATACTCTTCTCATATTCCTGCTCATGCATTTGAAAGTGGTTTTGCACCAAGAAGTATTACTCTGAAGGGCTAGGTCCACAATTCTAAATAGAAGAAACTTTAATTATCCATTCATACTCATCTTGAAACTGCTCAGCATCACTAAAAAGTGGTTCTCTCTTTTCTTACTTTTCAATGAGAAGCAGCTCAGTACAATGTAACTTACACAACTGCAGTACAATTGTCTTCAAGAAGCCACCAGCCCAATCCAGTGACTTTTCTGACAACTCCCTTCTCAGTACTTAACTGAGTCATAAGAAAAAGAAATATAAAATGGACTGTATTGCTGACAACTTTTTCAGCATTTATTACTTACCAAAATGTCAATATCAATTACAAAATGAACTATTCAAAATGTCATCTCACTAAACCTCATATGATCTTTAAGATCTAACTCAGCTATACCCTTCTTCAAACTGAGCACTGTCACTTCTAGGCTACACATGTGCTCTCTCTGCAGCTGCCTCTCCCTGTTCTCTGATCTTGGCACCCTTCTCTCTCTCTCAAGGCTATTTCTTTTCCATCCACTGATGATCATTTGTATAATTTTTTTTCCACAACACCAATACACAAAAATTGAATATTAAAGCATGATAAATCTACCTTATCCATATGAAGAATGAGATATTATTTCCTAGGAGAATAACTAGACTTCCTGATACATACTCACAGGTGGTTTGCCTCAACTACAAGCTGTCCGTGTCGCTGCAGAAATATCTGAGTCAAGCTGTAAAGCAAGAAGTTTGTCAATGTCCATCACAAGTCTTGCCTGGAAATAGAAAATGACACCTCCTGATAACTGAACACATTTTTTAAAATTTCTTGTAGCAAGAAACCGACAGTCTGACGATGCACCTTTTTTTCTCATACTGAATCTTTTTACTTGCTAATTGGTTGGAAAAGATTATTCATTATATGATATATTAACATTTATCTTATGCACAGAAGCTGATATTTTTCTTGAAATACATAAAATGTTTAAATGTTCTTAAAGCTAAGCACATAGTCCCTTTAGAGACAACAGAATTAGTCCTATGCTAAAATTATGCATCTGCTTAAGTATATTGAGCCATGATGATAATATAGTTGAAGGAAATGGTTTCCATTTGTTTAGATATTTTAAAATAAATGGATGTAAAAGACTGTGATGTATTCTCTATTTTTTATAGATAACTCTAGTAGTCTGTAATAGATGAAACTTTAAGCATTGTGAATTCAAACCTTTTTACTAATGCCCAAAACTGTATAAGAATTAATTTTCCAAGCCATGTTAAACACAATAAATAATAGGTCGATAATAAGTCTGATTGCTGGAATTATTTCTGGTGTACTCTTTATGAGAACATGTGTGATTCATAAGGTAGTGCAGACCTAGTTGTGCCAAATGGCTGAATGGAGCTCTGAAGCTCCCATAACCATATCCACCCTCATGGCTATGTCAGTCACACGTGCACCAGCACTTCAGCTGAGGTGTGTTTAAACATGTGCTCTGTTGAACAACTGCCCTGCTCATCAGCACGCCTTGCTGTCCTTGTAGCAATTATGTTAAACCCTGTGACAGACTGGCCTCAGCTGGAATTTGAACAGAAGAGGGATTAGAGGTGCATTTTCTGTGCTGAGCTGTGTTAGTGGGACAGGAAAGGTGTTAGTCCATGTAAGGACAATGTGGAATCTTCTCTTTGCTAACCAAAGCCTACAGCATATGTCTTGGGTGAATACTATTCTGAAAGAAAAATCTTATCTTCTTTCTCTACAGATCTCAGCAGCCTTTAGGGAACTGCTGAATCCACATGTCATGGGGAGTAAGCACATTGAATAAGCGAGGTGCAGCCAATACAGCCAATACATAGGAAAAGGTCACCTTCCTTCATTACCTCCCATCCCTCTCACAGCAAGTAAGAATTAGCGATGGCCTGTGTCCACTAAATCCTGTGTGTTGCTGAAGCGTTAAATGTATGGGTTACCCTTTACTCACACTGTAATCGAATTCCACATGACTTGGTGGAGGAATGTAATATAAATACATGTAGGTATTAATAATGTGTCATATTTACAGAGCTAGACTTTCCTAGCCATTACTCTTGGAGAGCCTGGGAAGCCTTCTGTGGTCACTGACAGAACAATGAAAACAATTCTGCAAACTGCCGTAGTATGTGTAAGGAACAATCTGGAATAGGTGGGTATTTTAGTGAGAATCAGGCACCATCACTGTTTCTAGACTTATTGACATATAACAGCTTTAAAAAAAAGCAGAATACACATTATTTAAAATCATGTATGGTAAAAAAATTACCATCCGCCCATTAGCCAACACCTTTAAATCTAATTTAGAACAAACTGCAGAGAATTATTAGATTACCAAGTACTTTATCAGTGTGTTTTTCTTTTCCATAATGCTACTTTTGTTTGCTGAGTTTGCTGTCTATAAACAACTTACTACGCTCACTTTTGATTTAAACAGTGCTAACATTTTTGCATTTACTGCAATAATACTGTGTGAGCCATAACACCGTAAAGTAAGACATAAAAGCAATTTGTTCTCTATATGATATTGATTTTTAAATAAATGAGTAAAGTTTGTACGTAGTCTATGCAGAGAGCATAAAACAAAACTAGAATTAATATACATACAGCTTTTTTGTGCTTATTTAAAGCAGAGCACTAGTTATGGAAAAGATCTCTGGATCTTTGAAGCCCCCACAGAAGAGTTTCACACCTTCACTGAAGTGCTTCAGGAAGGAATATTCTCTCTAAAACTTAGGATTTCTTTCCTTTAAACATATATCAACATGAAAATTTCTGCACAAGTTATAGCTTAAATTTGAAAAAGGAATCCTTTAGTGGAAACACTTTGCCAATATATGAAGCTTGCTTTCCTCTAGTATTACATATCCAGACCAACTTCACTGAACCTCCTGGAAATCACAGCATCTTCATTTTTTCTGCTCTGCTTATGGGCCCAGAGTACCAAGCATTTTGAGTCAAGCAGAAGCTTCCTGATTCTCTAAACAACAGTTATCAGGGAAAAGAACATCAGAGAAAATGTGATTCAATTCTCTTCCCTGACTCTTGTGTCTGAGGAAAAGTAGAGAGAACTTCTTATGGCAGTAATTGACTTCTCATCTATCACTGATGGAGATATAGCTGTAGCATGGATTAAGCAGTTCACTCTAAGTGACATAATGAATAGAAATTTCTGCCAAGAAATTCCTATTAAAAATTAGAAAAACGATGACAGGTTTTAAGATTAAGGCTAGGTGATAAACAGCTTCATGGGTTTGGCAGTGAAAAACAAATAAATCCATATGGATAATCAAACTGGATTTTTAATTTTTTTTCTTGTAAAATTAAAACAACAATTTAGATATAGAATGTCCTTTCTGAAAATAAATTTGGTGTTTGGTTTTCTTTTATGTTGTGGTTTTGCGTGGCCAGGTTTTGGTGGAAGGGGCTGGGTGGAGGCGGAGGCTGTAGGGGTGGCTTCTGCAAGAAGCAGCTAGAAGCTTCCCCTAGTCCCAAGAGAGTAAATACCAGCTGGGGTCTACGCTGTACCTACTACTGACCAAGGCCAAGTCCATCAGCGATGCTCAGAGTGCCTCTGTGAATGACATTTAGGAGAAAAAAAACCCCACAAGCAGCTGCTTTTGCCATCAGAGACAGGAGTGAGAAGATGTAAGAAACTGTGCAAACACCAAAGTCAATGAAGAAGGTGGGGGAGGAGAGAAAGATGCCCCTGCAACCCATGGAGAAGACCATGGTGGAGCAGGCTGTCCTCCTGAAGCCCAGGGATGATGGGGACTAGAGATTACCACCTGCAGCCAGTGGAGAGACCCCATGCTGGAGTGGGTGGAGACATATGGAAGATGCTGTGACCTGCATTGGAACAAGCCACTGGTGGGTCCTGCAACCCAGAGAGAGAGAGGCCCATGCTGGAGCAGGTTTGCTGGAGACAAACAGAGTTTGTGACTCTGTAAAAGACCAGGATGGAGCAACCTGGGCCTGTTGGACTGCACCCCATAAAAGTGACCCACACCAGGGCAGCTGTTGAAGAAATGAAACCCTGTGGGAAAGACTCACATTGGAGAAGTTCACGAAGGACTGTCGCCCATGGGTGGGACCCCATGCTGGAGCAGGGGAAGGGTGTGAGGAATGCCCCCCAACTAAGAAGGAAAACCACTCACAAGGAACTGACCAAAGCCTCCATTCCTCATCCCCCCCACCCAATGTGCTACCTGAGGGGGAGAAGAAAGGAAAGAAATCACAAATAAAGTTGAGTCCATGAAGAAGGGAAGGGTGGGGAGAGGTGTTGTAAGATGTGGTTGTACTTATTATCCTACTCTGTTTTCTCTCTCTGTGTGTGTGTGTAGTATAATAAATTAGATGTGTTTTTTTTTAATTCTGTGTTGAGTCTGTTTTGCCTGTGACACTAATTGCAGAATGATCTCTCCCTGTCTTTATCTTGACTCCTAAGCCTCTCAATATATATTTCCTCCCCTGAATATATATTTTCCTCCAGCTGAAAATGGGAGGGATAGAGTGACTTTGGTGGGCATTTGGCCTCCTGCCATGGTGAAACCACCACATTCTACGCATAAAAAAGCTAACTAGTGAAAGGACTGGATTCACCAAACTGAAGAAGATCATATCCCACTTTTGACAAGGAGCCTATTGATTAGAAGCCATGGGTGACCTGTGCTCATTCCAGCTTCTCAATAAGAAGAATTAACTACATTTTTGAAGGAGGCTACCAACAGAGTGCGCAGAGAGCTAAGCTGGGTTGCATGCTGTTCAACATGAATATGAAATAAAGGGCATGAATGAGTAATGAAGTAACAAAGTCTTCACATGACAGAAAAATACTCATAACAGTTAAATTTAAAACTGCAGTGAATCAGATCTGAAGATAGAGAATGAATAGACAGAATATGGCAGATAAAATTAGCTGACAATAAATGAAAAGAATTGTACATAGGGAGGAAATCCTAAGTGTGCCCATAACATAATGGTCTCTGAATGAGCTACCACTCAAGAAAGAGATCTTGGAGTCATTGTGGATAGTTTTCTGAAAATAGAACCACTATAGTTAGCAGTAGTCAAAAAGGAAAAAAAAAAAAAAAGGCAAGGAAAAAAAAAAGGGAAAAGTCTACCATGAATGATCAGGAGTTCAGAACCCTACTGTACCAGAAGAGAAGCAGCAGATTTTTCCACTTGGAAGAGTCCCTGAAGAAAGGATGATTTATGATGTTTTGGAAAAACATTTCATAAGGAATAAATAGTTACAACAACAGTACATATTACTCTGATTATTGAATTATGAATAATATAAAGAGGGTGAATAGGAAATTACTATAGCAGTTTATAGATATTAATTATAAAAATAGCAATAACAATTAACTATATATATGCACCAATTAGTTATATATATGACAATATAACAATACACCATAGCAATTTATTATAGGCAGTTATTACAATGATTACTATTACAATGTTACTAGATTGTAGGACAGAGCCACATAATACTGTGAAAGCTGAAATTATAATTTCCAGAAAGGATTGGAGAAATTGTCAGGAGTCAGGGCCATCAGCTGTTAGTAAACATGGTACTTTTGGTCCAGTATTGGGTTAAATACTACTCTTTATTTGTTTGACATAAGCTGAGACAGAAAACCCGGGAAAAAAAATTGTCTTCCTTGGATTTTTAAACTTTTTCTCTACATACCTGACCTCCTGGTCTAGGAGGATCTTCAGTTTGACCCACTACAGCACTATTTATACTCTGGAGTTTATAAAGTTCTGAAGGACATGAAATCAACCTTGTATTATAAAATGTGTAGGTGCATATGAAGAAAGAAGAGTAACATGGGAAACATAAGAAAATCTTAGGCTGACAATGTTAAACTGGCACTTAATCGTAAGTGTTAGAATTAAGAATATTTCAAGATTATTCCATACCTACTCAGGAATAGCCTCAGAAGCTTAAGCACCATGACAAGCCAGAGGGTACATCAGACAGGGCTCCAGCTACCATTTCTGCAGAGTTCCCCTTACCTGTGCAAGGTGCTAATGGAGTAACAAAGTCTCTGCCTTATGGGGGTGTCAGAAATTAAATAGCCCCACTGTCTGTACACAATGTCCATGTCAGACAAAATTCTTGGGTTTGGCTTGTAATAATAGATTAAAAGCAGTTTAATCAAATGTCAGCCTTCCATGATTTTAATCTTGAAATCTTGTTTTCAAGATAACACATACATTATTTTTGTTCCCTTGAAGCCAAGGAGTATTTTGTTAGTGGTATTGGTGGGGCCAGGCTTTCACCTCTGATATCCAGGAAAGAAACAATTCCCTTCTTTGGAGAGAGAAAATATTTTGACACAGACAGGAGATACAATGACTCATTTTGCAAGGTTTACTTAGGCATTCTGCTACATGGGAGGTATCTTAGATGTAAGCAGTTCAAATTATTATTTTCAAGTCATATTTACTGCTGAACTCCTTTCTTGGAGTCCTTGACAGTTCCTGTCAATAATATTGAAACCTAATACTGACAGATCCATTCATTTTAGAGGGTGTGGGAACAGAAAGGTAAAATTATATTAACTCAAGCAACAAAAAGTATATTTTAATAGGTTGTATAATATTACTCTTTTTTAATCATAAATTTAGACATGGAAAATTTTGAGGAACTTACTCTAAACTATCACCTTAAACCAATTTTATTTCTGTACATTGGAGCGATCATTTTGCAGTGATTTCTGCTATATTGTCTCTGTTCCTCTTTCTTACCCTCCCAGCTCTGTTGTGACCTTCCCCACTGAGAATACCTGCATTTCCTCAACTAGCAAAGCCCTAGTTCCTATACCTAACTCTGTCTACCATGAAGTGATTGAAACCCTGGCCTCAATACTTCCTGCTGCCAGGCGCACAGCAGGCACTGGTGCTCAGTGCTCCTTGAGCAGGGCTCTCCTTCTTGTATTTTATCCAAACAGCTGCAGATTTCCAGAGGCATCTTCTCTGCTGCTTGGGAATCTCATACAAAATTGCTATTTCTGAGCCTAGCTCTTCCTCTCAATTGTCACCTTCAAATTATTTAAAAGCTTTAGGCTAAAATTAAACATAAAAAGGGGTGAGGATTTGACTTCCTCTGAATTGCCAGCTCACCTTCAAATTATTTAAAAGCTTTATTCTAAAATTTAATATAAAAAGGGGTGGAAGGCTCTATTTTAATGTAGAATGCTGAAAATTAGTTGTCTCTACTCTCATGGGACACTGCTACAAACTTTAGGTATATTTCTTGAAAGAATACTGCAATTCTGAAAATCAGTTTTGCATATAAAATCAGTAGTTATTATTGTTACCATCTCTTTCTCCCCCCAGTACTACACTTGAAGTAAACTAAAGGAAAGCAATTTACATGATTTTTTAATGTTACTGAGCTTTGGGATGGGTCTCAGATGCCTAGTTTCTGCTGATTGAAATGCAATCTTTTCTCATTTTCCCTCTGAGACCTGGACACTAGCCCAGCCCTGACCAAATCTTCAAGACCTCCTGGAAAACAAAGTGCAACAGGAAATAAAGAGAGGAAAAACAACTACTTTTACAGGACATGAAGAAAGAATGTGAGAGAATATGAGGGGACCCTCGGCAGAGAAATCCTGACAGCACCCACTGCCCCCAGGGGTACCTGAAATATGGTAAGTGCCACAGAATGGAGGCATGGAAAGGTAAGGAGGGTTTTCCAACCAGCAAACCTGGCATGCTCCAGCACAAGACTCATGTTGTCTCACCATGATTGCTTACCTCCACAAGAGAGAAAAATGGTCCCTTGCCTTCTTGTGTTTCATTGCACAGTGTCTAAATACCCTTGCAGTCACTCCGCTTGCTGCTTAGACTTTTTGCCAATTTTGGTGAAATTCTCATGCCATTGAGCTCAACATGAGTCTTGAAAACTGTATCAAATTCTACATATGGTACCTCTGCTGAGTTAGAAATCCAGAAGCTTATAGACTTCACATAAATATTGTTTAGTTCTTTTTGAAATGCTTGCCGTTGGATAAGAAGAAATGAGAAGATTTGCAAAGGCTTTCACCTTGTTTCCGACCACCACATCCCTCACCAGCAGCTTTGAGAATGCCCAGCTCTAACTCCTTATGGTGACTGTCTTACATAGAGTAAAATACCACAGTCCTCCCAGTTTTAAAATAAGACTTTGGGTGTGATACTCTTTCCATCAGTCATGCTTAGTCCAGCTGGTTTGATTAAATTTGTTGCTTAGAGTTTTCCTTCCTGGAGCATGTGATCAGAGATGAACAGTGGCCAGATGGTCTTCTTAAAAATGAGCTATTCATTATCAGATAAATGGTATAATATATGAAAACAAAAGTTTAAAACTCCAGAAAGGACTCAGCATTACTTTCTACCTAGGACTGTAAAGAACTTTCTGAATGCTAACAAACAGGAATAGTTCGTATGCTCAATCGCTTGTATTTTACCTTGCTTTAAAGCAAGCTCTATGGGTTTTTTTCCCAGAATTTCTTACTGCCTACTGGTTATTTCACAGGTTACACCAATTTTGTCACAACAAATTCTAATTCTGAAAATTACAATTATAAAAATATGTGTGTGTTTGCTAAAAATTTGCATTCATGCTTAAATTTACATAACTACACACCCAAGCAGTAACTAGAATTAGAACTTCCATCTGCAGGTGGTCAGGTTTTGGACTGTGAATGCAAGTGAAGAACTAATTACAGAGCCTCTAAATACTGCTACTGTTGATAGGACTTTATGCAGGCATGAGAACTAATTTGTACACTAAGCAAGAAAAAGCATACAGCAACCAGACAGAAAACTTCTTTTATGATACCTGATTGTTTTGCTGTATGTATATCAGCAGACATTTCACAAAATAACCCCCTCTTGGTGTCTTAGAAGTCTGAGGCACTGCTGCCCCTAGACTCCATCTGCCCTGCCTGGTTGGTTCTTAGGACTCCAACCAGCTTTGGGACCTCAGAAGCAATTTATAATGACCTGATATTTTTTAATCCTGAGAACTCTTTTAAAATTCCATGACAGAAAAGGATTTCAAATCCATGTTATCTTAAGATCCTTATTATCTTATTGAAATGTTGTATTTTTCTGTGGTATAGCTTCAGCAATCTCTAATTGAAATTTATTTTTTACATTAACCTTTGATTAACCAATTGCACATTCTTTCATAAACACCAAGGTCAGACTTTTTTTTTCTAACAAGCTCCCACTCAAGCCATCCTTCTCAACATCATCATTACAAACAGAGGGAAAAACCTGTAATATCACAAGCTTTCTATTCTCTCTATATATTGTACATAAACCAGAGAATAGTCTAATCAGGCTTCTGACTTCCAGTAAATTACTTCAGACTTGTTAAAATTTTTTGATACAGTTATGAATAGTTATCTTATGACCCTTGTTCTGTGCTAACCCTAGGCTACAAACAACAGAAATTATCATTAAGTTACCTGTACTAACCTAGAAAGAACACTCAGAATTTAATCCTGGAAAAATGCAGAATTTCATTATTTCCATGTGCTAGTTTATATTTGTTCAAATAATAAAAATACACTCTCTGGCTTCCTGAAAAAAACTACCTTTTAGGAGAAAATAAGCAAGACTTGCAATTAGGGAGGTGGACATTGCAAGGTCTACTTCATGTCCTAATCCAAATGGAGATACAGTGACTCAGATAACATAATGGCAATTTGGGTCCAAAACCTGGGTTTAAAGCAGGTTTCACCTGTCTTATTTGAAATTGCACTACTGAAACTTGATTGAGATAGGTCCCACAAAAGGCTAGAAAGAAGTCTCAGTGCCACACCATGAGAATTCTAGGAATAGAATTTAGGTGAAAATAACTAGTGCAAAAAATGCAAGATTATACACGTAGAAACTAAACATTATTTACATTAATTTACTATATGCATGAGAACCTCTGAGATGTAAACAGGAGAGGGAAAATAAGCTTGTCATGACTAATAATCGGCAGTATAGTGAGCCCGCATGGAAAGGAAAAGTCATCTTAGAAAGGTATTATGTGAAATATTTTGGAAGGTAAGTGTTCCTGAGTTTTATATAAGATACTTTGAGAATTTTCTTTTAAATACTCCATCACAATTTGGGTCACTCATATTCAAGAACAATCACTCTCTATCTGGAGCAAGTAGATGGGAAAGCAACCAATATGATCAGAAGTTTTGACAGTCTGTTTTACAGGTAAGACTAAATGAATGCTTGGCTTCATGAATCTCTTAGAAGAAAGGCCAAGTGGAGATGTGTTTGCTCTATATAAACACATCACAAAGTTAAACATTAGATATAGAAGAGCAGTTTAAGCTGACAGGCAAAGTTCACAAAAGACAAAAAGGGGTGGCGGTGGAATATACTCAGAAAAAGAATTATTAAAAGTTCTTATCTGTCAGATGAGAGCATTTCTGAAACAGTTTTCCAATAGCCATAAAGTAGCAGAAACAAAAAAAGAAAAATTCTCATGGCATTTAAAATAATCAAGTTGTATAAGTTACATGATTGTTGGCACAGAGAGAAAATTAGACCCACTGGCCGTGGAAAATTCAAGCCTGTGTTACCACATTCCCTGTGTTGAGAAATGGACAGTAACTGTCCCTCCTGAGATACTAAAAGTACGTTCCCACCTGCCAGGAGAACTCCACAGCTATCAGGCTTTGTGCAACAGCTGGAGAGCAGGGCAAAGGAATGATCTTTTGGTCTATCTTTTGCAAGCTGTTCTACTCGGCTTGTAATAAGTCCGTAGCTATGGAGTCATGCAGTTCACCCAGGAAAAGCAAATCTTGTTTCACTAGGCTTGAGCAGCTGAACAATCTTCTTAGTCATATGCTTTAGTTATAGGTAGTCCTACGAAGGCTGGGAGTCAGACTCGATGATCCTTATGGGTCCCTTCCAACTTGGGATATTCTGTGGTTTGAATGGGAATAACTGGTACAAGAACCTCCCAACTATTTCTTCCAATAGCACATCTAATAATGTCAGAATCAGACAGACTGCTGTTCAGGAAGTAGTGGACATTGAAATACCTATAGGACTAGATAGACTCAAATAGCAGTTTGGGGTATCTACCTTTGAATTTAGTTTTTTCAAGTGAAACTATGCAGAAAAATGTGCCTTTGCCCAGTTAGGAGACTGCCTTTTAGGTGGAGTACATTTAAGTTAACTAAATCTGATTCTAAAAGGCAGAGTGCTGGAATTTAAGCCAATTTAAATAAGATTTGCTTCAATGATTCTAAGGAAACACGTTTTATACAGAAAGGTTTTCAGCATGATAGATGCAATTTTGCACACATTTTTCTAACCTGTTCAGATTATTGCCTTGCATGTTATCAAGATACCGCAGCATATTGTGTTATCATATTGTCAAGTTAAATAAGAAATATTTTGGTATTTCCCTTTAACAAGTGCACTTCATCTTCATATTTCATTTAGGGAAAAGTGTTAATTGGCCTATGGTCACTGAAATATTTTACAGAAAACAAATTTCTTGCAAAACATCTTTTTTTGGGAACCTCGTTCTAGTGCTTTAAGGATTGCCATTATGTTGAGCATTCAGTGGTAAATGTGTCTCACTGGAAGTGAGAAAGAAAGTCTATAAAGTCAATATACTGTCATGCCAAATATCTTCCCAAAGCAAGATGGGCTGCCAATTCCTCCTAAAGAAATCTCAAAGGGAATTAAATTATACTCTTCACTGCCTAAAAGTCCCTAAACACAGGTTAGAGCAGGTTTTATGAGATGCTGTGCTTGCAACTATATGCAAGTACATCTAAAAGAGCACCTTGCTATGCTTGCAGCTGCCTCACTCTCATCAAATCCACATAGTGAGTACTGACCAGTGACCGAGGTGAAAAAGTTTGCAGCAATAAACTATTAAGTGGCCTTATACAACACATTAAAATCCAAGAAAACTTTGCAGTCACTTCAGTAAAAAATGAATCGGATCTTGTAGGAATAAGGGTAAGGAATAGGGAAATAGGACTGGGGTTTTGGGGTGTGGGTTTTTTCTCTAGTAGGACATTGTAACCTCTGTTTATATGGCAATTATAGAGGAGAGAAAAAAAGACAAATTTCAAACATGTAAAAGACCGATTTAATTCCTGATCAAGCTTGAAGAAATTAAAGGGAAGATTTTGATACATAAAAGCAATAACACATTCTATTAGGACCTATTATATTGTCACTTAAACACTTTTTCCATTTCTTTGTAAGGGAGCAAGAGTGCTTGCATGACTGCCAGTGAATAGTGATGGAACCCTGGACCTTCAAGCTCAAGAGGCCAAGTTCACTTTGTTATTCACTTTGTTGCTTCAAAGCAGGGTGAGATATACCTGTATTATTGCTTTGCCGTGAAGTAATATTCTGTCAAGTGCTAGTTGTTACAAGACCTTGGCCCAAAGCAGCTATTGATCCTTTTTAAATTGAACAAACCATACTGACCTGAACACTCACTGATAATGTCTGGGATGACTAAATACCTTTGCTGATATTCCTTTAATTGTCTTTTTTCTTCCCTGCAAACAACCATTGAGTTTACTCATGAAACAAAAAACAAAAAAACTTAATCAGAAAAAAAAGAATAGGAGATATCTTTGTTTTGGGAAAACACAGGGAAAAAAGATGTCCACATAAAACAAAGTACCCTCCTCTATTGTCCATTGATCTACACACCAGTGTGAATATCCAATAGTTTCCATTTTCAACATCACTGCTACATCCCCAAGTACTATCATTAGTCATGCAGTCTCAGATTCTTGAAAAATTGGCAGTATATTAAGAAAATGTTGTTTAATTCTGTCTAGAGGCTTCATCTCAAGGCAGCAGAAATGTTGGGCACAATTTTCCCACTCTTCAATTCTGTCCACGGCTGCAACAGGGTAAGACAAATAAAAAGATCGTTTCACTAGCTCCACCAGTAGTACTCACATTTGGTGGATTGCCCAGGAAACCTCCCATTGCTTCTTTCTGGAAGATTTTTAAGACCATGGCAGTCTATAGTCACCTGGGGACAGGAGAAGAGACATCTTAAAAGGCTGGGCAGAGGTACAAAGACAGCATATGAAGGACATGAAGCACAAGAGGCCTTTCTCCGTTTTCTGCTTTGAGAGGGATGGTCTTACCCATTTAAATGGTATCTATTTACTCCAGGCACTGATTGCAATGACATCACTAAGAGCAGCCTGGTGGCATATTTAGCCCTATTTTGCCAAGCTTGCATGTCCTGGAATTACATCAATTGTACTATTTTCATGAGGTTAAAGACAATATCTAAGATATTAGCCATATTAAAGGTGATCAGACACAGATCAAAATCAAATGCTTAGCAATTCGCTTGCAGCTCATGTCTCTCTTTTCTTTGAGTCCAATTTTGCAAGAGAATCATTTTATACTTTGAAGAATTCTATCTAAATTACTAGAAATAATTAAATAGAAATATCACAAACTGTTATACAATACAAAGGTGTTAGAATGTAAAGCAAAGCAATTAAGATTTGGTTAAGGATCAGTGCAGCCAAAGTGAGTCAAGTTACTTAAAGACAATCTTCTCAGAACAAAGCTTCTATACAATATTTTTCAAAATTTACAAGTTAAAGATACCTCATAGATGAAATTTTTCAGGTTTTTTAATTAAAATTCATTTTCCCCTTATGTATGCTCAACTGTAAAGTAGATGATTTGGTGATCCTATTACTAAGTGCAATTAAAGCTTTTCAGACAACCACAGTTCTTACTTTCCTTCTGTCTTGGTTTTGTACTTTGCAGTACTAAATTTCTTGTAACATAGACCTTTTCAACATATAACACAAACCATGTAAATTCTTCCTTTCTGATAAACCCATATTCTAATGCAGATATAAATATGTTACAGAGGAAAGATACATAAGGAACTGCCTTTCACTTATAAAGAGATCAATGAAAACCTGTCTGAAATCAAATATGTTTCATGCAGTATAAAGAGGACCCTTTCTTGACCTAAGTGGTTAGCCCAGGGGCTATTGCAGGTAGGAGGTGAAACTCATAATAGTCATATATTTCTCCAGTGTCATCTTGCGTATTTACAAAGAATGCACAAAGTTTGGTCCCACTGAACGCAGGAGAAATCAAACAGCAAGAGATACAGCTCCTTGCCCACAGGGTCAAGACTTTCTAGCTAGCAGTTAGCCCAAAAGATCTTTCTCTAAGCTTTTCACAAGCTACGTTCTCAGTGTTCTCTCTGTGTCCTAAAATGGTGTTTCTCTCCACTTCTCTGCCTGCTCTCTTGTTTCTCTAGGGGACAGATACATTCACTTTTACCAAGCAACATCACCACAGTGTGTCCAAGAAAAACTCTGAAGCTGCCTTTTTACTGGGAGGTCCTAGGTTTTCAAGTGGACGCCTCTACTGTTTCAGTTATCCAATCCCATAGACACTTTAGCTATACACAAATATATTTGTTAGTACTGGCCCTTGGATTGATTAGATTTCAGACAGTTCATAAACACACAAGCCTCTTTCTGCACGAGAAAAGATTCATTTCAATCACACAATGTACTTGAAGAAATTTGAAAAACCACGACTGGATTTTATTACCCTTAGGCAAGTTTGCTGGCATTTAGTTACGTAGTCTCATTGGGTGAATCTTAAAAAGGCTCAACGTACAGCTGGCAGCCCTGGAGCAGAGATAGACATATTTTTAAATCTTCCCAGTATTAAGCATTTCGAAGGAATGATTCCTGACATAATGCAGACAGACGGGAGGTAGTGCCTAAAACTGCAGAGATGCCTTCCAGCGCCTTAGAACTCTGCAGCTCCTGTGCTATCATGCTCCCACCAGAATTTCCCTCCTAAAGCCCTGTACCTGGTTAAGGCAGGTAGTGTGCTGAGGCAACCGGACTACAGCTGCTTTTCCTGAACTAAGTTTTCCCCTTCTAAAACTACCACGAAAATAAACACTATATTTTCAGCAAACATTTACATACAAAACATAAGCTGTATTGATTCTATCTTGGCTATTTCATGTGAAACGTATTGCTCTGGGTCTACAGGCACCGGGACAGAATGCAATTAATTGCTTCACCTCACTTGTGCGTAATTGTGTAACAGAAATTAAGTGTGTAGGCGCCGCTAAAAATGCCTCTTTGTTTTCCTATAGGTATCTGGCTTCTTGACTACCACACAGCATAACTGACATGGACCAGCCAGACACACAATGTGCAGGACAACTACACAGCATGTGATTTTTGTGCTGTTACTCCCAGCTGCCTATTTGCAGCTTTCATTTGCACTGATACTTACTGCTAAACCAGACACTTACGCTTGAAGCAGCATTTTTATGGGCTTTATCTGTGTTACCCTCTGAACCAGAAATCATGCAGAGTTTTTATGCAAAAAGATAATTCTTAGCCTATAGCTAGGAACAGTCATACTAAGATGCACACTCCTAAATATCACTGTTTGTCAATGGTAAGTGACAAAAACATTAAGATAACTGATTTGTACTAGTTTGGCCATAATGATTAATTTCTCGCTTGACAGGACATTGTGATTATAGGGCTAAATGGAGAAGATATTGATTTTTTTTTATTTGACTTCATTTCCTTTAAGCCACATGAGCTTTATTTACCAGGTTTACTTCCCACCATGGGATTTCTTCTGCAGAACATTGTTTTGATGATCACATGACTAGTGAATGACAGCAGGTACCATTAGATAAACAACAAAGTTAATTGTCTTTTAGCATGAGCAAAGACTTCAGGATTTACCCAGTGATGTAAAGTCTATTAAAACAGGATGAATCAAAACACAGAGGTGAATTGCCTTTCACTTTTCCTGTGCAGAATGCTAAAATTATTAGGTTCAAATTAATACCACCCTAATATCTCCTTCAGAGGTATTTCCGTGTACAAGCTGCTCCACAGGAAAACCAATTTAAGGACTTCTTGTCTTCTTCCTCAGTCACAACCACTCTTCTCCTCTCTTGCCCCATGGCACACAGGGTACTCAGGACATGTGGTCCACTGATACTGGAATAACTGCTCTGGAGTTCTGATGTAAACTGCATCAGTAACTGATCTGTGACCAAAAAACCCACCTTTTTCCTGCTCCAACAAGAAAACTAATCCTAATGCAGCCAGATGTGTGATTTGGAAGCAGTGCAAAGGTAGGAATCAGAGGGTCTTAAAGATTGCTCCTAAAACACCTGTATCGAAGATCTAGAGCTTAATTGTCCCCTCTATAGAGCAGCCTTGAGAAATTAAAAGCACTGGCTCTGCTGAGAGCCAAGAGCCGATCTGCAAATAGGAATGGCTTCAGTAAATGGATAAAGACAAATCTTTCCTTTTCTTCTAATAAAAATACTTTTATTAGAGTAGAAATATGTAATTTGCTTTTCCTGTGTTGCTCTGTAGACCTTTATCCTCTACCAACCTCTTGGTTAGTTTTGTGGGCAGGTTTTATTCTGCTTTTACTAAAGGTAACAAATTGGATACTACACACATAGCAAATGTGACAAGTCACATTTAACTCTGCCTAGCTCTCTGCCTGTTCTTCCCCTGCCCTTCATAATATTTGAACCCTATTCTCTGTATTCAGCTATACACGAAAGAGAATGATTGAAGTAATTATGTTCCTTCAAGTATTGTGAAAATCAGCAGTTCGAGGGAAGGGTAGGACATAAACTGCTGTCCTGCTGAGAGAAAGACAAACAGATTTCTGCCCACATACACTCCATTTGGCAGCAGCTTTCTAGCGAGTCAGCAAGTGCATCCTGGCTGGCTGATCAGCACACAGACAGTTTCAGACTAGGTATAGCATTGCTGTCTCTTGCCTGCAAGGGATATCATAGATGACATGAAAGAGAACTGAGCTGGAAAAGGTTATAGACAAAACCCACAGATTATAAGAAAAAAGACTTCATTAGTTCAGCTTTTCATGGAACAGCCAATAATCTTGGACCACGTGAATTACATCATGCAAGCATGTCTCACACAAGAATATATTTTCTAGGAGAATAATTATTTGTCATGGTGAAGTTATGTGGCAGAAAAGAAATGTTAACATTAGGAAGACTGAAACTTTTCAGCCATAGCAAAGTTACATTGTAGAATATGATTAAGTTAGATGCTTTGTCCTGTTTCTCCTGTCTTTTTTTGCCTTTTTTCCTGACTTGGAAAGTTCTGCTCTTTGCTCAGCTGCTGCTGCATTTTTATTCTCTCAGACGTTTTGTAGGTCACAGGGGTATCGTTCTGACTGAGATGTGGTCAGAGAGAATAAGAAAAATCGATTTTGGAAAACCTCTGTTAGCACTCTTTCATGAACATTTTGTTATATCCATTGTGAGCTTTTAAAAGACTGAACCTGTGAATTTGCTATTGCCATGTCTTTGTATGATTTTTGTAGGCTTATAAGCTGAGAAAGAGCAGCACAGCATAGAAAACACCCCAGTCTTCACATGCGCCGGGACAGATTCCCTTTTGTGTTAGTTTGTAATTTAATATTCTGTGCACAGGCATGCAGAATTTCTTGCTGGGCACTGAATTATGCAGAGACCTGTAGATCTGCAAACAGGAAGCTGAGCTTAGAAAGGATAATGTATTGAAAGTGCCAGTGAAAGGCTGTTCTGCTTTCTATGTTCTTTAACTCCCCCTAAAAGTCCTCTGTCCTTTACTAGATCTACGGGAAGATATGTGGTACAGATGTATTGAAAGGTAAAGTTTTTTCAAAGACTTGGAAGCTACTGGTCCTATCTATCTGCCAAGCTTTTATATGGTTCCCTTCACCACAAGACCTTGGAATTTCCACTGATCAGGTCCCTGAAAAATCAATGCAGAAGATGAATTAAGTATATCTGAGTGTTTGTGTGAGACTGAAAAGCCTTTTGATTCACAGTCTCAGCACTGTTTTCTGGTTTTGTTACACAGCAGTAGAGTGGGGGGGGAAAAAAAAGTAAGGGCTTGTGATTAGATAAACTCCTTTTAATTTTTCCATTCTGTCTTAGCCAGATGGAAACACATGGACAATTGGTTTACAGAGATCTTTATCCTCTCTCCTTCATTAGCACCACGGGGAAGTTGCTATAGTGGCTAATGCACTTACTGACATGGTTTCAACAATTTAATCACCCAGAAGCCTCTCTGTAAGGTCAATGTTCTCTACATTTGTTCCAACTCATTTACTGAGTAGAAAGGTGAACTTTTTCATTCCAGGTATGTCATTATGGAAATCATGTTAATGAATCAAGACACTGGAGGGCATATGTATCTCTGTTAGTGCAAGATTAATGGAGACTTTATCAAGGAGGATTCAGTCTTAGATTCTTCTGGTAAATCCAGGTCTGAAGTTTAATTGTACATTAATAGTCTGGACTTTATACTGGCATAGCAGCTTCCATCTCAGACAAACCCAAACCATTGTACAAACGTCAATACAGTACACATAAGGAACAATTCTATTACTGAAACACAACCACCTGAGGGCACAAAAAGTCACAGCACACAGCACCATATAGTAAACTGGGAGGGATGTCGGGACACATGTACTGAGAATCCTATTCCTGACATAAAAAGTTTTTGGTCAACTAATCACAAGTAATTATCTATTTTATATTGTTATATCATACATATATATATATATGATATACTCTATGCTTGCTGTTAAGGTTGCTGGTATAGAATCTCTCTTTATTGTTTATGACTTTAGAGTGAATGAACAACAAAGTTGACACGTCACTATCCACATAATATTCCCTAAAAATAACACAGAAATTATTCTCTGATTCCAGAAAAAGTGATGAAATGTGGTTTGTGATTTAATCAGCTTTCTTGCTTATGAAAGCTTCCAGACATCAAACAGAGGAGCAAGTACAGGGACTGAAAAGAGTACTAATATATAGTAATCTAGAACTAGTGGGAAGTGACATTTCTAATTCTTCCCATACTGCATATCATCACTTGTTTCTTCATGATTCAAAGGCCTAAAGGAGAGAAAAGGAAGCGCAGGTGCACTGAGTATAGAATTTTTTTATAGCTGAAAATGATTGATATTTTTTTTACTTCCAAGGCAGTTTCATGTCATAATATGATTTTGGGCTCTATATCCAGCTCTATTTTAGAGAACAATTTAAATACTTTTGCAATTAAGAGAAAGCTATATTCTAAAAAGACATAGTTTCTCTAATAAAACCTAATCTTACTTTTTATTACTGGAATTCAACACAGCACTATTTTGAATTAACCTTGCTTCTTCCCTTTGCTTTACCACTATATTTAGGAAATTGGTAAAATCAGATTGATGCCTGTTAGAGTTCATGAGTTTAGAAAAAAAAAAAACACTCTGCTGAATTTTTAATTTAAAACCTTTTTGCAACAAAAGATATATAATTAGGTTTATATATGTATTTCTTCTTTTTTTAGTTTAAAAGGGTTGGGAACAGAAAAGGTTTAGAACTTTCATATTTGCTCTACTTTCAAATAGCAAAAACTGATCAGGCAGATCTATATAAAAATGTATGTAACGTGCAAAGCACCGCCCAGATTTCACATTCTCCTCAGATGTATTTATGTATGATTGTAACACTATCTTTGGAGAGAGAGCAAATATTTTGATCTTTTCGTGCAGTACAGCATTATAGTACATCATATGGGTATGTCAGTGGATCTGATGAAAGAAATAGGCAGCCTCCTCTAATAATAATTGTATCAATTTTGTTTCTATATGTTTAAATATATAACTATTCTAGTCGAAGTTCACAACAAAGTGACTCAAATCTTCTAGGTCTGACAGAAGCCTGAATTCACAATAACTACAGCTCTGAAAAATAGAAAGGAAAAAGGCACAAAGTCTACCTTGTTCTGCCATACAAACCTACCTCTGTCCTCTGGGATCAGTGACGAACACTGGGAATATACACGTATTCCAGCCAAGGCTATCCTGAAAAATCAAATGCCAGGAAAACTATTTACCGTTTTAGGACATACTGCATTTCCCACAGAAATACCTTCCCTCATCCCTCTTATGGGAATTCCACCTGATTTTCGCCACAGTAGCAGTAATATACTGACTATTGAAGAACATATATTTTAGCGGGTTGCCAGGACTCGGGATGTACAAGAGCCTCTGCATCTTAAGCAATCACAGATCCTTTGTTCCTGTGCTGAGTTATGTGAATCATGCACATGCAGAAGCAGAATGATCTATTTTTGCCAGGAGGACTCAAGTAATCTAGTTAGTTGCGCATACAGCAGTACAATGAAAAGAAAGAATCCTAGGGTGAATGTCAAAGAAAGGTTAAAGCTGACAAGTCTGACATGCTTTGCACAGAAGGAGTGAAATAGTTTGCTTGAAGTACAGCAAGCTCCTGTTCAATGCCTTTGTCTTTACGTTTGTGATGCTGTGAAAACACAGTTGGGAGGGACTCCTCTCTCCTGTGTATGACATAGGTTCCTATATCTGATACACAGCAGTCAGATCCCTTTATAGACAATGGAGTTAAATAAACATTCTTACATTTTTTCTTTATTTTTTTTTCTTTCCAGTATGAACCTTTTCAGGAGTTAGGTAGCCCATAAAGAATTCTTTAGAGATGGAGGGACTGGAGCGAGAGATGGCACCAGATGTGTTCTCCACGCATTTAGTATTCCTCACCATGTCTCTCTTTTCTGTGATTTTCCCCAGTCTTCCTTACTCCCAAGTAAACATTTAGTAGTTACAAAATAACATGGCAAAGTGTTCTATAACTTAATGAGTTTACTTTTGCAAAAAGAGAAATTGCACCTGGCAGTTAAGATAGCCTCTTGCTCTCACTCTACCTCATACCTTATAGTTATCCAGATCTTGAATTACCTGGAGTTGTGGTAAGAGACAATGGTGAAGGGTGCGAGAATAGAGGCAGAATGTCTTTCTTCTGAATTTAGCAGCCCATAAATTATTATTATTATTAATAATAATAATAACAGCAACAACAATAATAATGATAAGAAGAAGAAGTGAATGCAAAGGAACACAAACTAGTAGCTGCTGGATCACATTTAATCTGTTTCTTGATAATTTGGCAGGGGAGTTAATGGCAAAAAAATATCCATCTGCACTGTTTAAGAACTCCTCTCTTCTGCTTAAATATAAAGTGAGTCACAAATAATCATCATCTATTCTCTGTATGTTTTGTGTTTGTGAAAGTTATGCTTCTTCCTTTCTATTGGTCTTCTGTACCTATTTTCTTCACTGCAAGATAAAGTAACTCTCAGCTGTGCATTGCTGTGATAATTGAAGTAGATTGTGAGTGATTTGATAGATATGACAGAGGTAACCTTCAAATCATTCTCTTTTATGATAGATACAACAAAACTGCTGCACATGCTGCCTTAGCTAGGGGTTATACAAGGGTACACTCCCCCTTGCCAATACGGAGTTCACAGAGTAATGTTTTATCAATGCCCACCTTGCTGCCTAATGTTAGAGATTATCAGAAAGTGCAGAGGTGCAGGGGCCTATCAAAAGGGCCATAGCCCTCCAATGATGGGAAGAGACCAGGACTAATACTGACAGTGTCAGCAAATACAAACCGAGAAAGAGAAATCTGGGTCAGCAGAAGACTAACGTATCCATGCTATTCACAAAGCAGTACTCTGCAGATTGGTACCTGTTGGATATGGGTGTTTAATAAGCCCAAAGAGCAGTGCAGAACAGAAGAGCCTCTGACTGACATCCAGGGATCTTGCTTCTGCTTCTGTACAGAATGAGCTGTGGTACTGCAAAAGACTCAATACAAAAATGCTTTGTTTTGCATGAGGTACTCAGATTCAGCTATAATGGACAAGCAAGAACTCTGGGCATCTTAGTCAAAAAAGAAATCTAATTTCTGGGTTAGAATTAGAGTTCTATATATGAGACAGCAAATGGAGCAAGGAGAAGGAAGGCAGAGAAAAAAAGAGACAGAAGTGATGCCTTCTCGTACATGAATAAAGAACTCACTTCAATCCACTTCTATTCAGGGAGTAAGGAATAGACCATACACAGGTCTGAGAAATTATACAGGGGTCCTTTCCAGGGCTTTTTTGGCAGAGTAGAGCCACAAACTGAGAGTCTTTGTTCTTTTTTTTTTTTTTTCCCCATTTATATTAAATCAGTATATTTCTTCCTAAGAAATATACAGGCTTACCACAACAGTATTTGTTTTACAGCTACTGTTCCACAGATTTACAGCATATGATTGAGTACAACAGCATGAAAGGAGTAAAATTGAGCCTGTACCAAAGTGAATGCACACTTCCCTCCCCTTCTAAAAGAAATCTTCCTATTGTCAGTAATTTATTTATAAGTTTGCAATTCTCACCTGCTTGTTATTCTCATTTGTTTTAATTCAAAACACCAACTTACATGTGGAGGAATGTACTGAAGAGAATCAATTGCTCTCAAAAGTCATCATCAGGATTTTTTTTCCAAACCTAAATCCCACTGCTTTTATTATGGGTCTTTCAATACACAGGTTTGACTCAATGCTTGGCGAATCTCAGTCTCATAGAAAAGTTTTTAAATAATCACAGGAGTCATTAAGTACACAGTTCATAATAAATATGAGATTTAACCTTATAATTTAGGTATTTATAATTTAGATATTTTCTATTTTAGGTATTTTACTATTTTATACGTATTTTCCGTGTTTTTATATAGAAGTAGCTATTAGTAATGATTCTGAAGGGTATAAGACTTGCCACATCTTCAGAGAGCATTTATTTTCCTCTTGCCAATGGTAAAAAAAAAGGTTTTCACAAGGATTTTGAAGAAAAATACAGTTAGTAATTTGTTGTAGTAGCCTTCAAAATTCTCTGTGAATACCTCAGGATGTACAGTCACAAGCTCTTTGTGCCTCAGATCTCCAGAAAAGTACAATTCCATTTCATACATTCATCAGATTTATTTTTTTTTAGTTTCCCCAATTAATTAGTGCTGATTTGAGAAGGGAAATAAAAACATAAACTTGGATATCAAATTATCCTCTCACACACAAAAAAAGGAAGTAGCAGATTATAAGTCCATCACTCCTGAGCACCCAAAACAGATCTGAAGGGAAAAAAAATAGTGAAGTTCCTTGTCAATCTCTTCTTAACAAACCTGTTCCAAGTGGATTCCCACTTGTCAAAAGCATTTCTCTTTTTTTTCATCTTTATTTCCTTCTTTTCAGAACCACTCATTGTTTTCCTTCATCCTACTCTCTTCTCTAAACAGGTTCTAGGCCAATATGTCTCATTCATTTTGAATGGCATCTCTTAGCTTGGACCCCTTCAGTTCTGCTCATCTGCATCCCAGTCCCCCATTACTTCAGTTTGTTGCCATGATGCAGGATGGCATTGAAGCTTTTTGGTCTCCACCATCATCACCTGACTCTGGCCTCTCAGCTGGAAATCATTATTGCTTCTGTATTGAAACACTCATCCCTACAACTCCTCATTCAAGGGAGAGATCCGGTTGCACTTCAGACATGGCATAACTTTGATGAAGGGCAAAGATATTTTCCAAAATCCACGCTGTTATCTAGAGAAAGTGGGAGACAAACCTGAGCAGCACAAAGAAACGTTATAGAAAAGTTTTTTCTCATAGTAGACTTGCTTAGAGCAAGCTCTTTGGCATGGAGATGGTGTCGTCTTCTCTGTTTATGTAAGGATAGTACAATGGGGAGTCAAACTTCACAGGCACCATGGGGCATCAATATGATATAGAAAATCAGCATCTGAAGGAAAGAGAAAGTCTCATGACAGCATGTCTGAGAGTGATTGTCCCCAAATTTAGTCTCAGTCATCAAATCAGTCACCTGCTCCTACTAGTTGATATGTATTGGACTGAAAAGGAAGCATTTTTGTTTCCAAATGAATGTGGATTAAGAAAAGCAGGTGTCTGAGACACTGCAGCTTCCCCTTTTTCCACACTTTTGGCTGTTCATCTCATTTTCATTTCTGACAATTAGCAGAGCTAACCTCTAGTCAGTAATCTTTTTTTTTTTGGTTTTTTCCCCAGTTCATTGTTACAACTGGCACACTACTCATGTTTTCTGTGCCGACCACAAAAGAATTGCTTTGCTTCTTCTCTACCTTGTGCTTTCCCCATTTAAATGATACAGGTTTTTGTACGTTTCCATTGGCCCAGAGTTCCCTTGCTGCTGGCTGTCGCCTTTCCCTGCAGCACTCTGTTTTGTTGCTGTGCCTCCAGAGGTACGGATAGGAGGCTGAGCTCTTTCCAAAGCAACTCAATGAGCTTTGCTGGAGTGAGGCAAAAACAATAGCAATTGGCAGCGAAGGGTAGACAGACTGACAGAGGCTTTTAAATATTATGGTGTTAGAAAGCGTACAAGAATTATAGACAGGAAGAAAATGGAAGAGAGAAAAATACAGGACAGGAGAAAGCAAAGTATAAAAGACAATGAAGTGGTCAAGTGACAACTTCAGCAAGCTAGGAACAGTCTATTGTATTAGTCCCCAGAAACCTGGCTTACGTGTAGACAGACAATAGTGCCTAGAAAATGACAGGACACTTGTTTCCCTTGTTCTGCTTTCATATTCCTCTCTTTGTTCCCTCCTCCTCCTCCTCTCTCTTCTTTCTTCCTTCTAGCTCTTTGAATTACTTCTTTACACGACATATTTTTCAGCTTTTCAGTTTACCTCTCTTAGCCTTTTGCTCCTAAGTTGGAAGCAGAGATGAGGAAGAGGAGAGGAGCTATACCAGCTTTCAATGCTGAGGACAAAAGCTTGGGCTTTGAAGCAGCAATGGAGTAGGAATCAGAGAGAAGAAAGCACTTTGTTTATTCCTCAAGCTCTGATGTTATATTTTGTTAGACTATCTTATTAAACTTCTTAATTTTTTTTAACATGGCACACATTACTTTTCACACACACTTTGCTCATTTCCAGTAGCACAATTATATGCGCGTGACCCTGGCAGCATCAGGTCACTACTGTGCCTTAGTGTTATTACCAGTTCTCACAATCTTATCACCATTCTTGTAATATTTAATGCTTTTCTTGAAGCCCCATCTCTCATATTCATATCATTGCGTGACAATCTCAAGTTATATTCTTTGAAAAATAAATGAAGGGTGGGATTCATCTCACCTAATTTAATATGGGTAGGATGTAGACATCTACATCTCAGCTAACCCCCTAGGCTGACTTTATAGTAGATGAAGAGAATTAGTCAATTTTAAAGCATGGCTCTTCTGATCTATTTTAGAAGTCTATTTTAGGATGAGATATGCTGCACCCAAGAAGTGCTTATTTCTCCCCACTGATCCAGAGGAAACCCAGAATGAATAGCTGAGCTATAGATGATTACATTAGGTCAGATGAATCCTTTTTACCTCTGGGCTTTGCAGAAAAAAATTCAGAACATAATGTCTCATGTGAATGACCTTCTAATTACCATAACATTAATATGCAAATAAGAATAACCCAAATATTTTATTTTAAAGCATATACAATGTGCAAGAATTTCATGTTTCCATTTCTCTGATCTCGCTCACTCACCTTCCAGGGCTTTTTTGTTTTCTGAGGTTCACTGTATTGACTTCTGCAAGGGTATGTGGAAGGCAAGAACATCTTCTTCACAAGGTTATATTATCAAGGACCTTTTCAGTGCAAAGGGAGATAATAAGTAAAGGGGGGAAGGATAGCACAGAAAGACAAACATGGAAGACAAAGGATAATAGAGACAATGGGAAAGACCACAAGTCTCCAGCTACTAGTTACTGGATCATTAAGAAGTTCTAAGCATGAGTTTAGAGAGGGTCAAGCCCATAGTTTTTAACCAACAAAACAGGAGAAACGGGAGTACTCAATATGTTTCTGTGAGAGTATAAAAAATCTACAAAGGAAAGTTCAGGAGAGGGGGATAAGGGAGGAACAAAGAGAAGATTAGACAGAAACAGGCACAAAAGGGGATGGCTGCATATAAATTGTGTCTGGTCAACACAAATGGTGGAAGTCCCAGTGCTTGTGAATCTAGAGAGGTGCATATGTGCTTTCACTAGTGACCTTTGGAAAACTAGAAAATAATTGAGATTTTTATAACTGTCTTAAGAAAGAAAAAATCCCTCCCTCTTCTTTTAGTCAGAGTTTTTTTTTTCTCTTGTTTATGCACTACATCTGGCTGCATTTGACACACCTTGTAATACGTATCCCGAATAGAGCTGTGTGCAACTTGGCAGTTTCACTTCCCAGGGGCTCATGCAATTACAGTCTGTCAAGCATATATCACTTAGCTAAGCAACAACTAAGGAGAGCAATAATAACCTACAAATTTTTCATAGGAAAGCATTACAGAAGGAGAGGCACTATTCCAAATGACAAAAAAAAAAGGGGTATAGCTGCAGGAAGAATAATGAGATAAAATTAAAGAAGGTGTTTGGTTTGATTATTTTGCTAAAGATCGAGGGGGTGTGGGGGGGAAATCATTCTGACTGGGGAATTATTCACCTTGTTACTCCTCTAAGAGAAATATTAGAAGCTCTGCCACCTGGAAAATGCATTGGCAACTGGACAAAGGGGAAAATAAAGAATAATCCATGAGATAAAAAGACAATGAGTTTTGGGGGGAGTTGGATGATTTTTCAGGCATTTTAGAATTGTTTTAGCCTGTGCAGCACATTTTCTGAATGTGCGAGCAGCTTCTCACAATTTATTGAATTTATAATTTTTTTAAACAGAAACCTGGTGGAATAAATATTTTTTAAAAATTGATGGTAAGTAATTTGAGTGTTTTGTTTCTGTTTTAGATTAGGAGGGAGAATTTTAGTTTTGCTACAGAATTAAAATTATTTGGTATGAAAGAGATAGGAAGGGATGTGGGGGTGGAATGTTAATACCATGTTGAATAATAAATATTATTCATGATGAATCGGAAGTGAAGGCTGGACAACAGCATGAGTAGAGGGAGCAACACTGTATTGTGAAGGATCCCCAGAGCAAAGCTGTGGGGAAGAATCTGTCCTCACTATGGACAAAGTCTACATTTCTATTACCATCTTTCAGACTGATGAACAAAAGGGTTCTTACAATTTCGGCACTATTGGTCCAATGCCTCATGGGCAGGGTTGTAAGCAAAGCTCCCATGTCTTCTTATCCACCATCGGGAAAATCTTGGCTTTTTTTGGACAGAAAAGATAATGAAACTATATTATTTGTTGTCTCTGGGTATTCATTTATGGTCTGCCAAATTCTCCACAGATTAAACCAGTCCTATGTTTTCTTATGAGATGGTGTTTGTAGTACAGCTTCACTCTATTTTCTGGCTTCTGAGAAAAACATATATGCACTTGTTTTACATTTCTTATTATTTTTTAGTCTTATTCTTTCTGTATGCTAAACAAATCACTATTCAACAGTTTGACTATGGAGAAAAGAATAAGAAGTCATTGTAGTTTCATGTCAAAATGAAAATAATAAATAGTCTGCAAAGGGCAAAGGTTGACTGTTTCTTGCAGAATCTAATTTGCTAAGCTTTGCAAATTAGACCAAGAAAACTGAATATGTGTGAGGTTTTTACCTCATTCTGTACTCTGCTATTCCATAAATGGTTGCAGGATAAAACTATTCAATTAAGATAAGGTACTGTATATTGTTCAGAAAATATATTATGCCTTTTTGAAAGCAAGTTTCTGTTTTCTCATCTCTTTTTTTGAAGTTTTCTTTCTTATGGAAAAAGTCCCTGCTTTCTGTGTTCTTGTTTAACTCAAAATACTTTTTGTGATCTGAAATAAAAAAAATCTGTGTTAAAAGCATTGTAATACATTAAAATATTATGTATTAGTTTACTAATCCCAGCTTCAACAGTAAGACATGTCGTATTTCTAGTGATGGTCTTAAATACCTGATATGGCTTTTGCTATCTTATTATACAACAAACAGGCATAATTCTGTGGTTTTGTATCTTTACAATTACATAATATATGGTCATATTATTATATCTTATTATAAGATAATAATATAACATTATAACAGAGAAAGAAGACCTGGCAGTTATTACAATGCAGTAATCTATTATGTATTTTTAAAAGCACATGCATCATAAGTGAAGATGAAACCGTGACGCTGTCAGCCGCTTGTAATCATGCATCAGAAGACATTGCAAGATATCTTCTTAGGAACAACTGTTTGGTGAAGAAATAGATGCATTAGCATCTACACATGAGTGGATAGAAAGGACAATAATCTCATCCTAATTTTTTTTTTCTCCACATAACTCCAGAAAATTGACAATCATATTCACATGGTTCCTTTACTCCACCACGACAGCACCAGAGCATGCACCTGCATACATGAATGTGTTCTCACAATACCTCTCAGAGGTTATTGGATACATAAAAAATTAAGCATAATTGCAGAGAAAATAGACAAATTTGTCCCATTCCCAGTAGCAATTCAATTTAAAAAAAAAGAAAACAAACAAGTCCACATTTAGAAAAGAACAGTCCTGGAAGGACTGAGCATCCCTGTGTGAGATTTTCAGATGCTCTTAGAAACCAAAGTGCTTGGGAATAGCACCCATTCATAAACCCATTATGTTAAGGTAAAAAAAATAACAAACACTAGAATAGGAAAAAAGAGTTGCACATAAAATCCTGATTCTGCTGTGGTCATGAGCACCCATGTCAGTTGTTAGATGCACCTGATATATCTACCTGAAACTAGAGTTTACTAGGTGTAGAGTTTACACTAGAGTCCAGCATCTTTTATGTGAAGTCTCAAGCAAGTTTTAACCCTTAGCTAAGAGATTTTATGCTGTTATTGGTGTTTTCCATTAAGCAGAAAATTAACATGTAAAGGAAGTTCCCCTTCCTCTCTTTCCTCTCTCTCTTTCTCTCTTTTTCTCTCTCATTTTTTCCTCTCTCTCTTTTCACTATCTCTTTCTTTTCCTTTCTCTCTTCCCTCTCCCCACCTCCTTTGGCTTTCTCTTTTTTTAAAATGCCAACCACCCCTGAGAGGGATTTGTGCAAACTGTTCTGGGATCATGTTCTTCCTTTCAGGATTACCTGTATCTTCTGCACTGAAAAAGCACAGAATAGGTATAAGGGAAAAAATTGTAGAAGCCAAATGCATGTTTTCTGCCCCCCCCAGCCGAGAACTGACAGTGCTGGGCCACCAGTTCCAGTACTTTGAACCCTGCCTCCTCTTCTACGTAGCAGGACAGCTTCAATAAAAAGAATCCATGCTGGAATCTATCTACAAGCATGTTTCAGTTTCAAAATCTATAGCTTCAGTGATAGTTTACCAATGATTATAGAGGCAATACACACCAAGCCAAATTAGTGCTAATGTTTGGAATGATAAGACTCGTGCAATAAGAACTAAAGTTATTTTGCTCTTGCTGTTACAACCTTCCATTCCTGGGAACAGAGGGAAGACATATGTTGCTTTCCTGATCCAGCATCCCAGAAGCAATATATTCTCTGCTACTAGAGGTTACAATTAACCTGAAAATCGACAGAAGGAAGCCACTAGCTCTCCAGTCAGAAAAGAAATACAGAATTATCCTCCATGAAACAGGAAGGAATCTTCCTCACAAAAAAGCCCATCCTATGCCTATCATTTGATTCTGAAAACTGATGAACATTCCCTACCCTTGGTGAGTTTGAGAGATTGATATGACTGGAAGATATCTATCTTAGTTGTTCAATCATTAATTACCATCTGTTACAAGGCATAATATAATCAGTGGTTTCAGCTTATCTTTCCCACAAAAGAGTGGCTTTGTCTACTTGCTGATGGTATTGGGGAGGACACTGAAGAGGTAAAGATACCTGCTTAGGTGCCTTTAGACTCTCAGATCCTGAGATGGAATCCACTGCCATTTCACAGAATCAGTCTTTCTCACCAATACTGCAGCAACACAAGAAAAATGTTTAAAGCACATTATAGCAATGTTACTGGATAGCATCTACTCAGCTAAATAATGGTGAAATTTAGGTAATATGGTCAAAAAAACTCACTCTCACCATAATTGAGTCCAGTGGGTTTTTTACTAGGCAGAATTCAGCTTGCACTGTCAGAAATGGACATGTAATAAGTTTTTATCCTGAGCAAGCAGCAGCAAACAAAGAAGGTCTGTGATAAAGAATACGCAGGCAGAAACTGAAGTCAGATGCACATGGTCTGCACTGTGCTCTTTTTTCTAAGGCTCCAAGACACATCAAAATTCCTGAAGCACTACAGTGTGTGCAGGACCACCAGAGGCAATGTCTGTGCACAGGTATAAATAAATTCTATGGCATCGCTGCCACAAGAAACAATTGGTGTAGGTAATTTGGCTTACCAATTAGTGTAGGCACCCCACAGAAGTACAGTTTATAATAAGTAATTTAAGCAATCTGCATGTAAAAATTAATGAATAGAAACACATGGAATTGGAATAATTTTTAAGCAAGTGAAGTAAGCCATTTTCTGTGTTGCACAAACATAATAAGGTCATTTAAGAAACAATTACAAGGCACCACAGGGTGAATAAAGTATAAAACTAGAATGACTGATGGCCAATATAATCTTTCTTAGTTCCCATAACTGCCTATGTGTTCTACAAAGTTAAGTAAAGGGGCACATGCAATTTAGTTCCTCCAGTATGATTAGCTATTACTGAGGAAATAGGATGATTCCAGAGCAAGCGTTTTGCTCAAGGAATATAGAATTAAACAATACATTCTTCACACTGCTGGTAGGTTGTTTTAAATCACATAACTTTTTTTAATTTATATTTTGAGAAGATGTTCTTGCTCACTCTAAAATGTCCATCAGCCTTTCAGAATCCATCACAGAGTGCTAACACAGCAGCTGTCATTCAGAACATAATTCTTGACAATTTTCTACCAGATAATTCAACCTACCATGTTATCTTCTCTGAGGGAGTGAAATAGCAACACAACAGGAACTTAAATGGTGGTTTTATCCAGAAGATTATTTTGCTTGTGAAGCAGACGATTTTGAAAGGTTAGAAGTCCTACACATGCTTTACATTCTGTCAACAACGCAGTGTACCGATAAAAGTAAAGGTAAAGCAGGCTTCCCAATTATCATCAAATAGCACAGGATACACTTGTATAATGCTTCCAAAGTCTGCTAATTTTTCTGGCTCCTGGATACTTCTGGCTACACAGTTTTGCTACTTATCGGAGAAGTAAATTATACCTTATCAGTTGCTTGACAAAAAAAATCTTGATTTTACAGTCTATCTGACATAAGAAAGACTTTAAAATTTTTCATATATAACTACTGATATAAATGTTGATTTTATTTTAAACTAGTTAACTCTTAATTAGGGCTTTTACATGAAGAACGATAACCATTTCCCCATTCTACCAGATTTGATGCAATCAAACCACAATTCTTTGTGAAGTAGAAAAAATAGGACAGAAAATGTAAACAGACTTTTATAATAGAACTATTATGACCTTGAGATTCAAATGTGCATATTTAAATAAAAATCACAATTCCATGAAAAATCCAACAGCAGAGTTGGAATGTAGCTGTCTTTTGATACATTAAACCTGGATGACTTATTTTAAATTAATCAAAAATGTAGAACTCAGCAAGAGAATGCTTATTAAAATCCCCCTTATGTGGATATTTCTCATTAACTTTGAAAAGCTGCTTATAGCAAACACTTCTCTAAGCTGAGCACCTTTCCATTTTGTTTGAGTATTGCACTTTGTGGTTTCTTTTACAGAATCTGCAAAAAAACTTTGACATATTTTTTCTACTCCATTGAATGAAGGGACTGTCATAAATAGCATTTCTAACCAAATTTGTAATTTGTTTTCCAACTAGCAGTACAGCCTTCCTCAGCACTGCCTCATAGAGTTAATATCATTTATCTTTACAATATTCTAGTAGGTAACTATATTTTTTTTCCTATTTAAGAATCGAGGCAACAGGAAATGTATGCTCTATCAAGGATCCCACCAAATATCAAAAGCAAGATATCCATGCAGTTACCTAGGTTCCTAGTCAAGATAAAGTCAATAGCCAAAAATATTTGCAAGAAAACTGACAGGTTTTAGCTCTCTGTTTTCCACTGCAACCCATTCTGGTTTAAGGTATTGCCATGGCTACCTCTAGAATTGCATATACCAGATTTCTTTTTTTCTGACATAAACTGCCTGTAGTCCCAGGGAAAAAGAACAAAAATAAAAGGGTTTTCTGTCTCTGATGGTGTAAAAGGAGATATTTTAGCCTGTTTGGAAATTTGGGGCTGTACTCTGAAGCTTAGGCAAGGAGAACCTGTGAAGTGATCAATTTTTCTTTGGGACGTCAATCCTAGAGACATTTTGAAAGGCAAATTAGAATCTAAATAGCTAGTACTGATTTGGGTGAACTTTACTATGATAATTTTGAAATCCAGTGAACTCAGCTCTAGAAATCTCTTGCCAAATACCTTTACCTGCCACTCAGAATGAGTCCTACAGTCTGCCAAGCAACTGTTCCCATAGTAGCCTCAGGGTAATTTACCTGCCACCCTTTGAGCTCAGCTTTCACATCTATTCATTAGCAGAGGAGATTTGCTTCTTAATAAACTTTCTTCAAAGGCTCTAGTCAAAATAAGGACGGAGTTTTCCCTTCATGCTCAGTTTTACCATTTAAGTTTTGAAAAATTGAAACTTTATTTTCTCCTGAATAACTGTAATAATCTGTTGCTGCTGATCTAATTTTCTCTTTGGGGCAGGAATTGCCTGAGAATTATTCTCAAAACCAGACACTCGGCCCAAATGAAAAGCAAACCTGTGAGCACAGCCTGCTTGTGCCTTCCAAATCATGGAAGAGTGCCAGACAGGTTTGTATGCTGCGAGGCACATTGCTTGCACTCGAGTCTGTGTTTCAGATATGTGGATGGCAGTCAAGCAGGACACAGAGCACACTGCATTCAAAACCTCTTCAGGGACAACTCTTTACGAGCAGTACAGACATTTCCAGTGGGTCTCGTCTGACATAAAGCCTAAGCCACTATGGAAACATAAAATGATGGAGAGGTGATAAAACATTTTTTAGATAAAGGGAAAAGTCTATTCAGTCCCACAAACTCTGTAATGACCACTGAGCTGTGCTGTTCAAGAGAAAGAATGCTAAATATAAAAATCAATTGTTTAGCTTTATCAAATGGTGTTAACTAAATGTTTAACAGCTAAGATGTTAACCAAAGGCACAGCCCTCACACATTTTGTAAGATAAATCCAGGGTAATACATTTGCATGTAAAATAGTTTTGCCAAGATTCTGTAAGTATGAGAGAGGACTGTGACCTCTACTCTTGCAGTCTTCAAGCTGCAGGAGGAAAAAAAATCTGTTACACAAAAATACTTACAAGGAAAACATTCAAAAATTTTCTACTTCTTAGGAAGTATTTTCTAGCTTAGTAGTAGAAGTCCTTCAGAAAAAGTATCTGTCTTCGTTGTTTTCCCTGCAATGTGTAGTAAAATGGGACTGAGACCTCTGGCTGTAACTACTACAAACAACAATAATGCCAATGAGAAATTTATTTAAGTCTGCAAACACTTTCTGACTCTCAAGAATGCAGTCTACAGCATGTAAGTATCGAGACTTTCATTACCTAGTCTTAAAAATCATTTATTTGGATGATGTAGTGTTCTGAGGGATCTTATATTCATCTCTTACTGAGCATTGACAGCCACAAAGTTGGAGTATTTCCCTCTCATTTGGTATACTGATGTATAGGCAGTAGACCTGTCTCTGCAAATGTAAGATGTAAGGGTAATAAGAGCCTTTCATAAAACTCAACATATAGGATTAGGGTTGTTCACTGGCACAAACAAATCAAGTAGTTATCTGGAGATCAGGAGTCTCAAGGACCTCATCCATGTTCTGCCATTTGTAAATCGCCTCTTACTCTGGTTTTGGCAGGAAGGCCAAACTGTTCACCTTCAAGATATCTCTTTCCACTGCATTAGAGCTACTGATTCTAGCACCAAAATGAGAGGAAGCAGCAATTCATTACCTTACGTTCTGCTTCTTATGCCTTGGGACCCTGTCAGTCCCAAAGGTGTAGCTCAATATTTTTTATATATTGCCTAATTATTTGAAAGTAATGTGAAATAAAACATTTTGGGGAAGAAAAGAAATACCTATTCACAAAATCAGCATGGGACTAATTCTGAACAAGGAACAAAATCCCATTAAATCAAGGCCTAATAATAGACAAGGCCATCTGAGCTCTGAACAAAAACACATACCAGCATATTTATTTTCCTCCCTCTGGGAAGAGAAGGTTATATTCAGTAGCTAACTTCCAGTAATGCACAGGTGCCCATCATCATTGTACGACTGCTGGTCTGTCTGACAATTAGCCAATACACTGATTTTTATCACTGGCACAACAGGGTCACATTTTCTTTTCCTGCAGAAGCTCTCTTTAAATAGCATCTTTTGGAGACAGCTGAAGTTCATCAGTTGATGACAGGAACTAGACAGTGCCATCTGCCTTAGCAGCAGTTCAGGTAATAGCAAAGAAAAGCTAATTGCCAAATATGAAATGTGCAGGAGTGGAAATTTTTTTTATAACTTCCCATTAAAAGTAGATCTATGTAGCACTACGTGATACTTTCAAGAGGCACTCAAGTCTGCTCTAAAAGAACTTTGCAACTAGTCAAAGTATCTTGTATTGAATATTACCACAGTTTTGTTGGTTTTGATATTTGAAGTAGTCAGAAACCTTTGGTTAATGCTCCACTGCACATAGGTGCAAGCTTTACACCAGCATGATAACTGTACTGAAGTGATGTGTATGTTTTTACTACTTCCCTGGACTAACAGAGGTATCTCCAGGACACTGCAGAGTAGAAGAGGGGTCACTAAACAGGTGCCATGTTCTCAGTTCTCATGTATACCACGTCACATCAAAAGTGCTCAAACTGGAGGAGCAGGAGGTGTCTAGGAAAGGGAGTCTGTGAAGCAGTCACTTTGAGGAACTTGGCAGCCATGACAAGAGGTGGCTGCTGACTCTGGGGTCACACAGGCTAAGACGGGTAGCCCAGAGGCACGGTCCTCTAAGTGCAGGGTAACAGCAAGCTCTCATGGTGGGAGAAAGATCCAGGTGGCCTCACAGAAAAGGGGCAAAACACCTTAATTCCTCCACAGAGCAAGGCTGACAGCTCAGTCTCGCATTTTCCCTTCTGAGGTCATTTTGCAAGTATGGCAAAAGGAGGGGAAGGAACACACTCAAACCATGATGAAAATGACAGTAACACTGCTTCCATTTTCCATTCAACAACCATTTAGTTTAAAAGGTATAAGCATATCTACAGTCAGGGACAATATCCCAAGCCTCCTTCATCCCAGATGGATTTTCTCAGTTCATGGGAACAGATTCAAGCTTTTGAATCTGTTTTGAATCTGGTTTGAATCACACAGTGTTTCCTATGGAACTAAGCTGTGCCAGGGCAGGTTCAGATTAGGTGTTAGGAAAAAAATTTTCACTGAAGGAGTTGTCAGGGCCTGGAACAGGCTGCCCAGGGAGGGGGTTGAGTCACCATTCCTTGATGTGTTTAAAAAAAAGGGTAGATGAGGTACAGAGATGTGGTTTATCACAGGAGTGGTTGCACTCAATGATCTTAAAGGTCTTTTCCAGCCTAGTGATTCTGTGATTCTGTTATTCTATCATCATGGAGATATCTTTCTTTTTTTTCACACAGTATTCCAGGTTCAGCAGGATAAGTTCCTTAGCACCAGGTAGTCTGCAGTGAAAGGTATGAAGTACAAGGTTTGCCTTCTGACAGTGAAATGATCCATACATCTGGACATACTTCCCAAGTATTCGTGTGCTCCACTACATAAGCTAGTATATCAAGAGTAGTGCTGTTTCAAAGGGGGAGAAAAAACAAGATCTAGTCCTTCTGGGTGATTTACCTGTGCTTGAGAAGAGTTTGGACCCACCGGAGCTACAGAGGTCTTGCCAACCTTGCAGCTGTAGCTAGGTGATCACTCAAACCTCAAAGATGTGCCTGCAATTACATGAATTTTAACCCCCCAGTATGTATCACCATGGAAAAAGTAGGAGTTTCAATGTCCTGTGCAGGCTTGTCAATAGTATCCAGGGAGCCAACTGCCTAAATCTGAGGAAGAAAATAGGTAAAAACAGAAGTTTACAGGAGATTATCTTCAAACAAAGAAGGGTTGTTGGAACTATTGCCTATTTCTTAGAGGATACCAGTAGTAAAAACCCGCAGTAAAAATTTAGTGTATAACTCTCAACCTTCTAATCAAGCTCCAGTAGATATTTATACTACTGAGTAAAGCTATGTCGTATTTAGAAGATCTTTTTGCTGGCATGTACACAAAATTTTTTGGACTCCTGAACTGATTAGAATATAATTTCTATATTGGGGATCATTAGAAAAATTAAAACAATGTCTCCTGTAAAATTAAACACAAGCTGCATGGGGAATCTGTACAGCCCTGTTCTCACTTTAGAATTTGGCAATAACACTCAGCCCTTTGGGCCAATATCTGTGTAATCGAGATGTATTATTATTATTTCTGAAGTGTCTATAACACTGGTATCTGCACACAGAAGTTTGCCAAGAATTTGAACTCCCAAAGCAATGCCTTTCAAAAACTGTTCAAAAAATTACCTTTTTTACTACATTCTGAACTGTAGCATACACTTAAAACAGTCACATTCTGAAAGTCTGTATGGACTCCACAAGCAGACATCAAGATGAAAAAGGCATTACTTCATCTTATTGCTAGTTGTGAAAAGACATTCAAACTAATTAAAAACATGAGAATTTTTAAAGAAGAATCATGTTCTGCTCTGCTTCTGAGTCACCAGAGACGAGAACATCCAGTCTTCTGCCCACCAGTTTAAAGTTTGATATCAACAAAGTCTTTGCTCCATCACAGATCTAAAAATTAAAATCTGTCCTGTTCCAGACTACAGTATGCCTGAATTTTTATTGAGCTTTTTTATCTCTTTTTAAAAAATTAGGGGTTTTTTCCTCCACTTTATCATCTGAATCAGAACTGGGGATCTAAGAAAATTCTACCAAACTAGGATCATCCTTAAGACAATATTAATCAAGATTTTCTCCAGATTGGTGAGACCTACAACCTTCAGCCTGATAATGCAGACTGTCTTTGACAGGATTACAGGAACCATGTCTAAATTATGCTTCTCTATGAAGTAGTCTTGGACTTCCACATTCTCTCTGTTCCAAATTCCCATGAGCCAAAAATATTGGATTTGGCAAGTGTGCCATTACACACGGCCTCCAGCTGTTCTATGATAGGTTAGAAAATAAACTGGCCTCCAGCCAGCCCAAGGGATTCATATCAAAAGCTGTGTAGTAAGTACTACATGTGTGAAAATGTAAACATTCACATTTTATTCCCCTTTTCTCAGCAGTCCACAGATAATTTTCATATTACTAATAGAACGGGAAATAATGGCCAGGACTTGAAAAAGAAAAGGATATGTTTAACTCAAGCTGAGAACTATATGAAGTCTTCAAGATTATGCACAGTCTCCTAACAAGCATACATAAAAATTATAGCTATTCCACAGCTTAAGCAATGTATACATAGCCTTCATAGAGAAATAGTAGTTCAGAAGAGACTGAGCATTCGTTAACGGAGGTGTAAGCAGTTATATTTTTTGCTCCAAACATTAACAGTAGTGTAATGGCATTTCTCACTCATTTAAAGCTACACCCACATTACAGGAATTTATGTGTGTTTTGTCATAGGAAATTGAAGTGGGTTGAGTGATATGCTTTACTAACAGGATATATTGTCAGTTTAAAAAACCAAACAAACCAACCAACAAACAAAAAAATTCAACAAAAAAACCCCCACCTTTTAAATCCTTTAAAATAAAAGTGTTCATAATCAGCACTGAAATTAAAATCTATCTATTATCCACTGATCCTTATCACCAAAAGACACTATAAATAGCCCCTAGTAAAAGGCCAAGAACAGTGCTCTCTAGCATGCTGTTTCTGAAGCAGCAAAACCAGTTGTTAGACACAGAAACCATCTGAACAGGACTCACAAGATTAAATTAAAACTAATTTGGTACTTAAACAAAATGTATGGCATCAGTTCTTAAGTGAAATAATAATATAGACTGATAATTGGTATCAGAGAGATGACTAACGGACTAAAAAGTCTATAAAAGTAACTTAGTAATTGCATTAGCACTTTTTGCTAGTAAACCACTGTAAGAATGTACAGTTTCAGTACCTGTAAGGTGCCTTTGAGAAAGAGGAAGAACTGTTCACAAGGGCATGTAGCAGTAGGACAAGGGGTAAGGGTTTTAAACTCAAAAGGGGGAGATTTAGGCTGGGTATTAGGAAAAAGTTCTTCACTATGAGGATGGTAGATCACTGGAACAGGTTGCCCAGAGAGCTGGTGGAGGCCCCATCCCTGGAGATATTCAAGTTCAGGCTTGATGGTGCCCTGAGCAACCTGATCTAGTGAAGATGTCCCTGCTTACTGCAGGGGGGTTGGACTAGCTGACCTGTAAAGGTCCCTTCCAACCTTACACATTCTATGATTCTGTGATTCTGTAAGAATCTAAGCAGGTCTTATTATAGTAGTGATTTTGCTAGAGCTGCGATTCAAAATTGTTACCTACTCAACATGGACCAAGAAAACAATGTACAATGAAGTAACTGCACTTCATAAAATTTTTGACAAATAACAATATTCAGAGTCTGGTATGTGCCTTGAATGTAACTGGTTACATTTCAGGAAGATTAATTTTTTATTAAAAAATCATTTTCTGCTTTTTTTTCCCCTACTGTGAAAATTTCTATACCCTGCTGTTGTGACACAGCTCTTCCTACCAGAGCAAAAATAAAAAGGATTAAGAAAAAAATGACCTGAATAATAATAATTTACATTTCAAATAATAAAAGATGCAATTTGAAAAGTATTTTCATCACAGCTGTCGCTACACAGTCCAGTTGAGATTATGCTAAACCTTGTATTGACAAATGGTGAGATATAGACCTGACTCTAAGAGTTTACAGAATAAATGAGAGGTATTAGGGACTACGCTAAGTCTGTAAGTGGCAGCTGCTAAGTTTCTACCAGAGCTTTCGCTACTGTTGTTAACATCATGCAGAGAGTATTACAGTGGGTTCAAATAGTGTGATGCTGGCAAAAGCAGTCTTAAAATGGATTCCAGGATCTTATGGTATCTAGGATAATTAAGATACATTAAAATAAAAAAAAACAGGAGGAAATAGAGGAGACATGTCTGCCCAACTGGGAGATGTGCATATGCACCACCAGCCCTCTATTTTCACTTTTAACAGTATTTGGGTAGCCAGGGCATTCCCACCACTGCACACTGCCTACAAGCCAGGGGCACCAAGAGACCAGGACACTGCCAAGTGCCACAGAACCCACCCACAGATCAACTCAAACATAGCCTAAGTGACTTCAATGTCAAAAAATGGAGAATAGTTAAGGATTCCTAGCTCCTGGGCAAAGGCTGTACAGATTTATATTGTGAAAGCTGATTGGAATGACAATGAATAATGCAGTTTAGGAGTATCACAGAAGTACGTGGAAGTGAAGGACCTCCTAGCACAATCCGTGTGTTTCCAGATGCCCAAGCAGGCTCTGGCTGCACTTCACAAGAAATGTTATGCTACCTCCCAAACAGATTTATCTTCTGATCAACAATAAAGAATTTGCTTTTCCCAG
Organism: Gallinula chloropus; assembly: GCF_964237585.1. Classification (NCBI taxonomy): domain Eukaryota; kingdom Metazoa; phylum Chordata; class Aves; order Gruiformes; family Rallidae; genus Gallinula; species Gallinula chloropus. Next base: position 9,822,448 of record NC_140092.1, on the reverse strand, counting down.
AAGGCCAGGCAGACTAGAAGTAAAACACCTTTTTGTGTACTCAAAGGTAAAGGAAGCACATGGAGCTTTAGCTGATTAGCGATTACAGGATTAGCCCTTGGAGGAAAAATTCTGTAAGATTTATAATGGGAAAGCACTTTTATAGGCCTTTGTGGACCATCTGGTAGAATTTAACAGAAAATTATGCTTGCATCATAGTATTCTTTGCCAGCACTTTCCATCACATCTAGGGCATTTTCTGTCAAGGATTTCTCCCTACCATTTGCTGACATTAGGATTCCCTGGGTAAAAGAACGAACTCTCATTATAATGGACAACTTCACTCCTTCATTCTATCACTAGAAACTGAGTAGCGACAGCAAAAAAGGACATTTTGGGCCATTTATTGGCAAGACATGATGCAATTGTATTCCTTCCTTAACCTGTAGGGCAAAACACACCCGCACATCAGATATGTCCTACAGCTTCTCTGCTGTCTCCTTTACTAGACCATTGAAAAAAACCCAAAGTCATAGTATTGTCATTACTTGTGTCCATAAGACAGCAGCCTATTGCAAATTAGCTTGTATTTACAGTACCTGAAATTCTGCTGCTTTTTCCTCTCCTTCAAACTCAAGACTTTACTTCTTGCTCCCTGCTTGAGACCAGTTTCTCATAGGAGACCAAGTTTGGCACAGCAGTGCAGTAAAAAAGGCATCATGATAGATTCTCCATGACGTAAATTAGAGTGCTGCAGTCCAATCACATCCCCATCAAGGTCCTCAAACAAAACCTCCCACTGTGATAGAAGCTATTGGATTTCCATCTGTGTGTCTCTTGCTGTTGGTGGCTATTGTTTAAGTAAACATTGGTTTGTATTACTTTCTCCTTTTTTTATTCAATACATGTTGATGCCTGGTTAAAAGGAAAGAAAATTGCAGTATTAAAAGACTAGTATTTTCAGTGTCTTGTGATGTAAATTGCTAATTTAAAACCCAAAATATTGTTAAAGTGTCTTTATTTAATAGCAGACGATTGCAAGCTGTAATTTGCAAGCTGTAGTTGCAGATGGCAATGTTTTTCTCTCTTTTCAGCAGTACAGTACAGTATTTACTGCAGTGATCTGCAGACAATGACATACCAACTGCGAAAGAAATGCTCAGGGGTAATACAAACTATCAGGATTCCCACGAGGTCCAGCGTATGAGGTACTTGCCACCAAAGCATGAAATTTAAATGCCAATTAAAATGTTAAAATCTCTTACCTGGTCTCAAACAACAACTTTGCAATATACATTTTTAGTACTTTCGATTGCCAAGTATGTTTCTAATACAAAACAACACCACTTGTTTTCTTTCCTGATTTTTAGTCCCTTTGGATTGAATGCATGTATTTTCCAATTCAGACCTGGGGGCCCAAGTCTGGGTTTAAAACTGACAGCTACCATCTGGACCACACTAGCAGAAATGGTTGTGTGTGATCTGGAACATGTCTAGCATGCCATTCCATTTCTTGTACATAAGGACATGCCAAAATACCAAGCATGTAGCTTCTCTTGCACATAATAAACAAAATCTTTGCCTTTTAATTCATTTTGTTTAACAGCTCATTAATGTTTATTTTTCAAGAGAAAAATTATTAACATTGTCTATTTAACGGCATTGTATAAAACATTAAAATACTGTATTCTGTAGTGCCATCTAGGGGATATAAAACCTGGAATAGAGTGCTCATCTGATAAAGAAACAATAAACACGAAGAGTCAGCTAGGATTGCCAGGGCAATTTTTTATGTATATCTAGTGTTTTGAATTACTTTTTTCCTGTTACAATAGGAATATTTGAACAAGGTCACGAGTATAGTGTCATATCTGTAGAATCCATAAATAGGAGAAGACATATTGTGCTATACTTCTGCTTTATAGCCCAATAATTCACAAAAGCAATCTTAAAAAAAATACCCCCAATAAAATCAGTGTCATGCTCTGAAACAGGATTTCAAAAATATTTCTAGCCCTAGTTCAGTTACCAGGAAATATATAGGATTTGTGTGCACTAAAGATATTTATAAAAAGATTAGACATGTTATTTTATGAAATTACAGGAAACTAGAATAAAATAGGAGAGCTACCAGCACTTTCTTCAATACACATCTTCATTTGGATTTTTTTTATCATAAGTTTCCTGAACCAGATATCACTACATAGTAATTTCTAATGCATCACCAAGTAAATTGTTCGAAATTATTAATTTTGTATCATATTGATATCCGAAATGAACTACAAGCTTATGATCACATTTGCATTCTTTGTTCTTAAAGAAACCAAGAAAACAAGTTTGCACAGTAAAAATTGTTCAAAAGGGAAATGCAAAAATCAGGATATAAAAACCAGAAAACTACAAGCCTACCTTCACTCAGACCACCAAGATGGCTCATTAGTTCATACCAACACATAAAAAGAGATATCTTTGGATCATCAACAGTAATCAGCTGCCAAAACATCATTGCAGTTGGTGGATAATTTAAACAGGTAGGGAATTTGGCTACACACCCAGATGATCTTGCATCTTTTCATAGTCCTAGTAACAGATTTATTTCCAACAGGAAACCAATCACTACTTTGCTTTTGAATTGCCAGCCTCACATTTTGGCATTTTTATCTGGAAACCATGCACATTAAACATTTACAATGATGTGCTGAAAACTATTTGTTCATAAGGGTGAAGTTTGAAAAGCAGCTAAAAAGTGTCCTAAGAACACATAGGCATGCCTTTTATTTGGAGCTATTTTTAGGCAGTTGTCAGCCTTTGATCCTGAGAGTAGCTTCCATATTCAGCTGATCGCCCCCAGCTCTCCCATCCTCTCACCCCAGGCTGTCGTCTAGATGCATTATCCTTCACATCCTCCCGTCACCCACTCTACACTTTATAAAAATACATTCCTTCCTTCTCACCTCCCTAGCCCATGTTCCATATCTTCCCCACACTTTTTACTACATCTCACCAACCCAATGCTACACTCCATGCCTGACAAAGCCTCTACCCTGTGCTCCCACTTGGAAAGATAATTCCCAGCTCTCATGGCTAGATATGTGCCAGATCCCACACAAAACTCAACAATACAAGCCCGGAGTGTGCCAAGTCCCTTCCTCCTCCTCAGCTGGTAGAGACAGGAGGTCATTAGTGCAGGTACACACACAACACTTTCTAGATCCACAAGAATCCACATATTTGCAGATCTCTCGGGTACTAGCATAGTACCTCTGTCTGTTCAGCACCCCTTACCCACATTCTGAGTTGCCTTACCCGTCTCACAGATCACTCAATCTCCAGCTACTCCAGTGTGATGCTCACCAGCAATCGCACACACATTCACCCTTCAGGTACTCCACATTGCTAATTCCCTCTGGGCATACCAGCACAGATCCTCCACCCACCTAATACCTCCACAAAAACCCAAGCCCCCTTCCCCACTGTCCGGGCCAACTTGAGGTTTGCTGTCAAACACACATGCACCCCTCCACACTCGCCTTGTTTGAAGAAGATACGAACAGCCACACTAGGCACATGGGCTGTGTGGTCCTGCTCCAGTCACCAGTGCTCAGCCCCTCACTTGTCTCAGCCACCAGCCCACCCCAGTAGCTGGGAACACACACTATTCCCACCCCACTGGATGGAAGTGAAAGACCCCCACTCATTCCAGTGACTCCAGTAACTGGACCTTCTGCTGACTCCACAGGTCACAGGAACCGACCCCTGCTCTGGCTCCAGCAGCTAGCTCACATACCCACTTACAAACACGACCTGTCTCACCAGTAATTGTGTGAGGATACACAGAGAGGTAGTTTACAAAGGTTGAGCAGATAGACATAAGATAGGACAGACCAAGGTGATCAGGTCAGGGAAGCATATTGACCAGCCCTATTTTACAAGAGGCCAGTATCCTTTACACCATTTTCTGTCTACCCATCTCTGTTCCTCCCTACTCCCCTTCCTTGCATGTCTCCATGGGTTTGTACAGCTTCTATCCATTCCCGGTCCAGGGTCCTCCTGGTTTACAATTTTATCAACTCAAAAGTCCAGTGTGATCCTCCTGAAAGTGACATGTCTGGTTTCTTGATAGACCATCAAACAGTGTGAGTAGAGAGGTTTCTTTCTTGTCATTGTCTCCAAGTTTGCTTTGTCAGGTCCATGTCTTGGTATATTTTTGTGTCTGGCTTCCAACTTTTTCCTTGGATTACCAACTGACAGAGTCCTTTTTCAGGTCCACAGATAATCTCACTGAAATAAAGATTCTCGCATTCTTACAGACACTTATCGATTAGTTTGACTGACCAGCTTTGGTTCCCATCATCACATCACTTTTGTCAGTCAGGTTTGTGTCCCTCTATACTCTGGTTTATGGCTTCCTCCTTTTCCTATTATCCCTTGTCATATTGAAAATATCCTTGACCAGATACCTTTAAACCAGCAAACTCTCTCCTGCCACACACCCTTGCAGATTCTGTCACCTTGTGAAAAGGCATACCAGAGGTTTTGCCTTCCCTATACTGTTTGAAATTACTGTCCCACCTGCCTTGTTCTCTTCACTTCCTTTGTGGAACTGCTTTCACACTTGATTCATAGCTTATTGTTTTCTTTACATCAGTGCTGACCATACATGGGGAAGTTCTAATGAACAAAGGAAGGATCTTCTTCTTCTTCCTTTTTCCCCCCACCCCAATAAGCACAGAACGACTATGAAGAATAAAGCATAAAACCAGAAAAACAGTTAATGTATTAGAGACTCTCCAGGGTACAGGATTGGGATTGTCTTGAATGAAATAAAGTTTGAAGCAGTGTTGATATAGGCAAGGAGACAAAATACTGGCTTTACCACAACAATTATTTTTGAGGATAACAATCTGTTCGCATGAAGCACCATCTATATTTAAAACAAGAAGTCACAGGCGATCAGGGGAATTACAAAGCAATGAGACTTATGTGGTTTCAGGAAAGTAATGAAGAGCCTAATTAAGGACAAAACCATATAAAAGCAGAAGTAAAGTTTGATGAGGAAAAAAACCACAGCAAAGCTTCCAGGAGGGAAAGGCACTTTTTCCTGCCCTGATATGTATCTTTGAGGAACTGAACACTCAAACAAGATTTTGTTGGCCAAACTCAGAGACAAACTTGCAAAAAGGCAACTAATCTGTATAAAGGGCAACTTTTACTTCATAGCAGTACATGGCAATGTACGCAAACAGTTATCTGATAATCTGGAAAATTAGACCTTATTATACTCCACCATAACTGGATTGAGTACTCAGAATCTGATATATCTGTAATAAAGTAGGAATTAAAGGTGATTCTAATGGACTTGTTATACTTTGCATGAAAAAAATGACAGTTAAGGTATCTATAACAGTATGTAACAGCTATAATATCCCCATAGGAATAGAGTCATGCATTATACATTATAATTTCATCTTTCCTGTATGGGATAGGGGTATAGTGGAGCTATGTGTCTCGTCTAATGTCACAATAAATAAGTGTCAGTCTGGGAATAGCACCTGGGTATTCAGATAACCTGTAAGTGTATTTTTTACTTTTTGTTACTGCTCTATACCAATAGTCAAAATGTGAGAAGTGAGGCTGGAAACTGACTGGAGTTTTCAGCCTTTTCCCAGAGGACACTGTAAGAGATCTCACAGGGATCTATCTAGATTGACTAACGGAATGCTCTCAAAATATGCCAGGGAATAAAGGCAGAGCATAGTTTTGATGGACAATCAAGGGACCAGAATTGTGCAGGCAGTTTAGACACATACACTGAATTGTCTGCTCCTAACTACAGGAAGACCAAGGCAAAAGCTATGCCCAAGAATATATTGCTGTTCAATAACAGCAGTGTAGAATATCCATTTTGAGATCGTTCCTTTGTTTCTTTAATTAAAATTTTCCTTTTTCCAACCAGAAATTTCTGTTAATAAGATTTCTAGCAAGCTTAATCAGTAGTTCAGGGGCAACCATAATGTCAGGAACTCATTCACAATGCAAGGCATCCTTGCTCAACGGGAAATCTCCTGAAGGCTCATCAACATTGATTACTGTCCCTTGATGCTCGGGATATCAGTGCAAAGGAAATGCAGACAGAAGTCAAAGTGATGTTCTCTTCCATCCTTATGCTCAATGGGTAAGATTCAGAGAGGAACAGACATATGTGACAGAAGAACAGCTGGATGCATACCTGAATCTAGTTAGGCTTTGTTTCTTCTCTTCAGAGTGCAATAGGAGACAGACATGGTGACCTATTGAGGTGAGCTTTGAAGTATGGGTGTCTATGCCCAGAGATAAATTAGAAAACTGTATATATGGAGAACAACTGCTTGGGAGAAGGCTGCAAGGGCACATTGATGCTTCACGTGCTGCCTTACTAATGCTCACAGCTTAGGCAAGAAACAAGACGTAGAGCCAAAGTTTTCTTGGCAGAGGTAAAAAATAGCACAAGATGCAACAGCCAGAAGTTGCAGCTTAGGAGATTCAGCCTGGAGTTCTAAAGCATTTGTCACTGGGAGAGCAGTGCAACACCTCTTCCTAGGAAGGTCATGGAGCTTCCTTCCCTAGCAGGTTCAGATATTTGGCTAAGAAAACCTACTGCTAAGCCTGTTGACAATAATCCTTCTTGGAGCTGGAGAGTGGACTAGAGGGCTTCCAGGTGTTCTTTCCAATCAACACTTCTAAGATCCTGTGACACATCTAATGTGCTCCAGTAGATAGATAATTTGAATTTAGTCTATGGGACAGGATGAAAGTTCATCTGAAGATAAATTCACCCAAACTAAATAGTATGAACTCAGCATTGTTGCACTCTACAAATCTGCTCCTACTGTGTTGCACAGCTTACTAAAATAGGCGTAGCCAAAGAAGACAGTTTTAATACCTGTAGGAACTTAAAGGCTACTGATACAAACCCAGTATGATTTTCAAGAATTTCAATACCCACCTCTGTTTCTTCTAATACAAAGCTGAATGCTTCTGAAAAATCCCCTTTGACATCTATTTGAATCTTCAGGCACCTTTTAAAATTTAGCCCTAAATTCTCTAAGCTCCTTTGGAAAATCCCAGCCTTTATCCTTTTAGGAATGAAAAGAATGAACTGCACAATTTGAAGTTAAGAAAAAGTAATAACTCATGCACATAGTATCAGCAAATTAACTACAAGTATGTGCTTAACATTCTTCAAGAGAAAAGCCCTGCAAGAGATAGGACACATCAGAAAGCTTATAAAGCAAGATAACAATTATTTTCAATATAATTCTTCTAACCTGATTCTGAAGGCCTCATTTTAAATTATTTAATGGTTTTGATCAGGCCACGGTGGTTTTTTTCATCATTCATTTCGCTGACTAACGTAAGAAACATAATTATCCATCAATTTTATAAAGTTTGCATTTCATCACATTTTTAATATTACGGAATTAATCATGCAGGAAACTCAAGCGCAGAGAATAGAAAGGATCATATTCAATGAATGAAAAAACAAGGAGAAAAATGCCAAACATTTTTTAAGTAAAATGGCAAGCTAGCAAGACTTCATGAAAAAGCTGTTACCGGTTTGATTTCTTATTTCTACCAAATAGAATGAATGAAACTTTAAAAACAACATTCATAAAGATATGAGGAAAAAATATAATAGTACTACTTTAGAGATGTACTGCATCTTTCATCAAAGATCTATGATCTTTGCAACCATTAACTTGCACTAGCTATGCAACTCCTCTAAGAGATGCTTGTCAAACAGAACTGGGTAAAATGAGGCAAGAAGTAAAAGTAAATATTCTGCTGCACACTGCTACATTTTTATTTCAAATAATTCTTTTGCTAGTTTGTTTAAGAAAAGTTAATCCCTAATTTTTTACTTTTTTTTAACTTCACCCAAAGCCTGGCAACATCCCCAGAGGAAGAAACACACCAATTTTACATGAAGATGGATCAGCCAGACTCTTTTAGGTGAAGAAGGACCAGGATGGATTTGTGTAGCACACTACACTGCCTAATAAACTAGCAGCAGAAGCAAAGAGCTGACATGTATAAGAAGTATTTGTGATTCAGTTGTCAGGTTAGAAAACAGCAGGTTGCCTGTTCAATCCATGCTATAGATAACCTTCCCTGTGAGATAGTCACAGCCTTGACTTCTATCACACTATTAGCAGTCTCTTAGGATCAGAAATATCGCTGGTGACACTTGTCATCTAATCCTTTCATTATGAGTTGGTGTATGATCAGCAAGAGAGAATTAGTGAAGTTGTATTTCTCTAAAGTTATCTCTTTCGAAATGACTGATTTAATACTAAACTTCAGTTTATCAGTTCATAACTTTGTCCTTTGCAAAAAGAATATGATACCCTATTAATATTTTCATCTTTTGACACATTGCACATCCCCACTGTAATGAGACAATTAGAAAGGCAATTGCTAATCTGCCTCAGCATCAAAACAACTGAATGCTTAAAGCCCGGTATTGAGCAGCCAGCTTGGGACTCATGCCCCTTGGCTTTTTTCCCCATGGTGCAAGTCAGACCCTTGGATAGGTGAAAGAGTCATTATTACAACAGGTCAAGAGAGTACAGAAACCATCAGTGAATTAAAGATCTGGAAGCATGGTAAGGGATACGTAGAACACCTATTTGCTGAGTTCAGCAGCACTTAAATTATACATCACTTATGTGACTTTTCTTTCACAGGAAGCATAATGTTTCAATATCTTTCTCATCGCCTGGCTGTCCTACACATATTTAACTCTTTACACCAGCCTGTATGCCAGTTCTCTGCATCATCCCATCTGTGTGCTATTCTTCAAGACACCCTCAGCTTCTCCATTTCATGATGCATCATCAGAACAGGCATCATCTAACTGGCATGAAACTGAGAGCAACAGCCCTCTGACATGGGATCCCACATGGCATAGTTGCTACTGAAATGAGTGAGAAGCAGGAAGAGAGTGACCCTGCATCTGGGGCCAGCTGCAGGGCAGTCATTCTGAATCTTGCCAGGGCTAAGCTCTTTGATATACAACTGTATACCAATGCCAAATGGTTGTTTATTTCAGAGGTGGTTACCCTCCTTTTCAGCACTCTCTGGGTCTGGTACATGCAGGCTCCATGGCAGTTGTCATCTCTTACGGCTGTTCATCACTTCCATTTCGACAGGTTCTACTCACTTAGGAGTTATTACACAGGGAAGAAGAGACAATAAACAAAATGGGCCAAATCACTCAAGTCAGTGCAGAGGATAATAACATATTCAGGGAACACCAGCCAGTGGAGAGAAGGGAAAAAATTACAAAAAAGAAAAAGAAAAAAGAAAACTCCCTTGATCTCTTTTCATGCTCTTTACCATTTCCTACTATTACAGTACTTATTTTTCTGTTGAATTTTGAACTCAGAAGCAGCACCTGTGTTCCTGAAGTGATTTTCCTTTCATTGTCTGTTGCCCCCTTTGTTTCTTCTTTCTCACATTTTTGCCCAGGCCTTTTTTCCCCCCTGTCATTCATTCACACAGTCCTCATTTTAGCTATTTGTTTGACTTTTCAATACCCCTTCTCAATAGTGTGTCCCCTTTTCACCTATGCAGATCTCTCTGCCTGTTGTTAGTCAATATAGAAAATCTGTCTTACATGATATGTTGTAAAAACTTAGGACACTAAACAGAGGCACATCTGTGTAAAACCATAATTACATAGATATGTATGTGATCAGCTGGATCCTTCTATTTAATTTCCTCCCTAGGCAAATGAGATGATGTGACTTCATTTCATGCATTGTCTAAAAAATACAAAATTACCTTACTATGAAAAAAGAGCAACAATACAAAAGGAGTAAATGGCACCCAAAAAACGAAAATCTACTGAGCATGCTGATGCTGTCTTTGGTTCTTGAAGTTAAAACATACCATCAGTATCCCTAAATAAATAAGCTAAGTAATCATATTTCTACAAACATTTTTCTTAGGTATGCGAAAGATAATAATTCTGTTGCCTTACCCTAGTACAGATTACCTACCTAATGCTCTGTTTATAATGGGTAAAGCTCAGGAAGGATTTTTAACCACTAAGCTATGACATTGGTCCTTGAGGAAGGCAAGAAAATAGAAAAAGGAATTCTAAAAGCATAATGTATATTCTATGCCATGAGATAGTAAGCTATTAATTGTACTTGTCATAAATTTAATAAAAGAAACTATAATTAAAATCTGTCAAGATGCTGAGCAATTCACAAAATTAAATGCTAACTATCCTCTAAAGCAGCACACTAGAGGACCTACATGCATTTCATGAAACTGTTGAAAGTTCCCGAAAGCTGAACAAACTATCTGCGCAGATGCCAACATTTCTTCAGGATACTAAATTAATTTGTTTAGGATCAGCCACTTCCATGTTTTTTTAGGAATGTTCCAACAATTTTTTTAGGCACAGATTACTTAAAAATGTTTAATTGATGCTGTGTTACGTTCAGAGTGCTGCTGGCAGATGCAGAATTATAATACAGCTAAAATGTACCAAACAGAAAGTCTAGATCCAAATGAGCCGAGGTCATAGCTGGATGCTTGAAATTAATCTTAAAGCCCCCTCTTCCATACCACCAGTCTCCCATTCCCATATTCTCTTTTCTTCTTTACAGGACCATGGATCTGTGTGACTATGTTTATATCAGGAAGGGGAATTTTAAAATACACAGATACTGAGCTTCTTGATAGCTGCGTCAATTCCCTACTTCAGTCCAGTGAGCAGCTTCAAAAGCCCAAGTACCAACACAACCATGAGCGCAGCATGGGGATTCTCCTGATGGTCACTGAACTGTCTTAGAAGAGAGGCGATGTGAATTTGTATCCCAACATTAGAGGGATTAGCTATGAGGTTGTAAGACAGATATAAACTCCTCCAATTGTGTTTTTGAGCCAGATACACCTTTCCTTGCATGCAATACGACATCGATCTAATCGGCAAGCCCTGTGTGACTTTAGGTGAGAAAGGAGTGCTAAATCCCAAAGTAGGTATCCTAAACCAGAATACAGACTGTTCCTTGTACGGCGTGCTTCATGCGGCAACTGAAGGCACACAGCAGGGAGCAAAGGAGAACCAGCAAGAGCAGATGTGAATATTAAGCACAAACTGAAACTTGAAGGAATAAAAAAGAGTGAGAAAAAGGCAAAGACGAAAATGGCACCTGTGACCTGAATCATACTTTACTCTTTTAGACACTGATGCTTTCCTTCATAGGCGCCTCTGTTATTCTGCTTCTAACTCCTACTCTCTAATAAACCTGTTGTTTTCTCTCCCTTGCTTCCCCCCAGTACAAAACAGGGAAAATACCACAGGCATTTCCATGTTCAAGATTCACATGAACTCACCTTCAGATAAATATTTAGCAAAACAGAGAAGTTTGCTTCAGAAACTTGCTCAAGGAGTTTAGCATTCGTATTTCACCTACAGCAAAATTATCTGCTATGGAACATGTTCTGTTCTCCTAGAAGCTAATTTGTATCTTCTTTATTATTGAGATAGAAGGAAATATCACCATGCCAACTATATAGATGATAATATATTAATTTTTCTCCCCAACCAAAATCCAACAACTAGAGCCTAACAGTAAAAGCCAGCAAATGTGACCTTTTTGGCAAAAATTCTGGTGGTGTTTATAGTCATTTTAATTATACTATTTCTTCTGCAATCATGGAAATCCAATTTTACCCTTTCTACACTGTGTGACTGGTCAACTACCATACTCTGTTTCTTACGTTCTCTGACTGATTGAATAACCAGTGAATAGCAGACAGTTTTGATCATGCAAAAATGCTCTTGTTCTAATCCAAATATGAGAAATTCCCAGGTGTTTATGCAATCAAAATCCATTAGTGCTAACTTAGATCAACAGCTATGAAAGAGTGATGCAGATGTCGTCAAAGCAAACAGCTGATCACAGGTCATCACTTAGAATTCATGAACATACTGTTAGAGGTATTTCAGCACTCCTGGCAAGATGTATGTCAGACAGAATTGGATAATCCAGAAAACAAACAAGATACGTACTCTGCACCACTGTACTTGATGGGTGCATTAGCACTATAGAATTTCAAACATAAAGCAAAAACACCAAGATGGAGACAGAAGTCAAAACTACTTGGCCACTAGACTGAGATTCAGTAGTGATTTCAGGAAGAAAAATGCTGTTTCTTTCTGTTATAAAGAATAATTATATTTACCTTACAGAGAAAAGAATAAACTCTTGTGAGTAGTTAGTTAGGGCAGCTAGCATTTTTGCTGCTCTACAGAAAGGCCAGGATAGACATTCATAACACTTTGTTCTTGGAGAGATAGTTAATGAGAGAGCATCTAGCTGCAGACCTTGTGAGAATATTCAGCACAAAGCACATGCTTTAAATTTAACATCCTAGGCACAAGCAAACAAACCCTTTTATTTCTGGCAGTATATATGGCTTCTCAGAAGGCACTTATTTCTTGCATTCTGTAATATGCAGTTATTTCTTCTCAGGGAAACCCTCACCAAAGTTACACAGGTTGCCTAATATTTTGTCATTGGCTATTTGTTCTGATGTGGACTATCAGCCTTCTCCCTGGCTGTAAATGTCAACCCAAGCAATCCCAGCAACACCATTACAGGCAGAAAATCATTAGCAGAACTAAATTTGGCAATCTTATCACCTTACTCAACCCTTTCAGCACCCTCAGGTGAATCTAATCCAGTCCAAGGTTTTGTATATTTATATTCTCTAATCAGTTCCTAATGCATTGTTCCCCTGTTCTTCCTCCCCATCTCCAGCTGTGGTGGTACCGAAAATTTTGCTTGCGAAGGAAGAAGCAAAAAAGGCAGGGAGCCATTCAGGCTTTTCTGTACCGTCTGTTTCTCCTACACTCATCAGTGGACCCACATTTTCCCTGAACTTCCCACTGATTCTAGCATATTTTCCCGTTACCCCTTATGTTCCTCAGTACTTTTATCTGCAGCTGGGATTTGGTCTTTCTGATTTGGCTCCAAATGCTCAAGCAATTCTGTTTGTATTCCTCCTTTGTTGCCTAGTTTCTACTTCTTGTGTGTTCTTGTGTTTCAGTTCATCCAGAAGCACCCTGCCTAGCCAACCTACTCTTCTGCCAGCATTTCTCATCTTCCGGCACAAATGGAAGAGTTCGTTTCTGAAGTCTCAGTATGTTTCCTTTAAAACACAACCGGTTTTGCTTATGCCCTTTTTCCCTCATGGTAGCTTCCAGAGGGAATTCTGCATAACAAATTGAAATTCAAGCAAAGAAATTGTCTAAACAGATTTAAATCTGCTTTCCTAAAGGCCAGACTCCTGACTCTGCCATATATCTTTCCAGCTGTCCTTTAGACTCTTACCTCAGTCATCTGTGAACAGCAGATCATCTACACCATTATAATGTTAGACCACTCTAGTATTTGCACTGGGAAATAGCCAGAGTATGCAGAGTAGTAACTGCTTGGACATTATTCCAGAAAATGTCTGAATGGTTAAAATCCCACACAAAAATGAGGATGCACAAGCAGCAACCTCCAATTATTTTTTATTTTTTATAAATCTCCATCTTCCCTTGGCCACGTGGCCTGTAGCACACCCACAGCACAACATCCCCAACATCACTTCTCAAAAGGTTTTGACAAACACATTTCCAGTTTCATGAGAGAACACATAGAACATAGAGACCTTATCTTCTTCTTTTTCTAATTTTCCTGGATAAGCTGTAACTCCCATGACACTGTCCAAATTTTGCATGGAATCAAATGGAATCTTTGTGATTTTGGTCTTATCATGGGCTTATGGAGGTGCTTGGTCTTTCAGGCCTTTCTTGTTAACCAAGCTTTGCATACTAGTGAACAGGCCAGGTATTGGCTTATTTACAATTTCCCTTCCTACAAACAGTTTTGTTCCCAGTTATGTCGATTCCCTCCCAAATTTACAACAAAATAACAGACTGTCCTAAGCCATTTAGATACTTATCTTTCTATAAACCCATCTTCATGCTTTGTGCTTTGACTCCACACATCAGCACCTGCAGCAGATATTTCTGCCAGGTTCTACTTTTGGCTTGATCTGAGCATAAAGTCAGGTCAAGAGTCAATGGAAACAAGGCAAAACATTAGGGAATACCAAACCGGTGACATAAAAGTAGTTGACAGATAGGAAGTAATAGTAAATCAAAACTCAGGTCATGTGAGCACCAAATCATGTCACTAAACCATAGCTTGTTTCTGTGTATTTTGCCTTGAAGTTGCCTATGTCCTCAAAAAACAGCAGCCACATAGTTGAGTTTAACACCTAGAAAATTCATGGTTTCCCAGTGAAGATTAATGTTTTCTCCCATAAAAAACCAAAGGTGATATAAAACCTTCCAAAACAAAACTGCAAACAATAAGAAATTTATTTTTAGATATATATATCTTTATGATATGCCATTTCCTTTAAAGCCTACTGACTAGTTAAAGCTAAGCAGCCTATACCTACAGTCTGTCCCCCTAGGATGCAGAAAGGCTAGAAGAAATATAGATTTTTAGGTTTGTCCAAAGTATAGTACCTCATTTTAGTTTTAGTCAATAATAGGAAAAAGGCACATAAAAAAAAGGGGGGGGGGGGGAACCTCTCTATTTTTTATATTCCCCATGAGGAAATTGAAATATGTCCAGACTGGATGCTACAGTAAGTCTAGTTCAAAGAGGTATGTCTCAGCTTAATAGGGTCCACTTTATTTGTCAATGAAGAGACTCCTGCAGGATGTGAGAGAAAGGAATGCCATCATTTGCTCTTCAGCAACTGCTAGCATCACTTTTGGTGCATATTAATGCAGCTCAGTACTGTCAATGAGGTGATTATTTGCTCCCTAGAGAGCTCATCTCACAGCTAGTTTATAAGATCCCTAGGAGTTTTCATTTCATGTGGTGCAAGGTATGAATTCTATTTTCCAGCAATGCAGTCTCACAGAAGCCATCTCCACTTCTGCTTTTAGCCATCAATCCACAAAGGTACAAAAACATATGCGTAATTTTTTGTTTTACAAGGTTCAATCAAATACTTCTGCTTCTTGTACCTATGAAGCCATTTTACTTCTGTAAAGGTTTCACTGTAGTTCATTATAGGGACTCTGGCACTTCTCTAGGTATCAATAGATGCAGTGATAGTGATTTCATTAGAGCCAGATTCCCTAAGTGCAAAGGATTCTGGTGTGCATGTGTAAGCAAGTTTTTCTGCTTTAGTACCCGAATCAAAGCAGCTGAAGCTAGCAGAGCTGTGCCTAAACAGGCTTTCATTACATGTCTTTTTTTAAGGTTGGGCTGAGTAGAGTTACAGTATTGATTGGGGGCAATGGGATGCTTCTACATTAGTGCTTTAATTCATGCTCTGAAAGGGTTACTTACTGCACTTTGTCTCAAATCACAGACGGATCTTGAAGCACAGAATCTGGATTTATTTTTGGATGAATCTGCAAGAACTCACACACCCCGAACACAAATGGGCCAGACTAGTGCTGATCTGAACCAATCCCTCTAAAATTTATGCTGTAAAGAAACTAACTGTAAGCACTGATTGTATCACTCTCAAAACTCACTTCTCTTGATTGTACTGTCCTAATACAAACATAACTGAACTACAATGGAGTTCACAGCTTCTTGTGTTAAGAAGAAATGATATTTCAGCCATAATTCCATTATTCCAATATTATTTCACTGCAAGATAAAATCTTGTTAATAATTGGATGCATTTTACAGCAATTGAAAGACTTAAATTTTAATGAAAATACCTCCCTCTTTTTTGTATTCACTTCCCATTTAAGTCCTGCAACTTTTTTGTAGTTATAACTGGCATATAATAGTGCACTCAGGTCAATATGAAGATGACATGTTTAAAGCAATTCATTTGTCACCCATAAAACTGACAGCAGTGTTTATTTCAGTTGATACATGCAGCATAAACACGCTAACACCTACCAAAAACCAGAGACCTGTTCGGAGTTCTGTCTGGAGTATATGTGAAAGATCATCCAGTCCTGGATGGTCAAAGTAGAAAGAAGGATGCACATCTTTCCACGCTAACAACTGCTTTAAAAGATGCCACATGGGTGTGTGGAGACAGTCACACAGGATGTGAGCACAAAACTCTCCTCTCCTTAGCTCTAAGACCTAGACCCTAGAGCTCACGGTCAGTTGCCACTATGATACTTATTTTGTCATTTTAAAAGGGAAGCATAAGGGAGAGGTACTGGTTACTTATCATGTGCAATAGTCGACTCCAAATAAAGCTCTGAATAGGATTTTGAATGCCAGCTACACAAAAGTTAAGTAGCTATTTCCTATCTATTTCCTCTGCATTTTTCTTTCTGCATTTAACAGATTCTTTCCTGGGTAATTCTGACGTTACAAAAATTCCACAGCCCCTCTCTCTTGCATAGTAAGAATGATAGTGAGGCTATATATGCAATAAGTGTTTCAATCAAAGTACCAGGTAAACAGGGTACCATGTAAAACAAGTTTATTTAGGTAAAACAAGTTTATTTAGGTAAACTTGTTTTATACTTGTTTAATATTCTGAGGACTGAGACAGAGTATATCACAGATATTTTTCTGTCTTTTGTCTTATTAAAGTGGAACAGATATTTTTAATTCTGTTCTTAACGTGGTCATAAAGCATTTCCTCTGCACGATGACAAAGAACAATCATGATCTGAGAAACTCTTTATAAAGTCATGTGATTCTTGATGTTCTCATGCCATTTTCAAAGGGAGCAACTGTGTCCAAAGGTTGGGTTTTCAGCTGGTTATTGGGTTTTGTCATCATACAAATTACTAAAATGAGAAGGCAATACTCTACCTTAAGCACCTTTAAGGAGGTTTACTTTTCATGCCTTACATAAAATATTGCTGCCCTGTCACCAAAACACTTAATAAGCAGCCTCCACATTGTGTTCCAGAACAGTTCCTCTTAGACACATAAGATGCTGCAGTAGTTATGGAAATTAGCTCTGTGTCCCCATTAGTACACATTTTAAAACAGCATTATCACCACAGCTTTGTTGCATACTAGTTTCTGCCAGTGTTTGTATATCTTCCTGTAAACAGTCCCTTTCAATCTTCTGAATGCAGATTCTGTAAACTCCCTCAGCAAAAGAAATGATCAAAGTACCTGGTTACAATCTCACATGCACAAATCTATAGATGTCTGCATCTACACATATAGACCCATTGAAACTAATCTCCTATATCTCATTCTCAAAAGTTAAACTCCGCTTCATCTCAAAGAACAGAATTAATGTTTACTATTGCTATAGACAGACTATAGCAAAGTGTTTTTTTCTAGCCTCACTCATCAGTATGTACCATTTTAGGAATGATTAGATACAAAACATGCCTCTTGCTCATAAAGAACGGCATTTAAAGGCAAGCTTGATTCCAGTCCACGCAGTATAAATTTAGAACTACTGCATGTTTGTCTACATCAGCAAGTACAAAAGAGTTACCAAAGAACATTAATCCCAGTTCATGAGCCTACTGAAATCAACAACAAAGCTTTTCTAGCTTTTTGTTGCACAACTCAGATTTTCTATAAACGACTATGAAATATCCTCCTCCCGCTACACCAAAAAGCCTCTTTAAAACTGGCCCCTTAGAATAATTATCCATTGTAGTATTTATCATAGTATGCAACACTGTCTGTGAGGGGGGAAAAAAATGCTGTATTTCTTCCACAGAAAATGAAAACAGAGTTCTTCAAGCATTTTATCTTTGCAACCCAAAATCCTTGGGCATAAATGCTACTCCCATTACACTGTTCTGTGTTAGTGATAGGGAAAATCTGCTTAGATTTATCATCATGTTCTTCACTAAAGTTTATCAAGTGACCTGATTAAGGTGTGTTCTCTTGGCAGAGAAGACAATGTACATGGGTGCTTCATTTAGTAGGATTCTTAAAGTATTTTTAATGTATAAATATAATCATATTCCCATCCATTTATTTCAGGGAAGGAAGGCCAAAAAATGTATGCTCCACTCAGAGCAAACAGAAATTATTCAGTACACTGTGTGTTTTGTGTCATTTGACAGCAGAACCTTCACAGCTTTATCATTGTTGTCCAGCTGCATTCCAGCTGAGAGGAGATGGATCTTTTTGTGATCCATACAGGAAAATCATGTCATAGTTACAAGCTCAGGTTTCTTAACAGGTAAGTGCTATGCTATCATGGAGAGTTTTATTGTGTGAGAGTGTAGTTATCTAACATCCTCCATTAAGAATCTTCATTCTGGATCTTAAGGTGACTTGGATTGGCTATGCTTAAACTGCAGCACCCAGTAGTTATTTTCTAGCTCCTGATCTTGGCACACACCCAGGTGCACAATATCCCCAGCTGCTTGTTCCCCATTTCACAGTAGAAAAAAACATTTCTATATTACCAAGAAGAAACCTTCAATATAATCTAATCCATCACAGTTTGGACATTCAAGAGAACAGAGCTATAGGACAGGCCTTAAAATATATCTGTCTACATGCAAACTTAAAGTATCTGTCAATGTTCAATAAGAAGTCTACACAGAGAGAACAGTTATTTACAAAAACGGGCAGATTTAAAGAGTGCTGTGAGCTCACTGGCTTTCCAAAGTGTCCTTTCCAAGGTGTCATACTCCATGTGAGACTCAACAAAGGCAATGAAAGAAAGACCATCTGTCAAGGTGAGATAGACGCTCCCAGTCAACCAAAAACGGTATGGGACAACACTGAATATGTGAGCAGCCTCAGCACTCACAAGTCAAATTTCTCTGTATTGCTATGGAAATTAAATGCTTACAAATGGTGCAGTGTCCTCTACTCCTCTTGCCTAGCAAAAATAGTCAACTACCTGCAGATGTAGCATACAAATTCTCTGAAACGCAGCTACTCCTCAGAGATCTGTTGCGACAGTATAATTGGGTCTGATTAAAGACTCTGCCTAAATAATATCATAATTATAGAGCTAAATAATATATTGCAATAGGCTAAAAAAATAAATCAAGAGAAGGCAAAGCCATTTTCCCTCAACCAGCAAAGTTCAGGTGTTCCTGTGCAAACACACTCATTGTTAAACAGTGTCAGCATATTTGGTTCTGCAAGCTTTTTTTTACTTTGGCTTCTTCTAGTTAGCTCATTAGTGAACAGCTCTTATAATCAATAAGTTGCCAACTGGGAAGCTAAGAGTTTCTTATCCGCAGCTTTGCATGTTTCAGTGTTCTCAGAAATATTGATGAAATTGCATCCTGTTTTCCTTAAAACAGCATCTCTCTTTTTGGTTCATTTTAGCCTGTATATCACAGCAATTGGAATATTCTTGATGTCACAAATAGTTTTACTGTGCCCAGAGTATGTTCTCTATATGCTGAAAAAGTTAAACTGGATGCACTATCTTCTGCATTTTTGTTTTCAAGAGATATTGTCTATCCTCAGTGCCCCCAGATTAAATCCATGGACATGCAAAATATGTATTGAAAAAATTCTGGGATTTGAACTTGCAACGTCCAGTATTCCATTGGAAATACCTGTCTGATTAGATGTTCTGACTCTGCAACAATTCCTGATAGATATGAACTATCCCCTTCCGTATACTGGGGGGTAGA
The DNA here is from genome assembly GCF_964237585.1 of Gallinula chloropus. NCBI lineage: Eukaryota > Metazoa > Chordata > Aves > Gruiformes > Rallidae > Gallinula > Gallinula chloropus. Next base: position 9,802,824 of record NC_140092.1, on the reverse strand, counting down.
AGAATGGGCACTTAGTGAACAAGCTCTAATGCTTTCTTAGTTCACATCCCAGCTTACCCAGCACAAATTTATCTGCATCCATACTCTCAGCAAATAGATGTTTAATGTGAGATTTTGATAGGTTATGTAAGGCAAAACTGAAACAAATTCTATGTTGTGTTTCTCAAGAAATACCTTTGCATCTTCCCACATGGCTCTAACAGGTTTTACAGCAGCCCAGAGCTCCCCATCCATGGTATTGGAAGCTATAGTCTCAATGGCGCTCCAAAGCAACTCACATAAATTTATCCCACTTCTTTGTCAGAGGAATTGTTTATAACAGATATCAGGGCCTGGCCCTGTATATTCCTGCATACAGTTGCCAAGGTATTTTAAAACTAAAAATGAAAATAGGAAGCAAAGCTAAAATTAAGTTTATTTTTACTGAAATGGACATTAGTAAAAATTGGTTCTGTCTAAAATATTTTTATACTCTATCCACAAAATATGTTGACTAGCACTTTGAGCTCTCATACTATTATCTCTCTCCAAGCAACCCATACATGAGTTGACAGAGCATCTGGCTAAAATTCCTTACCACCAGAAATGCATGTTTAAAGCAATTTGGCACTCTAATGATGCAAGCTTAATACTCAGGGCTTCTAACATCTTGCCTCATAATAATTTTGCTTTCCCAGAGCTAGATGCCAACGTATTTACTGATATAGAAACAGAAGAATCAAAATATTAGATCACACCAAGGTCCATCAAGTCTTAATGATCTCTAAGAGCATCCAATGTAATTGTTTCATAGGAAAGTGTAAAACCATTACAGACTGGAAATTATCTACAAACTACCACAAGTTTCATCGTGGTCTCACATCATTACAGATAAGTTTAAGCTCTGAAATGTGAAGCATAATATGGCTTATAAAGTTCTTACAATTAATTGTAATGACTTAGTATATCATGATTGTCATTATAAACAAGCAATCTCTTTTTATTTTTGCTAAATTTTTGGTCTCGTCTCTTCCTGCTGCACTGTACTTCTAGCATTTAATTATGGGGGGAGGGAACATGTGGAATATGAGTCTTTAATTTACAATCTTTATTAGAAATGCTTCTGAACTGTTTTCTGTAGAGCATGTAGATGACTCTCTGAGTCCTTGTGGAATATGTTACCCTAATGCTGCTTAGGTTTTATGTAAAGATATTTATTGTGTAATTATATAAGGAAGCCTAGTCTCTTAGATAGACATCTCTATTATTCTAAATCTAAATAAATAAAATAAATGTTGTAATTAATACCCCTTTTATATTACAATAGAAAAGGAAAAAATGCTTTTAAACTTTATAGAATATTCAGTATTTTATATACTTTTATTATGTCCTTGCTTATCTCCTTTCCGAGGAAAACCCTCTCAATTTTCTTACATGGAACTGTTACGGATTCTCAATAATTGTTATTGTACTTCTCTGAACCCCCTTACAGTTCTTTAGTATCTCTCTGAGATGGAGCGATCAACCCTGCATGCAGCACTGTACAAGAACCCCGATTACTGACTCACAGGAACATTATAATAATCTCTGTTATTATTCTTCATCCTACCTTATATGTGTCCCAATATCACGCTAACTTTCCCAACTGTAGCTGTGCATTGAACTGCCTATAATTATTTCCCTCCCCTTCTTAAGCAATATTCTTAGCTTAGAATGCTCTAAAGTGCACAAGTAGGTTTAATTTTTAACATCAGTATGCATTACTTTATATTTATTAACACTTTGTATTTGTTATTGCTTTTTTATTACTCACTTGGCATTTTTTGGTCTCTGAAATTTTCTGGTGCCTTCTCTAGTCAAGCAACTTTTCTTCATCGGGGATTAAAGTGACTATTGGAACATCTAGATCTACTTGACAGGCCAGAGTATTATGACTAGGATGATAGGTCTGTCAAACTAGTTCAGGAATGCGCTTTTGGGTAAAATTCTCAGTTCTCAATAAAAAACCCTGAACCCCCAAAAAACCCAAAAACAACCCAGGAGTTGCCAGAGAATGTAGATAAATCTTTTTCAAGTTAATAAAGTGTCATGTGAAATTGCAGCAACAGAAACACTACACCTATTATTAAGAAGGATACATCCCATGTATTGAGCAAACAAAGATAGCTCTATTATCATTCCAAACTCGATAACATGATGGTAGAACAGAATATTAGAAGTGCACTACTGTGTTACCTGGTATTGTGGATAAGTGGGGTTTTTTACAGCTGAATCACAGCAGTAATAAATTTTTGTCCAGCACTGAATTACATTTTTAGTCTTCTTTTTTTTTAATTTTTTAACAAAGATCTGTTGGCCATCCAAATTTTTTCTTATTTGTATTCTTACTGTTCTAGGATCCATAAAAGCATGATTCATCTTCTAAATGTAATCACTTGCTTTAGACAGAAAACATTTCTGACTGAACTGTCAGTGCTTTACATCCTAGTAATGTGTAATCATGACCATTTGTATAAACTGTAAGCTTTCATATAGACAAGGAACTTAAATTTCCCATAACAATTTCAATTTGCATGAAAATAAGTTTATGCAAAAATTTATTTTGGAGAGTGTGCAGTTTAATATTAATCTCAACATAAGACTTCTGATCTGAATAGACCTGACTATGCCCTGAAATACTTTTAATTAAAAAGCTACATCACCACAATAATAACAAAATTCTCTCATTTGCCCTACATATTCTGACCTAAGAGGTTTTTGTTCACATACTTTCCCATATTCATGGACTCTTCTAGCATCATTTTCAGTGTACACCCAGAGGCATCAATGACGAGGAAGAAGAAAAAGCATAAATGTCATAAATTACCACATCCCACCTCTGGATATGTCTTTAATTCATTATACAGAATTTGCATTTATTTTCAGTCTGCCTGCCTGTGATGGTATTTTCTTAGCTTAAACGTTTTGATCAATTAAAATAGAAAGCTTTGTTTGTTGTTGTTTTGGGGGAGGTCGATTCGGAAGTTTAATGTCAAAATTTCATTTGGGGCAAAGCTAAATAGCTTTTTCTCATTTGGGGAGAGGAAGTGAAGTTTATTTTATTGAATCGAGGTGTTTGCTTTTTTTATTTTTTAAGCTATTTATCGACTGCATTAAGATAATAAATCAATATGCTTTGTGGCTTTAAAAACCATTCTCCTGAAATGTCTTGTCTGGGTCTAATTATGACATCGTTTAGTTTATTCTCGAGTTATAATGTTCAGACTAATTGCATTTACCCTTAAACATAACTTTCCTTATTTTTCTTTCCAACGTTCCCTCTAATTTTATGGCTTACTTTTCATGAATGCAAATTGAAGTAGCATTAAGCAGTTGGGATCACTCAGTTCAAAACTCTGTTTTTGCTTTACATAGTTTTCAGAAGTTTCAATATAGTAAGAAACCTTGATAGTTTTTCCTTTCTCCACTAAAACTAATCAATACTTAACCATGGCCTTCAATCACACCAGGACCGCATCCGTGATTTCTGCAAAATGCTAAAATGCAGAAATAAAACCAACTTGAATAAAATCAGTTTGGACACTATTATGGAAAAGAGGGTTGTATGCTCATTATAAAACTCTTGCAGCACCTACTTGAAAAGCTCCAAAATAAACCAAGTTTTACACCTGACCTAAAAATCTTACAAAAAAAAAAATGTGTGAACTATGTCTCTGGTTAAATTTGTTTTGATCTTTTTATGTTTTATACTCTTACGTATACTCATCTTCTGCGTAAAACATTTCACATACAGCTCTTTTGCCCACAAATATACGTAGAATACCATAGAACATAGTACAAATACAAATAGAATTAGTACAGATCCTAAAAATATGAAAATTAGGGAAAACAAAAACAAACCAAAAAGCAATCCACTGAAAGGGATATTGAGAAGGGAAACATTTACTTCTGACAAATCATAAACCTTCTTCAAGAAAGAAAGCCTATGCTTTTCTTTTTTTTTTTCCACTTTGAAATGTATTATCATGTTATATATCATATATTATCTAACAGCAAATGCGTGTTATAGTTTTTTGCCTATAAAAGACTTTATTGAAATGCCTTCCATTATAAAAACCATGGAGAAACAAAATATAAAGAATTCTTGCTAAAAACGTTACACATTAGGAACTGAACACACCTGTGGTTTACACCCCATGATAGGTATATACATATGGCTTGCATACATGACCCATTAAACAGCAATAGACTCATATCAGGGATGATTTGGATTATATCAGTTCAGTGGCTTCAGTAAGGGAAATTGGTTACTCTCAAAGGTTCTCATTCACTTTGAAGGGGAGAAAATTTTCCTGTAAGTTTTTGAGGTTGAAGGGAATGGGGAAAGGGACAGGGACTGAACTTAGAGAGCTATGAAAATGGAAGGATGGAGTGTCTTTCTACTTAGGACTCTGGGTGTTGTAAATAACTACTGTCTTCCCTTTCTCCCTCTGTGATTAATTAGGACATCTGAATACTCATCTGTTCTGTAGACATCGAAAAAATTCACACAAATGAAAAGAAGTTCTTTAAATGTCATTTTGCATCCAGATGGAGGGATCATGCAGGAGCTCTGCAAAGAGCGGCCTGGCAGATCAATCAGTCTTTAATTCACAGTTTTCATTACTAGGTATTCTCAGCAAAAGATGGAAGGAAAATCACTACTGACACTGGAGCAGGTTGGCACCTCTTGTATGTGAAAACCTGCTATTTCTTCCTATTCAAAAAGCATGGTCAGTTGAAGTTATTCCTGCAAATTCACACTGATACTTACAAAGACATTAAATGATTAGAGGACAGCAATGCTGTCAGCAAGACAGTCCAGGATTTTCAGTCATTTCCCTGACTCTGAGATAAAGTATTTAGTCTTTTCAATAAGCATAAGTGTGAAGAAAAATCTACAGTCTGAATTATTTTCCAAGTCAGATCTGACTAAGACTCAGTATGAGCTCATAGGACACGAGCAGCTCATACTGGCAGAACAGTTGTTCATCTTTGTGTTTAAAAATCCAAGCTGATGGGAAGGTACAATGGGGTTGCAAGAGATCACTGTGTGAATTAAGAAAGAGCAGTAGGAGTTTGCAGTCATCACACAGGACATGGGTTACTTCCTACACCAAAAAATTGGAATGCAATTCCAAAAAGCAACCCTAAACTGTTGCATACAAGTCCTCATACATCTTTTAAGGCAGCTTGTTCCAAAGTAGCATATGCAATTTTCTATTGCCTGCTAAAATCTCTCTAGGCTTTTACACTGAGCGAATGGCTTTTTAAATTTCACTGAGATCCTTTCTCATTGCTTTTGGCAACCAGTGCTACATGAAGGTTTTCCTCAGTGAGGTTCACCACAGAAGTTTGCCTTTCCCTAATCCTTTCCAAAGCAGAAGTCTCACTCCCTCTGCCTTTTCTACTATTTTGTTGTGTACGGTTTGACTAACCCTGCAACAGCTCCTTTAAAAATCCTTCAATTTTAACATCTAATTTTAAGTGAGATCTGATGTACCAGAGGTACCAAGAAACAACAAATTGCAGAGAAAGTATCTATTTGTGGCACCTTTCTAGGACCTTTGCTGATGTCTGAAATGTATCGCTATAGTTTTCTCTACCTGAGAGGTGCTCTGGAAATCCCCTAGACACATGCCTACATGCACACCCAAAGGTACATATAAGTATTTCATTAAGGGAATAGATAGTGTTTGTTACTTTAGAATATTTTTCCTTCCTTTCTTCTTACTCTCTGTCATTTTCACGTTAAAATACTTATTATCTTCATTCTTTTTCTTCTTACCTCACCCCATGGTATTTTCATTTTTATTTCCCTTCTTTTTCCTGTGCCTCACATACCTTGTGCTCCTTTTGCTAGCCTTAGGTGATTTTGCCATGTTGCACTTTAGAAGACCAGTGGGAAAGGAGATTGTAATTTGTTGATAAACAGATTAGCAGAGAAGAATAATTCATTAGCTAGAAGGAACTAATTAACATGGACATCCCTATAAAAGCTTTCATAATTTTAACTTGTGTTCTGTGCTAAAAATTCCTGTCTAGATCATGTGAGAAAGTTAGACCCTTTGCATGTCCTTCAAAATAATTTTGAACGCACCAGGGTGCAATGACTTCCATTACATAAACTTGGTTTGGAGTCAGTCTCCTGATTTACCAAAAGCTGGATTTAAGAAGCTGTATCTGCAGATTCTGGTGTCACCATATCATGGGGCCATTGCAAATGGTACACCAATGGACACTGAAATGACAGAAAGCATGATAGGTTTCTACACAAGAGGAAAGAGTCAGCCAGAGGCAGTTTCTGCTTCTTACAACACCAAAAGTAAACTATACGCAGTGAGTTAACACTGGGAGGCTGGCAGATGGTGACCAAACCACTCTCTACTCTCCCTTCTTAGCAAGATAGGGAGATGAAATCAGATGGAGAAGCTTATGGGTTGATAGGGACGGGAAGATCACTCACCAATTACCACCACAGGCAAACCAGACTCTAGTTGGAGAACATTAATTTAATTTATTGCCAATTAAACATAGAGTGATGAGAGAAAGATAAAACTAAATAATACACCTTACCTTCACACAGCCTTTTTCCCAAGCACAACTTCACTCCTTCATCCCTGACTTTTGTACCTCCTCTGCACTCTAAATGGTGCAGGAGGGTAGGGATTGGGGGTTGTGGTCAGTCCATAACACTTCGCCTCTGCTGCTCCTTCCTCCCTGTGCTGTTCCTCTGCTTCAGCATGGTGAAAGCCTCATCTGGAATATTGTGTGCAGTTCTGGGGTTCCTGTTTCAAGAAGGACAGGGAGCCACTGAACAGGGTACAAAAATGGCTATGAAGATGATTGGGGGCTAGTACATCCCTCTTACAAGGAGAGCCTGAGGGACTGGGGATTTTTTAGCCTGGAGATGACTCAGGGGGGAATCTTACCAATGCTTATAAATACTTGAGGGGTGGATGTCGGGAGGATGGGATCAGTCTATTTTCAGTGGTGCCCAGTGACAGGACAAGAGGCAGTGGGCATAAACTTGAATACAGGATGTTCCACCGCACAAGGGTGGCGGAGCACTGGAACAGGCTGCCCAGAGAGGCTGTGGACTCTCCTTCTCTGGAGATGTTCAAAACCCACCTGGACATGATCTTTTGCAACCTGCTCTGGCAGGGGTTGGGTTAGATGACCTCCAGAGGTCACTTCCAACCCCTAACATTCTGTGATTCTGTGTCCCTTGGGATACAGTCCTTCACAAACTGCTTCGGTGTGGGTCCTTCCTTCAGGTTGACATTCTTCGGGAACTGCTCCAGCATGGATTCTTTCCACAGGGCATAGTCCTCCAGACTGCTCCAGCACAGAGTCTCCAGAGGCTGCAGCTTCCTTCAGGGTATATTTACCTTCTCCAGCTTGGAGTCCTCCATGAGCTGCAGTGTGGATATCTGCTCCACCATGTTCCTCCAGTGCAGAGGCACAACCTATGATACCATGGTCTGCTCCATGAGATGCAGGGGAATCTCTGGCACCAGTAACACCTCCTCCTCTCCTTCTTCACTGACCTTGCTATCTGTGAGGTTGTTTCAAATATTTTGTCATGCCTCATTCCTCACTACCACAGCCATTTGGCAGCATTTTTACACAGAGGCCCCTACAGCTTTGCTGATGGGGTTAGCTTTGACTGACTCCATCCAGCACAAGGGCAGCCCCACTCTAATTCCACAGAGGACATCCCTGCAGAACCCATCCCCATTCCCACCCCCAGTACCAAACCTTATCATATAAACCCAATATATTCTGAAAAATAAAGCAACGGTTGGTTTGCCCTGTTTATAAACCATAATCTTTCTGAAGTTACTTGGGACATCTAATTGTTCTCTTAACTTTTGCTTCTACAGAAGAACTTAAAAGTGGAAAAAATGGGAGCATCCAAAACTTGGAGATAATTTTTGCAATGAGAGGGAGCTAAACAAGAGAGCTGCAGGGTAGGCAAGGAACTGTATTTTTACTGTGAGACAGTAGAAAAGGAAATTTTTTAATGTTTGACAGGTCCTGAAAAGTGCGAATGTTGCTAATAGTGAATGAAAACTGGGGTATACAGAACTGTAGGAAAGCCTTACTGGTAAAATGTTCTCATTTGTTACTGAGACTATTGTTAATATAAAAGCAGTAAGTGGCATTTTTCTGCAAGTATTTTATACATTAGAAATAATCTTTAATTTCAAAGCTATCTGGGTATAAGAACGGATCAAAAAGTGAATTTAGTGGAAATTAAAAGAAAACACATTTGATGCTTATAATCAAAAAATGAAAAAAAAATCAGGCAGAAACATTCAGCTAATTGTCATTCTCTATTGTTTCCCTGTATCTACTCAGAAAGACATCCTCATAAAACTAAGCTGGATACTTACTTGCACATTTTAACAGGATATATAAAAGTATGAATATAGTCAGATATTTCAGTATTGACTAGGAGTGAGCAGCTTGAATAAAATAAAATAAAATAAAATAAAATAAAATAAAATAAAATAAAATAAAATAAAATTCCCAAACAACTGAATGGAACATAAATGGAATAGTGAAACGGTTTCAGTAACCGGTTTTTCCCCCACAGTGCATCGCAGTTCTATACATGCTTTGCTATGCTTTCAGCTGGATCTACAGTGAAAAGAGTTGAAGATAGCCTCCTTCTGTCTAGAATCCATTCTCCTGTCGTTTATCTTCCCTTGCACTCTGAAGAAGAACCACGTCCCATCCTTAAACAATCAGAGCCAGAGTCTAACCATCTCCAACACAACACAAGGATGTGTTTTACCAGGGAAGTGGCGGAACACGAGCCTGCTTTCCAAGATGACACAATGAAGTGCATAACAAAAGAATGAAGTGACAGTTTAAGACAAAGAAGACAGAACCAAGGTTAGCTGACAGGGGCGGGGAATATAGCTCCTATGGAATCTCAGTGACAAGGTACTGAGAGAAATACCAGAGGGGACAAAGGAAGGTAAATTACATTGTGTATTTCAAAGGTTTTAATTTATGAAGCTCACAAAGTAGCCAAAAAAGAACACATTTCTTGTACTTGTCGTGATGGAAGTTGGTCCTGAGGCAGAATTAACATCGCAAACTGATATCAAATACACACAAAAAATTATGAATATTTATGATAATGTATTTCATAAACATGTACAGCAAATAACTGCAATCCTAGATAACCTGGTGCTGTTAAATCTACAAGTAAGGATGTTACAAGGAAAATGATGTAGCATTTCTATGCAAAATACCAAATGGCATATTCAAATAAACTGTAAGAGTTATTATATTAGGTATAGAAACCAAGAGAAATGAGCATCACCCATTACAAAAGACTTGCTAATATTTCAGCATGAGATTGCTGTGTCCTCTCAGAAAAACAGAGATTACCTTGAGAGGTAGAAGAAAGTGCTACTTTAGTGCACTAAACTAGTAATAAACAGAGAGTACCACACAGTCATGTCATGAAACAATCCCCAAAGAGATAAACCAAATCAAATCAGTAGGCAGCACTGGCAAATGAGGATCCAACAGATAGAACATCTGAACAAAGTACAGCCTCAGCTGCTGCCAGGATTTGCCAAGGGAACTGTGTAAGAATGGAAACTGAACTCTAAAGAAAGAGATAAATTCAGAACAAGAAGGGAAGTAGCAGCCCGGTTCCTGTAAACTCATGGCACCTAGCAGATCAAGTGAAACAATCAGACTTTAGGACTCCACCCCGTTGCTTTCTGGAGGGGCTGCCACGTACTCAAGACTCTAACCTGGAGGGAAAAGTAAGAAGACGTCAAAAGTAGGCAGAGTTTTTCATGCCACATTAGAACAAAAGCAGCAGCAGAGGAACCAAGAGCCCTGACTCTGCAAAGTGCTTCTCACACAGCCCCAGTGGGGCAGGCCCCGAACACTCAGCAGCAGGAAACAAAAATTGTTCATTAAGCAGTGAGAGGGATCAACAGCAGCCCCTTAGCTAAAAAATAACTCCATAAAATAGAGGGAAAGGTCTGGAATTAGAACAACAGTAAAAACCTAATAAAACATACAAGTGTATACAATCTCAGGGTTTCAGTTGTAAACTCTTCTAGGTATATATACTACAACACCAACTTTGTCAGAAGGCACATCTTGGGGGGGGGGGGGGGAATCCAAAACACCTACAATTCAAAATCATCTGTAGTTTTCTTATCAAAAAATGAGACGATCTGGTATCTCAGCTGTTCAAAGAGAAGTTTTGTTTTCTGCAGCTGCATCCTATGTTTATTTTGTATTTTGTTCTGCATGAATACCATCCAAAAAATATCTGCAGGAAATTTTCCCCACATCTTAGGTAGTTAAACTTTTGAAGTATTTAAACACATCAGGAAGGAATAAATCATCACTCCTTAGAACTGCTGCATTTTAGTACTTATAACATAAAGCATGAAATTGTGTTTGAATAATGGATGACTGTTAGATGACTTTGCCTGCACTTGTTGACCTGTATCGAGGCCACAGAGTGGAATTTCTACAGAAAACAAAACACACAACTTGCTTTCTGCTGCCATAATGATATAATGATTAATATTTTTGAAATAAAATTTCAGGATGGTCTCCAAACAAACTTCATACGGAAACAAAGAAAACCTTGATTTTCTAAACCCCTTGTCTCTATCTAATGTTTATAAGAACACAAGGCAGGAAATTTTGCATGGTGTATTTCATAGATCCTAAGTGTCTACATTAAGATGTATGTGTGGCCAAATGGATACCACCTAAACAGTAAATTCATATGACAAATTTATTTTTAATTACTATACGTTACAGAAAAACTAAGCACAAATAACAAGCCGACCAAGAATTCAGTCAGTAATATGTGAGAACATGCACCTTGACGTGTCTTTGATTAAGTAACTTCTGCACATTTAGCTGCAGTTCTGAACAGAGTCAAATGAAAACTTGCAGTTTTTCAGCAATTTAATCTATTCCAGAGACCTCATGAGTGTAATGTGGCAGTTGCTATAGTAACCATATTTTTTCCTTGGAACCCGGAGTAGATACATGTGTAACCGATTTCCCCGTTTCAGTGCCCAAGTTACTGTTGTGCTGTGATGCTGCAGCAGTAACTCTAATACATTAACCTAACCCAGTCACTAGTTATTTAAAATATACTTAACATTTTCCAAACTGTCTCTTTTTGAATGCTTAATTCTACCCTTAAGTCTACCCTATGCTGTTCTGACTTTGCACCCTTTCATACTTTGTACAACAGTTCAAAAAAAGGAAAAAAAAATTAAAATTTTTAAAAAGTGGTAAATAAATCCATTTATAATTCATAAATTATACTTAAATGTGTATTGTATAAAAATCTGACAAGACCTAATATTAAATTTTCTTCTTAGAATGTTCTTTGAAGTCTACCTTGGTGGCAATGGATGCCAAAGTATTTGAAATTCTCTGTGTTAAAAAAATCACTGCAAAGCCAGTGACTGTACTTTGTGCCACATTTTCACTTAATTAAGACAGCCCAGAATCAAAACCATGGTGGCAATTTACACCTCTGTAAATGCAGGAGCAGTATCTGCTGGTTTGATGACTGATACAAAAGGTACAAATGTCACTCTACTTGCATTTAGTTGTAAAAGACTACATTGCTAAACTTGCCAGGGGTGGAAAGTTACAGTAGTGCAGGAACACGAAAATGTATATTTTCACATTAGTCAATACATCAGTATGTTAATGAGCCAAAACATAGGGAACTCTGCACCAAAAAATATGTTGAAATAAAAGGAGCAATCTGAATACATGATGTCAGGGACTTCAGGGGGGCTGAGTGTCCACATCTCCAAGTGAAAGAATGGGAATTGACGTCAATAGAATTATACAGCCTTCCAGCAGATGTGAATTTAGCCTTAAGGTGACCTAATACATCTTCCCCATCTTTCATTTCTCTTTGACAGCTGCAGTACAACAAAAAATATTTACTTCTCTTTACAATTAAACTAAGAAAATAATCTATATAGAATAGACTATACAATGCATCGAAGCAATTTACTATGTCTGCTATCCAAAACCTTGTGATTTTCTTGATTATCACTATTTGAATTCTACTACGAAAATTTTTCTATTAAAAATTCCCATTAAATCCTCCCAAGCAAAGAAGAATATTTAAAATTCAGATAGAAACTAACCATTTTGATCGGACACAGACTCAACCGTGTATATCTATCTCTGAGTGAGTTAATACAGATCTTTGACTCCAACATCTGGTTCAATAATAAAAATAATAAAATCATTATTTGCATTTTGCAAAGAGTCTTTTCATTTTAAGTTTGTCAGGTGGTATTAACCTTGCCCACTAGATTTCTAGTAGCAGGGAACAGGAAGATGAGGCTTAAAATCATACTCAAACATGAGTCAGCGGAACCATCGATGCCTCTTTAGATTGGATCTCAGTGTCCCAAAGAGTTTTATGGCTTCATTTCCAAAAGCTGGCCATGACTTCCATGACATTTAATGTACCTTTCAAGTTGGCTGTGACTGCTTTTTACAAAGCATTGCCTCTAAAACAAGCAATGCCCTTTTCTTTTCAGTAGCCTGCATCATAATGCCAGGAACAATCAGGGAGTAGGAAATAGGGTCTTGGTGTTCTCCTTGGTCTCAGATTATCCTTATCACTGGCAGACCTCTTCTAGGGGACAAGTGTCCAGTTTACCACTCCTGCTTAAGCCAAACTGGTTCACAGGAAATAATTCAAGATGCACTAGTAAGCAGCAAGAGCCATGTTTGCATATCCCATGCACAACCCAGCTAAACTTGTAATGAAAACAGACTAATCTGGAGCCAGCAGCTTCACCATGGGCTTCTGTGCAGGGTGTTCCAAACAAAGACATGCACAGGGCGAATGTAACCCGTGCCTCATGCACTCTCTTGGCAGGGACACCACAGAGCCTGCTGGTCTCAGTATGCAGACACATCTGAGTGCTTTGGTACCCTGACTGTAGCTGCAGAAGCTTCAAATGTATTCACTCACAGTATCAACTGTGTCACAATACTGAGCAAAAAGACATTTCCATTGCCTTTGAAAATCTCTAATTTTCAATTTTACCCTCTGCAAAAAAGATGGTGTTGGCAATGTTGAAAATAATGATCTATTTCACAGATTTATGGCAAGGACTAATTAGTCAATGTTTATGCAGTATCTCAGTGATATCAAGTAATGTTGGTAGGATACATGATTAAGTTTGGAGCCAACATAAAGCCTCAGAAAGTTCTCATACTTTTGGAAAATGAGAGTGATCTTGTGCAATGTGACAAAACACTGTTAGTTCCCAATGAGTGATGGATAAGACAGATGTCTTTTCCTGCAAGGAAGGCTGGTTGTGCACCCTCCCCTGGTTACCATTCTGAATTAAATTGCATTTTGTAATCTACTCATATGTGCAGTGCAAAGGGCAGATATTTCTTATATTTCTCAACCATAGCAAACCACCTGTCATCTTTTTCTATTTGATTTACTACATAACAGCTTCTAACTGCACCAGACCTTGTGATAATTTCCTTAAAGTAAATTTGCTATTTCTTATCTAATCCAAATAGCTGTAATTGTTTACTATACCTCTCCTATCATACTTGAAATATGATAATAAACTATTGTCAACACCATTTTGATTTCCATGTAGACAGCACTGTTTCTTAGTATAAAATTTCCATTCAGCAAGCTGCCTGTTTCCATTAGTCAAAGTTAAACTTCAGATTCCATTTCACTACTTTTTCTTTTATTTAGGGTTTTTTCCCCCCGGTCTTCCTCCAGCTTCCTTCTCCTACTCCTAGGATACATGCATCTATTAAAGAGAAGGAACTAACACACCAGTAAAAAAAAAAAAAAAAATTTAATCTTCTTTTTCCTTGCAAAGAACTCTGGGATACTGACAGATGAGTTAAACTTGAGTTGTCAGAACATTTGTTTTCAGCTTGAACCCAGGTCAGTTTTTCCCTTAACTTAAAATAGTATTGCTATATCTCAGGTCACTGTGGTAAATCCTAAGGAAATCACCGAGAAAGTACAACCAACATCGTAACACAGCTGAAGTGCTTGTAAATGGATTTCTTCTCTGTCCTTACTAAATTAAATTGAACTGTAATGATTTATAGTATTACCATGTGACAACAGTCAGTGCATTAGATGTTACATTACCCATTAAGCTCAGAAGATTTTATTTATGTCGCTTTGTTTTTTAGAAGCATGTGATGACCTCCACCAGTAAATAAGCATTATGTCACCATAATGGATTCCACATGTAAATTGCAACTCCATCTGTAATACAGCTTTCCCCAGCGTGCCCAGTTTTAGTCAAATAAATTTTCTTACTAAAGCAAGTAGGTTGTTCTTCCTATTAATCTTGAAGATGGATTAAAGATTCAGATTCCTTGAATGTTAATCTTTTTGCCATGTTCTGCTAACATTTTCTGAAGCGTTCAGAGCCCACATGCGTTAAAGTATTTTGGCTCCCACATGAAACCAAAGGGCTTCTGTGATGTGAGCTTACAAGATTTAGGACTTTATCCCATTTCTATAGTGACGCAGACACATAGATCAGAGTCACAGGGCTTTGGGAGAAAGATCTTTGGTCTGTCTCCTTTCAAATTCATAGAAACACAAACCATATCAATTTCTAAAACTTTAAAAGCAACTGTGATAGAGATGTAGAGCTCCAACTTGAAAATCAGGAAATTGTCAAATGGATGATTTTATATTTTAGCAGAAAGAAGAGGAAAGATTAAGAATGAAAGGAAGGCAGGACTGATAATAGTATACATAAATAATCACATTGGCTCTTATTCCACATTGAGATTATATTTTAATCAAGCTATTTGTTGTTGCGCTTTCAGTTTTTAAGCATAGGCAAGGCAGACTTAATAAAGATGGATCTGTTTCAGGGTCCAGTGCAAGTCAAAGATTAAATGTCATTAAATTTCCCCTCTCTTTCATCAGAATGAATACAATGTGCTAGCAACCCAACATGAAAGCCAATGTACTCAGACCTACATGTTACAGGAATACAGGGTTACCACAGGACTGGGAGTGTAACGCTGAATTTCCCCAACTGCTTCTGTTTAACTTCCTAAGTTTTTTATGAATGAGAGTGAGGTTTTTGTGGGATATTGTTGTTGTTGTTTGGGGGGTGGGGGTGTTGGTAGGGTTGTTTTTCCTTCTAAATAGCAGAGTAAGTTGGGGAGTGCAATATCTGGTTTGCTTTATATGAAACAAAAGGCAAGTGGGCATGATGATGCTTTTATAGAAGTTCTACCATAGGGAAGGTGATAGGTTTAGTTGATGTGACTGTTGCCTTGCAACAAAAATCACATCCCATGGGACCAAGCTGATTTAGAGGGGACCCCCGTACATGAGGAGCAAGCAAAACCTAACCATTTTGCTTGGTTTGAGGATTAGAGAGGTTCAGTCACCACCATACATTATAACCTCTGGAATGATCTATTTGCTAATTGTTGATCATTAAGAGTCTAATATTTATATAAATCTTACACCACAAATCCAACACCAATGTTTAAGCAATTTTTACAGCCAGAGAAGAGGATTAAGGATAAACATCAAGTCTTATTCTGATGTAACTGCATCTGTTTCAAAACACCTCATGACATTTATTTCAACAGTTAGTCCCAGCATGTCCTGCTTTGAAGATATCAGAATCCACCCTTGATATAGAAGTGGAGGTTTTGATTTAATTTATTCTGAATTTTTTTTCCAGCACTGCTACAGAATAATAATCAGCATCTGCATAACTTTAAACAATTACATATTTTTTATTTATATGATTTACTTTCAGATTGATGTTTAGAGACTACATTGACCTAAGCCCTTCCATTTTGATAGCTTGTTGAATTTCTGTGGTTCATGTTTTTCTCCTTTTCATTACCATAGATTTTCTGATTTCTCATTCTAAAATCTCATTTTGGTTTTTTATTCAGTAGACTTCTGATATCCCTCCACCATCTGCTAATAGCTAAAATGTTTCACAGATTGAAAAAGGAAAGCCACAAGGAGGGAAAAGAAAGGGAATTACCTGCTGGTCTCCTTAAATTCACCTATGAGACATTTCAGTTTTGGATGCGTGAGAAAACCATCAAGTTACCCATCCTTCTGGCATGACTTCAGCACTCACACTCAACCAAATTTTGTCTGTGTATACATTAGTGCTACTTTGATTTCTGAGGACAATGGTCTAATAAAATCTGTAGTTGCATGGTTTAGGTGGTATTATGCAGCAATAATGTATCATGCAGTAGCTCAGGGAAAAATAATAACACATATAACAGCATCACCCAATAACAGTACAGAGCCACATCAGTGAAACACCCCATGGCACTGGACAACATCACATTGTTTGGTTACCTGACTGCCAGGGCTGTGATTCCCACACAGTTTTGTTCCATATTTCTATGTACAATGAAAGAAGGCTACCTGACACACCCTGAGACCAGCACTGTGTTGTGTTAACTAGAGACATACCAGTCAATAATCCTAAAGACCCTTATGTGTGTGAAAGGAAGACATAGAGTTTTACCATTTCACTTTGCTAGCTTGTGTTGATAAATATTTACCTTCAGGCTTATGAATTCATATACATACATATGCAAACTACCACAAAAATTCCTGAAAATGTATTGCCAATATGAACAAAGAAGAGTAATTGCTAAGAGAAATCCATACCTGGCTGTGGTTTTCAAAACTTCCCAAATCCAGGAGGCAAGAGGCAGAGACAAAAGCTTAAATCCAAGTCCATTCTCAAGAAGCATTTTATCATAAAATTGCTGACAGGAAAAAGAATTAACAAGGAAGAATCAGGGACTAAGAATACAGGAATATTTCTCTTGCAATTTTAATCCCACTGATTGTGTAGAAACATACAAAGCTTTACAGTCAGACATAAGATTACATTTCCCATTTAATTGCATTCCAGACTACTTTTTTCTTCTTTCTCAGGTATTCATGCCCTAATTAGAAATAGGAAGATGACTAAACATGTTCTTATTTCTGTTACCATGTCTGCAGAATCAAACTACACGTTGTTAACTACAGATATTGTCAGACCCAGCTCATGATAAATGAGTAGCTGACTTAAATTGTGATCTACACATTTTTTACATTGTAAGTTATTTGGTGCAACTTAGTGTTCTGGAAAATCTCTGTGTCTGTTCACTTTGTGAAAGATAAATCCAGATGCAATGTACTGACTCTCATCAGCTATGCAGTGAGTCTGAAAGTCCTTTTCCTACGCTACAAACCAGGACAGCAAAAAAAAATCTGCATGTGCTTCTTAGAAACTGTTAAAACATACAAAAGCCATGAGAAGTACTGTGATTGCAAAATGTTTTAAAATTAACTTTTATATTGTTTCTTTTTCAACGAGTTTCCTTGGGGAGATGCAACTCTTCTTTGTGGACAGACAGGCTATAATGTAGCTCTAACACTAACTGGGATTTAACTCTTTGAAACAAAAACATTGCCTTTGGTATGCCAATTTCATAATTGTGGCTGTCAAATCTGAGCTGCTGCCTGAAAAGGAACAGCAGGGAGATGAGGGAAATACCGCATTTTTCAATCAAAAAGTCAGGTTCAATTTCATTTAACGACATCTCCTTTCTCCTCACGTACTTTACACTACCAATTTACATCATGAGCAGCAGAGCTTCAGACATATTTGTATCTTGTGTAAAAACCCTGGAGGTTTCTTTTTTCCTGTATACTTGCACATATATGCAAGCACACATACAAACAGAACAATCAAAACATCCAGAAATCAAGGTTATGTGTAAACAGAATTTACATTCTAAAAAAACCCTCTGTGATCAGAAAAGGATTCTAGAGAATTTCATGCTGCTGTATTTAAAAAGGGACAAAATGTTTACAGAATACATAGTATATTGAATTTCCCATAAAAGTATTGAAGTTAGAATATACTCCATTTTGTTAACTTGAAATATTCATCACAAGTGCTAAAAACACACTGATTTCTTTATATGTTGTCAACATATGGTCATATTATACCTATGGATTCTTTATATAACTGTACACAACAGCAGCCATTCACTGTTGAGGAGACTGCATGTGTCTTCTAAGGCACAGATCTGTAGAACTCAGCACAGGGCCTTTCAAAAATAGCTGGCTAGCACAGAAACCAAACACGATACTACTCTGCTTGTTATTGCACTCACCTTAATCTTACATTGCTTGCTGAGAAGCACTTGTTAACCTTGTTAGTGCCACATTAAGACAGCTATATTTCTTTCAGGATCCTTGATAGTACGCTCAAGCCTAACTGCAGTGTCTCTGTGCAGAGTAATGTTGTGTCATTCAAACATAGTTTGGAAGAATTAACATAATTTTGGACATTAATTTTGGACAGTTAAAGACATTACATTGCAAGGCGAAACTTTACCTGCTTCAGCAGATGCCACTCCTCTATATCACTCCTACTTTCCATTGAAATGAAATGATCTCACAAATGATATCCAATGTTTCTCTTGATGGCATATTGAGGAGCTCTGGCAATCATCACCTTTTTCACAAAACTCCCTTCAATTTCCAAATTATGACTATTTGACTGATGTGGAGCAAATAGGACCCTCTCTGTAGGCAAGATAATCCCCCAATTACTATAGCTCCTCTCAAACACTTAATTATCATTTTAAAGCCCTCTTGAAGAGTCAGGTGAATTCTGAAGTGAAGTGTTTGCAGAAAATGATTCATTTTAACTATTTTCTGAATTATTTAAACAATCCTTAATCTACACCACTGCAGTATATTAATTTCATATATATATATAATTTTTCTCATAACCCTTTCCATCACAATTTTAAAAAATACCTAATAATGCCTCTGCAGTGCTGTTCAGTGCATGTTTATCAGGGTGCTTTGTTTCCTTTGATAATTCTTTAACTGTTGGCCAGCTAGAACAAGTGAGGAGATGTGTCCAGAGTTTTATCTTCTACCTAACTTCTATGAAAATATGCATCAGGACAGGGGACACTTTGTACTCATTTCCCCACTTGTGAAAAGGCTGTAGTCTGAACTCCCACTCATGAACACTTTTGATCATCTAACTACTATGGCCCCTCATACCTATTTTTCACCACTGTTGTAGTGCACGCTCACCTCCACAGTGGTATTCATTCTCTATACCTAACTCCATAAGAGCCAGGCCTCTGTTGCCACTGATCTTTAAGGCAGTTGTTGTTCTTGTTATGTGAAGCCATGTCACACAAATAGACACCAAACAATGGGTTATGTTGATATTCTTTACTAGACTGAATATAATACACTACGCATAATATTGCAAGCAGAAGTATAGACCTAAAATTGTGGCATGCTATTTAGCCACATATTTAGTGAGTGATCACAAAGAGAAATAGATTAGAGTTTCCCAAACTGAATACATCTGATGAAAGATCTATGGTGAAGTGCCAATACAGACAAATTGCAGGCTGACAAGCAACATATTCATTATTTCTTCTTGCCTTGTGGCTTCTAGGCAATATATGAATACAACATCACCAGTCAAGAGAGCAAAATCTGCTGATCACAGACTGTGACAACATAAGGCAGTCAAACATTTCAGCATCTGCTCTGTTTCTGTATGGCTGCTGAGGGTGATGTGTTAAACTACATCTCCCCCTTGCTTGTGATTGAGACAACAGGGTGGTATCTGCAGGACAACAGGGAAGTTACTCTGGATGCATTCTCCACTGATACCTAAAACACTGGTCACAAAGTCCCAACTGAACAATTGCACTGACTTTCTGTTTGAGTTGATTTAGAATCTGTTAATCTTCTTACAGACCTTTCAACACCAGCTACAGCATGAAACAAACCAAAGAAATACAGATTTAATAGTAACAGCTGCAGTCAGTACAGGCACTCCCACCCACAGACTCCCAGTTGCTATTCCTACACCCAAAAAAGCTCCTGACTCTTGGCAGATACTGAAAATGCACAGGGAATGTGGCATGATTTTTGCTGTTTAGCAGGTCTGAAAATTAAAAGAAAAGTCTCACTTCTGCATCTGATAAAAGCTGTTGTCACATTAAGCTGACTTGGGCTTCAGAGCCTCACACAAAGAGTATCAAGGTGTGGGAAACAGGGTGCCTAGGAAAGAATAGCATGCCAGTGGGAAAACGGATAATTACAGCTTGTTGAGGCTGTATCCCAAGGAACATGGTCTAAACACTTCAGTATAAGTAATAACTCAGGGAGTAACATTGTTGTACTGATTGTAATGCCCTCTGGATAAAACATTGTTCTACCTGATTTACAGTACTTAAACAAAAAAATCTTACATTTCTGAATCTCTCTAAGGTTTTCCAAACAGTTTTGGATCTTGAGAGAATCATGAAGAAAAGAAAGTGGTTCTAGAAACAACAGCTCCTCTTTCAATTCTTAGTTTTTCCACTAATTTGACAAGAAATTAGATGAGCTTCTGTTGTCATGGAAAGAAATGCGAATTGGAGTTTGAAAAAAAAAATTAAGTCAAAGAACCCAGTCCATAATTTACAGAAAAAAATCAATTTTAACTATATTTAGTTTCTGTTTACAAGAAGAAATATTTACTTCACTTCAGTAAATCATATTTGTGCAAACCAAATATCATTATGCAACTTCAAATAACTCAGAAAATTATTTTCATAGCACTGACTGAATTAAGGCAATAGTATCATCAGAATTTAAAATATGTTTTTCCTCTATTGATACTTTTTTTTATTATGTCCTTGCTGAACATTTTGGACATTCTTTATTCAGGTCATGTCAAATAAAAGATCAGAATGGACTGGTGAGTAAAAGCACTCTAACAAGCTAAGATAAGACGCTCCATCACTTTGTGATGAAATATTCAAACACATTGCCCACTGGTATCAACTTATTCATGACTGATTTAAATGATACACTGAAAAATGTGCTTTAATCTTCCATATAATAAGTCTTTAAAAATTAAAACTGAAATCACAGTTTAAAGAAAAAAGCTAGCAGACATTTCAGTCATCATTTACTGGACTGTACGTTTTCTGCCATTAAAGTGGCTGGTTTCCTTAATACCGCTGCAAGTGTAAGGCAGTTTATGATCTAGAGTTGATAATTTGTGAGCTATTGAATGTCTTGGTGGATACTGATGTCATCACCCTTCACATTAAAAAAATAATGTTCTTCCCAATTATTTTTCCTCTGTGAAGAGCCTGCCAAAAAAACTGAAAAGAATATATGTCCTTAACCTGTTCTCTGCCACTTGAAGCAATTTTCTTTAAAGTTTGAATGAGAATATTTAGAATAGCTACTATTTCAAAATTATATGCCTGACTTTGAATACCCTTCTGTCACTTATTTCTTCTGTAGTATATACTTGGCACACAGAATGACTTCTTTATCACAGGCTTAATCAATGCCAATAAAAATATATGGGCGTAAAGGATTAGAGTACATGGACAACAGAACTGCATACAGAAATGATTCTTCAAACAGCCTTTTTTGTCTATGAAATGTTTCCATTTTGATGAGAATTTTGGATTCCTGCTTTATAATCAATTCTTTTTCTCCCAAACTATAGTCAAAACACAAAGAAGTTAACTGTGAAATTCACTATGACCCTGGAAGAAACTGGATAGGACCTTGCATGTCAATTTATCAGTAAATATGTAAGTTTTGCCAAGCTTCATTTCTCTTTTTATTTGGCTAGATGACCAAAATAATTGTTTTAAACCATCAATTTCTGGCAACAACACAAGCAAACAATTTGCATTTACCTGCTTCCATTGGATCACTGTTATTTATCTGTTGTTCCTTTCTTGCTGTAAATTAGAAGTTTTCTGCAAGAATTAATCAAATTATAATCACTAACAATTATTCAAGCATGGAACTGTCAGAAATTTGCAACTCCATCCCATGGGACTAATCTGCTCATTGATTTATTAAAATTTCATGGGAAGGACAATAAAATCTTGCTATACTAAGACCCACAAAGACCAACACCATCTTCCTTAGAAATCATTTTGCATTTACTAGCACATTTTTTTAAATACAAAAAGAGAAATTAGGGCGAAACTAGGAAAAAAGATTTTAGAATCTGATTAAAAGCAAGGAAGTTAAAACCAAAGGAATCCTATAGATTTACAGAGCTTTTCACTTCTACATTTACCAGCTAGTTGAGGACAGCACTGACTGAAGGCTGTTTACCCAGAGCAATGATTTGCAATGTGAAATCAATTGGCAGTTCCTTTCAGTTCTCTGTTCTAATACACAGACATACTGACATGTAGTTAGTATCCATGCCAGTTACACATGCAAACAGAGAAATCAAGGTCTGAATATGTAGGAGTCAAACCTGAGTGATTCCTGAAGATGATTTCCATAAATCCAAGTAAAAACGGCCTGAGTGAAAAGGTTGGTCTTCCAATTTTTTTCAAGCAGCTTTGCAGACATTAACTCTTCTTCAGGTTTCAATTACAAATGTGCATGAAAGGCACTTGTCCTAAAGTTTTTTCATTTTTCCAATTATTTGAGATTATTTTTAAAAAAGATTCTATCTCTGCTGATAAGTATTCCTCATTTACACTCCAAAATTGTTAGTTACAATAATATTGCTACCTACAATAGCTAAAAAGGACGTTGTCAGAAAGTATTTGGAATAGTTTTCCTTCACAATGCTATATTCTATTGAGTAAAATGGACTCCATTTTCCAGATCTTAAACACCGAAGTTGCTTAGAGCATGACTAAGAAAAAGCAGTTCTTAAAGCTCCTATAACTTTGTGGATTTGGGTTGTACTTTCTATCTGGAGGATGACACCTACACATCTTGTGAAAGTCGTAACAGTTAACAATAGAAATATTCCAAGTGTGCCATTCTGAAATATCCGTTGCAGATTTGAAACAAAGGTTTTACTTTCCAATTTTATCCGACAGCGCCTTTTCTTTGTGTACTAAATGCTCAACTACACTTAAAACTATGTTTTCAATTATGTGATTAACTTCATGCATTTTTGTAGTCCCATTGAGCTTTGCAGGATAACTCAAGCAGAGAAAAGTTTGCAGAATTACAGCTCAGAGTTGTCGATAAAGGGTTTTTTTCTGTGACAAAACAGACTTTGTTTCACAGTTTATTCATTCATTGAGGAATATGTAACTGAAGTATTTTAGGATTTTAATTACAGTACATTATAAAATAGTAAAGATAATATTTCCCTGGAAACTGAGTGTTTATCTCCATTCTGTAATTTTACAAGGATAGAAATGTCACTGTCTCTACTACAAGAATGGTCCTTCTGCGTCAGTTTCCATGAAAGTAATTATTGAACATTACTCTGAATCATAATATATTGAAGTAAATCATCCATTAGAATGAATAAGCCTCAATGTTTCTCAGAACATACGACAGAAATACACACTAATTTTACAATTTCTGCAGAAACAAAAGGACTTTCACTTTCAGGAACCGCATTTACCTTCCCATGGACAAAATGTACACTTTCATTAACAAAAGTAAGCTTGTGAGATCAATTTAAATTCAAACCTGTTTTCTTTTAAAATTTTTGCTAATTTCTAAACACGATTATCCACAAAACTAAGTCAAATAATGATCTGAAGAGAGAGTGTATTGTTTATAGTACTTTCTAATTTACTGATGCAACGTGAATATGCACATCAAAGAAAAAGTGGCTATATCATAAACATGAGCAGTAAGAGCAAGCTGAAAACAGAAGGAAAATTCCAGACTGCCTTCATTTCCTCGAACAAATTTGGGAGGCTAGATAGATCTTTAGCTATATAATTTTCTCCAAATCCTGTTTCAAACTGAGGTCATATCCTATTCTTTGTTCATGCAACTAGGGCAATTGATCCTGATATAGAAGCACCACAATTTCTTTGAGCTGAGCTCTTTCCCAAGATGCTAACAAGAATGCTTTTGAGTCCTTATGTTTCATTTTAAAGCTGCTACTTGCAGTTTCATATACCTGTGTTCTAAGAGTTGAATCCAACTGAAGCAACTGTCCTGTTATTGCTAAAATTTGTTACAAATACTTCATTGCAGATGGAAATCACACTTAAGCCCGTAAAGGGAACATATATAAAAAGTGGTAAGAACTTGCCTTGTAGTTAAACCTCTGGACTGAAACTCAGATCTGTGCTCATTCCTGGCTCTGACATACATCTTCTGGGTGACTTAATCTTTCTGTGACTGAGGTCCCTAAGTATAATACATCCTTTTACAATTCTTATCTAGAAGATAAAGTACCTTAAGTCCCAGTTTGTTCCTTACATTCTATATGTTCAAAAAATTGTAGGCCAAATTCATGTTTGATGTTCTAGATATCTCTGTAAGGAAAGAAGCATTTTGGTTCTCAAAAAACAACATACATTGATCTTGTTCTCTTTATATTCCACATGAACTGACATTGTGGACAATGGATAAAATGTTTTATTCTCTGAAGTTAATGATTAAGCTCCTTTTGCCTTCAACAGAGTATGATTTCACTGAACATGTTTGCAAAAGATCAATTAACTGGATTTTTTCTGTTTTTCTCTTCTCATCTCAGTTTGCCAGCAGTAGCTGCAGCACTCTTATTTCTGCACAAGGAGAGTTTGGGTTTTCTCCTGCATGCACTGAGCCAAGTCTCTCAAGTTGTCCAGTGGGAACAAAACGAAATGTGGTGGATGCCAGGTCCTCAACCAAAGCTGCCTATCGCTCAGCCACACAGGGGAGAGAAAACACAACAAAAGACACACAGGTCAATATAAGGGCAGGGAGGATCACTCACCAAACGCCATCATGGGCAAAACAGGTTCGACTTGGGGAAAAGTTAATTTATTACCAATCAAATCGCGGTTGGATAATGAGAAATAAACCCAAATTTTAAAATGCCTTCCTCCACCCCTCCTTTCTTCTCAGGCTTAACTTCAGTCCTAATTTTCTCTACTTCTTTCCCCACAACCAGCACAGGGGGAACGAGGAATAGGGGTTGTAGTCAGATCATCACATGTTGTCTCTGCTGCTCCTTCCTTCCCAGGGGAGGACTCTTGCTCTTCCCCTCCAGGTGTCCCTCCCATGGGAGACAGTCCTCCACAAACCTCTCCAATGCAGATCCATCCCACACACTGCAGTTCTTCATGAACTGCTTGAGAGTGGGTCCCTTCAGAATCTGATCATTACATTTCAAATAAATAGTTTTCCATAACACCAGAAAAATGAGGTCAATGTTCACTTCACAAATGGGTCTTGAATTCCAGTGCTTCATGATAGGCATAAAGTTTGTCTTCTCTCTAAGACTGACTTTCAAATTAGAGCCTGTAACTATTTGTTCACTCATGTAATTAAAAAAGCTGTATATGGGACTTGTTAGTGGATGCTATTCTCAACAACATCCATTATAAGGAAAGCCAATTATTTTTAACACAGCATGAATGTTAATGGATATTTGTGTAAACCCTACACACATTAGCAAAAGATTACAGGTAGATCTTAATGTACAGAGAAACAACTTCAACTGCAGAAAGACCACACCAGCGTCTGACATTAAGACAGAGCACAGCAGTCAAAGAACATGGACTATTCCCAAGTCCTCTTTAGACACACCAGTATACTGTGATGGAAAATTTCCTTAGAGATCTGCTGAAGGGTGTGAAACTGCAAGTCTACAGAAAAAGCACCAGAACAGCTTATGTTCCACAGTTTCCAACTGACTGGAACCCCCATTAGGAAAGGTCAGGCTTAATTTGACACAGTTGCATGTGTTCCATCATAGCTCAGGTAAGATAAAGAAAAAATGCTCTGTTTAACTCACCCAGTAGGAAATCATTCTATTATACTATGCATACAAAATATGTACTCAAGGGCATGTGGTTTTATTGCACAGCTACTGAATGTTAAGAGCGTGTAATAAATAAATGTGGTTCCTAGGTCATGAAAGAAAGAAGGTATTTGAAAAATAAGACAGGCATTTTTGAGCATATATGACAGAGGAAAGCCTAGCAAAACTTAACAATAGGTATTATTACTGCAGCTGTCATATCAGGATTTCGAATTTTTTAATATCCATTTTAAGTAGTTCAGAGCTATTATTTGAAATCCCTGTTACATAATTAGCTTTAAAAATGACTCAAGTCAGCACTTTGTCTATAAGGCACAAATGGAAGATGGAAGTTTAAAATAATGCTGCCTATTCTTTACACGATTGAAAAGCTGTGCCAATATTATCTTTGTTACAGCAGCAGCTGCTTGCAAATGCCTTTAGAACTGATTTGAGTCTCTCTGTCATGTGCTAATGGAATCAGACACAGGCTTTAATAGTGTCTGCTCAATGTACACAGTTCCTGGGTGATCCTACCAGAGCAGATAATTTCCTACCAGCACACTGAGTGTGCAATTATAGCATCATCATATCTGCATGGACTTTTTTCTTCATCTAGAGATTTTTTGTTTTGTTTTTTGCATCTCCTCCTTTAACCACCCCTGGCTTTTAGCTGCCTGGATTTAACCCCAGAGATTTGATATGTACATTGAGATGTTGTCTTGAAGCTAATACAGACCAAAAAAGAAAAAAAAAAAAAGACTCAGAGAAACTGATTCCAAATAAAGCACTAAAAAGCAGTTCAGGTAAATATGTCTCTTTCTCAATTTCTTTTAATTTTGCCGATTCTCTTATAGAAAAATATTTAGATTAAGGAAAGACAGTCAGCAAGCACCTCTTGAATCAAGACTCATGCCCACAAGTCCTGTTCTTGGGCAGCAACTTCAGCACGTACCTTGCCCTGGCAGTGGTATTGCCGGGCAGTTCCACAGGCTGTAGCTCCCACTGTTGCAAAATCTGTGAGTGGCATGGTCATGAGAAGCCCACAGCATCGGCATGTGGAACTGTTTGACCTATGTTACAGCAGCAGAATGAAGGGAGGGAGGAACTGAGGGCTGTGTGAAGCAATAGCACATTGGGTTTACAATGACTTTCTGCATAAAGCATAGAGTCCTTATTTTTCATATGTATTGCCACTAATTAATTGATGTTGTTCCACTCATTCCTTGCAAGTGGGAAACAATAAGGTAGACAAAACAACATTGAAACAGCCCTGCAGGAACCGAGGTTTTAAATGCAGAGCAACTCTCAGAGCGTAGGTATGTCTATCTAGGATTTGACAGAAATTGTTTCAAATTATATCAAGTATATGTGCTTTATTCACAGACAGTTCTTTAAAAAACTTAGCCATTTTAAAATAACATTCTTAAAAAATAAAATCTATTGTCCAAAGAAAGTTAAGATGAGCAGAAAAATTCTTGTCACTCCAGACTGTCAGAATGAGAGCAAAGTGAAAACTGGGACAGGGGAATAAGTCAGGTAGTCATTATTTTAAATAAATGCTGATCTGGTTAAAGAAAATATTGAAGGTAAATTAGGAGTGAGACGGAATGTCTCCAGTCTGTGTGGTCACCCCATTAGAACTACCAGAAGCTTCATTCAGAAAGTGTTCCTGAATGGACCCTTATTGTCATGGGAATAACAACAAAGAATTAATGATGTTGCTTGGTACCGCTGGTCCATCAAATTGCAGTACTTTGCTGTCCACGATATTTAAAGCAGTATGCTCCACTATATGGAAAGTTATTCTGCTGGTACAAAGAGCATGGCCTTTCTCAAATATTTATTTTCAACTGAAAAAAAAAGAATCACAGTGTTGTAGCTGAAGTATGAAACTACCAGTAGTTCTCTGTAAAAGTGATGACTCCACATAACAGCCCCACAGACCACACTGCAAAACTGATGACCTTGTACAAGAATTTAACGAGAACTCTTTTGCTTATAATCTTAAGATTGAAATTTAACATATTTTACCTGGATATAGCCTAATACAATAGATACAAATACGATACATTCATTGAAAATGAAATCAGACTTGTGGGCAAGATCATGAAAAGTGCTGAGAGGGATTATGAAAAAAAACAATAAAACAACCATATAAGCGAACAGAAATAGTCACCTACCTCAGATAAATCAACTGAAGTTGGATGTCCAGTCTGCTTTAGTGATCTTGAAAATCCTATTAGGTACCTCTAAGCATCTAAATGTCTTTGAAAATGTATCCCTCTGTGCCTAACATTATTAGGAATCACTGGACTTGAAAGGCTAAAGGTACTCAGCCTCATATGGAATATACAGCTGTACTTTTCAAGCAGAATTCATACAATTCAATAGTATAGCTGTCCAATCAAAGATCCCTCCACCGTCAATAGGGGAAGATAGACACCCGTCATAAAATCTCCCATAAAGGATAAGGCACTCTCTGGAAATACCTTTCTTAGACTTGGTATAAATTGGCCTCTGGAAGACACTTAGAGGGAGTTTAAATGACTAGACACATAATTCATACCTGCAGTCTAGGAACAGAATGAAGAATTCTCTGTACTGCTGATTTCAGAAAGTCCTTTGTTATGCTTCTGCTCTGCCCCAAACAGTAATTAGATTTATGTTTTAACCCGTACGATTGTGATGGCTGTCACATTAGAGGAAAAAGATTCAACCTACAGAGAAGTTCCAGGCACCAACTTTTTTTCTACATCCTTAAGCATGAATCCCCAGTGAACTGTGACATACCCACATGTTGAATCACTAAGCGAATGTATCAGGTCACATAAAGGCATAAAGATGCAGCCATGCTGCAATCTGCATTCTTATTTAGACACTCCTAACACAGAAGCAGTAAAGTGGTCTCTCCTCTCTCCTACTCAAGGATTACAGAGTCAGCAAAGCTGGTCAGTGCAGTTAGTTATGGGAGAGCACAGGACTTGAGTCACTTAAATTTGACACTACACTCATGAAATGAAAATAAAAATGAGGCCTATTCATTTCACAAAGGGGAAAATTTCAGAGTTCACTGGGTGAAAGAGTTACCCAGGGAATTCTCTGAAATACTGATGGATGGGAGGAACACGAAATTTTGAGGTATGGCAGGCCAGGGGCAGCAGGGTTATAAGCAGAAGGAAATGAAGGGAATTTGTGAATTGGCTTTGAGAAAATGGCAGAGATAATAAGGACATGACAGCAATAAAAAAATACCATTTTTTTCACAATGCTCCCTATGCTGTGAAGTCAGGCAACAATTCGTTCTGAAGGCACAAAATGTAGGAGGGAGAGAAAGAACAGGCATTCTCATTCTTTCCAGTTTCCATGAAATCTTATTTAGTCACTAGCTAACAATTAATGAAGACACCTTTGGCAGCCATTTGCTCTCACTGCATTAAGTACTGTTCTGCTTTTAATACTGGAAGTGTGACCAGCCTGCAAGCAGAAAAGTAACTCATTTTCCTGAAGTACCTGACTTACTTTGTTATCAGTTATTATCATTACAACAACTGTGTTGCATTTTCCTGCAATATCATACTTATGTGTCATGAGCAACTTTTATGATATCAAGATAAACATTCAAATTTTAATGGACATTCCATTTTTAATGCAAGAATAAGTTAAATAAGCTGGAAATTGTATGGCATTTAAAAAAACATGCTTTCATAGAATTTTAGAAAGCTGCTCATTACCTATCACTATGGGTAAAAAAAGAAATTCATCCAACGTTTGTTTTCAGTCATACGTAGCCTAGCTCAAGCACTTTTAAACTCAGTAACGTCTGTTAAATTCAAAGGATATTTGAGCACAACTATATTATTCATCATTTACCTTTCAGAGTTATTGAGACAGACCAGAAGCAATGGAAGGAAAAGATTCCCAATGCGAGTTTCTCAAGTGTGGGGATTAGGACTTTTCATGTTCTCAGAGACCCAGCAAAACTTTTGATCTGAGAGACTGTGAACGTTAATGATCAGAAAGAATGTCATGGAGGATTTGTTTATATTTTTAAAACTGTACATAAAAATTATTTATAAAGGAAACAAAATGCAGGTAAGAAATGAAAGGCATTCTTTGATAAATTAAATATGTTTGCTTTCTGCTATAACGTAAGAAAGCCAGATGTAAGAGAAGTGTATTGTGTATATGTTCAAAGGCTTAACAGCATGAGGTATAGAAGTATTTAAAATGGTAACAGCTCAGAAAACAGTACAGGTCTTGAAATTAAATCATCCACATAAATAAATCATCAAATAAAGGTAAAATGACAAATTGGTATTAGTCTAATACAGACTTAGCTGAAGTAGAAGTACCCTTTTATTCCCCTCAGAAGGAAACTTGTTATTAAAACTCCAGTTTGGATAAATGCCTTCAGGTTTAAGTATTTGTGGTGCTACTCTTCATTTCTATCGGTCACTAGTAAGACTTTAGTGATGTCAAATCATCCTTAAGATGTCAAACTACAGAGCACACAGTATGATGTATCTTTGAAATCTGCTCTACTACTTCTGAAAGGAACGTGCAGGTCCCATAGCTCTCCTCTGACACATTAGGCTTTGCACCAATTTCCTGGGGAAAAGTTCCCCCTACTCAGCAGCAGCCGTACATTTCCTCCCTGTCTGGAGGACCATGTGCACCTTACAATTGTGTGTAAAAGCCTGGTAGGCTTGATAAGGAAAAGAAATCCCTCTTCGTAAAACTGACTGAACCCAAGTTTTCATGGGAATTTTCCTATGAAAGACAGATGAAGCTGCGAATATAGGGCACAGTGTTCAGGAGAATATCTCCTCATAAAAAAGAAGTCATAGGAATGAGGAAAATCCCAGCTGCCTAGTTCTTACCAGAAGATAATTCTCCTCACAGTATGCTGCTGGACGGAAATTTCACATCATTTGTCTTTTCAGCATACTTCATACCAGCTTTTTTTTTTCCATGTCAGCCTCTATTCATAGAACTCCTGTGACCCTTCCAGCTCCTACTGTCAGGCTTCCAATTGTTTGTAATAAAAACAGCCTAATTAGATGGTGAGATTTGTAGGGCGTGGACCTTGTCTAATTGTTTTGTAACACTGTGAGTGCATAGTGCTTATATTAGTAACAAAACTAAATCTTGTCTTGCACTTTATTATTCTTATTACAGAGAAACAGACATCTTGTTTTCAGCCTGTTTTCTAAATTAAACAAAACTTTCATGATCAAGGCTATATATATAATCTCCATGCATGTTTGCACTCTCCAAATTTCAGACCCCTCTCTCTGAGTTCAGCTACATTTACATTCCCATAAAATGGGAGTGAGCTCAGAGATAATACATACCTATCGTGCTTCATGAAAATAGGTCTGTTGAAGATAGTACTTCCCTGAGAAAAAAAGCTGCATTACATGCTCGGTACTTTTGAGATGGTATAAAAAACCAGATAGACAAGCTATTTACAACTCAGATCTGTGGGAAGAACATCAATCAGAGCTCACATCTTTCATTTGCCAGCATCAAATATGCATTACACACCTATAGAAAAACAGCTTCATTAGTTGTGGTGCTCATACAGTTACCTAAGAACTTACAAGTGCATCTAGCAGGTCATGCCAGCAGTCTGCTTTGTCAAGTGACCCAATATGAGCTGTGATTAACAACAGGCACCTAATGAAAAGCAGAGCAGGGGAGATACATGGCAGTATTTCCCCAGAATACTGCCTCCAGCAAGATATGGATCAGGGACATCCTGAGCCTGACATTATGTTTGTGTGTTTAATAGCCCTGCCCCCCTTTCAGGAATTTCTTCAATTGCTCCTGGCACTTCTGTAAACACCTGGCATCCACAACTTCCCGTGGCAAAGGCATCCCACAGCTTACCTATGTGCATCACAAAGAAATATCTTCCTTTGCTTGCCATGCACTGCCACCTGTTAGTCTTACTGGATACACCCTGGAGCTTATGTTTTAAAAAAAGAACAGCTTTTCCCTGGTTATCCACAATTTACAATCTGCGATTCTAATGACCTTGCTCATATTGTTCCTCAGTTCCTTCTTTTCCAACTGGTTAGGGCAAAGATTTAGAATTGATTTAAAGGACATTGGAGCTTCACTGACTTCAGTGACCTTTGGATCATTTTCAAAAGAGGTATACGGTACACAGTGCTCTCTAAGCATATGATTAATTACCCTATGTGACAAAACCCAACCTCTACCTCTTGAGATATTTTTGATATTCCGTGTTATATTTCTGGTAAAAAATACAATTATATTTCTGAATTTTTACATCCTGAATTGATATTGATATGTTAGACATAATTCAAGTCTCAAATTTTAAAAGAATGCCACAAACACTGCAATAAAACTATTTCTACCTGATTAAAATAAGCTCCTGATTCTTACTACCCGAAGAACAGAAAGGAAAAAGAAAGAGCAAACACCTTTCACCTTTTCATCGGGGCATAAGGTGTAAAGGAAAAGAAAGCAGTATAATAAACAAAACGATGGGGATGGGGTGGCTTACAACTATTTCCAGGCTAAGTTCCAAGTAATTTCTATAATCAAGTTCCAATCCAACTGTATGTTTGCCTCATTTCCTTTGGATCTGACAAACTTAAGTATAGGAAAGTCAAGGGCTTATTTTTTCATTTTCACTTTGATGAAAGCATTCTTGCTTTTAATGCAGTTTTCAGATCAGATCAATTGTTTTATTTTTCTCAAATGCCAAAAACAGCATAGCTAGGAGGAAACTTATGCAGGAAAAGAATGAGCTGTTGCTTCTGTACTTATTGCACAATGTCACTTGCTTTTTTCATGTGTACTATTATTTCTCGTTGATCCCACACTCTCTAAAGCCTTCTTTCAGAAAGGAAAAACTGCAGTAATTATGGCAAAAGATGTCAGGTTATACAGCACAGCTATTCTTTGCACCACAACTCAAGGCGTATGGCATTATTTTGTCACATACCTCTTAAATGTATGTGTTGTGAGGTTTGTCTTACATCAAAAAACACTTCCTAATGCAATGCAAAAAGACATTTAAAAGATAGCATCAGTAGCTGTGAGTCACTTAGTTTGGAAATAAATCTGCAGTGTTCCATCAGAGTAGCACAAATAAAAAAGAATATTTTGAATGCCAAGGCCAAACATACAATACTCTATAGGCATGGTGCTTGCTATGCCCTTTACTGGCAGATTGATTTTCATGTTCTGACTAAACTAGCAGTGAGCAACTTTACGCTCCTAGTTGGATAGCAATGACTGCCCAATTAGACAACACAGTCAATGAATAGGTCAGGCAGCCAGGGTCTGGATATTCTAAGCAAGACTAGGCCTTAAGCTTGCAAAAATTTCCGTTGACCTTTTCCTCATCATAAGTGACCCACCATAAAACCAAGTCAAAATTTCATGCAGAAACAAGGCAGAAAATACACTACGACTTATCCAAATAAGCAAACAGTTTAAGAAAGCTCATTGAGGAATTGTTAGCATAGGAAAGAAAAGAAATGGGTTAGAGGGGGGTTCCTGATTCTCCCATAAATATGAGCATTGTACTGGTTGTTGGCTTTGGGGAAATGCTGTTGGGTAGCCTGGGCTAACCAGACATATAACAAACATATATTTTGAAGGCTTAGCGCCACCAAAACTAGTAAATGATATGGCTACATTATTTAGCCAACCGAGCTTTCCATATGAATTCATGATTTTTGAATTCCACCTTGATTCAACTTTAAATACATGTATACATATATGTTTATAACAGACAAATAATTCCATATGCATTTGAAGTTATCCAGCCTGAAAGCAGGCAGTAGATATTTCTCAGACATATACAAAGTAGATGAATGTGTAGAACAGGAAAGAGTTATAAACATAACTACATACATTTCTGGGGTTTTTTAAAGCTTAAAGGGGAAGATATAGGGTTTTTTTCTATCAAATTGAGAG
Organism: Gallinula chloropus; assembly: GCF_964237585.1. Lineage (NCBI taxonomy): Eukaryota > Metazoa > Chordata > Aves > Gruiformes > Rallidae > Gallinula > Gallinula chloropus. The sequence goes on along the minus strand of NC_140092.1, from coordinate 9,769,000 downwards.
TTCAATTCTGAAAGCACAGTATTAGCACTAGGGCTGTAAAATCCAGCATTCACTGCTCATAAAACACATGTTTACAGAGACAAAATTCCCACCCCTTCCAAATGAACAAGGGCCTCTTGGACATTCAAAAGGGCCAGGATCTTTCCTGAAGACTAATGATCATTTTACTGCAGATGGATCTCCCTGTGATACACCAGTCTGGACATTATTTTCCTAAATACAGCTTTTCAATCTCACTGTTATCTTCTTTAAAAACACCACACCTCTGCCTTTTTGCAAAGTCCTCATGTTCAGAAATGCATCTCCTTACACCATAAAACCTTCCATCACTGATGTTTCTTCTAGCAGTATCTAATCACACCTCTGTGTTTAATCTTGAATCTAGATGGACTTAATACTATACATGAGCAAGAGCAATTCTCAATTTCTATTCTGTTCTATGTCCTCAATTTCCAGCTTCCATGGTTGACTATTTTGTTGTGGTCTTTGCTGTGCTGCAGCCTTTATAAAAGATGGACTCATTTTCCTCTACATTTCCAAGCTAACTTAATGGTTTCACATAAATACAGAACTGTAACAATAACAGCATGTATTACTGCTCATTAAGCTCCTTTCAAAATTGTGTCAGTGATTTTCATTGCATAAGCAGCAATGTCAGGATGCCATTACAAAATCTAGGAACAGCATTAACTGAAAGACCACAAATGTACTGAAGACTCTGGCATGTGCGCGACGCTGTTCTCTGAACTGCAGTGTAGGCACATCTGAAATCTGCTTGCTCACACTACAGAAACTACTTATTAGCATCTGTATATAACACATCATCACCACAGGGAAAGCTAGTTTAAAATCATAAATGTCAAGACATAATTAACTTAAAGGTCAGGTTTAATTACAGTTGTTGAAACTGAAATACACTAATTACCATTACTATGTCAGAAAATTTCTTAAAACGTTTTGAAATGTTTTGTTGGTGCCCGTACTTTTCCATAATTGACATCTTTTGTTCCATGATGGAGATGTTTCAACAGGAACTTTTTTTTACTAACTTTGAAGCAGGGAGAGAACAAAACAGAAAACTGACGAACAAAGCACCACCACTAAGCTCAACAAAACCTGTTCTCTGCATTATGATATTATTAATTACTTTCTTGTAATTGGCACTTCAGATAATCATTTAGATAATGGAATTATTTGGAGAGTCTGGTGCATGGATGAAACAGATTTAACTGTGTGGCTTTTAGGTTTAATGACAAAACAAATCAATAAGTGAAACAGACTGGTGAGAAAATAACTCAATAACTGAAAAATTTGCTCTACCTGTAGGCTTTTCCAAGGATTCTGCTGGGAATAGTTATTGACTCACACAAGTATTTTAGTTCTGTCTTTCCCCCAAGGTACAGAAAGTTTGAATGCTGTGATTTCAATTTCTCTTCTGTTACCTAGTGTTTATTATCCCCTTCCCATCACAGACGTGATTTCCAACTTACCTTTTCCTATATTTTTTAGCAGAGTGATAGACTTATTTTTCTCCTAAAGAAGTCATTCCCAGCTAGGTAGAATGCAGCGAAGAAAAGGTTAAGGCACATGAAGTCAAATTCCCCACTACAGCATAGATTTTAGGCAGCATACAGCTCCTGTGCAAAAGTTTGGAAGTCTAAAAGTGAATATAGCAGCTTACTCTGGAGGAAAATATCACTAGCTAATGAAAAGAGGCTATCAAATGGGCTGATGAGAGACACATACTCGTTTATTAAGTTTCATTCACCCTGCACCTGAGGTGCTGGGTTGTAGCAGCAGTACTGCAAAGGGTGCCAGTGCCCTTCGAAGTGTACAAATCATCTGAAATCATCAAAGTCTTCTGCCACTGGAGGAAATATTTCTACTATGTATAAGGGGGCAGCCTCCCTGTCCCTTTCCCTATCCTCTTTCACAAGTGCCTGTACTTGAAGCTTCACACACAGCAACAGAAAAAAAGCTCAAAAGTCAGAATATACACATCAACTGAAAGACAGTGAAGGACAGTCTCAGGTACGCAACACAAGTCTGGCAGAAAAGTGTCTGGCAGTTCAGAAACCATTCACAATGCACCAAATAAAAGCCTTGACTATGCTACAGCAAAAGCCAAACAAGGTAAGGGAGCTTGTGTCGCCTTGCATCTCAATAAAGGGGAAAGAATGGCATTTAATTAAAGAGTTTCCTGCCTCCCAGGTACTGATGACATTGAAATCAGTGTGGACATAAGGCTTTAAAGCTGGCATCACCCAAAAAAAGTCTCTTCTTTAAGATTTACAGCTGACTGTTAGAGAAAAGTGAAAATTTATTAAAGGCTTCCATCTGGCAGAATGTATCATTAGTATTCAAACTGATAGCAGCAGTGATTTAAATTTAATAATCCAAGTGGAGATATGCATCAAAAAAGAATTCTTCTAAAATATGTCTAATAGCAATAACTGACTTCTTTATTACAGTCTGCCTGTGAAAAATGCCAGATATCAAAGAATAAGACATCAAATGTTAATTTCAGTGTGCTCTTCCAGTTGAAACTCACATTAAAATAATATAGTTGGTGCAAATCAAGTAGCACAGACTGTACCTGTTTGTACCTTTCTTGAGCAAGATTTGAAACACAGGGACCCAGAAAAGCTAGGAAATTTCCCTTTGTTGAAGAGTGGTTGTGTGGAGCGTAGGTGCCCAGGCGCTGGCAGTGGAGGCTTCAAGGTCTTCTCTGAGGAGGGGGTCAGGGCTGCCCTAGCAGCACACAGCCTGTTCCAGCAGACCCACCAAAGGGCACGACTGAGCCCCTCAGCCATAGCTGTGACATCTCTGGGAAAATGTGCTTAAGAAAGTGCAAAACGCTGCCCAGGAGATACGAGCAAGTTGGAAAAAAAAAAATTAAAAAATGTGAGAAACACCCCTGCAACACTGAGGCCAGAGAAGGAGAGGAAGGAGGTGCTCCAGGTGCGCATCAGACATTCCCCTGCAGCTCATGGAAGAGACATGGACTGAGCAGGTATTTCCCTGTTGCCAGTGGAGAGGAACATGCCAGAGCAGATGTCCACACTGCAGCCAGGAGACCCCACCTAAGAGCAGCTAGATATTCCCTGCAAGAAATGCAGCATCTAGAGATTTTTTGCAGGAGCAGGTTCTCCTGACACAGCCCATGGGAAGGATCCGCACAGCAGCAATAGAAAGGATGAGGAAGAAGGAATAGCAGTAGTGCCACAGCAGTGCAGAAGTAGGACTGACTGCAGCCCCCATCTCCTGGACAGGTCAGTGAGTGGCAGAAATGAATGAGTCAGGAGTTGAAGGAGTGAAGTCGAACCTGGAAAAGGGGGTGGAGGTTTGGGGGAAGGCAGTTTAGGTTTTCTCTTTGTTTCTTGCTACCCATCTCCTATTTAAAATAGCAATAAATTGTATTAATTTTTTCCAAGTCAAGTCTTTTTTACCTCTGACAGTAAATGGTAAGTGATCTCCATGTGCTTACCTCTACCCTTGATGAGGTTTTCCGTCCTATTTTCTTTCTGTGTCCTGTTGACAAGAGAGAATGAGACAGTGACTGGATAGGTACTTGGTAACAGAGGTGTTACCTAATCACATAATTTTATGGGGAACACATCCTCTGAAGCAGCACTTGGGTGTCCTTTATGAGTATGTGCCAAGGAAGCAGCGTGTAATGTGGAAAGGCAATCCCAAACCTAAAGCACTCTCTTGTTTTAATGTTATCATATTACCAAGCTGTCCTTGTTTTAATTGATTGAATGAAGTTGCTACTCTACTTTACAGTTGATGCAGCTGAGGTTTAATGGATTAGGTAACATTCACCTTTCATTCTTATATTATAGAACCTTTTTATACATTGTTCTGTCATATCTCAGCTCTTTCTTGATAACATGGGATTCAAGTACAGCTCACATGAAGCCAAGGTTACAACACAATGCACCGGCAGGACAGCCTTTCTGTTAATTTTTACTAGTGATACCAAAGAACACTTCAAAAGTCACAGATAGAGCTATAGCTATAACATCTGGTAGGTAAACAAATGTACAAACAGTAAAGGGCAATTTGTTCAGGAAAAAAATAAACATGAAAATTAAGGCAAAGTGCAAACATTACAAATTGAAGAGGCTGGAGAAAAAAAGTTGCATTCATTATAACAAATACAAATTAACTACACAGTGCACAATTTACATCATGGGTATTGCACAAATAAAAATACCCACAAATTAGTCACCCTTTTAATGCTTTTTTCTTAATTATGGATTAATGGACAGTTCAACTTTACAGGTTGATAATTTGCCACTATGATCTGCTTTTTAGAAGTCGAACAAGAAAACAACATTATAATGTTCCAAATATGCTGCTGGTAAGAAGCCAGGTTATGCTGTTTAAATTGGACCAGATGCTTTGAACGTTCCACAGCTGCCTTGCAGGAAGGCAGGTACTAATTCTGCATTGGCAGCATTATAACAAGTGATCGATATCAAGACATTTACTCCTTTGTCACTCCTAGCTCAGCAGGGGTGAGCACAGGCAGAGTTTGAAGGGAGGCTTTCACAGTCCTCAGGTGGCTTTACAAAGCATCCTGGGCACATCTAACAGTGGCTGGGGTAGGGGTTGCATGTGTGTTGGTGGCTGAGGCACCCCAACAAGCCCTTGGTCCTCCCTCCCCCAGATAGTTGTGAATGCTGAACACTACAAAAGAAGAAATCATACTTCACTTTTTAATTATTTTTCCTAAGCACCCTTTTTTTCCCCCCACAGCAATGAATATGGATTCACATTAACCACTCTGAAAACACGATGCAGGTTTACTAAAAGTCTTGGTTTGACTTTCATTGAAAAGCTCTGAAAAGATACATTAAAAACTAAATGAAGCTACTTTGTATCTTTTTCAACATAAAATGCTATATTTTTCCATTTATATGAAATGACCATTTCAGAACATCTTGTTCGCTGGGTTTTTTTTTTAAATTTTGGTTTAAGAAAAGCATTTTGATGTCCTTCGATAACACTTTCTTCCAATTGATGCATTCACAACTCATCAAAAGAAAAGTCTTAATTTTTATTCTCAATGAGAATGATTTGTATTCTTCACAAAACCTCAATAAACAGGAAAGTCTGTTTTTGCTTAGCTGTATGTCAGAGAGAAAACGTTAGCGATACAGATTCTTCACCAGTATTTATTCTACAATAAAATACTATACAGCAGCACTGAAGGTGCTCATATTATTCCGTGTATAAGTCTCAGCTTACAAATCACAAAGTTTCCACATAGTCTTTGAACTCAAAAGCTCATTATCTTATACAAACTAGACACTGAAAGCTGAGGCATTGTTAGGGAGATAATGGATAATGTTACACTGGGAAGAGCAAGTGCTTAAAGAACACAGGACTGCCAAGAATACATGGGGAAATGCAGCCATTCTAGATAATAATATCAAATTCTTAAAGCTACTGAATATGTTCCTTGCAGTGGCAGATCTTAGATTTGCACAATTCAGAGCTTCTTGGTGACACCCCACACTGTGGTGCCAGAAGGCCCGACTTTACAGCTGGTGAAGACACACCTTAATTGGCAATTGTTTCCTTATTCACCATAAACTGAAAAAAAGTCACTATTATACTCTTAGCTCAAGTACAAAACTACGTGAATTAAACTATACTGCTCCAACTAAACCACACCTTGCAGAGCCATAACTAATTCAGTACTCTAAGCATCATGTTCAATGTGCAGCTATGTATGTTTTACTTTACAAAAATTCTTCAAAAGGAAAAAAAAGTATGCTGAAGGAAGTATAGAGTTCATAATAACTAAACCTATGGAGTTCAGCCCCACTAACTGCCATGACTTTTTCACAAACCTTTTTCAGCCTTTCATTAAATTGTACCTTTCTTCATATGCCCAAAACTGTTTGAATCAATGTTTCTTGAAAAAGCAGTGTTCATGACTAAGCAGCACAGTTGTGGGGGGCAAATCATCCTTTAAGAGCTCAGAAATTAAAAGATAAATAAATAGAAACAAGCATATATTATGTTGAAATAAAATCTCAGGTTTTCCATCGCCATGAGTGCAATTACTAAATATGTGGCATCAATGATAGCAAAGCAGAGAATTTTTCTTTCATAAGATCAGAAATGCAGAAACAACACTTTATTTAAAACCCAAAGGCATACAAGTTATGTAAAAGAAAGGCATTTCACAGAGCTGAGGCAGAAGATACTCATAATTTGATGATAGTACCACCAAGTTAATGATAATGAGATAGCCAGTATGAGCGCATGCTTCTGCTGTATGCACATACAAATTCAATAAACCCTCTATTCGACAAATTAGGACCGGACATAATTTGCTTACCCTTGACACACAACTATGCCTGATGCAGTAACGTAAGCATGAGCAATATACATGCCAACTGAAGTTCATTGAATATGACAAAATTCTATATTACTATTAAAATCCAGTCTAAGGAATCTCATGTTCCTGCACAGGAAATTTTGAAACGTGAATGACTGTAAATAAACCAACCAAAAAACAACACAAGAGAAAAAACAACCTTCTTTGGTCTATTGGTTGCAGCTCAAATTTCAAGATAATACATAAAGGAACACAGAGCCAGATTCATCAGAGCTTTATTGACTCATTAATGTAGCTCTGAATAAATGAGATTTTGTGTGTAGATTTAGTTTGAACGATAATTGCTAGGATCAACAGTGTGATATGTATTTAAACCTGGGACTACTGCCACTGAATAAATGAAGGAATCATCACTAGTTAATCTTTGTAGGACAGTGTGTTCCTGGTTGGACGACAAAGTATCAGCAATAATTTCTGCAATGACTGGAAAAAAATGGATCATTTACAGTCATTAGAAGATTTGGCCATTTTGCTGAGCCAGAAATACTGTAAAACTTTGGAAGATTTTATGAGCGTATTATAGCTAAAAACAACAGCAGGAGGAAAGACAGACTACCTGGGTGCTTTAAAATGTTCCTATGTTGTAGGCAACAAAGTCAGTATTTTCAGATTATTGTGTGTTCTATGAATTCTTCCCATTCATTTACTGTCTACTCTCTCTAGAATGAGAGAGACTATCTGAGGGTTCTGATAGAGGAATTGCTTCCCTTGGTCTGGAAGCTATATTCACAGCCTAAAAGAATTTTTAAAGTTCTATGATCGAGAAAACTTTTTTAAAACACTTATTAACTAGATCGTAGAAGAAAAAATTGTGGGCTATTATGTCATTAATCTTAATTTTGGATGGAGCTCTGTTGTGGACGGTTCCAATTTGGAGTATCTAATCCTCAAAATAGATTGTGGTAGGTTGGAAGGGACCTTTAAAGGTCATCCATTCCATTCCCCCTGTAGTAAGCAGGGACACCTTTAACTAGATCAGGTTGCTCAGAGCTTCATCAAGTCTGACCTTGAACGCCCCTAGGGATGGGGCGCCCCATCACCTCTCTCGGCAACCTGCTCTAGTGTGTCAGCACCCTCATATTGAAGAGCTTCTTCCTAATGTCTAATTGAAACCTACCTTGCTTTAGTTTAAAACCATTGCCCCTCCTCCTATCATTACATGCCCTTAGAAACAGTCCTTGTCCAGCTTTCCTATAGGTCCCCTTCAGGTACTGGAAGGCTGCTATAAGGTCTCCCTCAAGCCTTCTCTTCTCCAGGCTGAACAAGCTCAGTCTCTCAGCCTGCCTTCATAGGAGAGGTGCTCCAACTCTCTGATCTGACAACAAAAGCAATCTGATTACATAAGGATGTTCTGAAAAATAGTTTTAACTGCAGATTGAAAACCAACAAAAATGGGCAAGAAAATGGCAGAGCACTTGCAATTTATTAAGTCCAGGAGATATTTTCTGATGTGAGGCAGAGGTATCCTCTGCAGAGAAGCCGTTCTCTCAAAGTGCCCTACCTGGGTATGGAACTCTCCCCTAATTCAGGCCAGAGCTGTGAGAGCTGTTTCCTGCCCCTCTCTGTCTGAGGTGATTCACTTTTTCTTGTTGGCAGGACTCCACTCTGTACAAAGAATTTATTGTTCATGAACTCTGGCTTCCCAGATCCCATGTGACTTTCTGTCCACTAAGCCATAGAAAAAGTCTTTCTTTCCCCTTTTCTCCATATCAAATTAAATGATGTTGTAAAAGATAAAGATTTTGGTTTAGACCCAATCCACAGTGAGAAAACATTTATCACCTAGATCAAAGAAAATTACTATAAATCAATTGTAAAATACTTATTATATTTTAATAAAAATTATAAATTATCTACAGTAAAACAACCTCCAGTAGAATATTTATCTATAGATGGTCATTACTGACATTCCACGGAGCTGAACAAAGGTTCATCTGTTCTGAGGTGATAATTTTCAGAATTGTGAATGTCAAACAACATTTGTAATCTTACAGCTTTAAAATGACAAAAATTTGGAGTTGGTAGTTGATGTCCAGGACATTGTCTGCACATCTCCATGGGATTTAGGAAAGTTGATCACTGGTAATTGCACCTTTCATAATAACTACTCTAGGTAATTAATATTTAGGTAAACAGCACCTTGAAACAATTCAAATCTATGAATGCTTTTACATTTCAAAGCAATGAGAAATATTTGAACTTGAGCTCTAACATAAACAGAAGTATACAGAGGCAAAGAAGAAAACAATGGATTTGACTAAGTTATTTCAGAGAAATGACAATTTTCTGATTACAATCATCCAAAAATTATGTGAAAAACAAAGAGACAATGAGCCAAGCCTGACCATTGAAACATAAATACCTGAAAAATTCTTATTCTCAATGCACTGGGGTTTCCTGAACAAGCTAGAGAAGATTTTAGTAGGTCAAAATAACAAAACTGAAAACCTAAGCACGATTTGTACCTTTGTGAAAGAATCCATCATGTCTAAATTGAAGTCAGTCTGATTTCACAATTATAATTAAATATGTCCTGCTCTTCATTATTGTTGCACATTTCAGTAATGTTTTTAACAGCTTCATTGTTTTCCTTGGATCATCCAGAGACACCCAGGTCAAACTGTTTAGAAAAGCATTCCCATTAAATGTGTTGAAGGAAATAAATGGTGATGAAAAATATTGAATACATCAAAATCAGTTTACTGTAGTTAAGATTATGTGCTCAATTTAAAACTACAGCATTTTCACTACATATTAAATCTGGTTACAGTAAATTGAAAGAAAATTCTTTACAAGCACTGCTGGGGTTTTGGTGGGGTTTTTTTACTAAGTACAAAGTCATAATTTTATATTCCAGTAAATATAACTGATTAACCTAGGTACAAAAACACATTAGCATATATCTAATGCCCAAAATGTTACACAAGAGACATCATATGGTCACTGATGAATGGTGATTACAGCAGTGAGTAGAACGAACAAACAAGCTATTGAAAAGTGAAATTGTCAAAATGACCTGTTCCCTCTTGCTGTCCCTCTTCCACCCTCTTCCTTAGTGCTGCCTATATAAAGAGTGACTACATTTGGCAACACCTATGCAGCCTCACTGCTGTTAAGAGAATTGCTCAGGTATTAAGGTTATAATCTGGTTTTATTTTACCCAAAGCAATGTTATTTCAGTTCTCTGCCTCCATTATCAATGGGACCACACATACACACAGAGGAAAAAATAAATTCTAAGTCTCTCTCTGTTCGCTTCATGTATCATATAGCTTTCTATCTTGCTGTTGTCAGATTTTTTCCCATTTCTTATGTATCCTGTGTCCATCCAGGATCATTTTATTTGCGTTTGGTCTTGTGGTTTATATCATTAAGATGAAATTTTAAAATTCCAAAGAAACTTTTTTGGTTTATATATTCAGCGTGGCATGTGTGTGCATATATATATGTATAGATATACAGAATGCTCAAAAGAATTTAAAAATTCAGTGAAACAAGTTTTTCCTGCTCTGATAACTAATTTTAGCCTGTAAGTATTACTATTAATTAAAAGTAATTGCATTTCCTCCTAGTAGCACTGGTCAAGTAAGAGATTACCATTGTGGTAGGATTCACATGGAAAAAAGCTCGTTCCTGTCCTGGAGGCCATATAAACAAGCAGTCTGTCACTCTGCTTTGGGAATTGTATCAGAGATCTAACATGCCGCCACCTGGTGATGAGAAAAGGAAGTTGTGCAGCATCAAAAACTGTTCCTGTACTGTTCTTTCCCAGTGATGCACTGGGCTGTGTAACTTCCTGGAGAACCTGTAGAATCCCATTATTCACTGGGCATTCTAGAAGTTTAATGCTACATTTAAAGACGTACGGCAGCACAGATTGCACTTTCTAGATTAGATCTGTTTCTTTGCTTTTGTTTTTGCTATTTTAAAATTGTTGTTGTGTAGAACAAATGCATTGACTATGCTCAATCGCAACACATTGAACTGGTGCCGTGCCAGGTACTGTGTTAAAAGCGAAGCCCAGGAAATGAGTCTGTGGAGCAATTATGCATGAAATGTCTTTTAAATATATTTATTCATTATTACTAATAAAAAAAGCTTGTCTTCGGATGATTCTTTCATTTGTTCCAGACACTAATATTTCTAACTGTCCAAACCATAAGTTTAGCCTGTTGAAAATTATGTTCTTATGGTTATTTAGAGAAAATTAGTTCTGAATATGAAATTGTGTCATTCTGTTTAGATAGTTACATGTAATCTCTAAAATAATAAACTGCAACATTCGTACACCATTATTTTTCCATTCTAATGTTTGGCAATCATTGACACTAATGAAGTAGACCTTCCAATCACACCGCAAGTATTACTATTTCATAGATGAGAGCACTGGGGTGAATAGAAACAAAGAAAAACAAATAACTACAGGGTCTCCTTTCCCTAGAAAAAGATTCCAAGTTCATGACTCTCAAGTCTAAAATGAGATCACAGTTACACTATTTTTCTGTGGACTCCAAATCATTTGTAGATCTTTGTCATCACAGTCTCAAGTGTGCTATAAGGATAATATGTCCATTGCATTGGATATACTGGATAAGTAACACACAATTTAGGTTTCAGTGGTAAAACCACAATCCCTGTTGAGTGCTAAATTTCATCCCCATTATAAACTGGACCCTAATATAACAACATGTGAGAAAAATAAGGAAGAAAGTCATGAAAGTCTGCAACAAGTAGACTTTACATTGTAGTAGTGCCTAGATGGCTCCGTGGTGGAGTCAATTGATTGAGATTCTCCATACATGTTAACAGATAACACTGCTCAAAATCTTGAAGTTCAAAAAGATGAAGAGTTAGTGACTAAAAACTAGATGTGAATGCCTTAAGGATTCTCTTAGAGCCTGCATCAGTAGTTGGAGACACTGAACAGTGAAATGCATACATGCCTTGCCAACAAAGCCAGCTCAGGAGTCCCTCTAGTCCTGTGGCTTGTTCCTGCCCTGTCGAACACAGCTCATCCCCCATATATTTCTATTGTGGTTCCTGTGACAGAAGGAAGGATGAAAATTAGCTCAGCAACTTAAAGGAATAAATATTCAAGGAAAGTCATGGGGAGGGAAGCATACAACTGCAATCCCCAGGAGACTATGATAATTTTCAAAGATCCTGGTGGAGGTGTAGGAACAATTGTAAATAACTATGATAAAAAAGTGCCATGTATACGGCCAATTTTTTACTTCATATTTTCACTGGTGTTCAATTTCCTTGCCTTCTCTGTGAGCTGGAGCCAATATTAATAAGGATTTGTTGGTTGTTTTTCTTCACTTTGGTAAACTACTATTTTAATCATCCTTTCATCCAATAACTGCAAATATTTGTTTTATTTCTTATCTTTATCTGCATCCAGATTTCACCACATACATCTCTGTTGTCTGAACACCATTGCTAAAAGCAAAATAATCATATCATGGGTTGGGTACCTTCAGAGGAATCACAGGCATCTGATATATATATATAAAGTTTCAACATCACTCCACTTTTACTACAGAGAAATAAAATTAAAGCTACCATTGCCTTTCAACCCTCTGTGATCCTTTCCCAGTTGCCTCAAGGATTAATGACACTGAGTTCCCAAAACATCTGAGTTTCTTTCTTTGAAGAGCTGTGCAAATTGCTATTTGTATGCAAACTGGAACATTAGCTTTTACTCTCCTAATTTTAATTGGTATGCCATCATCTAGATGGCTGCTAATAGTAACTTGATTTCTAGATTAAGGTCAACAGACCCAAACTGCACAGTGTTATTTGTTTCAACTAAAAAGATCAGAAACCATAGAACAATGATAAAAAGCACAGAGTTCAAATCAGAAGAGAGGCTGGTTCATCATCTTCCTAAGGGTCCATAACCTCAGCTAAACATTAATCTGTAACAGGAGTTGAATTAATTTTGTCTGCTTGGTCAGACAATTTCTGAACAGCTGGCAAACTGAAATGATTTGCCATTTATATACAGATACAGTGGTCACATCCTGGGATCTTGCTGAAAGATAGGCTTCCAAGTGACATTGTCAAAACTGATGGAATAGTTCCTAGTGCTGGGAAATAAATATTAGATTTTTCCCTGGAATCAGTATATCAAGTAAGCATTTTTCAAGGGTCTTACAAGTTACTTTTTCACTTTTGTCACTCATACCAATAATTATTCCTATTAAAATATCTCTATAGCCACAAATTTCCTTCCAAAGTAAAATTGGTAGGAGACAGCTATGGAAAAAAATATTCTTACGGACTCTAAAAAGCAAACTGTGGGAAAGAAATTCTCTGAGTATCAAATTGAAGATTTAATAAAGAAATTAAAATATATAGGCCTTAAGGATTTTTTCTGGTGTAAAATTAAGCACTGATGTTAATGAGCATGCTATGGTTTACACCAATAAGAAGGACAAAATCGAGTTTTATGCCTCTTTGTCTGTTTTGATCAGAAGACTTGAGCCAACTAGAACACTGGTTCAAAAAGGTTTGGTTCAGAAAGTCCCTAGCTTCAATATCTTTATCTCTAAATGCTCATAAAAAGGGAAAGAACGGAAATGAGCCATTCTTATTTCCACCTCATTGTATCTCTGTGCCACAAGAGTCTGTCCTAAGGAAAAATTAAGCAGTACAAAATACAACTCAGTATGCTTCTTCAGATCCTCAATTAACACAAAACTATACTTCCCTTCATCTCAGAGAAACTATTCAAGTTAAAAAGGGTACACAGAGAAGAGCCCCTATTGTTCCACCAGACAGGGCATGTAACAACATACTCACACCACACACACAAAATGTACTTGAATTCAGGAGAAGAGAATTCCCGAACAGAGTGTAATTAATGTTACATGCCAAACCAATTAGTGAAGTGTCATTGGAGGCACAGCCGTTGCATCTATAGCTCCAAACTTCTGGGCCAAGATCCGGAAATTATACCACTTGAAAGCCCTTAACAGGAAATAATGAGCATTTTTATGGCACCAGAGCCATAATTCATATCAGCCATTTAATGTGTGAACATAATTAAGCAGTCAATATACTTTGGTGTAATGGCTGGTTTCTAAGCTCTCCTCTCCCACTCAAAACATTACAAAAAGGAGTTAAAGAAATAATCAAAGGTATTCAAGCAACATAGGGCCTAGCAAGTTCCTAAATATTAAGATGCTAAGGAGATGCTCAGTCAAGCATCTAGGAGTGTGTTGCAAGGAAGCTTGTATTAGGCAAAACACTGTCATTTCATTGAAAATAGTTAAAATTGAGTTAGAAGATACAGCAAAAGGAGGATAATTTTCAAAAGCCAAAAAAGAAGAAATAAAATAAAAATTGAGGGTTTCCTTAACATGTATCAAAATAATGACTTTATTTTTTGTTTGTATGGAAGGCACTAGACAATGTCTACAGTACACCGATAATTGTATTTTGAAGACTGTTTCTATTATGGCATTGTAAAACAAGCATGGGGAGACACTGGCTGAAAATAAAGTACATTTTGTATGTATAAAGGATAATAGATATTATGCACCATATAATTACCATAACTGCCTCAGCCCTATAAGATACTAGTAAAAAAATAGCTTAGTAAGATTGAATACATTACAAAGGTCACCACACCTCATGTTCATAGTACAAACCAATAACTAGCATAATTAGGGAGGAAATTATTCTTCCTGTGCCCATTTGTATACAAACTAAAAATAATATATAGTATTGTGCATGGCTCTGCATGAGATGTGACTTACCACAACTGAAGCACATAAAATATGCAGACTGCTGTAAGAGGAAAGACCAGAGAAAATTACCCATGCAACCTATTTTGGTGTAGAAATCCCTGATTTCCTACACTGGAATACAAAGTTCATCTCTGCAGCTTAGGGAGTTTTTATCACATGGACAGGGCCCAGACCACACTCATTCTGCTGGAGTAGTCATGGTTGAGCCATTCACAAAAGTATGGTTTCCATCTTAGGTCTGCTTAGGGAAAAAAAAAAGCAGCACATAAGACAGAGTACTATTTACATCATTATACCATAAAACATGATGGTATTAACATTTTCTTCACGCTTCTGCAGCTTGTGCAGACTACCTTAATGGTAGCTATACTGTTTTACAGAGCACAGGCTTAAAAGCAGATTTGTTGTACTCTCTGACCCTCAGTCTGTTTCTATAGGGTCAGGGGATGAATTCTGTAGCTCCATTTGTAGGTTCAAAGGTGCTAACATTTAGCCCTTCTGGGGAGGAATCTGCTTGCCTTGATTGTCCTGTGTCAATCACAATGCATATCAACATCCATAGCAAAGAAACTAGTCAGATGTAGCTGCACATTTGCCTTTCCCAGTCACACTGAAGGTATAGCACAGCTTTAGAGCTTACTCTAGCAAAGTCATATTTGATCTGCACTTTAAAAAACGGATAGATATATGTTATGGACAAGGTGCTTTTCCACAATGGTGTCTTCATTTCCGCAAGGAAAATTACATTTAAAAAAAAAAAACATAAAAAACCCCACAAACCACCAAAAAAACCCCTGACTGATCCTATGAAACATGTAGGTATGAACATAGTGAAAGAAGACAGCAGCCAACAGTCAAGTGCTCATGTCTCAGCTATTTCCTTTGATCTAAAAGCAAGATCATGACTTTGAAGAAGTCCATCAAAATAAAAATGGGACTTAAGTGAGGTTGCATTCAATTACACTCTCAATTTGATCTCTCTACATCTTTCCTTGAATCCCACTAATCCAAAACCTGACAAAATCTGACATCTTCTGGAGAACAGAGTTCTCACTGCACTCTCTTGTAAAACAGAAAGCCCCATATCCCTCCATCTCCCAAGAGATACAAGTTCATCACAAGAAATTCCTAATGTTCCCTCTATTTTCTGAACAGACTGAAAAGCAAGGGAGCCAGCAGCCAGTTGGAAAAACACCAATGCAAAGAAACAATTAAAAAGTGTGATAATTCATTCTCATGTCAAAGACTATGAAGAGGAGAAAAAAAATGTGATAAATTAATCCATTCTAATAAGGAGAGATTGTAATAAGAATAGAGACTCATTCAATTAATCCACTCTTCATATAATCCTATAAGAATGATATGGACCTCCCTGGATACCATATCTCAAGATATGACAATTCTTTTTTTCTTAGCCAGCAGTTCCCTATTACAGAAAAGTAATTAGGCAAAACTATCTAATAAAGTGGTATTTGAGAGATAATCAAAGCGTAACACAGAAAGGACCGATCGAAAAATGTAGCAGATTAGTTTACAGGACCTTCTTAAAGAGACAGGTCCTGAGTTGCATAAGCAAACTGGCTCACAAATTGCTTCAGATTCTGAGACAAGATTTGGATTTTACATACACTGAAAATATTCTGGTACATTAATTTAAAAAAAAAAAAGTGTATTCAGATTAGCTGGCTCCTCTATATATATAAAGAATTTTTAAAAATATGTTCAAAAAATGGAGGATATAGGAGAAACTTTTTCATGCTCATTATATATGACCCAAGGCCAATGACTAAGTCATAAGATTTTTCCACAAACTTTATTATCAGTTAGTTTCCTAATAGAGGAAGAATAAAATGTCTGCATCCATGAAAAATTGTGAAATGCAATAGTCTAATTGGTTAGCTGCATCAGAAGTCTTCAAGATGTGCCCATATACTAGCAAGTTTTATTATGCTTGCACCAATCATTCCTGCACACCATGCCTGCAGATCACTTGCCCTATATCGAGCAAGTCACTTGAAACAAATAAGATAAACCAACCCTGCTCCTTGATACATAGATACAGCAAAATACATATCTTTAAATGCACAGCACCAAATTTCCTCCCAATTAAATTGAGAAAAAAAACCCAAACCAAACCAGACTGTATGGGATCCTGACACATCCTTCTCAAAAGCAAAACAAATCTTATCACCCCATTTTACATAATGCAAAACTGTTAGATTCTGCCTTTTTTCTCCTGCCCATTACATTAGCTACGTACACTTTACACTGTGTCACAGTTTACATCCTGCTTAATAACTACTTGGCTATTTTTTGCTTGAATTTTGATGATACATGATAAGCCTGGTCTTTAGGAATCCTCTTTATCTGCATTGTTTCCACCATGCAAATATTACTGATAAGGGCTGCCATCTAGTCTTCATTTCCTTTTTTCTGTTAATTCATGTATTGAAATAGACAGTAGACCTGTGCTGTATCTATTCAAGTTCATCCAGACGAGTCCCTGTCACTTCATATAATGGATACAACATAAGTTAAAATTCTCACTGAACCATCAGTGTTCTTAACTGCTTCTGTCTGCATCTATTTGACAACAACACAACCATGATTAATATTGGGAAGATAATCTTTTATATCATGAAAATTTGCTACATGTCAAGGAGGAGGACTCCTCTCCTGAGGAGAAAGACTTTGAGGTGATGGTAGATAAGAAGCTCAACATGAACTGGTAATGTATGCTTGTAGCCCAGAAAGCCAACCATATCCTGGGCTGCATCAAAAGAAACGTAAGCAGCAGGTTGAGGGAAGTGATTGTCCCTCTCTACTCCATTTATGTGAGACCCCACCTTAAGTAATGTGCCAAGCTCTGGGGTCCCCACTAAAAGAAAGATATAAAGTGATTGGAGCAAGTCCAGAGGAGGGCCACAAAGATGTTCAGAGGGATGGACTACCTCTCCTATGAAGCAAGGCAGAGAGTTGGGCTTTTTCAGCCTGGTGAAGGCTTCAGGGAGATCTTATAGCAGCCTTCCAGTACCTGAAGAGGGCCTATAGAAAAGCTGGAGTGAGACTGTTTAACGGGGGCATGGAGTGATAGGACATAGGGTAATGACTTTAAGCTGAAGGAGGGGAGATTTAGATGATATGATATTAGGGAGAAATTCTTCACTGTGAGGGTGGTGAGATCCCAGCACAGGTTGCCCAGAGAGGCTGTGGCTGCTCCCTCCCTGAGAATGTTCAAGGCCAGGTTGGATGGGGCTTTGGGAAACCTGAACCAGTGGAGAGTGTCCCTGCCCATGGCAGGGGGTTAGAACTAGATGACCCTTGAGGCTTCTTCCAACTCAAACCATTCTGTGATTCTATGAAATTGCTGTCATATTAAATATATATTTACATTGCTAAATTTAACATGCACATTTATGTTACAAGGGCACACTCTCATTCCTTCAGTACTAGAAAAAAATATTTTTGCCATTTCAGAGGCACTGAAAGTAATATTTTGGTAATAGTTTTGGGTTTCCTAAAAACATATTTCCTTCTTATTTTAGACTTTTTCACAGCATATAGATTGCCCTGTGGAACATGGCTAACCACCTGCTTTCAACACCAACTGGCATTGCTACATTTATTATCTTAGATCTTTCAGTAGCATTTGACATCAGTTGACACTGCTCATCATGGGATTCTCCTGGAGCATCTGGAAACTTGTGTTGGCCTAAAAATCGTTACTCTACACTGCCCAAAGCAGTCAGTTCTAATCTTTGTAATTTATATGTCTTCAGTGCAGTGGGCTTTGCTGCTAGGCTTGCTTTTTGTCTCCAGGCTCCTGAAGTCTGTATACTGCTCTTGGTCATAGTGTTTAAGTAACAGACCATTCGCTACAGCAATTAATTAAACAGCAGCAACCTAAAACTGTTCACTAAAGAATGATAAAAAAATATAATTTTAAAATGCTGGTGCAATCCATATTCAGAAGAATATGAAGTCATGGATGGCTGTTCTTGGACATAGCAGTAGAAGAATTTCTTGGTAGTGAGCCATTCAGTAACTATAAGAGATGTGGGGGGTTCATTATTTTGTATCTATTCAGAGTTTAAGCATTTTTTTATTCATTGTATTTATATCATAGTAATCAAATTAATGGTGTTTAGAAAAGGAACTGAAATATGTTGAGTAACTGTAATATGTAATTTGTCCACTCATCTCAGGATAGTGAATTACTGATTTTATTTTTTTTTCTAATAAGTAAGAGGGTTTTATTGTGAAGAACAGAAAATTATAAACATCAGATACTCATCTTTGCACATACATAATTTATACAGATACAAGCACTACTACTGCTTACCGAACACTCCAGCCAACAAAGCCACTACTTCTTTAAACTATTAACTTAGTGGGCATTACTTTGGCAAAACCAGCTTCCTTTAACCTCTTTTTGTCACTGTCACTAAATTTTGCTTTGGAGATTTAAGCTTTGTGACTTAGAACTGGGTTTCAAATCATACCTTTCAATAAGGTATGTACAAGATGTTGCTGCAGGAATGAATGAGAGTTTGGATTGGTAGCTTTCCATAATGCCTATCTATTTTAAAGACATGTTGCTTGAGAGTTACATTATGAGTGGGGAAGCAGACAGAAAGAACAGGATGTTGAGATGGGTGGGATAAAAGGAAGAAAGGTAAATAGATTTTCAAGCAGAAAGACTGGAAGTCATATTAGGCTATCATACAACAAAAGTCAAGATCAGATTATCAGATTAAACTGGCACTGCAGAACACAGAATCAAAAGAAGAGAAGAAATGAGTGAGGTATCAGGATGGTTTTGGAGTCCAGAACTGAATTACGGAATCACAGAATAGTTTAGGTTGTAAGGGACTTCAGAGACCATCTAGTTCCAACCCCCTGCCATGGGCAGGGACACCTTCCACTAGACCAGGTTTCCCAAAGCCCCATCCAACCTGACCTTGAACACTGCCAGGGAGGGGGCAGCCACAGCTCCTCTGTATCTCCCAGTTCCTTTTTCTGGAAAGTTAAACTCTTCTTTCCAACCCCAGCTGACTTCAGTCTGATGTGGTGTGAAAACTCAAAATTTTTAACCACGTAGCTATTCTGTGCTTGAGGTGGAACTACTGATATCTCTCAAAGCTTCAAGATCTTGAACCAAAAATAGCAAGCCAGTGATTTGTAAAATCTTGATGTAACATCTGATTTGATGCAAAAATGGCTGAACAGAGGATATGGGAGTACTGAACAATCACAATTCCAGAAATACAATTTTAAATACATTGCTTTGCTAGAAAATTACTGACATCCTCTAGTACTCTGATCTGTTCTTGACTGTTTTCACTGATGGGAAAACGGAAAAAAATTGTGATAGGTATGAATAAGTACCAGCTTCTAGTCTCTGGGCATAAAGTACCTATATATCACTTTATTCAGGTTCTTTTCATAAAAAACCTGATCAATCAGGCTTAAAAATAGCAACCCTTGGAGATTATCCTTTGTTGAGTATCTTCATTACAATGCCAAGAAATGCTGCTGAACTGCATTGACTCTGCCCATACAAAGCTCAGTCTTTGCTCTTGATTGCATAACAGATTGATTATTATAATTCTCTGCTTGCTGTTTTTCCTGGCTTTCTGCTGAACAGAGACCAGGTAATTCCAAATGCTACAGCAAAAATGCTGACCAGCAAAAAGCATCACAGTGTATTATCCCTCCTCTTAATACCTTGTATTGGCTTCTACCCAAGGGTC
Organism: Gallinula chloropus; assembly: GCF_964237585.1. Classification (NCBI taxonomy): domain Eukaryota; kingdom Metazoa; phylum Chordata; class Aves; order Gruiformes; family Rallidae; genus Gallinula; species Gallinula chloropus. Next base: position 9,749,072 of record NC_140092.1, on the reverse strand, counting down.
TGATTAATGTGGTACAACACCATCATACACCAGAAAAACATCTATGTCTCTCAATTAAACACTTGATTGAATGTTTCTTGTCAGGACAAGAGATTTGATGATGTAATTCACCACTCCTAATTCTGCAATTCCACCAGATTGTTGATTACTCTGTTTCCAAAGTTAGATCCTGCAAGGACTCTTTATTATATTACTCACCTTTGCAAATCACCTCCTTCAGACACCAGGAAGATGGATGCAACAAACTTTAGGATAAGTTTAATTCATTCTGCCTGAAACAGTTTGTAATTAGATAACATTTGAGATTATATTTTTTTTAATTACTTCTTGGTGCTTCTGGTCACTGAACTCTGTAATGTGCCCTAGTATGATAATGAGAAGTATGCCTTAGAAGTTGAAATGTTAAAATGCTAAGCACAAAATCCACTCTTAATATTACTCAGAGTCAGAGGAATTCTATCATTTGTCTTTTGCATATTATTTTAATAAATTTTCTAAAATAGTAAAAAGTAGTATCACCTATCTAAATCCAGAAATAGTCTTTATACAGTGGGGGTTTTTTGGGGGTTTTTTTGGGGGTGGTGTGGTAGGGAAGATGACCCTAGAGCGGTATTGAGATGGCAGGGTAAAATCTCTTACATTATGCAGAAGAAGTTGAAGTCAGATGATAGAATCAGTGGAGATTAAACTAACCATTAAAATAAAAATTAGTACAAAACCAGCCTTCCCCATCACCCTAAAAGAAGAAAAGCTGTAAAGTCCTTTCTGCTTATTTCACTAAACTTCCTGCATTCCAGAAACACAGCTCATACAGTTCTCTCTTGTCTACAGGACCATCGCTGTACAACTTCTGTACAACTTTTTCTTGCAATTAGGTTTCTGGAAACTGTAGTACCATACAATGAAGTTAGAGGGCAAGAAGTTTGGGTGGTTTTGTGCTTTTTTTTTTTACTAACTACTAAGGCAAACTTTTCCTTTTTGGTACTGAGCCTATTGACAAAATCTATTTTTGATCACAAGCACATTACCTTCACTAGCAATGTTGGATAACTGAAACCAGAGTTTCCATAATGGAAGTAAAACCAACATATTGTATGGCTACTGTCATTAAGACTTCATTCTAGTAGCTCATTAGAACCACGGAAGCTAAAGAAAAGTGCAGAGAAGTAATGTAATGATAGACTGTCTTTGCTTTCAGCAGTCTCTCTTATACAAAAGAAGATGTCCTCCTCAGGAGAGGTGAATCTCAGTAATAAACAGATAATAAAAGCAACTGCTTCGGCCAAACAACCAGAAGAAAAATCTTACTTTATGCAAGAAGCAGGCGTCATCGGTACAATCCTACTGGTAAAACACTCACAGACAGCTTTAATGAGCTTCTCACATTGCTGTCAAAGGCACACAGATAAAATATTAACTCTCTATCATAATCCAGTTCATGTGTTCATATACTATTTTGGTGCAGATGCTCTAAAAGCAATGAGAGAAAAATATATTTGCAGAGAAATTATCCAGAACAGGAATTCTATGACTTGGATAAAAAAAACCCTTCCATACAGTGTTGCTTATCCCTGGTCACATCATTATGTATAGGAATAAACAGACAGTGAAAACTGGACAGTGTAAAGAGATGCTGATGCAGTCGCAGTAACAGGGAAAACAGTGCTCTCCTGGAAATGTTTGTTTCAACCATGTTGCCACATCCTTCAGTGTTATCCTTCCATATAAATTTTATGAGCACACTGTGTGTCATTGACACCAGCTGGAATATAATGAGGAGTGTGAAAGTCACGCATACCACAATGATGGGGCATATGGTCACCTTGCAAACTCTCATATTTCAGATTCAAAGTCCCTGTCTCCAAGAATGATTGGAAAGCTATGTCCAAGGCATCAAGTGGTTAAATGCTTTGGCCAAGACCAGGCAAAATTGTGTCAGAAAGAGATTAGAGGGGAAAAATTTAATTTTAATGACACTAAGAAAGGAAAATCCATTTTCCTTGTCCAAAAGGAGTACTTGGTCTATAACAATTCTTATGCAATATCAGAAAATCAGCTGCTTTAATAAGTGCAGAGGAAGTATTTTCAGTAAGAATTTATGTAAAGTTATCTTCCTATTGACCTGAATGGCATTGGATCAGACCTTTAGTTGACATTGCCATCGTCCAGATCATTCTCAAGTCTTCTCTATCAGTGGGTGAACCACTTAGTCCTCTAAGTCACTCATCCCATTTTTCTTGCCAGTCACATAAGGTAACTGAAGCCTTGGGATGCTATCTGTTAGTAAAACTACAGGAGAAATGCAGTTACTTTAACTGATAAAGAACAAATTGCCATATTTGTGTAAAAACTAGTATAGATATTTCTAATTAAACTTGTCATCAGAAGAAGCAGCTGTTAATTATGGAAGCAACAGCAGTTTAATTGACATGGGAGCTTAATATCTTTGTTTGATTCCATACCACTGACAAATAGCAAATTGAAAAAAATGAAAGAACCAACATCAGGCATTTGGTTGGAATTGATTAACATTTAGATATGATCAATCCAAGACGTGAAGCATCATTAATCCAGGTAGTGACCCCTAGTTATGTTGCTCAATTGCTTACAGACCTACAAACCTTGTAGCTGAATTAATACCATTAATTTTATCCTTTCCAACACTCTCTAACTACAACTGTACATTATTAACAGTGGCATAAGTAAAACCAGTGACACAAACATCTTGACATAATGCAAAACCATTTATGCTCACATTATATGGCACAGTAAACCAGGGCTTTGGTCTTCTGTAGATCAAGTGCATAAGTCTCCCCCATTTGAGAAATCAACTGTCAAGGAATAATTGCATTTAAGACATTTTCACACTTGAACTCAATTATATAGCTAGGTTTCTGACAAATTTAAAAGCAGAGTCCTACATTTCTCTCCACTGTTCTCAAAGCAAATAATCCAGTAATCTATTACCATATGGCTTGCTAAAGATGAATTACTCAGAATCTTCCCTATGAAAGTCATGATATTTGGAAATTCATGGCTGAAGTATTTTGTTTATTCAGAAGGGAGCATCCTCAGACACTAGTATTTCAAGAAGGCATTACTTTTGAATATATAATACTGAGGTTGAGTATTCATCACGATTTTCTACAAATTCTCAGTTACAGACATCTAGGTCATGATATAAAACTTAAGCAAAAAACAACCACTGCATAAGCTATGTAAGTTGGTCCTGGCTGGAGAATCCTAAGAGGTCTCTCCATTGAGCTACACTTTCTAAGATGATAGTGAGAAAATACTGAAGCGTTTAAAATGCAGACTGAGCAGTCACTGATGAAAATGTAAGGAAGACAGGTCTTTTATAAGAAGTTACAAGGAAACCAAGTTCCTAAAAAATTTTGGTACCCTCACTTCAGCAAAACCCTTCAGGTTTTGCCATTGAATTCAAGACAAGACAGAAATTGAAAAAAAAGTGTGTGTTAGTAGTAATGTTAAGGCTGTTCTTTAAAAAGCTTGTCTAGACACAGATACAGACAATTTATGCTGGTCCTTTTGCTGCACGAGTATATTTCTATTGTTCCAACACTTCAGTTGCAACACTGGGGCATCTTGAGTTCAATTTAAGCTGCCTGAAGAGTTTGCAGCCAAAAACACTACTCAGCGAAGAGACACTAGTAGAAAATTTGTAAGGACACAAATTCCACTTTCTCATTTACCGAAAGGTTTCTGCCTGTTTGGAGGTTAAGTCCATTTGGGCCCAGATCCCTTGTAGGCCAGTACTGCTACAGAAAGTTGTCAAGGAACTTGCTCAAAGTCTGGATACCCTACAACTAGAAGGCAGATAGAAAGACTTTTATACTTCACCCAGATATCAGAAGAATGATCACAATGTATTGGTGACTCTGGTCACAGTCACAAAACCTCCACTAGCTTGCAGACTACTAAGATGTGTTACTGGAAGAGGTGGTTGAAACCCTTCTAATCTTGGCCAAAAAAAAAAGGTAGCAAATAAATTATTTTCTCTCTACATAACTCTAATAAAAATTGTCAGGCACTGAAAGCATGAAATCTGGGAAATTCTCTCTGATAATGTTTGTCATTCTTGGTAGTTTGGGAAATAAAAACAAGGTTTAATCAGGTCATCTTCAAATGTCTTGAAATTATTTCCTAGCTCCGCTGAAGCCAGTCACCTTAAGAACATTAAGATACTTCAGAATCCCAAATTAATTTAATGCAACTGCCACTCAGCTCCTGTCCTAGTACATTCCATTTACTAGGCACAACAAACTACTTTAATGACAATTCAGATAGGGCAAAGTTAAGGTATAACATATAATGTGCTTTTAGAGAAATTATTTTATTGCCTACAGCATCACTAAACTCACACTTACGAGTAGAAACAAAAAGTATTTGCAGGAAGCACAAGATGTTCTATACCACATGTATGCGATTCCCACTTTGTAAAGAGAGTATTGCAATTTCATTTAACCTTAGAAAGGGCTGCTGCTGCCATTAAACTTGCACTGTTTTACAATCTGTAGAAAAAGTATTATTTTACAGCTACTTGGTACTTTCCTTTTTACCCCTCAGTAGTCAAAAATCTTATATTCTTGTACAGCTCATCTTCAGGATACAAGCAACTCCCCCGAAGTATCTGTCATTAAGGGCTACAAAGCATGAACAATAGGATGCAGATTACCTTGTCTATCCATGATGCTTACATATCCCCATTACCATGGTGCCTGAGCATTTTGCCTTCACTGATTCCCTTAAAGCACTTACTCTCATAAAACAAGAGAAGTGTTACCGTCAGCATTTTCTAGAAAGAGAACAGAGGCACAGAAAGTCTATGGGACTTTCCGTGAAGTCAGTGACAGAGGCTAGCTCTCAGACTAGTGGATTCACCTCTCTGTTGTTTTATTTTGCCTCAAGCAAAGTATTCAGATAGGAACAGTCTATATATAAAGTTCTGCAACACATTAATCTGTGTATGTTCATGTGCAATGCAGATAGCCTAGCGAAATTGTGCCCTGACCTAGTTAGGGGCTCCAGATGCTTCTGTAGGCTAAATAATTATGATAGCAATTATGTTAATTTAGAATAAAGTTACTGAAGCCAATCAAGTAATTCCAGCGTTACCTCAATCCGAGATGAGAATTGAGCACTGAGTGACACATCCACTAATGTTTTTGGACCTTTTCAGAGTGTTCATAGCCCACACGAAGCATTCAATTGCCTCCTTAAATCTAAAGTGCGTCCAGAGCAACAGGAAAGTGCTGCCCAAGCAGAAAGCCTCTCTTGTTCAATAAACTCTGTCCTCTGAAGTAGTAGTATTACTAGAGAGGAAAAAGCTTCTTTAAGCTTTCTTTTGTTATCTCAAATGTTCTAGAACTGTGTAAAATTGTTTAGAGGTTACAGCAGCATTTCTGCTTTTACAGCTCATTTAACTATGCAATTAGACATTACAAAAGATATGGAAGATTTAAAATTAGATATGCTTATCTTCAGTGCATGGGTCAGTACTTTTAACTTTAAAACAAATTAACATTTTGCTTCTCATCCCTCTCCCCTCTCTACTGCAAAATGAGGGTGTTTATCTTAACTCAGCAGTTCTCACTACTTCCATCAGATGGTAGGAGGCAAAAGGATAGGTTTTCTAGATTTAAAATGAAAGTGTTGCTGTAAAGCAATTGCAAGATAGCCAGACCAATAATGCATTTTGTAAATATGGAGGAAAATGCATACAAATACAAAATTTCCATGATAGGAAGGTGAACAGACTGTCCAATGACTGGTAATTCAATGCTGGAAATTACATCACCCTGAACAGATATACAATATTATATTTCTATTTAAAATGGAGAAACTCAATGTCAGCGCAGTGGGCGACAAAGTAGCAGAGGAATATTGCATCTTTAATAGGATTTTGAATTCAAATATGCTGAGCAAAACTGCTTAAAATTGTATCTGAATAATAAACAGATAACTTTTTCGTTTAAAAAACAAACCAGCTGCTGGAGCAACACGTATCTATACTATAAGAGGATAAGAAAATACACTCTGGAAATAGAAATGAGAAGTGAAATCTCAGCCGTGTGGCCTTCTTGAGGCTATGGAAGCAAAAATATAACAAGGTTAACTTTGTTCTTTTCTGTCTGCAGCCCAAAGAAAGTCTCAAAGCCACTATTCTGCTTCTCATCACAGTTTCTATTTCTAGCATAGAAGAGGGAGGTTTGGGGGTGGAGAAGGGAGAGGTTTAAGCTTTTTTTTATTATTATTTCTCGTTCACTCTCAGCATTACTGGCATTTAACATTCTACATAATCATGTGGTATTTTATGAGAGAAATTATGCATGTTAGTAAAAGAGAATGGTGACACAGGCTACAGCAAAATCCATATTTCTGGGAGAGTAAGAAGTCTACTGAATCCAGAAAGAGTACTTCCAATGACCAAACATGAATAGAACAGATCTTTCATTCACTTTTGGGGTTTTTTTTTCATTTCAGTGGGTATTAGACCAGTTATTTATGTCTTATTTTCAACAGTTTCCATCGATGCGTATATCAACAATGAACCTTTTATCCTCAATGGTATTGAGGTGCCATTGGAAACAGATCAAATTTTCTACAAAGAGATTTAAAAAATCCCCTAAATCTTCCCTGATTGTAAAATATAGAAAGTATAGTTTTAAGAGTCAGAACATTTTTGGAAAGAATTATGCAGAAATTCTCAAACAGAAATGCTTTTTGGGTGTCCAGCTAAAGGAAGTACTGGCTGAATTCCCAGGCTTACCATGGACTCCTTTGGTATCATTTGCAGAGCTGAGTGTCCAGTATCACCAGAAAAATGCTCATCAAATTCAAAACCCGGCACTCTCGTTGGAAGTGTTGCAACAGCTCATAGCTTCTCTCTCACAGCTGTATAACAAAATACATATGAGATATACAAACTGCTTTTTGTCAGACAGGGATCCACCAACTAAGGCAGAAAATGCCCCCTCAGGGATGGTGACTCATATCATCCATGGGAGTGAAAAAAACCAGTCAATCACTAATTCATTAAATGAAATGAGCATCCCAACTCCTGAAATAAATCCTTCAATGTCACTATTGGTGTTTGACAGCAATACGTGAACATACACAAAGGATTTTCCTTCGGAATTGGGATTTTAAACTTACCTTTTTTCTTTTTTTTTTTTTAAATCTCAGGAAAATAACTGACAAATTTCCAGGCATTTCCCCAGTCAATAATTCACAAGGTTTTATTCTCAGGAATTTAAGTTGTTTCCACATCCATGCTTAACTCCTGAATTATTTTTATTTGTTATTACTTAATTAGAAGTAGCAGAAATAGTTTTCCCTTAGTCAGATCTTATTTAAGCTGTGGATAGCAAAGCCATACAAACTGAAAGCAAAAATGGAGAAAACTCAGGTTTTCCTCATTGCTTCCTTTTCCAAGCAAAACCCTTGTGATTTTTTAAATTACTTTTAATGAAGTACTTCCAATCTGCACCCATTTGTCTGTAACATCACACCATAGGCTGGTAAATATGTTCAGGATAAAAACTTAGTGAACACGCTGAAGGTAAACACATTTTTGTGAGCACATTAAACTTTGTCCCGCAGGGTTGCAGAGGCACTGAACACAGAAACCATTTTCATTTAAAGGATTGGTAAAGCTCTTGGTGTTCTTGCTATCAGAGCTCACCTAGTTTAGCTAAGTTATTGAATTAAAATTTAATGAAGGACCAAGTTTGAAATTCTGCCCCACTGCACAAAGCTTATAAATACCCTACAACGATACCGCATCGTCATGATAAATTATACATGTAATGGTGCTGAAAGTTATGTAAATTCAAAAAAACTTTAATAAAGTTGTACTCTAACTGACATTGATTGTGTACAGTTGCAGACACAACTTTATCAACTGATTCTGAGCTGCAATAAAAGAGAAATATGTATTCTCTTCTCTTGTTTATTCCCTGGAAGAATAAACTGAAAATCACCAAATTATCCTCCCTTCACAACTGTCTGAATATTAATTGCAAGCTTGAAGGGCAACAAAACACATACAGCATCGCCAGGACTAGTAATTAATCTGAAAGTTTCAGACTCTGACATATTGTGTACACAGTGCTGAAGTGATAACCCAGAGAATGTATTCCTCCTTTGCTGCTGATGGTCTATGATCATTCTTGTAGATACATTCAGAATTTAAATTTTTCAGACTACAGACAGAATAAAATGCAGACCTTTAGAAATTAACCCTAAGCAAAAAAATCACTACAGGAAGGAAAATACTTTGTAAGTCATTTTGGTGCTTTTGTTGCTTCAGTATTAATAAGGAACATTCCTTTTTTTTTTTTTTTTAACTAAGAATTGTGTTTCAGCCTGTTATAAAATTGTGGTTAAATCACCATGCCGGTCAGTCAGTTCTTCAGTGCTTTCACTCTTACCCTTTACAACTGATTCTAACACAAATTAAATTGGGCAATGCAGAGAGCTTTCAGAGTGCTGACAAGCAAACACTCCCACTTTGGAGAAAAAATTTGCACTGGCTATTGTTGCATTTACTACAGCATCTGCTGGTAAGGATAATTTTCCCTTACCCTGATTATTGACACAAAGTTTAGTCCTCTGCAAGTACAGTGTAAAGGACTGAAGGAGTCTGCTGACATTACTCTCTAAGGAAGGCATTTCCCAAAGCACTAGTAAGAGACAATGAGGACAGATACTAAGTATTACAATATTCTTCAGTCTTTTTAATTACTTTGGAGAAAAAAAAGCCTATTCCTGTATAAATGTAAACTTGTTGCCCTTGCAAAGCTCAAAGTCATGTAAATGATGCCTCAAAGCTTGCAGGAAGTCTGCAACAATAGCATTTAGGCATCAGCTGCACTGTGCACGATGTTGAAGAGTAGATCATTTTGCTTGTTAGAAAAGATGAAGACATGGCATGAATGCACAATCCAGCTCAGTAACTTTTTATTTCAGTATGATTCTAACAGGTACTAGAAAACTTAGTTACTATTTTCTGAATAATTTAATTTCCCAAAACTGGGAAATATGCCTGTCGCAGTTTTGCACAGCTGTGCTACCGAGCTGGCTTCTGCAAGCAGCAGCAGGAAGCTTTCTGCAAGCCCCAGACTATAAACATTGGCCAATTCAAGACGAGAGTTGCTGCTGACCAGGGCCAAGCCAATCAGAGATGGTCACAGCATCTCTGTGAATCACATATAGGAGAAAAAAAACGCAGGCAGGGGCATTTTGCCTCCAGAGAAGGGAATAAGAAGATATGACAAGCCATGCAGACACCAAGGCCAGGCCTGAAGGAGAGGTGGGGCAAAGAATGAGTCCCTTCGAGTGCCGGAAATTCCCCTGCAGCCTGTGGAGAAGACCATGGTGGAGCGGGTGCCCCCTCACAGCCATATCACATGGATAAGGACAGGGAGCAGAGACATCTGTGGCCTGACAGTTCATGGAGAACTGTCTCCCATGGGTGGGACCCCATGGTGCCGCAGGGGAAGGGGGTGTGTGAGGAATGCCACCCCCAGCTAAGAAGGAAAACAACTCTGGAGGAATGGACTGAAAACCCCCATTCTCCATTCCCTGCCCATCCCCATGCCGCTATGAGGGGAAAGAAGGGAGTGAATTTGTGACTAAAGTCTGCAAAGAAGCTAGGAGTGGGGGGAAATAGAAGTGTTAAGAACTGGAGAAGGAAAGTAGTTTGTAAGGAATTGACTGGAACCCCACTTCCCATTCCCTGCCACTCCCCACACCATGTTGGGGGGGGGAAGAATGGAGTAAAATTGTGAATTAAGCTTAAGTCTGCTAAGAAGGGAGGGGTGGGGGGAAGGTGCTTTAAGACCTGGCCACACTTCTCATTATCCCACTCTGGTTCACTGGGTCTGTAGTGTAATAAATTACTTTTCTTTATTCTGTATTGAGTCTGTTTTGCCCATTGCACTAACTGGAAAGTGATTCCTCTGTCCTTATCTTGAATCCTAAGCCTCCCAATATATTTTTTCTCCCCTTTTCATCCGAAAAGGGGATTGAGCAAGTGGCTTTGGTGGGCATTTGGCCTCTAGCCAGGTCCAAACCACCACAATGCCCAATAACTGGGTTGATGGTTAAACACATACTAACTTTGAGCATGTCCGTATTTGTTTCACTTGCTCTGCCCAGCCTGCCTAAATGTAAGACACTTGTATTCTGGAAGGAACAAACATATTAGGGAAACATTTAGAGAACATAAATACCTCTTGTACACAAGGTGCATCCTGCCTTTTCATAATCTTTCTAAAAAATGATGGCAAGCACAGATGTTCTTAATTATCATCAGAAGATACTAGTTTATCTCAACAGTGATTCTCAGGGCATAACACAGAAGACATTGAGGGTTTGAGTACCTCGCATGCCACTGTATCATGGTCATAGGTACACAGAGTGGGACTGCTGACTGAAAAATCTGGTATTCTGGGAGCATTGAGAATTCAAAATCCAGACTTATCTGTGTTCCAGGTTATCTGGGGTAGAATGAATTTTGGATTTGCCATCTTATAAAGTCTAATATCACCAAGAATTCTTCAACATAAAACTCATTAAACAAGGAAAAAATAGATAAAAGACATGACAAAAGCATCATCAGATCATTTCATCAATCTAATCAGAGATCAGTGATAAGATTCAGAACTCAGACTTTGAAAACATCACAGTTCACTTATACTCAGGCAGTGATTTAATTCATCTTCTTATAAAGCTACAGAAAAACAGATTGGATTCAGAACAGAGCATATCCTAGGAAAAGAAATACTCACATACATTTATGGGGTGGACTCGTTTGTCCTTCTAGGGGAAAAGCACTAAAAGTGGTCACATGCCACTGACGTTCTTAAATAAATGACGATAAAACTCTTGTTGACAGCATTGCACACAAAGTCCACTTTCAGCAGGATATCCTTTAAGGTGATGTGCCAATGACTCTCTTTAGTAAAAACTTCTAAAGAGACCTCTCTTCTTGCTGGGTAATGGTACAGAGAAGCAATTATTCCCTTATTCTTTAGGTGGCCAGCTAGGAGTTTCAGGTTAACACCTGCCGTTGCCCTTTCTTTACCCCCTCCCATGGGCAAATGAACTATACAAGTCACTAAATCTTTTCATCTTTATCTTTTAGCTTCTTAAGGAAAGCCAGTTTCACCTGACCCTCCCAGGACCTGGAGTTAGGGTGGAGCATTTCAGCATTTCAGGGCTGCTAAAGTGAAGTTCAAAGGACATTCCTCCCACCTCTTCAAACCTAGCCACCAGCACTTCAGTAACCTCTGGCCTAAGATGCTTTATATAAAAGTACCAACAAATCAGTATGACAGCTCAGTACTATAACACCTCAGGTGATTGTTTCTAACTTTTAAGATCAAAAGTGCAGAGACATTTTTGATAACAGAGTGTCAAAAATAATCAGAGTAAGAACTATGTTGTTCGTAGTCCTAAATGATAAATGCTTGTCGATAAAGGCCCAGCACCTGATACAAATTCTCAGATGGCCAACAATACCTTAACCTCCACACAAAGCCAAATAAAGTTCTCTCCCTAGAGTTACATGTACTCATGCCTGGAGATTCTGGGTGTCAAACATGATATTTTTCATGGGTAGAAACATTCTCATTTCCTCTCCATATCTGCAGACACAGTCTAACTTGTTTATAAACAAATCTGCTCTTTTTCTCTCTCTAACATGTGCATATCCATGTGCAACCGTTGTGATCACAAAAGCATCTTAGCAGTGGAAAAAGATGATGAATTTCAAATACTTTAAAGGTGTGGATAGTGGAGCAGTGCCAAAACAAGGTGGAAAATGGGAGCTAAGTAGTACAATTCAGCTCTCTAACACTATGTAGAGATAGCTCTTAGCACTTGTTTTGCAAGAATAAGGTTTTTTCCTCTGTCAGCTTTTGGCTCTAGTCTTTCATTTTCTTTACTTTCTCACAACCGCCTCAGAACAAAATATTTTATTTCACGGTGAATGGAACCTTTTGTGTCAAACTAAATGAAATGTTTCAGTCTTTCATTTCAGCAAGAAATATTCCATTCATTACTATTTGAATAATTCTCTCCCTTTCTATTTCCCTTCTCCTCCCCTTAATTTTATAGTCTGATTTGGCAAGGAAACATCTGACATGACTGCACAGGGTGTCAGACATTCCTCTCTCTCGTTGACTAATTTCTATCAAATTTGACAGGCAGAGTTCAAAGCTACTACGTGAGATTTGTGAAAATCAGTGTCTCACGAGATGGTAGAGACCATGTTAGTACTCCCGCCAAAGAAAAGGCAGAGAGAATATACTGTTTGTCAGCCACTGCTGGGCTGGTCGACACATATTTACTATCTGATCAATTTGCACATACACTGTCTCTCACCCAGTGAGAAAATCAGAAAGCAGGTTGAGATTCAGAGGGACTGACAACACTATAAGGAAGGTCCTCGGGAACACAGAAGAGATCTAGAAACATCTCTGTGCCGAGTTTGAGGTTCTTGCAACGGGATGTGGGGATATTGTAGGAGATTTAAGATATAAACCTGTTATAAACCAGGCATCCATTGCTCCTTTGCCTGTAGAACTACTTTAGATTGGTTGCTAATACAAAATTACCTGTTTACACAACTGCTAAATTCAACTGCCTCAAACTTTGAAAAATGAAGTTAGCAACTGGGATATTTGGGGGGTTTCACTTCATAGTAATGTCTCTGGCTCTGACTTGCTTTCTGCAGATATAACAAGACAGACAAGAACCCCTGTAGTGTTATTTTCTCTGCAGAAGCACTGAAAATCATTTGCTGTCCCAGAAGTCTCAGGCACAGTGCTCCCTCATACATACAAATGAGCTTCCACATCAGTCCAGTCCTTCTTCCCATGGAGCCCTACTGTACTGATTAAGGCATTGGCCTGTATTCACTACAGTTACCATTTCTTTATTCTTGCTTAATAAAAAATTGAGGCTGGTCATGATTAAGGAGGCCACCAACTGCCAAGTGTGAAATACCTGCCTTGAGGGCACATAGCTAAGGCCAGGATCGTAGCTCATGTAACGGATTCAGTTTTCTTGGATACAGCCTGTCAGATATGTCAGTTTACTAAGGGCAGTTGCCTGTGCCTGCTTCTGTATTCAAATTTCTCCCATGCCAGGGAGGAATTACATAGGAATGCAGGCTCCCTTTTCTGAAAATACTCTCAGACTATGTGTAAACCAAGGTGTAATCAAGGTCCTTAATTGAAGTGTTCTTGAACCTGCAGTTCTGCTGGGGAAAAAAGAAATGTATACATACCCCTCTGTTCTTTCTTTCACAAGAGGAGTGGGATCCTTTAAAATACTGTCTTCTTTATCATGAAGATGTTACCAAAGTCAGCCCATACACCTAGAAACTCTTAAAAAATATAAATAGTGAACATAATTGTGCTCAACTATTCACACTCAGGCTAACTAACACGTCACTTAAAGGATAGATAATCCTTGTACTATTTAGAGTGCTATTCAATGCAAATAAGGATGCAGACTTCACAACCTGAGTATCTTTTGGGGGCTAAAAGCCAGGAACAAAACAAGACCCCAAAAAAATCATTATGATATCGGTATATATGTATGGATCCAAGTGACTAATTGAATGACTAGGATAAAAACACACTCATGATTGGAAATTGATTGTATTTTTTTCAAACAGAGCTGGAGCTTTCCTGGGGTTTAACCTGTCATTTGCATAGGTTAATTTTAAATGGCAGTGCAAATTTAGCTTGAAAAGATAATTATAATATTTTACCTCCTTTCATCTCAGGTTATGTAAATGAGACTTTAATCTTTTTGCAGTTCATATTATATTAATAAGTTAAAAAAAAATCTTGATTTATGTTATGCTGTCAATCACTTGATAGCAGCGGACGCAAATGAAAGCATGTGGGTACAAATCAGGCTGATTTCCAACTATTCTCTTATGTCTTTCTTTTTATCTATAGGGTTATGCCATGTATTCCAGATAAGGAAGTGAACAGAAAGGTAGTTTTGACAGGTATCTTGTTAGATTGATATGTCATTTTTATCACTAGTAAATTAATTCATCTCTCTGATAAGCAGACTATTTCTTAGACAGATGGCTCTTTATGCAGTATTTCACTGTCTAAGATTTCATAGCTCTACTCAGGATCATCTACCTCACATACATACACTCACAGTTGCTAAAACTCTTCTCTATCCCCTCTTTTTTGAGTTGTCTACGATGAGAGTAAGGTCCAAATCTGGTTTCCACCTTCCATTTTCATATAATTTGTGGATCTTATTGCACATCTCAGAGCTTCTGTGTAAGGCACAAATGGCTGAACTTTGCTTTCAACGGATGCTTTTACTCTTGAAACAGATGATCAGGTCCAGTTATTAATCATTACCATCAGGTGACAGTTTTTTACCTGTATGTAAACTATGTTCCACATTTCACAGCTGAGATGGTTTCTGAGCCTTGTGACCATCCCCTGTCCCAGCAGGAATCAGTGCTGGAGAGTTAAAGATTTTCATACTGTCAATTGATTTCTCTGTTCTGTAGAACAAGGAATGTTTCCTTCATGAGAAATCCCACAGAAATTATTTCCTACAGAAAATCTGGAAATGTCCTTCTGTCCTTTTGGATCACTCCAGAACCCCCATTGCAACTTCAAAACAGACCTAAACAATGAAAAAAAATTCTGTCTCATTGAGCCCTACATTTACTCCTAAGAAAAGGTGGATTTGGACAATGTGATCTGGACAAGATGTGTCTCCATTCACACAGCTTTTCTGTCACACAAAGAATGATAAGATCTATTACTGTGAAGAAATGTAAGTGATTTAATGAGCAAAACCAAGTCTTATTTTTACATGCCTAATAATTTCTTTTGGAATTTCATGTCTGGAAGTACTTACACATTGATATCATCAGCAGCTAAAGAATAATTTCTCATTTCACCATAAAACATCTCCTAGCAGTTTAAAAAATAATAATAACAATCCAGTTATCAGGACTGGACTATGTTGTCACATTGCCATTTCATCAGGCCTTGATATACTTACCTGTCACATGAGATGTTTTTAAAAAGATCTGAATTCATAAATGGCAATGCTTTAATTCAAATAATTCAAATAATTCTCTGAATGCCTAAAAGTATTTGAATCCAGGCAATCTCTTAAGATTTCCAAAAGTCTATTGTTCTCTAAAACTAATTTTTCACATTTAAAGTCTTCTCACATTATCTCCTCCATCACCTCAAACCAAACCAAAGGAAACCAGAATTTTAATCCCTCTGATGCGTTGTAAAATGGCCCTTGATAAGCATTGTCCAGTCCTTGAAAAGATTTCTGATTGAAAGGAAATGGTGGACTTTCTAGAGCTATGTAAGATGACTGACACCTGAAAAGAGAACACCCTAAGAGAAAAAAAAAAAACAACTATACAGGCAGATTCTCAGTTGCTATAAATAAAAAATAACTTTTATCAGTAGAAAAATTTGGCTTATAATTTATGTATGAACATTACCTAAGATAGCCTTCATCCCTCTTTTACACCAAACTCAGCCTTTCTGCGGATTTCAAAGTGGTTTCTGTATCATTTTACACATCTCAAGGAGAAAAAGTAAGCAGAAATGCAGGAATGAGGAAGTTGGTTTCCAGTATCTGATCTGCATTGAAAGGAAAGCAAAAAAAATCACCGAACATATTTCTCCATGTTTTGAATCAGAAGTTTTTTTATTACCATCAGACATTGTAGTTGTCATACATCCAAACTACGTCTGTAATTTGAAATTTGTTCCTTACAGTGCCCTTCCAAAGTAAGCTATCTTAAAATTTTCACAATGGCTTGCTAAAGGAAGTAATTTAATAAAATGTAACATAATGTTGTGCTTCCTGACTGTGTGTGGGGAGGTTCCACCTAATTACTTTTCCTTCATTTTCTCCCACACATGAACAAATGCATGCACTCTTCCTCCCACGTGTTCATAAATGTGCAGTGTAGAATTACTGCACTGACAAGAAAATAGAAATAATTAAGTCCTCTACTTTACCACTAGATCATACAGGTCACATTCCTATGCTCCACTTTCAGTGTAATAAAGTATTATTAGACACTTTGACCCACTGAAATCAATAGAACTACTGCTGGACATAGTTGATATTACATTTGCAGAAAAGCATTTTTCCCCCATGAGAATATGAATCAGGTTCTTTTATTCTCTTCTTCCCTCTCTTGTTTTCCCTGCTACTCACATGAAAGCAATGACAATTTTGAAAAATTAAGTAGGGCTTTCCTTAGTTGCTACTTGAATAAGAGTGTATTTTTTCTGAAGGCTAAATTATGTTTGTTCACCAGACTTTGTCTTTCAGCCATGCAAAACAACCTAATTTGTAAGAAACCTCTTTAAAGGCCTAAAATTCAGTGTAGTGAAAACATTTTGCCTTCTCTTAGAAGGTGAAGCAAAGTACCAAAAAATTAAAAGTTCAGCTTTGGTAATGACACTAAAATATTCAGGAATGTAAAAAGGAGAGACAGCAGACGCTAGAACTTTACTCTATGGCTTGCAGTGAAAGTGTTTTACAGTAAAAGGTTGTTTTACTCTTGGGAATTAATCCACTCTCTGTTTTTAATGTGTTACATAGCCTACTCCAGAGTAGTAAAATAGTAATTCCAGTACTGAAAGCATTTACGTTATTTGTTTGTTCTCCAAAGAACAAATTACCAGTTTTCACCTGGGAAAAGCTCACAGCTGAAAGGCTCAAACATTCAGTGGATCAGGTTTTGCAAAGCAGTTCTCATTCTTAGCATTTGTTGGGGGTTTTTTTCAAGAAGAAATTCTTATTGTTCAGAATTACATCAAAAGGTAATCCTACAAACTAAGCAATCTTTTCTGTAACAGAGATTAAGAAAAAAAATGAAGCATCTCTTTCAGAGGAGCAGAGTCCCTTTTAAAAATAAAAATCTATAAATTTTATGCTTATCACACATGTTCTTTTCTTGAAGCCAATCAAGCTGTAGCTAGTGTATTGAATAAGCACAAAATAAGCAGCTGTTGCTTTACTAAACTAATATCCATTAAGCAAAATGGTCATGAGTGCATCAATCTAATGTAATAGCAAGAATGTCATTGAAAAAGAAAGTTGTCACAGTATCAATGTCCCCTGCCATGAAAATAAGCATTGTGGTTTCGACTCAGCACTTATCAAGCAACAGGAGACCATTATCCTGTGATAACATCCTATTCTATCGACATTATCTGTTAACTAGAGATACTCGGATAGTGAAATATCAGCTTTGTTCACTTTGGATAAAATAAGCACTCATTTTACATCTGCTATACATAATTATCAGGTGTGTGAATTTCCCACAAACCTGAGTGACTTTAAAAATACAAAAATTATTAAAAAATACTTTGCAATCCACACTACTTCTTATAGTGCCACTGAACATTCTTAAATGAGTGACAGGTAGCACAGCCACCAGAATTATCCCTACCTCCACACTGCTTTCTACTGCTGCCAAACCCATCCCTGGTTATTTCTCTACCATTTGTTCATCACATTGTTGAACTGTGATTTTTTTTTTTTTCCTCTGCTAACCTTTTGTTCTGAACTACCTTTCTAATATCCATTCTGTCTATACTCCATTCTATGGGCTTTTCTGTTTTGGCTAAGTAGGACAGGGTGTGGGGAATGTTGTTTGTTTTGGTTTTGAAGTAATAAACTTTTCCCAGATCTGTTCTAATTAAACAAGGACATCAGGACTGGAAAACATTTTAGTAAATGAAGGACTACTGATCCTAGGAGGATATCTTCCTGCCAATAAGAACCATACACATCTCCCTTAGAAGTCAGCGAACCATTGGAGCACCATCAGATCTTTCACAAGCACCTGATACATTTCCTAATTCACCTCTACATCACAGTTTAGCTACTAACTTCATACCTGAGGCTGCTACCTGGTATGTGTATTACTCATTCAAGGCATAATGTCATTTGCAAACTAAGACCTTAGCCTGACCTATCCATCAACCTCTCAACTCAAGTATCTGTAGATATTCACTGACAATGATTATATGTTGCCTTATGTCTTTACTTACCCATCCATTTGAGTGTTTTTTACACTTAGAAAATAAAAGCTCTTAATCCCACACCCAGAAAGTATGCAAATTGCTTAAAATGTCCTCTAGTTTTCAAGAAAATGATCCACCTTTTAGAGCCTAAGAGCCTGCAACATTATTGTAAAAAATGGGTAAGATTGGTTTGCACATTCCAAAGTGACCTGTTCTTAATTTATTGCAAAATTACCACATACTTCTATCTTTGATTAAATAACAAATGCAACAGACCAGATCTAATTACAGGCATATTATAGGCCTGTTGTCTAGGAAGAATAACTAATACACAGCTTTTTCCTGTGGAGCTGAAGTAGCTGGTCTGCTACATAAAATGGTCTAGAGTATTGAAGTGGAACAGCTTTCCTTGTTGAAAGTTTAATGTCAGCTGTATTCCTCTGCATGTATAATGTGTTTCCTACACTACTTGTCAATATTCAGGCAAGAAACAGTTGCAGAAGTAGTGAATGAGGAGTGAATCAACTTTAAAAAATGAAAATAAAATCAAAAAAAAGGACACCATAAAATGAAGAAAACAAAATTGATGCAGCTGGCTAAGCATCCTTCTACTCTGCTGTATGGTGGCAAGTTGTCTTGTGACAGCCCACAGCACAATGTCACATTACCTTCTGTATACTTAAGCATGTTTGACACGGATTTTGTCCTAGATTCCTTAGCACTAAACAGATCAGAGATTTCCTGTGAACTGGTTTAGAAGGTACTAAGTTATTGCCTTTCCTTCAAATCTCCATGACTCCTTGAAACTTACTTGAGCTTTTCTTAAGCCTGCACGCTCCTTATTTTTGTCTAAAACAAGCTATATTGTGTCATCTGAGACTCCACGGATTTTTTTCTGATGTCCCATCAGTACTACCTAATCTGATGACAGAAGAGGTGTAGGCCTACCATCTGTATCTTACTGTTTCAACCAGGTTGACACATACTGTCTCTTTCTTGGACTATTTCAGTGAAAGGTCCCCAAGCACCTTCAAAGACAGAGGGAAAACAATTCAGGAACAAAAATAATCCAAGTATTTTATCCCTTAGGACCTCCACTAAGGCAATGCTTCACAGCCAAAGCAGAAGTTAGAAGCAAATGTGGAGCATCCTGTTCATACCAGAATTTCCATTAAAACATAAATTCCAATTGTATCTTGAATTTACTCTTGCTTTTTTTGTTGTCGTTGTCGTTGTTGTTTTCCTTGCTGATCAGTCCTTACTATTGATCTTAGCAATACTTACACGCTCACCGAGTAATATATATATAGTGAATAGATTCTACCTGAAACTATAACTGGAGGTTATTTACTGAATATATTCCAGTACATTTCTACTTATTCTTCAAGGTGGACTAGCCAAATCAACAGATTTTGTTTCATCAGAAAAGAAATCATGCTCTCTCACAAAGAAAAAAGGGTGAGTGGTGCTGGAATCAACTCACAGATGTAACAAATCTTATAACCTATGACCTATTATTCTGGCATGTCCCAGTGTATTCACTCCCCTCAGCAAAGCACCAAAGAAACCAGCCTGACTGATGTATAAAGCACAGTAAAACCATCCCAGATATATGCAAGATGAGCATTTAGATGTATCCTACTTCAGAGAGTAATAGAGAGGTTAAAAACAGTAAGTTTCAACCATTTCATACATTAGGACACCATAATGTTGTACAAGCTAATTTATGCATCCCTCCTGGGCCTTATTACCACAGAGGTACAGCAGAGAAGGACAAAAGGGTAGATAAAATCTATGCAATTACATATATGCAAGCAATTAGGGGCAAGTTCTGTTTGCCCTTTGTGATAGGACACAGTAGGAGTTGCAAGTACAAGAAATACCTATATTCCTTGGCATATTTTTACTCAGTCTCTCAGAGCTCACAGCAAAATTTAGCATATGAATAGATATTAATATACACTAATATATTAAATGAGGTCATGGCTGCATTTCTGTTGTACATAAGTTTTTACTGATATTATTGTTTTGTAAAGTTTATAAAAAGCTATGAAGAAATCAGAAATATTAATTATCATTGTAAAGAAAGATTCCTGTGAAAATTTTCCATTTAGTTTTGAATGGGAGAACAAAGGCAGAATGGGTTTGAATTACTGGGTTTTACAATAGATTTTAAAACGTGGAAGAAAATTTGTAATCAAGTAACACTGCTTCTTTTCCAGAAGGGGTTTCTTCTTGGAAAGTCCAGCTCTAAAACAATCAGTGGCTAACAGGCTTCACCATTCCTGCATGGTTGCAGGTCTTTTATGTGACCTCTTCAGAAGAGGGATTTCAGCCAGGGTTCCCACATGAGGTTAGTGCCTTTGCTGAACAAGCTGTTAACTACTTTGAGGCAGATCTCTCAAACTCCTCCTTGGATCTGTTCTACTCTGTAAAATTGAGAAATCATTTAACCACATCAAGAGGCACCCTGAGTTTGTATGACAGTGATTAGAACACTTTAAGATGCAAGAAATTGATGTTAGAGTACTTGTTCAATGGAAGTTTGATTAGTTATTCAAAATGGAACAGCCCCAATGAGGAAAACGTATCCCTGGAAACGGTGCATGGCAGTAAAGGCACTCAGATGACTGAAGTTCAAGTCTGTAATTAGAATGAAATGAGGCAAACTCATGTAGCATCATTTGCAGTGAATACCCTAACATTTTGAGTATTTCCTATTAGTGTGTACACATGTGGTGCTAGCTGTTTTTTCATGAGTATATTTGAAAGGTCACACCTAAACATTAAAAAGGAAACAAAACAATTAAAGAAAACTCTGCAGCTTCCAATCAAGCTCTATTAATCACTAAAGTCTGCCCTAACTCCAGACCACACTTTTCAATGTTACACTGCTAAAAGAACATGTACAGCAAAATTCTCCATTCTTGTTCTAATAGGTTTATCATATGGTTTCAGTGGTTCTGCAGCAATCCTGTTCAGTAATCAATCATGATTACTAGCTATATACAGTACACACAGCAGAAGAGATTAATTTGGGACAATCTGGGGTAGCATGCTTATTACTGATATGCTGAAACAGCATTTGTGCCTGACTTCTTGAAACTGAATTTCTTCCATCGGCACAATTGCCTCACCCTAAGTATCTTCACCTTACAAACGATGCACTATTTTGTCAAATTAATTGGCCTGTTACATTAATGCAGTCTAGGAGGAGACTGGTTTTGTCTGTGAATTCTGAATGACTTTATTCATCATATCGTACACTGCACTTCACCATGTTTCTTAAATATCCATAAATACTTTCTGCTTCCTAAATCCAAATGGAAAAGCAATAATTTTTCATGTCATTATTATACTTAATAAGTTAGAATACATTGTAGTCTCCTCATAGTCTTTTGCTGTAGTATAGATTAATCATGTCTGTCCCAATATGAACAAATTTTGTAACCATAATTTTGATGATGTTAAGCCACTTCGGAGAAAGGAGATCCAAGCAAGAGGAAAAAAATAAAAATTCAAGTCCCAATTTCAACCTCTACCATCCCAGGAAAAGCTAAAACCAAAATCCAAAAATGTAAATATCAATGACTTTGACTTCTTGTCTGGGTTTTTTTTTCATTTATCATCTATGATAAGGATGATTGTGAAACTACTAAAGAGAGCGGTGCAGCACAAATAGTCATATCCCAAAGGCATTTATAGATGAAAGAATCAAGAACTATTGAACACATTGGCTATATAAGCAAAACAGCAGGCCTTATGCAAGCTGTGGTTACACACATTGCAACATTCTCCTTAACATAAGGGCTACTGGCCTGATTTTCTCTAAAAAATTTAAAGAATGTCAGAGCAGTCTTACTGTAGAATTTCACACAATACCTGGGTGGATTGGTACTGCTGTGTAACATCCTAAACTGTGCTGTAGCATTTCCATTTTGTTCCTTCACCAGTGGTCACGATAGACTATATCCAGGACAGTGGATTTGAGCTCAGGACTTTCTGTTCTCAAATAAACACATTATCAGAAAAATTACACCTGCTTGAAACATATCAGAAGACAAAAGAATTAAAGCTTATCAGTAAAATTTGTTTACAGAAACTTTCTAAAAGGGTATTTATTTGTGTTGGAAATGGTGTTTGATCAAAAGCATGCTAAGTAGGGGTTTTTTTCTCAATGTTTTGCCCCATTTTGTGCAAGGCAGAGGGAAGGAAGAGTCTTTACATTTTAGTTCCCTTCTTCATATTCCTTCATTTTTCCTTTAGAAGAAGGAAAATTCAAAATTTGGTGAGAAACTAATTTTCACATTTACCCTGCCTCTTTTTTTGCGGGGTTGAGGGGAGAGATAAATTTATCCCAAAATTAGAAATTTGCAAAAAATAAAAATGTTTTTAGAAGTCTAAAAAATTAAATAGTTGACATTCCATTTTCCTTCTACAATTTTCAATTAAAACTATATCAGCCCTCTCTACAGCAAAGATATATTGCAAAAGAAGTCAGCTACTGAGTTCAAAATAGCTCCTGTTACTTCATATCAATGAAACAAAACTTACTAAACTTTAAATTGAGTACTTTGGAGAAAGATTCTTGGACATTTGAAGCCATGGTTCAACATTCATCAGTGCTTAATATATGTATTGTGTGACCCACTGGCAGAACAAATGTGATCTGGATCAAGAGCAAGCACATGATTACATATTTCTCCAGCCACCCACACAGCAAGCAATACAATGCTTATGCCAAATCTACGACCGCTGTGGGAGGACAGAAGTTAAATGACTGAACAAGAACTGCTGAGACAGCAGAGAGCTTATACTGTTTCCTCGCTTTGCTCTGCATTTGAGAAATTTTTATTTGTTGTTCTCCACTCTCAAGCCAGATTTACCATTTTGTGGAGCTGCAGCCTGAGGCACTCTGTTCATCACATCAGATAGTGCACACATAATCAGCAAATTATTACTCTTCAGCATCTACTGAGATGGCCACCTTTGGAGAGAAGAGATACCTAGTCCTAAGGCACATTCAGTGCCTGTGCTTTTATTGAGACAGTTAACAAGGGGCAATTACAATCAATTCTGACAATGCCTTTTCTGCTACTGACACCCATCAACTAGAAAATGGTTTGAGAGGAAAACAGTTGACAGAATTCAAGCAGCTATTTGAGAATATATAGTTTTCAGAGTCTAATTTCTTTCCAAGGTCAACCTTAGCCCTTTCCACATATTTCTCCTACACTATTTTTAAACAGAAAGCTTTGATTCAGGTTGGGGTTTTTTTTAAGAGCAAGCTTCTGCAGTACCCACCCGCTTTTCATCAGAAAAGGTATGACCAACCTAGCATTTATCTCCACCATCTTTGCCCTAAAAGACAAGTTTTCCTAGAGATGATGGACTTGGCCAGAAAGAAATCCTGCAATTTCTCAGTGCAATTGCACATGAAAGCAAGCCTCAGCCTTCTGTACATAGCTATATGGTAAGCAATCACTTGTACACAAGTTAACTTATTGAAAAGGTCCTTCTGTGTGGTTCACAGTGCATGAAAGATACAGCTTCAGCAGCTATCCACGTGATACAGAATTCAAGCAACAGCCCATGGATTAAAGGTTCCTCAATTCACTATCTGTCCCCAGAAATACCCAGTCACCTCCAGAAAGCGTCTGCCTACTGAACTGTAAACATGACCATCATGGCATTCTGAAAAGATAAGCTAAATACAATAGAAAGCACAGAGAATGGCTTCAGTTATGCAATATGAGGCTCTTAAGCAAAATTGGACGTGCAAATTCATTTCTTTTGAAATAAGAATACAGAAAACACATCACCACGATAGTTGGAGGGTTTCTGTAATGCTGAATTACTTTATAGCTAAATAATGTTCATGTAATAGTCACTAGCCCTCTGTTTAAGTGTCTATTCTAATATTTTAAAATATAGCAGGTACAAAAAAAGACTTTTTGGGGAAAATATAAAATACCAGACAAAAATAACCGAGGAGTGATTTCAAAGTCCACAGCTCCTAATTCTTAGAGATTGACTGTTTCACCTAACATGCTGACAAATATATGATGGGCAAAACTTTATGAATGGTTAACTCCTATCTACATTTCCACAATATCAGCAAGGCACAAAAAGCATTCATTCCCTTGAGAATTTATGGAAAAGCTACATTTATAATCAGTGACGTGAAAAACACCCTTAGTAAAGAAAACCAAAATAGTAACTTTAAAGTAGAACAACTTAGTAGTCTGCTTCTACCTTAAAAAATATAAAAAATATCACCAAACCTTCCCCTAGTTTATGGCTGCCAGAAGGCTGTTAACTGAATTAGTGCAATTTATTTTCAGTTTATTCCAGTGAAGAGGTTTTTGGTGGTATCTTGCTGTCATACAACAGTGCTGGAGATTTTTTCAAACATGCAGGTTAAAATGGGGTACTCACTTTTCCGTGAAAATCCATTTTATTTTAATATCTGACACCTATTTGTTTATATGACATGTAATATACTGACACTGAAAATAATGGTTTGTAGGAGAAGGCATTTTCCCTTACTATATTTTTCCTACTTTTCATAACTTAATAATGTATTGTGCACTTAGCAGACTTTCTTCTTCCACAGAAGTGTCCATAAGCAGTGGTGTTATTTATTGGCTTATTGCCTAGTGTTTGAAAGTGTTCTCACCTGTATTAAAAATGTAGAAGTCTGAATTAATTTAATAAGAATTGATTATGAGTCACTTGAAGGTTTTGAAAATCACAACCTCTCTAGCAATTTAGGAGTCTAATTTTAGATTCTCCCTCCTTTGGGCCGGGAGGATGTAAAACGCTTGCACGAACATATTGTATAACAGAGAAAGATGAAGTTCACTAAGGTTTCTTGGGTGTTGAGATATATGCAGAACATAGCCAACATTTCACTACAATAAAGCTATTGCTGAATATAACAAGCAAGTGCACAAACAAGAATTCCAATATTATTAACATATTGACTGACTTCTGCATTTTGGCAGAACACAATCTTGATTCATAGAATCCTAGAATGGTTTAGGTTGGAAGACACACAAAAGATCATCTAGTTCCAACCCCCACTGCCATGAGCAGGGACACCCTCCCCTAGACCAGGTTGCCCAAAGCCCCATCTAACCTGGCCTTGAACACTGGGGGCAGCCACAGCTTCCCTGGGCAACCTGTGCCAGTGTCACACCACCCTCACAGGGAAGAATTTATCCCTAATATCTAACCTAAATCTACCTTCTTTTAGTTTAAGCCCATTTACCCTTGCCCAATCACTACCTGCCCCTGTTAAACACCCCCTATCCAGCTTTCCTGTAGGCCCCTTCAGGTACTGAAAGGGTCTCCCTGGAGCCTTCTCCAGGCTGAACAAGCCCAATTCTCTCAGCCTGTCTTCATAGAAGAGGTGTTCCAGCCCTCCTGATTGAAGACACAGAACAGTAGGGTTTTTTCCACAGAGAGCATTCTCCCCCATTGCCTCTCTGAAGGTGGGCAAGAAAAAAGAAATATGAAATAGCATTTCTGATCATGACCACGAAGACACAAATTATCTGGCATCCCAAAGACACTGGGAGATTTAGGGCTAGAGTCATTGCCTATGATGTGGGAAATTTGGGCTCTTGCTGGAAGGCAAGATTAAGCATTTCAATTTGAGTTTCCTATATCCCCTCATAACTGTGTGCATGGGTAGCAAGGAATTCTATTGAACACATATTATTTTATGCATGAAAATCATGTTGAAAACATTCGATCAACAAAGGCAAAGAAGAGCACAAGAGTGTGGAAATCATCCCTAAGATTAATGGCAGATAGCAATACTCCATGCAGCAGAAATATACAAAAAATGCCTTCAGTATCCAAGACAATACCAGTCTACCCACCTGGATATGAAATTTTGAGTTAAACCTAATTAAAACTATGCACAGATCCAAAATATGAACCTATATGGGGCACGTGCATTGGATTGACAACAGTGTTAGTTGGACGTTAAATTTAAACTACCATTAGATGTTTTACTTGGCACTAGATTTTACACAGCTATATTTCTATAAAAATAAGATGTTTTCAAATATTTTTATAAAGCTTTTATTGCTATGATAGAATTTTTGTAACCTGCACCAAGTCTTTATTATCTTGAGGAAGTGAGCTATAAAACTGCTGGCTTTAAAATCAATTTATTCTCAAGTCATCTTCCACCAGCAATTGCAACCTTGTTCACTGCTACCTTCAGTTTAGTACTTGCATTTCTATAGGAGTTCCTGCAAAATGCACTTTTTTCTCCCAATCTCAATTACAGGTTTCAGAAAGAAAACTACGCTGACAAACTGACACTAGAGAGACCTTTCATCAAGTTATCCCAGAAAGGGTCAGCTTTAGTCTCTGAAGTACTTAGAAATGTATTGTGCATGCCTCTACCATCATAATAACTGAGAACACTGCTGCTGGGTATAAAACCCATGGTCTTCTCTGATATTAGCCTTCACAGTGCTCAAAACATAGCATATTGAATGCCATTTCTGATGAAGTGCCAGTTGGAAGTGGAGGAACAGGAATAGCAGTGTTGAGGAGCTTATGAAACCTTCTGCAGGAAAGGAGGGAGCCGAAGAGAGCATCACAGGTACACAGATAAAATGGAAGATCTAAAAACATTGTATTCTACCCAGGTGGTCTCTACAGTGCTCCAGAGATTATAGGCAGGAAGATCCCAGATTTCTCTGCTATACACAAAGAAAGTGCTTCTGAACATAGTGCAAAACCAGCTGCTATACTCCTCATTTGAGGGCGGAGCCTTTTGTCTATAGCAGTACTTTTGCAATTGAAGTGATATGATAAGGAAAGTATACATTTGATAGCTCACCCTTGTACAATTTTTCCACTCACACTTTAAGAGAAACATGAAAGTCTGTGGCAAAAAAAAAAAAAAGAAAAGATTACTCAGTTTCAAAATTTAGCTTGCAAGCCTATTCTAGGGCTAGAATTTGAAGCAGGATCCTCAATCACAGAAGTCAGTGCCCTCTTCACTGGGCTTGTAGCTATTCTGTGACAAATGCCTCTTACTCCCCCCTTCCCCCTGGCTATTTGAAACCTGAGATAATTTTCTGACAATACTTTTGACAAAACTTACACCTCTGTTCTCTCTCTCTCTTCCATTTAGTATGCCTCCACATAATACCAGCTATGCTTTGAACCACAGAGTTGAGCTCACATGTAAGCATTTTGTTGACAGAGACATAATAAGTAGTTTAGAAGAATTTGTTTAAGAAGTAAGGTACACATTAATTTTCATACTCAAATAGTATGCTTCTTAAAAAGTCATTCCAAAGATTTCCAGTTGTCTCCAGAATAGCAAGTACCTTCCCAAACTTGTAAAAAGTATCAACTTTGCCTTTGTTGTGAAAGGCAAAGTGAGATATAAACAGGAAGGGCACCGCAGATGTATTGGGATCATTTCCTATGGAATCCTATCCCCTCCTGTTGGGGAGCTTTGTTTAGGTTATTAGCCAAATCCACCAAGATAACGTTAGAATATTAAAGTGCAAGAGGCTACCCCATCAAAACCTTAAACTTCTTGCAAAAGTTGCTAAGAAACAGCCACGACAATGAATTCTTATCTCTACAGTGTAGTACAAAGTTTCGCTGATATTCATTAGTGTAAGTAAATGGATTTCAAGTCATTGCTTTTGAGCATGAGTACATCTCAGCCAGACATTTAATTGGTTCTTTTAGAGCTTAAGTGCTGTTGGGAAACAAAAAATCTGGCACTGAAATGCTCAAGATAGTTTTTTTCAACTCAGATTTATTTCTGCTAATTACTCCAAATTCCATTAAATATTTTCATCACCACCAACAACAAAAAAACCCAAAAACAACCCCCTCAAAATACATACAAAAATCCCAAGAAGGCAAAATCCCACGAGCTAGAGAACAATAATGTCCTAGGAGAAAGGAAAAAAACTTCACCCACAAATAGGAATGCTAATTAGCTTTAACATAATATAACTTAAAGACTTTGAAAAGATCACTGTGTTTAATAGACCTCATGTGAAGAATTAAGTAGAGTAGCCTCATCGTTCATATGCTGAGCACTGGAAACTAAAACCAAATATTCTTACCTTCCCTTCCTCCTGCTGAGAAATTTCTCTAGCAAGTGAAATAGAAAGAGACTTGAGAGATTCCATGTTAGCAATTAAAATCCTTTCTCAAAACGTCTTACTTCACAATTGTATTTGATAAAGGCTGGTGGATAGCATGACAAGCAAGGAAAAAAGTAGACTATATTGTTGTGGGCACTACCTGAAAAGACAGAGGAGTACCCAGAAAGCAGTGAGGAAAGGAAGGAAATTGTCTCAGATAACAAAGTTTGTGTTTGATTGCTTTTCTGTCAGTTATAAGGGAAGGAAAAAAAAAAAAAAGAAACAACTTATTAAATGTGAACTGATACAACTGACAAAGTAGCAACTTCCAAAGGGCCCTGTTAATTCAGGAGTTCCATCATAAAAGGGCACTCTGAGTATCACAGTAAGAAAGCACTAGGGATATTTTCCTCGCCAGTTACAACTTTTAAAATAATTAACTACCTCCACTAGCAATGCCCTAGCAACCTGATAGTCCATCACAGATCCAATGCATCCTTTTACTGAGCTGCAGAAAAAACATTCCTTCAATGCAAGTGCAAAGATGCAGAATATAAAATCAACCAACACATCAAATGCAGAATCTTTAATTACACGGAGAGAGAAAAAGATCCAGTCAAAGCTCATCAATCCTGAGTATGGAATACTGCCACTCAGAATTACCTCTTCCTGCTGACAAGCCTACCTCCAAAACCATGACAACAAGCATTCTCACAGGTCCCGTTTGTGGAGATCATAAGGTCAGCACTCAGAATCTGGAATCTCTCACTACTCCTTAACCATCTCATGCCTAATGTTTTCTGAAGGTGGGCTGATCTTGCTCTGGAGCCCCGTGGCTTGCCTTTTCTAATGGCTGGTTTTGTCATGAGGTAGAGGCTTCCAAAAAACCCACATCCAGGTAGCCACATTGACCAACCAGTGGAGACTACTGGACTGGGTCATGCTTCTTCCCTACCCAAGACCAGTTCTTCCTGTCACGGAATCACAGAACGTTGAGTTAGAAGGCACCTCGAAATATCATCTAGTCCAACCCCTCTGCCAGAGCAGGATCACCCAGACTAAATTGCATGGGAACACATCCAGGCAGGTTTTGAATGTCTCTAGAGAAGGAGACTCCACATCCTCTCTGGGCAGTCTGCAATTTTCTTCCATAATAAGATCAAAATATGTATTTACTTCCAACATACCATCGATTGCCAGGAAAAGTTGCAACTGTACATATTCTGCACCATAAAAATAGGTTAAAATGCATGACAATGGCTACGTTCACAGGTACCCTCACACCCACTTTCTTGATTTTTCCAGCAAGTTCCTTTATCACAGATAATTTCTTGAAGTTCCACATATTTCTGAATTTTAACACTTTTCTCCCCAGAAAGGATCTGATACTTATTTGCCCTTGAGATTACAGAAATGAGACTTTTTTCTAAAATTGTTAAAATGCCAAGCATTTACCAGCACAGTGTGTCTGGTTGAGTTACAGACTGTTTGAAATTGATGGTGCAGGCTGCCAGGTGCAGAGGATCATGTAACTTAAATGCATGTATTGGTGGAAATGCACAGCGTTTTGTTCTTTCTTTTTGAATGACAACATTTAATCACAATAAAATAAGTGACTGAACAATAAAATTAGAATACTTCCTCAGTTCAAACATGCTTCCCCATATACTCAGGCATAGCCTCCACCTCCTACAGCCATAGCAGCCTACATCCTCTAAAGTGAAATGCTGGTCAGGCTCCTCACATCAATAGTCCTACATCCCCTCTGTGGAGGATAGTGCCCCCAGTGGGATAGAGCAAAGTTAAGGAAACAATCTCAAGGTTCAATACCTCAAAAGGATGAAGTCATGGATGACAACACTTAGAGAAAAGCTCATTAAAGTGGAAAACATCTATACACAACTGTAAACATAACTGCAATTAGATACCTATATATGCTGTGGCTGTTGCCATGAGCTAAGCTTCTAAGAAGCTGGAGTAGTCTACAGAGAGCAGAAGCCATTTTAATTTCATTTCAGAGAAGACTGTGAAGAAAAAAGAAAAGAAAAGAAAAAAAGGAACAAAACACCAAAAAAAAAGCACTCTTCCTTTTTGATGGAGCTTTTTTTTTTTGTTCTTTTTTTTTTTTGTCCTTAATATAAAATGAGAGTCGTTTCAACTGAAAATATCTGATTGCTCTTTGAATGCAGAGAAACACAACAGAACAGATTAGCAAGGTGGTTTGCTGGTACTGGTGCCTGTTGCTGGAATCTTTTGTTAGGCAACTATTTTCAGAAAGCAAGTAGAATCTGTCAAGTCCTCAACATTAGTCTTTCTCTCTAACAGTATTTCCACAGATTAATTAACTCAAATGTCATTCTCTTATAGCTGCATGCACTCTATAGAAGAGTACTTGGTAGCTGCTGTGTGTTTTGAATCAAACAAAGCTCTGCAGGGATACAATCATAACTCCAGCAAATTACTATTGCAGTGGAATGCTACAGAACAGCTTTTCAGATACATTCTGGGGAAAATCTTAGCCCGAATGCCTTTTCAGAGCAAAAGATTCACCATGGCCATTTCTTCACCATTAGGATCAATTTGCAGTTGCCTTTCCACATGCATTCTGAGGACAAAAGATGCTCCCTTTTAGTAGACATGGGACCCCCCACTTTGACCATTGGTGAAATTACTTTATTTCAGAGCATTCATACCTAAGGTACAGCTATATGTCATTTATTTAGCAACATGGGGAGTCGCTATGAATAACTTGTCTGTCTGTTTAGTAACTCTGTGTCATGTAAAGAGCACATGCACACAGATTCTTCTCTGCAGTCTTGCAGGTTCAGTCCTGGCATCAGCCCTTGAAAATCAGACTCAGAATTAGTCTCTACATTCAAAACATCTGAAAGACATTCAGTAACTCCTATAAAATTTGCTTCTTACTCTGTTCAGGCAAATCCTCTTGCATTTTCAGAGACACGAATGTGTCTTCACCTTAGGGAGTAAAACAAAAGAGAAGTAACGCAGCCAAGTTGGTCTGTAGGAACATAAGTGCTAGAGAACAGGTCACCAGACTCAAATGCTGCAAGTGACTTCACACAAACTTTCATTGCCTCTTACCAGCTTTGGTAAGTATCTTCACCCTCATCAATGGCTCTTTCCTCCTTAATGCCCATCCTCAGTCACAAAAGATTACAATCTCTTTTTCAAAGGTTTTTCAGTTTTTTCACACCCTGTTCATTGACATTCTTAAAATAGGGCCAAGAAAAGGGTGTATCTCTAATTATCTCCTTCCAAACAGTGTAATTATTTTTCCTTTGCAATTTTTCCTGCTGTGGTTAGAATGCAAAGCAATTATCCACTGGTATTTGAGGGTAAATGACACCTACTATAAAACCTACATAGGTAAATCAGTAAATATACAAACAGGTAGCAAAAATACATTGAAAAATCCTATTTCGTATTTGAACCTCACACAAAGCAAGTCTGAATATTAGATTTATTTTAACAAAAACCCCATCCAATATAATATAATATAATTACTGTAGAAACCAGAGGGATAAAAAGTCCTTCGAATTCTTGCCATTCTTTGAGCAACTACTAAACTAACAGTTAAAAGGGTCTGAACGTTTTCTAGGCTAATATAGGAAAGCATTATGACAATCCTGCTCCTGAGCTTCTCGGAGCTTAAATCAGCATGGGTATATTAAAATAATGTCACATAATTTTCCTCATGAAACTATCATTTCACTGTTACCTGGAGGGATTCTGTAAGATACACTATAGTACTATAAATGTAAATATTCTGTACACCAAGCGTTCCATGAGAATGGAAACTTAATGATGTTTATATTACAACATCACTGCTGGAGTTAGGCTTGTATTAGCATTTCTGTGATAACCCACCCCACCATTTCCCAGAGGTTTATAACTCAACTGTAAAAATTCGCTACAAGCTGAAATTTAACATATCAAGTCCACCCCAGGAGCAATTTATTATTTTTTTTTTAAAGGAGAAAAACATCTGCGTGTTTTGAGATTGAGAATGTATATATAAATATGTTAAAGGTACTTTTTGGTGCTTGATTTAATGAAAAAAAAAAAAAAGAGGAGCCACTAATAAAATAGTTTTAAGGGGGGAAAAAATCCATAACTGCAGCCTGATCTGAAAGCATCAAGTGGAAAAATATGAACAATTAAAATAAGACTCCGTAAAACAGTTCGTGAAGAAATTGCTAGAAACAAAACCTGATGACTAATGCCAAGATCCTGAATTTCTTTAATGTGTGTTTGTTTTTCTGCCTTGTAAAGACCTAATTTTCATCCTGTTCTGTTTGAGGACACAGCATTGATTTTGTTGGTACAGCTACAGATTCAGTCCTTGAGTTATTGATATGCTTTTAAAATACAGGATACAATGTAATGTAAGCTGAGCCATAAAAGAGGTTCTTCTTCTGAAACATACTTCTTTCTCCCCAGAGCTCAGCATTTCCATACTACAGATTTTAGCTCACCCTGATAGCCATCATGTCCAGCTCAGATTCCAAGGAGCTGTGTAGGGATCAAAGCCTTCAAGTCCTTATTCTAGTGCCTATAGTTTTTGAGGTTAGTTCTCAAGAGGCCTTTTGTTTGCTTAGATCAGACCTAATATGAGTAAGACAGACACAATTCTTTCTGTGTCTGCACTTGTATTGTGAAGCTTTGATACTGACTTTTATTTCCATTGATTTTTCTTTGTTATTGCAGCTGTATACATTTTACCTTCTTGAATATAAATGAGGTTTATTGCTAAGGTCTAAGTTATTGCCGCGAGCCTTTCTAAGGAAAAGTAAACTATTTTTTCTTCTGAAAGACTCTGGGAATGACCTGAGCCCAAACTCAATATATATATTTTTTCTCAGAAGAATAAACACAAAATCTTGTAGCATAACCCAAAACTGGGAAATTGGGAGCAATGTGGGTGAACACATGCAAATTTCAAACTAAAATTTCAGAACTACCTCACTCTTTGTTTTCAGAAGTTCAAATTACCTTTGTGAAGTTTCAGGGTTTTTTTCATAGGAAGTTAAGAAGAATTTTAGCATTTTCCCATTAGCTAAAAAATATTCATGTTAAAATTGTCTGTGTATTGTCTGTGTAAATTACAAGTTCTTGAGCAGAAATACGAAACTCAGTGCAAGAAGTAGTCAATTAAATCTGACTAAATCCTTTCAAATAAAACCAGATATTCACTTAGTGAGGTAACCATGAAGCTGGTAGCAAGAAAAGCACAAATTCGAAGATTGTGGTCAGACTATCAAATAGTGATGTCAACTGTCTGAAAGAATTTGCTTCCACTTTGTGATCACTCACATGCTATTTCTCTTCTTGATAGTTTCTAGTCCTACCACTCCAACAATAGAATTGTTTAAGTAAGAGAAGATCTTTAAGAACATCAAGTCCAACCTTTAACTTAGCACTACTAAGTCCGCTATTAAGTCCAATATTAAGCCAAGTCTATACATCTTCTATACATCCTCGAGCAATGGTGATTCAACCACTTGCCTGGGTAGCCTCTTCCAGTGCTTGATAACCCTTTCAATGAAGACATTTGTCCTAATATCCAATCTAAACCTCCCCCCCGGTACAACCTGAGGCCACTTCCTCTTGTCTTATCATTTGTTACTTGAGAGAAGAGACCGATACCCACCTGGCTACAGCCTAGTTTCAAGTAGCTGCACAGAGCCATAAAGTCTCCCATCAGCCTTCTTTTCTCCAGGGTAAACAATCCCAGTTTCCTCGGCTGTTCCTCATAAGCCCTGTGACACTGAGGGTGCACTCAATGCCTTCATTCAGATCACTGATAAAGATATTAAAGAGAACTGCCCCCAATACTGAGCCCTAGGGAACAACACTTGTGACCAGCCACCACCCGGAGGTAACTCCATTCACCACTACTCTTTGGAATGGACCATCCAGACAGTTTTTTACCCATCAAAGAGTACACCCATCCAAGCCATGAGTATTAAGTCTCTCCAGAATGGTAAGTGTCGAAGCCTTACTAATGTCCAAGTAGAAAACATCCAGTCTTTTCCTCATCAACTACACAGGTCACCTTGTCATAAAAAGAGACCAGCTTAGTTACCTGCCTTTCATAAACCCAGGCTGCCTGGGTCTGATCACCTTGCTTGAGAAGTCAGGATCTGTGCATAAGCATTATAGACAGATCTGTGCCAAAAGTGATCTTCAGAAACCTTTGGTGATGTAGATACCATGCTCTCCAGCAGTTCTTTCCTGCCCACCAAGTGCCCTGTAGTCCAACAATTAGCCTTGTCCAGGTGACTAGCCCATCTGTAGGAGAAAAGGAATGACAGAGCTCCAAGTGAGGTATAAATTCCAAATTTGGCCTTATGACCAGTCACGCTCTAGACAAGCTGTATACTGGCCCTCCAGTCTCAAGTGCTGCCAGCTTTGATAAAGTTGCTATTTCCAGGTTTCAGAGGGTCTTTTTTCTAACATTTCTCCTTTTTCCCTCTTATAACTCCCTTTGCAGATGCACTGAATGATAGTGTTATGCAACTCAGCCTGGAGAACTCTCATGGAAATCAATTTGACTAATGCACACACAGCATAAAAGGGGATATTTAACTGCAAAGAGGAGGGTTTTTTTTTTTCCCTGGACTAGAGAACAAGAGCAATCATTTGAGCTAGAGTTTCTGTATGGAAGTTGGAGAGAAGTGATGGTTTCCCCATGGATTAACATTTCCTGACTTTGCTCTTCACACAAAGGTTACAACTACTTATGTTATATGCAAGCTATGCATAATAATTAGAAACAGGGCACACTGTCTAAATCATCACAGTAGTTAGCATTTCAATGCAGATATCATTTTAATCCTTGAATTTCTAATGTCAACAGTAGCTGCTTAGAGTTGTCATTGAAATATTTAATTTCTTTCCTCTTCATACTGCATCTATGTGCACACATTGTTCATTGATTATGATTTGGCATTTCTTCTAGGATTTTATAACCTTGCAGTAGATTTATGCACATGAGAACTTATACTGGCAACCTAGTGCATGTTATACAAGAGAGGAGTTACATTTGAATGAAAAGTGTTGAAATTACTTCAGATCCTATTCAGGAGGGTTATATAGCATAATAAAGATCAACTGTGATACATGCTATTATGTTAACATGCAAAAGGATATGTGGTAATAGATGATGGGAAGAGTTTATTTATTATAAAAGCAGGTCATGCTTTAGGAATAAGCTTCAGATAGCAATAGACAGACAGTGACAGTGGATTATTGTAGGCTTATGGGAAAAAACATTTTCATATCAGATGAAACAATCATTTTAAAACCAGAGTCAGAATCCCAAATCCTCACAGAGCAAAGAAAAATACCTGAGGAGCTTTAGAAACAAGCTTTCATAAGGGCTCTGAGCTGGTATAGTTCTTTCCATCAGCAGGTTTCTTGGTAGTGGATCTATCTATTCGTATTAAACTCATACTGAAAAGTCCTCACAGTGACTCTTGCACATCACGCATCAAGAATACAAGTATTTGCTGTGATGTGCCACAGTAAGTAACAGCTAACTAAATAAGGACATTTCCTGAAAATTAAAGACAAGCATTTTGGACTTTTTTTTTTTAATCAGTTCTTGCCTCCATCACTATTCTTCCAGATTTTCTGTGGTTTAAAAAAGAAAGAGGAAAGAATTTATCTTCTCTACAGTTTCCTTATGGAAAGTGATGAGCATCAGAAGGTACTCAAAGCCTGTACAAGTCAGTTCTAAAACACAGTTCATGCATTACTTATGAGATTTCACTGAAATGTAGATATGAGTGATTTTTGGTTGTTCCCTTGGTCTGAAATGAAGCAACATTTACTAAGTCCAAGGAATCATTTTCAGAGTTCAAATTCTAAAGAGAAATGTGTGGTATGGTAAAAATTATTAATAAAAAATAAATACATGTCCAAGCAAATAAAGCTTCTGCACTATAAAACTTCATATTTGTCTGTATTAATGTTTAATGCGTTTGTAAAAAGCAGTCCTGCTTTGCAGAATATAGCCACAAAAGTGTCCTGCAACCTACTAGCACTTACAATCACAGCATGGGTCCAAAGAGGATTGTCAGAAATGCATCATCCATGTTTGATAGATCAGAGGAACTGTGCAGAGTATATTAAAGCCATATTACAGTTACTAACAGGAAAGCAAATGCAAAAAATATTTCTGGGTTAGCTCTAAAAGTTAGATATTAACTTATCATCTGATTTGCACACTTAGGAAATTAGCAGTGGGCATTGGAGCTTGCTAAATGACCTACAGAAACCGATTGCTCAACAGAGACCTGGAAAAATAATTTTTAAAATTATGTTAATCATAATATTTCATAAATTGCATGTCTTTCCGTTATCATAAAACAAAATTATGCCTTGAAACACTCTGATACAGTTTACCATAACCCATTTACATCCATGCTATTGAGACCAAAGCATTGCCCATAGTTCCTTAGGCATCTTCAATAAATGACTAATAGTTTATCTGGAATACATTCTTCCACCTCTGAGTTACCAAGATATGTATCATTTAAAAAACAATATGAATTTAGAAAACAGGCAGGATGTATTTGCTCTAGTATCTATTCAGAGGGTTTTGCACAGGATCATTTCAGTGATATTGCTGCTGTTACTGCATTTGTGTCCAAGTAAAGTACTATGATCACAGAATCATAGAATCATAGAATGGTCTGGGTTGGAAGGGACCCCAAGGATCATAGAGTTCCAACCCCCCTGCCACAGGCAGGGACACCAACCTCCAGCCTGAATCTACACAAGGTTGCCCAGGGCACCATCCAACCTGGCCTTGAACACCTCCAGGGACGGGGAATCCACTACCTCTCTGGGCAGCCTGTTCCAGAAACTCAGCACTCTCTCTGTAAAAAACTTCCCCCTAATATCTAATCTAAACCTTCCTTCCTTTATTTTTAATCCATTCCCTCTTGTCCTGCCATTATCTACCCTTTTTAAAAGTTGATTCTCCTCCTGTTTGTGTGTTCCCTTCAGGTACTGGCAGGCTGCAATGAGGTGCCCCTGCAGCCTTCTCTTCTCCAGGCTGAACAAGCCCAGCTCCCTCAGCCTCTCTTTGTAGGGCAGGTACTCCAGCCCTCTAATCATCTTAGTGGCCCTCCTCTGAACCCTCTCCAACAGTTCTACATCTTTCTTGTATTGCAGGTCTGATCGACCACTGCAATGGAAAATACTTCCAACTACTTTTACAAGATATTTCAATTTCATCTGAAAAAGATATTTAGGATATTTTTTATATGTCAAAAGTATAGTTGTCAGTAAAAATTAAAGTGCTCAGCTGAGTAATTGCACAGAATTTTAAAGAAGTGTTAATATTTGCAGCCAATGTCATCCTAAATAAACATGTTAGATTCAGACACATTGTAGAAACAGAAGCTCAAGTTATTCTCCCCTGAAAGACAAAAAAGGGCAGGAGATCTTGAGCATAGTCTCAAGCTTGTTATACATGCACACATGCAACTAGTTACAATCTGAGCCTGAGATCTGACTTCTTTGTTATTGAACAAACTCTTAACCCCGCAAAGTTCTCAGGTAAATAGTTTTAAACAGGTGAAAACACAATTAACAAAGAAGTGAAAGGATATGAAAGCCATTTGAGGCAGCAGTACAAAAGAAAATGTCAAATTAAAATGTTTTCAAACCTGAATAAATCTTTATGGGAAATATTAAAACAAAAAGGGACAAAAGGAAGAAATTAAATAGATGTAAAATTATGAGTGCACTGGAAAACACAGTACAATAAAATTCATGTCAGTTTCTTGGGGAAAGATTAAAAAATAAGAACTGTAAACTATATCAGAACTATTTGTAAAACATCTACCTTGTTCAAAAATAAAGCAATCTATCTTCACAGATGGAACATTCTATAGCTTAATTTGTTAAGCTAAGTATTGTTTTTGATCTTTTAGCTGTTTTCTGTCTAACTAGCTTTAATTGTAATGTTTACTGTTAATTGACACTCAGAAATCCCATGAGTTATGTCAACAGCAGTCTTCATTACTTAAAAAGCTCCAGAAATATCTTGAAGCCAGAACAACCAATTCAACTGCTGTTCCAAAATTCTCAAAATATTAAAAGGAAGTTCCAAAATTGTTGAAAACTTTTTCTATCAAAGGAGGAGTCTAGAATGACTTGCAGTCCACTCCTATAGTTGATGGCTCACACATACAAGAGAAGCAGGGCATACCACCACCATCACATCTCCATCACTGGTCAGGATTTAACTGTAATTTGTAAGATAAGAAGGTTTCCAAACATATGTCATGCAATTCAGGATGCACTTTCATGCAGAATTGACTTGTGTAAGGCAGGTTGGCTGATAGAATCTTAAAGGAGATTTTGAAAGGTTTTAAAGATAATGGGGTCAAAGGACCACACAGATGTTGAATATTTCAAAAAAAAAAAAAAAGAAAAAAAAAAAAAAGGTAAATCAAGATTTTTCTCCTCTCAGATTCCTTAGGATTATAGTGTCAGTAAGAATAAACTCCCAGTGAGTTTGATTTTTAGTCATTAGCCCCTGTGTTGTTGCATATATAGCTGGAGAGATGTAAGTATCAGTTTTATTCTTAGTGTTCTACAATCATACCTACATTGTATTGTGTAGTTAAACCTTTAGGGAGTAGCTTTCAGGCTGATTATGCTGGGAAACTTCCCAGGAAAATGTCATTCTTCCTTTGTATCTTCTCCCCTATGCCTCTCTGCTTTACCCACCTCTCTTCCTCCTGAAATTTTCTCCTTTGCATCAAAAATTTACTGTTGTTTTGAAGCAATAGGAACCAAGGACAAGGGAGAAAGTGAGCTGGCTTGATCAGAACCTGTTTTGAAAAGTTCCCAAGTATGTGGGAGAGAGGAAAGAAATGTGGATTGTTGCCATCCAAGAAGTTGGAGGTTAGGCTGCAAAGATTTTGGGGCAAGCCAGAAAGGGAGATGAGGCATACATACATCTACACACATACCTGAGAGACAAAAGGAAGTGAGATTGCATAAAGTTTCTGTCATCTGCTGAAATAGTCTATTCATTAAATCCTCGCTTTGCCTCCATTCAGTCAACTTCTTGGTACCATTTCAAAGTGAACACGGGCTTAAATAAAAGAGTTATAGAAAACATCTGTAAAGCTCTTCAGAGTGAGTACAATAGGCAACAACTTTCTGGAATGACAGAGAGAGAATGTTGATGTTTTGAGGCATTTCATCCATGTAAAACCTTTCTTCCTTTTATCAAGTACGTTTTAATTTTTATAAGTTCCTAGAGCTAGAAAGAGGCCTCTTTAATTATAAATGTGAAAGAATAAATACAAATCTTTAACTTGCAACACTTCACTTTAGATTTAAGAATAAAAGTGATTTAGACTATTCCTTTATTTTATATCAGTTCTTAGTAACTGGAAGTCAAAGCCACTGAAGACTGAAAGAACAATGTAACCAGCTTCACTTTGAGAAATCCAGGGCAGCTAGGAGACTCCTCTCAGGCAAAAACACAACACAGATGTCCAACAACTACTTTGGAAGGAACACTGAGCATCTCTGCTGGTAAAAACGCTTTTTCTTTACTGTAGTTTGCAAAGTCTGTTCATTGCAATCCTATAAATATCCCTTTAAATCAAAATGAGGTGTAGTTACTAATGTCTTGTCTGATGCCCCATCTTTGAAGACTCTCAGAAGTGAGCAAACATTCTTCCTCTTCTCTTCATCACTACAGGGATCATTAGCAAAGTTGAGAAGGCACCACAATAACAATAAAGCTCCAGTTGCATCTCCAAATGTATGTGGGCAGTTCCAACACTGCCAAATCAATGGCCTAGGCTCCACCCAGAAATGAAAGCGACAAGGCAGAGATTGCATTTCAATGACACAAGCAGACAGGACTGCAGTTCTGGCAGTCCTCCCATCATCAGGGCTTGGATCCCATCATCAGCCATTGTCCCTAGCCACAAAAGCAACAGTTTCACCCAGACCCTGGACAATGGTAGGTGTTAGGTACTGTTTAAATAAAGTAAATGTATGGGTCATAGCAGAGAAGAAGGAATGGAACTGATATCTTTGTGCTACCCCCTTCTCTGAGATACAGCAATTCTGGTTTCTCTGAACTACTTATCCTAGAAACAGATCAAAACTCAAGAAAGTAAGCTGAACATCAGCTGCCCAATGCTATCAATTCAAAGCAATTCCACCAGCTTTTCAGCAGACTGAGTATCGACTGTGCATATCTGCAAGTCAGCAACAGCAGCGTGAAACTTCAGTGTTTTGCTGATATAACAGGGGAAATAGGTGTTGAGTAGCTGGGGTCAGGAAAAAAAGAAAGAGAGAGTTCAAATGATACATAATCCTTAATCAAGCATATCATGCATGGATCCTGCATATTTTTGCAGCTTTCTTCTAATTTCATGGAATTTCATCTTCGGGGAGGGGGGCAAGGGATGCAGGGTTGGAAAGGAAAAGAAACCAAGCACAGCTCTAGCTATCATGGTAGCTAGCACATAAAATAACAAACACAGAGAGAGGAACAAGAATAGCCAATTGGGAGCTAAACTGAGAGACCACACCATCAAAGGATGAGAGGTTTAGTCTGCTTGAGGCCAAAAGTGATAACAAATATCATCCCCCTTGAATTTATCAACTACAAGTCTTCCTTCCATTGTGTTCTCTCCACAAACCAGATGACATTACTGCGTGGATTGCAATGGTCAAGCCTCCTCTCAGAATCAGGAGGGCAATAAAGGTGACCCAAGGATTCAGGTCTAATTAAAGTCATATTACTGCCAGACTATAAAAAAAGATCTAGCTGAGCCTTATATATAAGATGTATCTCCTCACCAAGTGGGGGGTTGCTAATCTTAGGAATTATAACCACCTTCTTTACACATGTGGAGCTTGTTACATGAGGATCACAGGTTAATTCAGCTTGGAAGGGACATCAGGAGTTCTCTAGTGCAACCTCCTGCTCAAAGCAGAGCCAATTCCTGGAGCCTGGCTCCATGTCCTTCACAACCTCCTTGTAGATGCTGGGAGCTGCTGTTAAGTGTCCCAAAGCTGTCTCTATTCCAGGTTATACAAGCCCAGTTCCCTCAGTTTCTTCTCACAGACCAAGTGGTCCAGCCCCCTCACCACCTTGAAAGTATTGG
Source organism: Gallinula chloropus (assembly GCF_964237585.1). NCBI lineage: Eukaryota > Metazoa > Chordata > Aves > Gruiformes > Rallidae > Gallinula > Gallinula chloropus. The sequence goes on along the minus strand of NC_140092.1, from coordinate 9,707,654 downwards.
AACATCAGCTTCTAGATGATCAAGTACATCATAATTTTTTTCATTCATCCAGTAACAATTTATGGAAGAAATACAACAGAAGGGTTAGAAATCAGTGCTAAGATCTATACCGGTGCAGTCATATACCAAACTGCTATATTGAAAAATATTTCTATAGCATCTCAAATAGGAGATAATTCATAAGATCATAGGAAAATTCAGGTTGGAAGGAGGTAATGGAGTCCAAACTCTCCCAAAGCAAGGTCAGCTATGATGCCAGGGGTTTAATTCTTCAGACATCCGTTATCACTGCCAGCAGATGAAGAATTTAACTTTATTTTCAAAAAATCCATTTCTTGCTAACCCACATTTCATTATAGAATTCTAAGGAATGAAAATACTTCATTATGAACATGGGAATTACAAGACAAGAGGGAGGGGTAGCCATCTGTAGTAGAACACACTGCTCCTGTTTACATTCATCTCATCAGTTTGTTTACAGTGAACCCTCCTGAACCTCTCCTTGCTAGATAGGATGCCTTCCCTTTGTGTTAAGCAGGCTTATGCTTAAAGTCAGAGCGAGCAGATGGAAAGAAAACTTTTAACAACAAGAGTGCTCTTCCATTGTACTTATGATGACAAAACAGTACAAAGTGTCAGCAGTAGGCAGAATCTGCTGCCATCTACAATATTAGGTATATTGCTGGTTTTCTTAAATCCAGAGTAGGCTGTTTCTGAGCAACTTGAAACATGCAGAAAAGATTAAACAAACCTAGTCAACTGAGGACACAATTCAAAGGAAGTCTTTCATTCATTGTCCTATCTTTTTGTATATAATAAATACAAAAGAGGCAGTCAACCTACAACCTTGGTTCAGAGGTAATGCACAAGTACAATTCGTTTACCTCTCCACTTGCTGTTTTTCAGTCAAGGGCACCTTAGGCACAGACAAAAAGGGAAATGAATGCCTTGGGCAACTGCAACAGGCTTCTAGCTGACCTCCCCAGTGTTAAATTCAGTTAAATTTCAGACACAGCAGTTTGCACAGCAGTTTCTGGTCTCTGCTTCTAGATGTGCCTGAACTCCTGGGATTGCTGGAGGACTCCTGGGAAATCTCTGAAGAACATCAAGGTTCCTGCTACTGACAGAAAAGGATAGTTACAGGAGGCTGCAACTTCTAACAAGCTCCAACAGTGTCTAACAAAATCTGACAGCAGCTGCTCTTGATCAAAGGGTGTTCTAGCCCTAACCAGGAGATTAGGAAGGGTTGAGAAGCCTTTCCGAGGGTACTAGGAAGAGACCTAGAACACAGCAGTTAGTGCAGAAGGGAGCCAAAATTTCTTAATATATGTCTACACAGTGGCAGTGACGTAACTTAGGGCACAATTCCCAGCTAGCTCTGGTGTCCTCTTTGACCACTAGGGACTGCTTGGAAGGGACAGAGTCCAACCAACCAAGTGGAGCAAAAGCATTTTTGCTAACAGGCTGGCCAGCCTGGGAAGGAGAACTTTAAACTGTGGATAAGGGGGCAGGGAGAGATGGCAACATCCAATGCAGCAAGGAAGGGCTGTTGGCAAGTGTGCAGCACGATGTAGACAGAAGTCACCTCAATAAATGCCAATGAGCTGAAGGGGCCACCCCAAGTCCATGTCTTCCTTTGGATCATGGAGACATAATTGGGTAGCTCACTCAACTCAGGTGCTGCTGTGGGGGTGGATACAGGCTTTTTATGAAGGTGATAGTGGATCCAGATGGATCCACCATCTGTAAGGCCAGGATGGTGAGGAGGGGGAGTTTTCCTTGATGTGAGCCAGGCAGATGGGTGATGAACCAGCTGACAGCTTATGGGTCAGAATCCTTTAGCAGACCAAAATCAGTAATGTTGTGGTGAGTGTCTGTTAGCAGTCACTTGATCAAGAGAAACTATTGGACTTTGTGACTTCCTTCAGGCAACTGGAATAAGCTTCACGCACACAGGCCCTGGTCCTCATGCAGACAGACTTTAATCACCCCAATATCTGGTGGAGGAACATTACAGCAGAGCACAAACAATTGGGGCATTTCAGGTGTGCATTGAAGATAACTTCCTGACCCCAGGCATCATGCAGTCAACAAGGGGAAATGATCTGTTGAGCCTTATACTCACAAACAATGAATAGCTGATCAGGTCTGTGAAGGCTTGGGGCAGCCTTGGCTGCCCATGGGATGGGGAGTTCAGGATCCATGGAGAAGGGAACAAAGCGAATCAGAGCCCTGCAATTCATGAAAACTGACTATGGTTTGTTCAGGGATGTGCTATGACACTAGAATTAAATTTGTTCCTAGATAACTGGAGCAGGAGAGCTGTTTGGTTTTTCAAGAATGGTCCGTTCCAATGTGCAGAAAATCAAGCAAAGGTGGCAGGGAGCTCCTGAAAACCTCAGCTGTCAAAAAGAATAATAAAAGTTCGCAGCATAAACAGATAAACCAGGAAGAATACAGAGACACTCTCCAAATGCACAGAAATGGACTCAGGTACACCAACACCCATCTGGAGCTGAAGCTGATGGGGAGTCTAGCAGGCAGTGAGCCCTGGGAAGGTAATGGAGAAATTAACATTGGAAGCTATTTCCAAAAACATGAAAGACAAGAAGATAGTAGTCAGCATGCATTTATAAAGCAAAAACCATGTCTGACCAACCTAATAGCCTTTTATGATGAAATCTCTACTTCAGTGGATGAGGGGAGCACAGTGGATATTTTTATCTTTACATTAGCAAGGCTTTTGACACTTTCTCCCACAACTTTCTCATAGACATATATACTCTGAATTCCATCAATGAATCGACAGTAAGGTGAATTGAACTTCCTGAACTGCCAGCCTCAAAGGGTTATGATTAGTACTGCAAGGGACACCTGAAACCAATCACTAATGGTGTACCTCTAGGTGTGGTGGTTTAGCCCCAAGCAGTGGCTAAGCACCACATGCTGCTTGCACACTCCTGAAGGGGAAAAAGACAGATCCTCCATGGGTTGGGATAAGGACAGTTTACTGACAAAAACACTGTGAAGGGGAAACAATAACAGACCACAAACCAGCCCCTTTTATGGGGGAGTGATATCAAGTGGTGTGGAAAACAGCCTGGGCTAACTCAGCTCACCTGTGCTGGCTGCTTGGGGAGGTTGACTCTGGCCTGTCCAGAACAAGGACATTTATCACCCCTTTTTCCACAACATCTACATCATGCCCAATGTGTTGAAACAGGTTGCCCAGGGAGGTTTTAGAGTCTTGGTCCTTGGAGATATTCAAAATTAGATTTGACATAGCTGCTAGCAACCTGCTCTAACTGACCCTGCTTCAGGCAGGGGGGCTGGACTGGGTGATCTCCAGATGTGTCCTCCCACCTCAACGAGTCCATGATCAGTTTGGTCAGCTTTCCAAATACCTGACCAAAGTGCAGGAGCCTTTCGTCATGTCATGTGTACACTTGTGGTAACCCAATGGGAAAACTCATCAGTTTTAGCTGTATTACAAGAGTGCATTCACATCCATAGCAGAAGAGGATCATGACCTATAAGCCCTGGAGTACTGTAGGAACACGTGTACACCACACTGTGCTGGAAACATTGGGAACCGCTGATGGAGCAGATTCTTTTAGTTAAAAAGCCTAAGTGATAACAGAGATGTTACAATTAGCTATGGATTCAAAGGTATATTTGCTGGTAGTGGAACACACAGGAAGAATTACACTGATTTCCAGTAACTTGCCACTGAGGGTTTCAAAGTTCACCACAAAAAAAAAAAAGAAAAATCTAACAGGTTCATAATATAACAGCAGAGATGAGAAAACTCCCCAGGCAGATTTTCTGCATTGAGCTATCTTTGCATCCTTTCTCCACTCTCATTACATACAAGACTGTACTTACTAACAAAAGAATTAAGAAGATTGAAAACCTATTCACTAGAACCAGGGATTAACAAAAAAACAGTTCTAGTTTGCAAAATATTTCTAAATTTAACTTTTTTATTATTATTATTTCACACTGGTTTGAACCAGAAATCATTTAACAAAAAAATACCAAAAAAGAAAGTCCCACTTCAGACTAACCTGTTGACTCTGGCATCTGCAAAGAAAAGCAAAAATGGAGGTTCACTCTCCTGCTCTGAATTAAAGAAAGCAGAGACTTCAAGTTTGTTCTCCAGGCTCCCAGTCAATCTTCTATGGGCTAATTCAGTAGAATGTTAAGCAAAAACTGTCTATTGGGCTAAAATGGCTTTACTATGCCTTTAAAATGTCAAACATTAAAATAAGACAGAGTTCTAAGGTTTTCACACTTTAGCTTCTTAGAAGACAATACCCATTTTAATTTTTATCATTTTATGGAAAATAGAAAAATAAAAAACCCCCTTGAAATCTAAAGGGAAGTATTTCTAAGTGGCTGTTGGTTTGTTTTATGAGAGAATCTTTTCCACCACCCAGCACATCACACAGGATGATTACTATGTTAACAGAAATCTCTTTTTGGAGAGCAAAGTATTCTGTGCGATGAATTAGGTCAATTTTAAGCACAAAAAAAAAGAGCAAGACAAAATTAGAACCACCTACAAAATCAAAACGTTAGAGCCTATAATACCCTCTTGTGAATCTTGCATCACCACGTTACAGTTACATGGTGTATATATATATATACACACATACCTGGACACATGCTCAGCAACATGCCACAACACTGCTCTTGGCACAGATACACCAAAGCTAGTTTTAAACTAACTAGATAGTTGTTGCTATCAGCAACAATCCCAGCAGCTCAGTGTATACTGGAAGACCCACTCAGAAGCTTACTCAAGACCCTTTGGTAACTCCTACCAAGACTCAAACTTCCAAAGCAATATTTACAGTATTTGAAATAGAAAGTTTAAAACCAACCTCGCATATTGGCACACGATGTAGTTATTCAATACTACTGCTCTAACACATAAATCATCCATGGACAGACAAGGAAAAGGAGCAGACTATAGATCTGCCAGGGAGACCACAACCTCATAAACTTACACCATTTTTATGATCACCTAAGAAATCTCTATCTGCATCTTTGTTCAAAGGCTCACATCACAATGGCTCAGAAGATGACATCCTACCTGGTTAAGAGGTGGTCACAGAGGGATGGTGGGGAGCATGTAAGAGTGAGACATTAATTTCAGACAAGTAAGGCCTGTTAACAAAAACATTCTCTAGGATCCCTTCTTATTCCAACTATGAAATTCAAGCTCTTCAATCTAACTGCCCTTCAGAAAGGAAAGAGGTAAATGGACGGACACCTCATTGTTTCAACCACCGGTGTTGTTTAATCACCAATTAGACCTCATTTCTCATCTGCTAAGCTCAACCTATTGATTTGCAGTCACACACTCTTCTTGTTTTCTGTGAAGATACACCTCCTCTTTGCTCAGCGAAAGCAGCCACATGCAAAGCCCACTTGCATCCCAAGGCAGCTGGCTGTGAGCCCACTCCAGCTCAGCACCCAACAGCCCCATTAGCACACAGCTCTGCCCCTGCCCACATGTCCACCCGAGGAGCAGGACATTGTATTGCAGGCATAGCTGGACACTAACAGGTCTCAAACCTTCAGGCTGAAGACGGCTCAGAGCAAGCACCTGACTATGCAGATAGCACAGTCTAAAGCAGCCCTTGGGTTGTGCCTGCAGAGCTTGGTTCACATTAGTTTTCTAACTTTCTCAGACTTTTGTGAGAATAATTTTACATAACAGGTAGGGATGGCACTTAAGGTAGGTATAGCTAATAACCCTTTACATGGGGGCTGTGTAGAGGCCTCCATACAGCATAAGTACCAAACTAAAAGCAACACTCATCCTCAGTGACTGGCTGTTAGCTGTTCCAGGGTGAAGATATTTTTAGCACTGCCTGTGCTGAGACACCTCTCTGACAAAGTTTTATTAAAATCACTGTTTCCACAAAATGTTTCCGTTTCAACAAAACAGTATTTCCTGAGCAAAAAAAATAGTGTAACGCTGAACACTTCTACCAGCTTCTTAAAATAAGCAAAAGCATCAGTATAGGAAACATTGAACTGCAGTCATATGCATGGCAGAGGCAGGAAAAAAAGCACAGATTGACATTGTAGCCTGCAAATGAACCCCACCCCCCCCCCCCACCCCCCCAAAAAAAAAGGTTTACATTTATTGTCTGTCTATTTTATATGTTAACCAGTATAAACCTATTCTTGTTGCAAGTCACCTCAGCTATGCACTGTACATTTTCCCATTGCAGAGAACTGAATGGGGCATTCTTATCTGCCTTTTCACAGTTTATATAGCTTATTTATACTATGAAATCGATTTTTTAGCTAAAGGATGGTCTGTCTTTTTGTGGAAAGAAATGTATAACAAAGCTATGCTTCTGATAGTTTATCTGCATCTATCAGATTAAACTGATTACTTCTGAGATATCCTAAGCTATTAAGAAGGAAAAACTCTGTTAGAATTAGGAGTTATGATTATTATGTCCTTCTAATGTGCTTAACAAGACAAATCATTACAGAATTTAAACACTTTGGCAAACATATATCTCTGGCAGGGGAACGGACATTAACATGGCAGCAAAAGCAATTTCTCACGCTCAGGAGACACTCTAGAGGGCTGTCCTGGAACAGAACTTTAGTTCAGGATGGGTTTAAGTCAGATAAAACCAGTTGAAAGAAATAAAACAAACAAGAATGTTGAAGAATGGAAATTTCAACAGTTCCTATGAAGAAACGAAAAAAATTGCAAAACCTACCATCACAGAAAGCTGGAGAAAGAGAGAGAGCCTGATTAACGAAAAGATATAGCATCTGATCCTGTGTTTGGCTAGATGCTGAAAAGCAAAGTCCATTTACTTAGAAGAACAAGACGACAATGATACAATCTGTTTAGAACAAGAATGTAATTTTCGGTTGCATGTCCACTTTCAGCAAGTGCAGTTGCTGGGGGGAAAAAAACAGGAATCGAATCACACTTGCTGCTAAATACATATTTAATTGCTTATGTTTTTTTTATATTTTGTTTTGCACCAGACTGTTTACTCTGCTCATGATGATGTGGAATTAGTGCCGCAAAGTTTTCTGCTTCCCTTCATCAGTCTTAAAGTGCCCCCCAGCGCTCGCTGCAGGAACTAGCCCAGCCTCACAGAGCCGTGCCAGGGCTCAAGCACACAGAACATTCTGGCAGGTTTTATTCCGTGAGAAAACATTTCATTATCCCCCCCCCCTCCAGCCGATTTCATCAAAATTTAGTAGCTGAAGTGGATTCTGCATCTCTGGGAACGGGAATTAGTACAAGTGAATCCAGTAAGCTCCGAGATCGATGCAACAGCAGAAGGACCAGTAGTCCTACCTCGCCTTCTGTCCTATGCAGCTGTGACAAAGGAGATCTTGTTACAGAGGCCGGAGCACTCCGGCATCGAGTCCCAGCTGCCACGACACTTGCAGCGCCATCAGCCCAACGCAGCGGGGTCCAAACACTGCCCTGAAGCCGTCACCAGCCCCACAGGGGACACCCAGACTCCAGACCTTTCTTCTCCTCAGCAAGAAAGGATGAGACCCTCTGACCCACTTTAGAGTTAAGAATAGAAAACTTAAGGAACAGCTTTAGGTCTTCTGAGGCTTTGGGACAGAGTGTCAGGGCCCGATAACCATCCACAGAGTTCCACCTGGCTGCATCAAAGCGAGCAGCTCCAGCAATAGGTATCGCTGAAAACCGCCGCTACTCAACCACATGCAGACACAGCATTTCACATCAGTGTTTACAGTTCATGTTTTCCTCAGGAGTGAAATCACCAGTGCTCTGTGACAACGCTGAAAGGAAGGGAAGAGAGGGATTATCCCTCTTTTAATCATAAAAACAAAGAGATTGTGCTCACCAAAAAGCCTGCTAAGAATTACATTAAAAATCTGAAATTACCTGAGCTTTTTGTTACCCGACTTTTGCTTGAACCACAGATTCCTCCCTCCCTTCCAAAACCAGGTACATCGAAACGAGCTCTGCTTTTCACTCCCTGATAATCTTAACACTGCGGTGGTATGAAAGAGCTTGTTTCTCAGATGCTTGAATATTACTCCTGATGTACAGGGATCTACCTGTCTTTTATGATATGTTGTGAGAAGCTAATTTCTTCTGCAGGTCTTTCCTGGAAAGAAACTGTGCTGCAGTATGGAAATCAAATGGAAAGAAATTGTTACAGAAGCACACAGAATCACAGAATCGTAGGGGTTGGAAGGGACCTCAAGAGATCATCGGGTCCAACCCCCCTGCCAAAGCAGGCTCCCTATCTCATATTACATAGATAGGCATGCAGACAAGACTTGAATATCTCCAGTGAAGGAGACTCCACCACCTCCCTGGGCAGCCTGTCCCAGGGCTCTGTCACCCTCACTGTGAAAAAGTTCTTCCGCATGTGGGTGTGGAATTTCCTATGCTCCAGTTTACAGCCATTGCCCCATGTTTTCAGCTGCACAAAAAAAACAAAGACAAAAAAAATTAAGAGGTCCTTCAGTCCTCACTATCACATATAAACGTAAAAACAATAGAGGATCAATAAGCGTATCCAGCTGGCAAATCTCAGTGACAAAATGTCCTTATAATTAGGGGAGCAGCATCTATGGCAAGGTTTTTAACTGCTTTCCCCATCCCTCCCCCACAGAAATCACTTCAATCTTGCCTGTTTAGACATTTAGCATTAAACTGATGAGAAGAATATAAATTCCTAGACAGAAGACACTGCACATGCACATCAAGACTATTTTAATTCTTCTCAGATTTCTCTTCTCTTTGGGATTAAATCAGCGTTCATACTATGACCCTACATTTTGGGCATTTATTAATTTGTGTTTAGTCACTTGGAGAGCTATTTTGGCTTGACATTACTCCTACTTGGATTCTGTTAAAAGATCTTCAACAGCTGTTCCAGAGTAGTGTAGGAATTGATTTCACATCTATTTTATCATTGGAATTAATGATGAGAAAGAAGCATCTGACTTGCTGTGTGGTCCATGGCAAGTAGCTGTGTCTCTCTGCTTGAGTTCCTATATCAGCACCGCCTCCACAGAGACTTATCAGGAATCACTTTTTTTAAATTCATGGAGTCCTAATCACAAAAATGCAGAGAAAATAGGCAAGAACATCCTTATATGCATCTCTTAGCGGTGTATTTAAAAACTGCCTAGTGCAGATTCCAAATATTTTGAAATGATATCCGATCATAGATAATAGGTCTTAAATGATCATTACTCCATCTGGTCAAACCAAGACAATAAGACTTTGTACTACAAGATTTGAAAGCACCCTATCATGCCACAGCAAGCAATGCTATGCAGTAATGAATTAATTTATTTATATTTGCCACAAGCAGCTTGTTCTCTCATTCTCTTCCCTGTAACCAAATTATATATGCAAAGTAGAATCTGGTAGGATTGTTTTTCCCCACATAAATATATACATGCTGCTGTGTGCTTATATTAGAGAAGTCAAGGTCAAAAAAGTATACTTTCCATTTGAAGCAGCAACACCCACTGTGGCTCCTACAGGAGATTATTAAAAAACATTTGCTAAAATAAACCTTACTTTCATACTGAATTGCAACACTTACCTGGAGAAACAAAGTATGTATGAAGGCTTTCTTCTGAAACTTGCTCTTGGTGGAGTACTGAATGGACCCAGTTTTTGGGAACCTTGAAGGGACCCCACCTTGGGACAGAAAAATTGGGTCAAGTGGTCTGGGCACAGAAGCACTGAAATGTTCTTTGTAAGAGACCTACAAAGCTTTCCAGTCCAGTCTCGTCCTCTGAGAAGAATTATCAGCAGAACTGAACCACATCATCTGTAGAAAAACCCCTGCCTGACTGCTGCACTGCGCTCCTGGGAGAAAAGGATGGTTAACTTGACCTTCCTCATGCAGAACTTGTGGCCATTGCCCCTTGTTACATCATTTGCATCTTCTGCATAACGTTTAGTATTCTGATTTTCATAACTCCTGCTCTTAAAGTAGTTGTAGACATAAGATCACTATTTAGCCTCTATATGACTGCAAGAAAACCCAGCTCCTTCAAAGGGCATATGCCCTGTATTTCATCTTGGTCACCCACTGACAGACCCCCTCAATAAGTAAATTAGGTATTTAAGTAATTGAAACACAGCTGTGTTCCAAGTTAAAACTTCCTGAGTCACTGGGTTTCATGCTTACACATGCTGTATTGCTACAGACTCCAAAGCTGTGACTAAATGGCTAAAACATCACATTCTGGACAGGACAGCATAGGAAATCATAGAAGGTCTTTCAGACATTGTTATGCAAGAGCTCACACAGTGAATTTATTCTCCACACAGAGGATCCTGTACTGTGGCTAAAAACACCTTAAAGAACAGTTTAGATCTACACCAAAACCCTTGCATGTGTCTTGTTTACACTCTGTAGAGCTGTGCTTTCAGCCCCTCTGGATCGTTTTGATGGGAGTCCTACAACCTCACGTGACTGAACACCACACTGTGTCATGCATTAACTGCTCCTATCTTAGCTCAGCTGTTTCTAGATATTGTCAGGTTGCACAACGCCACAGTCAACTACACCATCCTAACAGATCTTCTCAATATCTCCAGCTAAACTTTACGTGGGTCTGGAAGAGATTTGACCCTCTTCAGAGGACTGAGCCATGCGAGAGATCAGTTAGCAGAAGCATAGTGCTCTTGATACTAATATTTGCCTTGGAGCAAATATATACAAGTTCTGGATTTACAACTAAAATCTAAAGTGGTTGCATCAACAGAATAACTACAGACACAATTTCATTATCAAACTGAAATGCTAGAAATTAGAACGTGGAATGTATTTTTAATATGTATTCAGCCTTTTACACTGTAGCTCAAAGGAAGAGCAGCAGCATCTGGCCTGTAAAGCAGCCCTCAAATACCACCTGAAGCTGAGGCTTAACACAGGGTCTCCCTTTTGCAGCTCTTGTATCAGTCACCTCCTTTCCAGCCACTGGTCTAAAAATTGTCTTTTTATCCCCGGACATTTTGACTTCACTCGAGTAGCTTTAGTTTAGAACTATGTCAGCTGCCCTCTAGCTTGAGCTGTATCACATTTCCTTCAGTCAGACCTATTTGATCCCACGCATCCAGTTCAGTGGTTGTTTTTGACACCTGCATTCAGAGAGCCATGCCTCTCCAATATGGCAACAAACAAAAAAGTCACAGAATCTGACAAGCAGCAAACTTCTCAAAACAGAGAGAGGCTGGGACAAGATTTATGACAGCACATCTCAATTTCATGTGAGAGTTGAAAGGCAGACCTCTCTTTGTAAGCTGTGTGGCCCAATTTATAGCTGCTGTTTTGCACATGCACACAAACAAAGGAGAAAACAATATTTTACTTTTCCAAAAGAAAAACAGTTTAATCCTGGATTTGAAAGTTTTCTGGCTGCCCAGAGGCAGTGATAAAACCTAGCATCTACCGTACCTGCCAATATTTGTGTGCAGATAACTCATCTAGAATCACAAAGGTTTTGGCTTCATTTTAATCTAGCAACTGTTCCTGAGGATTTCCATCACTTTTACACAAATGTGAATATTTTCCATGCATTGTTGCACACCAGCAACCTTTTTCCAATGTCTTTCTCCAATAAATTTGTACAGAAGACCACAGCAGGAAATTCTACATGCCCCATTGGGCTAGCAATCATTAAATATACGACATCCTAATGAAAGGCAGTTTACAGTACCAGCAAAGAACTTTTCACACATTGACAACCAGTTTCTCAGCTTTTGAAAGCCGCATAAAAAGGCTTCCAGCTGCCATACAATATTTGCAACCAAACAAAAACTAATCCTTGGCAAATGTCTTTGCAAAAAATAACTACAGAGAATAATAAAGTGGTTAAAAGTGGAGTCACACCAACAGGAAAAACAAACATTAAAACAATGCCTTTTAGCCCCCCTTTCCATTTTGAATTTATATGACTCACTCTTCCACGTCATTCTCCCACCTGTGCAAACTTTGAGGCAATATACCAATTTCCAGTCCTTCAGCATACACAAATATGACAACTGCCCTGAAAGCAGCCAATCCCACATATTCAGCATTCCAACAGTGCACAACCCCATTTAGTTCAGCAGAAGCCCGGTGCAGGCTGACATGGCAGTATTTCCACATTTGACTACATGTTTCATAAAATTACGGTCAATTTATGAGCAACTCTCTTTCCAAAAGCCTGACCAAGACAGGAGAGTATGGATTCTCCAGGCACTTGCCTTCCTTTCCCTTTGGCCTTTCCAAAGCACTTGAATTTCACTCTTTTTTTTTCAACCACAGGTAAGCAAGGCTGGTGATGGTGTTAACCCCCTCCTATACAGCTGGAGAAGCAGGTGAGATCTGCACCCAGCGTGGGAAATGCCAAGGGGTGAGAGAGGCCAGAAAAGTTGAACAGGAAGCATTTGGTGTCATTATGGGCTGGGCATCAGCAGGGGCCATGCTTGGCCATGCACCAAGGTATAACTCCAACCTGCAAAGGTAACAAAAGAGGCAGATGATTTGAATCGATGTCAAAGGCTTTATCACAGCCCCACCCTATGCACACCCCTAAATCCTACCCAAAAAATTACTTCAGCATTTGGGCAGGAAAGGTAACCAGATACTTGTGGAACAAGTGCTGGTGGGAGTGAGACCGTCACGCTGCACTCTTGGTAAGAATGAATCCTCCCAGCCACAGCCTGCATTCCCAGACAGCAAACTGCAACTTCCTCCGAGAAGACGGTGAGTTTGCAGCTATGTGATATGACTTAATGCGGAGCCAAAGGGGATGGCATGCATCTGACCTATTTTAAAACACAAAGCATGGAAAAAACTCTCAGCAAGAAAATACGAGCCTTACTTTCAAGTGCAGGCAGGCCAAAGTAGCCCAATTATTTACCACCCAAGATGCTAAGGAGGAAAATAAGTCTCTCAGCTTCCAACATTTTCACAGAATCTCAGAAATATCCATGCCTCTAATTACTAGATGATGTTCCTAATAGCCTTCACTAACACTCTCCCCTCTCATTTTTTTCCCCTGGTCATAACCAAGCTCAAACTACAAATCTCATGAACTGACCCCATCTAAAGCAGCAATGTTTATGGGTAGATTGTGTTATGTTGTTTTCTTATTTACTTTGGAACTATGTAATATATTATTTTAACATAAATTAGTTGGGATCCAAAAAAAATTGCAACATTAGAAAGAAATAATAAAAGGACAAATGTGTGTTTAACTTTCAACTCAGTTTTAATTTTGTAGCACTATAAAATAAAAGCAGGATTTCCCATATCTCTCCATCAAAGCAAGCAAATATATCACTAATGCAGAAACAGAACATTGCAAAGGTAGAAAAATTATTTCTCTATTTAATTAAGCCTGATGCCAAGAACTCCACATGAAGGAAAAAGACAAAACAAACCACTATCAGTGAGTAGAGTCTCCTTTTAAGCATTTTGATTTAAACATCATTTTTTTCCTTGTATTTTTGAACATAGGGAACAAAATTTCTATGTGGTGCATTTGAAATTTGCACCTTAAAAAACAATCAATTTCAATGTGCTTTTTCTTTTCTCTCTTGCAATGGAACTTGTGTAGGAATCACCTTTCAGCATAGCTGCTGAGCTTATTGGGCTGGTCGTAATAAAAAAGGCAAAATAAAAGCGCAGATCTCTAACACTAGAAGTGCCTGAGGTAGCAAAAGCAAGCCAGGAGCCTGCCTCCTGTACGTCTGTGAAGATGCCCTTTCACAAAAAGGAAATGTTTGCTCCCTCTCATCACTGATTTCAGTAAGATTCATTGGCTGAGACAGCTATTCATGCAGAGCAGTTATGATCCCCTCAGACTTTCACTGACCTTCAGGGAATTGTAAAAGAATGAACTGATTTCAGTTACTGGAAAGGAGGAGGGAGAAAGACAAGCCCCCCGCCCCCTACCCCCCCCAACACACACACAGGGTAAAGGTAAATACTTCAACAGAAAGAGCTCTGATGCTATAAAAGAATCCCTAACAGTGGGGAAGAAGGCATCAAATCAACTGCTGTCATTTTAAATATTCCCTACAAAGGAGGAAATATGCTTTAGTGCAATGAGATATCCAGCAGAGGATTTTTATGTAGCATGCTCAAGAATTAATCTCTATGTTCAACCCTGCACCACTACTGCTGAGTCAGCACCATTCTTTTAAATGACCTGATTCTGTAATCCCATTATTAATATCATGAAAATGACTTTCCTCTTTGCTGTTTCGTGCTATCAATGGAAAGCCACAGAACCAAAATGCATTAGCTCTCACAGGTCTCCTCTAGGATTATTTGCATCAATACAAACTGAATTAATCATGGAGGCATTTGAATAATCACCACTCGCATGCCAGTGCCAGAGCTGTGTCAGGAGCTGTGGTTCATTTCTGTAAAATGTTCCATTTTATTTGTGTTATTGTCATCTGAACCATGCATATTTTATCATTCTCTATCAAGATGATATCTTGCAATCTACATTGTTATTCTTTTCTTATTTCTTGGCATATTATACACACACTGTCTGTTTTATGTTCCCTAATTAGCCAGCCTAAATTTTTAAGTGGCACATGCTTAAGCTTATGTATCTGAAGAGGAGAATTCATTACAAGAAATAAACATAAGAAATACCAACACAATGGAGACCCCCTTTATTTTTGCAAGACATTGACTCAACCTTTGATTTGTGCTGTTTTATATAGCTACAGCTTTTAACTGCAGAGGAAAGAGTTTACCAGGTTACCAGAGGACCGCTTTGATGGCCAGTAAAGTATAACTCTTATTTCTGAGCATGGCTGTAATTCAAGTGGGCTGCAAATGTGAAGAGTAAAGTGCTTTAGAAAAAAATACCTATGATAAAATTGACCAGTTCTAATCTGACTGAGTTTGTAACCAGTGGGTTCAGCAACCTATAAAGACTTCAGCATTTGTAACAACCTATTAGAAGACATTTTGAATGCTAAAGAGACTCAGATAGCCAGGGTCAGGATTCTCATAGAAGTGTTGTAGAGTTTGTTAGCATATTTACTCTGAAAAATAAGGTGCTTCATGAAACAAAAGCAACCAAAATTCTCAGAAAACAAAGGACATAACTAGGAGCTCATCAAGCATTGTGATACACACCTGAGCAAAACTGCATCTCCCTCAAAAATGATGTATAAATACATATGAAAGATATGTGTCAGGCATGACAATGGTGACAACAAGCTGTCTTATACACACACAAAAACAAGAGTCAAACAAATGACCTGTACTGAAAATGATCATAGAAAAATAAGTTTCTATCATTGTTAAATGTGGTTGAAGTAAGTTTTCAGCTATGAAAGAAAAATCCATTATCTAAGAGAATTGAAAATAACTAGAGCACCACACAGTCACCATGGGCTCTGGAAGAAGGACAGAAGTAGTAGTTGCTGTCCCATCAGTCATGCCCACCACTTTTCTGAGTCCTTCCGAACTCTGGACCGCCTGTTGCAGCATTATTGCAACATCAGCACAATTTCCCAGAGACACAGAATTTCATGACTCAGACACCCTCCAAGCAAAACTATGGAAACAATAAAAGAACCACCATACCAGAATTAATAAAACCAGAATAGCAAAAAGCTACACTGCATTAAAAACATCCAACCAAAACAAACATTGACTTTCAGTGGCGTAAATATATTCATCTCTGCCTGAGAGGAGGCAAGACCTATCGTTTATGGGGAGCAAGGCCTTTCATGAAAGTACAACGACCAATTTACACAAACATTGAACTGAGTTATTTCCTCATTAATTTTATTCTGAAATGTTTTTTCTTCTTTGTATGTGGAAAACAATGCTTAACAAAAGTCCACGCAGGGGGAAAAAAAAAAAATCAAGTATTTAATCCTACTTTGCTACTATAGAGCTCCAGTTACCATAACAACTTGCTGTAGCTCTTCTCATAATAGGCTTAGGGTAGCTTGTCCACAAAACCATTTTGTGACTGGAGCTACTGTTAGTATACTATTTCACATCCAAGCAGCCTCTGTGTTGCCAAGAGTCAAATCTATTTCGTTTTGAGTGTAAATATAATTCGCAATATTTTGAGATTTCATGGCTAGAAAAGTCAGACTACAGGAAATGTTTGCCCCCACATCACTTATCACTTAATGTGGCACTGGAGTCATCATTAAAAAAATTAAAATATAGCAGCCTTTACCCTACTGGTGCTCATTGAAGGCTTCAGTATTTCACTGTGCTTACAACAGGAAATAGTATTTTAAATACATATGCAAATTTGTAGCTGTATTTTCAGTCATCTCACAAGTTCGTTTACACCAAATCTGTGGATCTTTCATTTCTATTTTTTTTAAATTAATTTTATTTAAGCCTGTGCTATACAGCAGCTTTCTGAGGTACCTTTTGTTCCTGTTCTTTGAGAAACTACAGCAATGGAGAACAACTGAGAAAACTGCCAAAATCCTGTAAGTAAAGTTGAAACCTGGTGCTTAGTTTGGGAGTCAAATATTTTGTTGAGCTCCATTTCACAATACAGACATTCTTTCATGTAATTTATTTTTTAATATTGTTTTTCCCTCAGCCTACTTTTGGTGGGAAGTGTTTGCACAAAAAACTTGAAGTACTAGATTTGAAAGGAGGATCTTCAAAATATCTTTTAGGTGTTTTGAGCTCTAATAATTCTTTATGTCAAAATAATTACTCACAGTACCTCAGTGCAGTCCTGCATCTGGTTTTGGTGCGGCAAGACTAACAAACCCTTCCTCACAACAGGCATCAGCCCATTAGATCCAAGTCCTGATAGAATCTCAAGGTAGCAAAGAAGTGGTGCCCTCTCTAATTCTACAGGATAAATACCATGAGATCTGTGTGAAAGTCTCTGCCCTGGGTGGTGCGAAATTCATGAGAGGGAACTCTCAAGAACATATGGGGGGAGGAGGTGGGAGTAGTCCTGGCTTACAGACCTGCAAAATCCCCACAGCTCCACTGGTTTTTCTGTGCAATTTTCTGTACTCTTTGTGATACATTTTAACTACCTTGTCAACTGATACAACAAAATTAGAGTTAATTTGCAGGTTTTTTGTAATTTGTTTCCTTTTTAAAAGACATTCCCTAATCTAAATCCTCCCCCACTGAAGTTTATTTCTATCTAAAGCATTTATATCTGTAAAGTTCTTTGAGGTCTTCAGATTTGAGGTGTGTTATTCTATGAAGTTTGATGTTTAAAGCATTCCTAAATCAAAGTAAACAACCTGACATATTTGGACATAATTTGATATGTAAAGACCATTATTATCTAGTTAGCAATCTCCTCTCAATTGTAAGTATTTCAAAAAGATCACTAAGGAAAAAAATCTGCAGTGTTACAGTCAATGCACCCAAGTCATTAACTAACACAGTATCTACCCTTACCTATGGTTAGAATTATCTCTCTTAAATTAACAAGTGATGAAGAGCAGCAACAATTTTTGCATGTAGGCATCCTAAGTAGTTCTAGTCTGATTAGCATTTCCTGAGCAGAAGTGGGAGGCTAGTAAACACCACTTTGCTGATGTCAGCTCAGCTCTGACGTCAATCAAGTCCCTACTGCAAACTTAGAAAGGACAGGTAAGTACAACGAGCAGACTTTTATTTCAGACCCATTAAAATGCTGGAGACTGCATTGTCAAATAAAACCAGCAAAGCAGATATGAAAAGCAATTATTTCCAACTTTAAATATTACAATGGAGAAACGTAAACTAAAATAAAATTGTACTTGAGGCTTCCTTGGAAAAACAGCATCAGGAAGCTCTTGGAAATTCACTAATCTATACAACGTAGTCTTTAATATTGCAAATTCTTCAACATGCATAACTAAACAGCCTTCTGTGAAGGGAAATGCAGAGACACATGCAAAAAATGTAAGAGAGATGTAAAAAGAGGTGATGAAATAACATCAGTAGAAGCTGAAGGTCACCGGAGCCTTACAATTCTAAGCACCTCCTTGGTCCAGTGAAGAGGTTTTTACTGTATGCAAACTCCTTGTTTCTATTAAAAGACAGACGTGTGATCCATGGCAATCACAAGCCACTAGCCAGTCTGCTTAAACGAGGCAACAAATAAACCCACCTTCAGGAATACACTTTAAAAAACAAAGCTGCTGTCCAAGGCACTGCTTTGTAAGAGGCAGCCTGCGTGCAACTTGCAGGCAGCATGATAAGGAACTCCCTGAGACTTCAGTGTAAGCACAGTATTTGGAAAAACAAGTGGGAGCTGTGAGGTTCTGGAAGGATGGAAGCTCAATAGAATTTTAGTTACAATAGTCTTGGAAGGTTTGGAAACACGCAAATAAACCGCTTCCTGTCCAGTAAAGCTAGACTTTCGTGTATCTGTCATGCATACGAACACGAGAGTGCCAGAGAAATGCTTCCCTCATCTCAACCCTCCTCTGAACAAGCCTCAGTGCAGTCAGTCATTTCAAAGAGCAAGAATGTTAATGGCATTCAAACCCTGAGATGCTATAACAGCTATACATCTACAAAAGACATGAAGAACCAGGTGCACAGCCACATTTTAGGATATGTGAAAAGTCTGTTCTATTGTCACAACATGAAAAACATATTTGACCAAGTAAGCTTATCCTTTATGCTGCTCTCAACGCAGGCTTTATGCTGTATCTCTTAGCAAGCAGCTGGATGTTGCACCAATTCATAATACCCTGAGTAGCACCACTTGCAAATTACTTCGAAGGAAATGAGTACTTGCAAATTTGTCAGAGACCTGACTAGATGGTGAAATGAATCAGTGTTAGAACTGCAATAGACTTTGATCAGTTTAAAAATGGCTTGTTTGAACGTTTGAAATCATTAGTAAGGTGCAAATGGGAGTGATATAATATAGTGTTGAGAGCAATTAGATTGGAGTTCATTTTGTAGTGTCTATTGAGTACATTATTTTTTATCTGGTTTAGAAACATTATAATACTTGCATAATAGATGTGACACCCATTCTCCTTGAACATTATTATAGATGTCTTCTCAGTAATAGTCAGACACGTGAAAGCAGCAGTAAAAATAGTATTTCCTCATAACTTGATCTTTCTCTGAGAGAAAGCTGAAGATTTTGCTGGATCAAATACTTATTCTGCCTTCCAAGCTCTTTAGACATTTATCCAAAGATCTACTAAAGCAATCAATGCAGTTGGAAATGAAACTTTAAGACCTGGCTCTACAAGGTATGTAGCTTGAATTGGTTTAGAAAAATCCACATATTAAATAGAATGCAACTTCCTTACAAAATACCACTAATCTGGAAGTTATACTTCCAGTTCCTCCCAAAATTTATGGTATTGCTTTTTAAAGAAAGCCAAGTAAAATGAATGTGCTCTAGAGAGATTCCACGCAGAAAATATAGTGATCAAACTCCCACAGTTCTGTTATTTATCAAATAAATTTCATATTTTTAATGTGAAAGCCTGGCTGTTACCTCCCTGCCCTCATACCAGCCATCTAGTCTCCCTCAACAATAACAGAAGTTAAAGCTCTCATATGACTTTGTAGTAAGGAATAGTTGGGAAACAACTGTTTTAATGTTAGCACGTAGAAAAATAAACATGTTGACTGCAGTGGTCTGAAAATCAAAGTACTTAGCTCAAGGAGTGACCCACAGACAGACAACAGAGTTTTCAAAATCTCACTGTGCCATACAGTTTAATATCTTCTTTCACTGGAGTGGATCACACTGAGGGCCTGATCCAAACCATTCCAAATTCAACAGCAGTCTTCCAGCTCTGCATCAGATACCCAAGCATGGAAGTCTATATACATGCAATAAGAAGTGCTATTTAGAAACCTGTAGTAGGACTGCACCCATGTGATTTCTGTGCAAAAACAAAAAGACAAGACAAAAAACCCATGCAGAAAGAGACTAGCAAATTGGTGGGGGTTGTTTAGGTGTTTTTTCTAAGGGCTGTGTTCACCAGGAGTTACTTCTAACACACAACATTTACAGTGAAATGGACCGCTTCAGTTTTTCAAGCTGTTTTCCTCACAGTACTTCCACGTGAGGTATGGAATTAATTTTATCTTCATTTATGTAAAAAAATCTGAGACATTTAAATACGCCCATAAACAGAAAATCTGCAGCAGTAAAGGAAGTTACCCAAAGTTCATATAACCAACTTTTTCGTCCCTACCTTGTAGCTTCCTTGCTCACCCAGGCACCGCTGTGGTATTTGTCTCTGTACCAGTCCTAGTTAAAAAGCTACAGATTCCTTCAAAGAAGTATAAGCATCTCAGACCAGTGGCACCAGCATGTTCCACAGTGGCTCTGGATAGGGATTCATCCCAAACTGGAGGATAAGTCCCTGCTCCTTGAAGTCCTATTTCAGCTTCTACAAGCAAAGTTTATTGTTTCTGGGGCAGCACTGACATGGGAATCTGCTTTGGCACATTAGCTGCAGCACCCATAGCAGCTCTGATAACAGGTTAGAGGTAAGCAGCATGTAGACGGTAACCTTCACTACTTAATGTTGCAAAAGCTCCTCATTTGCCAGATAATTTATGCCTTTTTACTGAAGCTAAATCCTTAGAACTCATTAACTGTATACAGAATCTGTTTCAAATAAATGACGCCTTCTGCCCCAGTGCCAAGTTTTCATCCAGGAGCTTAAATTTTTGTTGTCAGGCAAATAAAAAGCTGCTGTTTCCCTCGTTAACACTCTGTAGCTATCAAACCCTTACTTCTCATTCAAATCCTTCCTAAAAACTCAGCTTGCTTAAACATGTGATTGCGAAGGGACTAAGTTCATGAACTTTTACTAAGCTTCATTCATTCTGCTTTTTCAGCCAGATATTCTGTCAGAGTGACACAGCATGGTCTTTGTCATGTTTTGTAGACCACAGAGTAGACAAATAAAAGTAGTCATGAAGGTTAAGAAACAGAGTCAAGTTAATCAGAAAAAAAGAGAGATTTTTCCCAGAATCATAGTTATTTCCAGTATTTTTTGTTATTGCTTTTTCCTCCTGGAGGACATGGCAACATGGAGGGCAGGGCAAAGCAAGGCAATATAGCTCAGGAGTTCCCTCTAGTTCCCATGACCTAGCAGATATGAACAAGATTAAGCAGAATCAACTATGAAATATTTTTCTGAAGTAAAATGTTTCATTTTGCCTGTGCAAAACACAGAATTATATAAGTTAAAAATTTTCTGTGGAAAATTGACCTGTGACCCATGTTCAAAAAGTAAAAGAAAAAAATCACATTTTTCTTCTGCAGATGGCCAGATGGAAAATAAACCAACAAACTTTTAAATGCAACTTGTCTATCTTAAATAGTTCAATTGTTTTGGGAAAGGAGGGGGTTCTAATACTATTTCATTTTAAGCAATTAGTCCTTCAAGAGCATGAAGTCACTTAAAACAGAAACAGTAAAACAAAAAAAAAGCTAATTTCTGCCCTTGTTGGAGGATGGGTAATCAAATGAAAGTCAACAACAGTGAAAGCAAGATGATTTCAGAGAGAGTTAAATAGAGAGAAGCTCCCAGAGGACCTTACTAACAGATGTGGATAGTATATTATGCCATTGTTATCAGGAACAACTATTCTCTTTGCTTGTAAATTAAGTTAATGTGTTAATATAAATACTTGGGGATTTGAATAATAAAACAGATTTCAATTACCAGCACATTTCTATACCTGGTGAGGACTGAATCCCTTATATGAGGATGCATCCTGCAGAGTAATAGCTGCTTGCAAGTGATTTCCCTGTTCATCTGCCTCCACCCCTTGCAGGACAACAGGACAGGAGCAGGGGAGGGATGTGAAGCTGGTGTCGGTGGCTTCTGATGGGCCCCAAAGTGAGCCCCCATGCATATTCCCACCACTACCCACAAAGACAAGCAAAATTAGGGCAGACCTTACAGCAGTCAATTCAACATCTCTCCAGGCTCAACCTCAGTAGGCAGTGCAAAGCCAAGGGCTGTAACTTGTACACAAATGATGAGAAGCAGCACTCAAGGGACTCAAGTGTGACCTAGTCAAGAGAGAGAACCAAAATACTTCCTACCTCACCTGCTGCAGCCTCAGGGCTTGTGTTCTCCAGTTTGATGGGTGGTGGGCCTTACCAGTGGTATCTCCTTGCATCTAGGCAAGGATCCCTACCCATTTCCCTCTGAGCGGCTCCACAGAGAACTTCCCGTGCCAGATCCAAGCGATGCAAAGCAGGGAAGGAGAGTCCTCGGTAGGACAAGGAGCTTTCCCCCCACCTCTACAGCGAGAAACAAGAAACCTGTATAATCAGTTAATTTAGTCCTGTAATGAACATTGTTTCATTTTCTGACATTGAGTGATGTAAGAATCATTTAAAACCTGGAAGGCAACTTCACTGTTGGTGCAAACAGCTGCCTTCAGTGACATTCAGTTTGTTTATACAAGCAGCAAATTTGGCCTGCGTGTACTTTTTGCTCAATGCTTCTGTCAGACAATGCAGAGCAAACAACATTTGGCTCCATCTCACTCTAAGCAGACCAACTATTTGCACCCACGACTTCCTTCTTTGCCCACCACTTTGAATTTCCCCCCAGCTCAGGCTTTGATGTACCTTTATAACAGCTGCAAAATGCATTTCATGCCAAGGAGCAATTTGCAGGCGCAGCACTAGACATTTCAGAGCATTGCTAGTTATTCATAGAGTATTTTTTTGGCAGCTTTTCACAATATAATACCATAGAACTGTCGTCTCTCACAGTAACAAGTATTTTCATGCATTTGTCTTTTCTGTGAAAATAATTTATAATTTTTTACCGCAACAGAGAACTTAACCAAGCAACACACAAAGTTTAAATCCCATAGTTCACTTTTCATAGGGTTAATTCTGAAACAGTCTTAACTAAAGCTGTCTTGACATGGGTACATAAAACCTATCTTGCAGGTAAAAGAAAGGAGGCAAAAAAAAATACCCAAAAGAAATGAAAAAAAAAATCCCCACCCTACCACCTTACACCCCCCACTGCATGCTTCATCTGACCTACCTTCTTCCAGGGAAAGAGTGCAATGTCTGATAAATCATGTGTGTGCTGTGAAAGCAAAGGCTCATCTCTCTGTTCCTGCTTTTTCTGTACAAAATGTACAAAGAAGTACTTTTAATTTGGATAATAATTCCCCATAAGAAAAGGGTTTTGTAAAGCAAGGGTAGAATGGTTCATTGACTTGAAACTCCCAAAACTAGGCTAAGAAGGTTCTGATCTTTGTAATTTATGACTGATTTCACCATAAAGATATAGCCTTTTTATTTTCTTTTTTTTTAAACCCATACCTTGCACTCATACACATCAGTAGCATTACCAGCAAAACCACAAAGTTGTTCATACCTTCCTCAGTGAGAAGAGTTTCCATTTCAGGCTAGCTTCTGGAGTATGAGATGATGATTTAGTTTCATTGTCTTTTAAGACCAAATATATTTCCTACAAAGCTGTCCAAGGACAGTTTCGTCAATGAATTTAATTTCCATTGATATTCAACTACTAATCCATTCCTACAGGCCAGTAGCCACAGGACACCAGGTGCATCACTTTTTTCTTTCTGTTTCACATCACTGGCGGACGTAGCCCTCACGCTAAGCCACATTTTCTATGTGGAAATTAGACATCCAAATGTTGTGTTCTGGAAAATATTCATCTCTACTCATCAAACCCTCCTCACCTCATTCACCTCGGCATACACCTCATCTTATCAGACTTAAAGGCATCCTGATATTCTGGCTTTTTAGGAAAAGTACTAATTCATCCCAGAGGGCTGGGGGCACTTCCAGGACAACCTCCTGGAAAGAGCTACCTACAGCAAGCTTCAGCTCACCAGCACAGGTCCCCCATGTCCTGGAAGGCAGGTCAGCCCTGTTTGTCAAGGAAGGGGTGTCCTTCTTCCATCTGCTCCAGCCCTAGAACCTCTTTGGGAGACAGAGAAAAGGATAACTGCTGCCAATTCACCACTCTTCTCCTGCACCCTTCCCAGCTGCCAAGCAATTTGGTATTCAGTTGGCAGCAAGCATCTTGTTCTCTCAGAGAAAGTAAACTAATTGCCTTCATTATTAGTGTTATTTCTCATATCCCATTTGTGCTTTGTGCCACTCGGTTCTTTTGATCATTCATCTTAAATATACAGAGACTTCAATCCATTTAGAATTATCAGTGCTGAATTCTGCAATTTATTACTCTTTACAGAGAGTAAGATTTCTTATAGTTTGATAGTATTTGGCTAAGTAAAGCGTCAGTGTCTCCCTCTGCACCTTATTTACTTTTCCCCTCCTTCCACATATCAGTTAATAAAAAAATATGGATGCAAAGTGTAAGAAAATCTTACAAGATAAGAGCACCTGCAGAAACATACAGGGAAGTTAAACACCATCACCTAGCAAATCAATAGCAAAGTCAGAAAAACTTCCAATCTCTTGATCTAAATCCTAGACAGTCTCAAAAAAGTATATTTCTCATTTCAGTTGCTTGAAATACTTTGAACAGTGAAAGAAAAAAAATAGATTATGAGCTCTCCTTTATTTTCCTGGTTTAATTTTAAATTAAAAAGAAGAACCTGGCATGATCCTTAAATCCTATATTTCAAAATTTGGGTTTGATTTAAAAAAGGAGAGATCAAATGGACAGCAGAAAATGTGGAAGTTTGACTCCAGTTTGGTGTACAGAATAAGTAGTACATAAGAACAACAGCCAAAATCTAAAGATTCTGTTTTCAGGATCTTCTAATATTGAAAGCTACTTAGACACATTTTTGGGTATATGATAGATGAAAGAGATACATATACCCAAAACAACCAGAGCAGATAGCACAGTAACTAGGTAGCCTTCAGGTTGTCTTTTAAGAGAAGCAGAGAGCAAAGAAATACAGCCAGCAAGGCAGCCGGATGCACGATTTATTTCCAGTCTCTTTTCTCACATTAAAGACTATTTCTCTGTCATAGCAGCAACATTCATCCTATTTGGAGCAGTGAAACAATGAAAACATCATCACATTGTAATTGGCCTGGGGGATGCTGGCATTAGAGCGTGTCAATTCTTTCAGTCAGAGGAAGATTATGGCTCATTCTTCCTTCAGTGATCCCCACCCAGAAACAGCTCTGCAGCCAAGACCTACACCTTTGTTACAGCTATTAGCTTATCCCATCGGGCTTAGATACCCTAAAACACAGTAAGCAAACTCAAAAGGAGCAGGCAGTCATCCCTACTGGATTCCACTCTGGCTCGTAACAAATTGTGGCTTTTATGAGCAATTACAATTAAATCATTTTGCAATGAAACTTTTATTGAGAGGCACCATAGGAACAAAACCAGCAGCATAATTCAATTTGCTTTCTCACTAAAGATACATTGTTGATCAGTATTTTTCAAATCAAGGCCTTCCACCCTTGTGTCTTGTAAAAGACAGAGGACATTTCTCTAACCTCATTAAGTTTACAACAAAGACCAGAAGGAATACTGCCTTCAGTTTTCAAAAGATGACATATGGTGTGTTTCACAGGATTGTCAGAACTAATCTCTGAAATCTTCACCTTAAATTGGCTGACAACTGCACTAAGCTAAATTTATTTTTGTATTAACCCTTAGGAATACAAGCACTTTCTAGATTGCCAGCAAATAGTAAAACCAGTAACCTTTGCAATTCCGTTTTGCTGTTCATCAGAAAAACTCAAGGCAGTATATATATGCCAATCTTCAGAACTTCCAGGAAGAGAGACACTAAAACCACTTTCAAGATAGAAACACAGAGTAGCAAATAGAACAAAATGAGATGGCAAGATAAGATTGCAATTCAAGGACAAAGCTATGGAGCTAATTTCTCAGCTCCTAGCTCATAGCTGGAGAGTCTTACCATTAAAGGAAGTGTTTCCTAAATGTTTACCAGACTGACTAAAGTCAGCATCAGCCAGTTTGAAAACTTCTCAAAACTACTATTTTCATGTTCACAGAAAGCCACCCACACAAGGCACTCCACTCTTGTTGGCTTTATGAAAGCTGTTCTGGCTGGTACCCAAAAAGGTATTCATTCCAACACTCCCATTCATGTACATCAAGAATTTGATGAAACCTGTGAGACATCTGCCTCACTAGAGAATCAATTTGTTCTTGTCCTGAGATGGTCAAAAATACTAAGCAAGCTGTTAACCCTATCCAGTACCCCACCCCCAAATCTACAGATTGATAAAACATCATTCTGTGCTTCCCAGATTCTATGAGGAGAGCCGATTAAATCCTAAGATACTTGGCTAATGTAGCCAGCAATCATGTAGACAGGACTTTAGTAAAAGGAAGGTTTTTCCATTCAGTGCAGTCACGAGGTAAAACTTCTCCTTCCATCATTTCTGATGGTCTCTTCTAGCTTGTGCTGAAGCCTGTTTCTAGCATTACTTTTTACAGCATGTGAGGCTATCTAAAAAGATCAATAAGATCAGTGAACACTAGCAAAATCAGTTTTAACAACACATCCAGACTTATATTTCTCAGAAACCAGACAATGCAGGCATTCTTAGGCTCAGTAACACAGAAAAGGAAAGCTTACATCTCTAGAAATCATTTCCATTTGATCATTTCTTGATCAGACACAAGAGCTTCCCTCAACTCCATCTAGAGAAGTTGCCTTAACCCCTCCTAGATTTTCTTCACACTAAGGAATATTGTAGCATACTATTGTTCCAAGGTGGGGTATTTTTCTCATAGAACACTCCACTACAAGAAAAGAAACACATTTTTGCAAATTAGAGATTTCTATACATTGTTATCCCTAATCCCAGCTTCTCACAATTTCTTCCTAGTTACATTTCCATGAACAGCTACAATCCACACTTATTTTTATCTGTGCTTAACTGTCGTGTTAGAAATCATAGCTTACCTGGGCATGGCTTTTTTTCTTTATTATGACTGTTGAGAATTTGCCTCTGCATTCTCTCCAAGCATTGAATGTGATTATTCACTCATGATACATAAAGATCATTTGAGAGATAGTCTCCAATTCAAAAAAAAAAAAAAAAAAAAGGATAGACATTCATTTCATGAACAACAAAATCTTTAGCTGGTGTTATTCAGACAAGAACACCAATCTACATGCTGTCTTTGGGAGACATCGCTTGGATTCTCTGTGAATAAGAGACTTCAGAGCTGGAGATGCTGTCATGCACCAAAATTTAATCTTGCAAACTCCTCTAGGCAGAGAGGAAAAAAACCAAAGAAAACATTTGGGTCCCTTTTACATCACATACACATAATACACAAGTGAAGGAGCAAAAATAACACCAGGATAAACCTTTCATCTAGCAGCTCATCACCTCCATTGGAACTGCTACAGCAAAGACTTTGTGTCAACTTCATATTGATCGCAGTTGGAAATCGGTTAACCATTTTTCCCCTCACAAAGATTCTCACCATGAAACTGCAAGCATCTTTGTGGTATAAAAATTACTTAACAAGAGAAAAGAAGCATTAGTTTCAACAGTCCTGAAAATTAGGCCAATAACTCCATTGTGCTGCAGCCTATATTCAAAACATGCTGTATTCAAAGGAATTAGAAATGTCTGTCTAGTGCTCAAAATTATACCTGTTGCTTTTAGAGGGGGTGGGCACGTGTGCTGCTGTACAGGCCTAATAGCATACCACACATGCATCTAGATTTTTGGAAGACTTATTTCAATTATTCCCTAAAAATTAAAGGTCACCTTTTGCAGTAGACTAGTATAGGTTCAGGAGCCATAGACTTTCTTACAGAGCTCTGCAGACGCATTCTTGAAAGAGATTACCAATGAAATTCACATCATCAGACCACATGAAGTGTTACACTGGAGGATACTGCAAGTCTGTAAAATCAGACAGGCACCGTTGGCCTAAAATTAGTATCATTGCTCTGATAATTGCATGCATGGTTTGCCCCCCAGCCAGGAGCTGAGCACCATGCAGCCACTCACTCTGGGAGGGGGGAAAAGGGGAAGGGGGAAAAAGAAAAAACCAAAGGACTTTTATAGCAACAAATATCTGAAACTGGTGAAATACGATGCAGTTTCTCACTGAACAGCACAACTCAGGCCATACAGCTCAGAGCCATTCCAGAGCTGGACTGTCCCCAAAACTGCATGTCCTGGAAGCACCTGCTCCTCCCTTGACAAGCCCCCCCTTTATGCTGAGTGTAATGGGCATGGAATACCCTCTTTGGCCACTTTGGATCACCTATCCCAGCTGGCTGTGTCCCCTCCCAGCTTCCTGGGCACACCCGCCTTCTCATTGGCAGGGCAATATGAACAACTGAAAAGTCCTTGACTGCTTGGCAACAACTAGAATCATCAGGCTGTTATCAGCACTGCTCTCATCCTAACTCCCAAACACCATTACACCAGCTGCTAGAAAGAAAATTAACTCTATCCTAGCCAAAACCTGGACAGTAACATGAGGAATTCTCTCCTACAATTATAACGGTTTCCAGTGAGACCTCATATACAGCAAAAGCTTAAGCCTGTGCCAGAGCATGTATAGGCACAACTTTTATGCTACAACACTATTAGCAAAGCATCTGGGAGTCAGCCTGCCCTAGGTTCTCAGGTATCTTTGACTCCAAGTTTGCTTTACACCAGTGATACTGACAAAAGTGTTTTGATTTTAAACCAAAGTCTTGACCTTTCTAGGGGAACAAAACTTTCTACAGCACATTGCCATTTACAAATATAGGCAGAAATAGTCCTTTCTGCAGCAAGTGTAGATTAATGGAATAGGTTACCCAGAGAGGTTGTGGAAGCCCCATCCCTGGAGATACTCAAGGTCAGCCTTGATGGGGCCCTGAGCAACCTGATCCAGTGAAGATGCCCCTGCTTACTGCAGGGGGGTTGGACTAGCTGACCTTTAAAGGTCCCTTCCCACCTAACACATCCTATGATTCTATGAAGTTCATAGAATGATATTCCAGTTCATTTTCAAGTAAAATACAAACCTATTTTGCCAAACAAAGCAGTGAAATGCCAAGAGCAGGGGAAATGGTTACTGTTGGCCTTCAATAAAATTATGGTTACCAGGTGAAGCCACAGGTTTGAGGCCAAGGTCTCAGTGTCCCAATACATGTTAGGGACAACCTCCAAAAGTACAGAGTGTGATAAGATACTATTATTTCAACAGTATATGTAGGCCCCAGCTTGCACAATCTTTCCTACTGGTTTCAGTGGTACAATTGGTTTGACAGTGCAAGTCTTCAGGCTACTCTCTGGTAAAGTCCAACTCCCAAAACGAGTTCAGCCCTGTCTTTTTAGGAGAGGAAGCAGCTCTCTAAAATAACAAACAGTACACTCTTTTACAAACACATAACAGAGACATCCCAGCACAAGGGGACACTCTCACCCTTCCTTCACCACATTTTCACACTTTGATGTTTTAGTAAAAGCTTCACCTTCATAACCATAACATAGCTAGAATTTTCCTTGGTGGCTGCAGAAGAACAGGACCCCACACACCTGCTGCCTTCTCTTGACTTTCAATTCTGTAAAACTTTATTTAAATCCTACCATGTAAATAATCATCACATTAACATGTACATTTGCCACCACTGAGCTGCTTACCTTGTTTTCTTGTGTACCCATCGGGTCCATTTAACATATAGCATCTCTGAGATGGGACCTAATTATTGCTTTGTATTTGCCCTCCAACATGATTGAGCCCTGCTTACAAGTATTAAAGATAATAATTGCATACTTGTATAAATTGCCACAGAGACAATTCAGGCACAACTACATTACTTCAGTGCATGTAAAAATCTCACTTCATTTTGCTGTTATTTGGAAAACCGGATGCAAGATTGAGGACAATAGGAATTAGCAAATATATTTGCTAGTTCTAGAATATATATATAAGTGCCTGTATAATATAAGTCCCTGTATAAAATCTTCAGGGCCTAGGATCAAATTTTCATGCTTAAATTTGTTCCTATCAGAACCAACTCTCTCATGAAGGCAGAAAACAATTAAATGAAGCTCATGAAGTATCCATCCTTTAATTTTTAGTTGAAGATTAATTTCCATGTGATTTTTTACTATTTATTTTCCACTATTTGGGGTTGAATTAGCTTAACATTTGCAAGATTCAGGCATCATTGTGTCTAAACTAGAAACTACACCTCACTGGGCCTCAAGTATCACAAACAGAATCAAGCCTCTAATGTTTTTCTCGGGGAGCATATTTTTGCATGGAAAATAAGTAAAAATGTAAGTAGCTCATTTCACCCAATACTTTATACAAATGATGGCATACATTAATGGGACACAAGCTTTTCAAAAAGTTTGTGAAACAAACATTTCAGCATTCATGCATCAGTGTTTCAAATTCATTTTTAGTAGCATTACAAACAAATTATTTGTTGTGTTCCCCATCAGACTGAAGATTTGTGCTTGCTTTTTTTTCTAAATCAAAGAACCTGAGAAAAAGTAGATATTTTGATCTATGTAAATATAAAACCACACAAAATGATGATGAGATAGTATAGGTGATATTAAATTAGATTATTAAATTAGCCTTCCTCAACAGCCCATGAGGAAGGAAAGTTGGGCTATTCAAATCATCTATAACCATTTAATGTTGGATGAAAATGAGCAATTCAGAACTGATCACGTAATTCACAGTTAGTGTGCAAGCATTAACATGCAATACCTACATGAGACAGGCTCTACTGATACATTTTGAAGATCCAAAATCTATTTTTTTGTAGCAATTGTTTAGACAAATGGGGTTTCAACTATAGCTTAACATTTAGAACTGCCCACTCAACATTTGAACAGTTTATTATATTGTTGGAATCCCAAACGTAACTACAGGCTGGTAAGAAAATAGATTGAGAGCAGCCTGGAGAAGAACTTGGGGTGTTGGTGAACAAGAAGCTAAATATGACTCAGCAATGTATGCTTGCAGCCCAGAAAGCCAACCATATCCTGGGCTGCATCAAAGAATCATGACCAGCAAATCAAGGGAGGTGATTCTCCCTCTCTACTCTGCCCTGGTGAGACACAACCTGGAGTACCGTGTCCAGCTCTGGGGTCCCCAGTACAAGACAGACATGAAGCTGTTGGGTTGAGTCCAGAGCAGGGCCACAAAGATGCTCAGAGAGCTGGTACACCTATCCTATGAAGCCAGGCTGAGAGAGTTGGGCTTGTTCAGCCTGGAGAAGAGAAGGCTCTGGGGAGACCTTGTAGCGACCTTCCAGTACCTGGAGGGGCCTGCAGGACGGATGGGGAGGGGCTGTGTACAAGGGCATGGAATGATAAATCAAGAACAAATGGCCTTAAACTGAAGGAGGGGAGATTCAGATGACATGATATTTCAAAGAAATTCTCCACTGTGAAGACGGTGAGGCACTGGCACAGGTTTCCCAGAGAGGCTGTGGCTGCCCCCTCCCTGGCAGTGCTCAAGACCAGGTTGGATGGAGCTTTGGGCAACCTGGACTAGTGGAAGGTGTCCCTGCCCATGGCAGGGGGTTGGAACTAGATGAGCTCGAAGGTTTCTTCTGACTCAAACCATTCTGTGATTTTATTTGTACTAAACACCCCAGTATTTTCAGTTTCCTGAGATGTTATAGATTAAGACATTAAAATTGCATCGGAAAGCATAACTGTGCCCCCTTGTGTGCACTGGTAACATCATCATATGACAGGTCTAGAGCATGCTATGTGATTTTCTGCCAGTTTAGTTTCCAGTTTATGAAACTTTTCACAGAATTTAGTTAGCTCTGGGAATAATTCCATAATGAGTAGCACAAATGTGACAGATAAGGGGTAGCAAAGGGAGATGCACTGTAGGCCAGCCCTCCATCCCTACCACTCACAAGCACTGTTTGCCCATGATACCCTCCAACACTGCTCAGAGGCAAAGGAAATTAAAAAGTTGAATTGAAGCTGAAGGGAAGAACAAAGTACAATACGCCTGCAGCACATGACTCATGCAGTATCACTACCCCCAGGCCAGCAATGTTGGGGAACAATGCCACAGGCAGTGTTTAATACCTTCTTTAATATGCTTAGCATAAGGTTTAGGGGATTTTTTTCCCTTTTTTTTTTTTAATAAGCTATACCAAGTGAGATTTTTTTTTAATTAACAATAATGGAGCACAGTCTCCAGCACTCCAAAGAGTCTTTCCAAATAATGAAGAATAGCTACAGTGACAGCCTCAGAGTTTTTCTAACGCAGTGAATTAAGGTAACTCTGGTGTCATCAGAAAATGACACTGGCTGCAGTATTCTGTTCTGTCCACAGGCTGATGGACTCCTCAGAAAGCAGCTATTGAAGATCTCCAGACATCCCCATTCAGAGTCACATGGCTAAATATCACTTAGATTAAGCCAAAACCAAAACTGATTAATTCTCTCTGGTTTTAAACGAGCTAATTTTCAGGTATGACATGGATGACCAGAACAGAGTACATGTAAATCTGGCGGGGTGCAGCACTGGAGTTTCTAAACAATCCAGATTCCCTTCCTTCTCACAAATATTTTTTCCTAATTTAGACAATAACTTTTAATTGCATAAAAATTATGTGCCTAATACTAAGCAAAAGACAAAAACACTAACACCACAAGAACAAATTTAGGAAGGTTTCCATGTGTAAAGCATGAAATCACTTCCTTTGCTCCCTCCCTCTCTCCCACCAGAACACCTTTCTTCAGTGTTCTACCTTGGATTGCGCGAACAAAACCTGATCGGGTTTGACCTGCAGTTTCTGGCTCTGTCCCCTGAGATACCTAACTACAGCCATGCTCCGTTGTTGAAGTTGGGAGCCTCCTAAGGCTGCAGACCTGGAAGGGTGGTCTGCTGCCCTGAAGCTTTCTGTGTCAACTCCAGACCTTTGGAGGGAGGGACTGGGTGACAGAGTGGTTCCTTAAAACAGTCTTCTCCTCGACAGAAACTGAGGGTGCTGAGACAAATTCAGCCATCCTAAATATTAGGAAAGATAGGCTTCTTTGCTGTCTAGACCCCTTCCACTCTAATTAGTACAATTATATATCATATTTTTAAAATTTTCTCGGAAAAAAGGCATGGGAATTATTTTTGAAACCAGATCTTTAAATGGTTTGGGCTTTTTTCCATGTTGATTCGAGAACTAACACAGGCCTCTTCACATAAAACATCAGGTATTTACATGTATTACTTGGCAGACACCAGAAATACTAAAAACCTACTGAAATACAAGCAAATTGGTATTGAGCTGCATCAAGAGAAGCTTAAAAACCTATTTCAACATGTAATAGAGGGAGTGTTAGCATATTGAACAAACTTTAAAAATTCCATTCTCATGCTGTTGGCAGGGAAAAAAAACCCTACAAATTACTCCCTGCAGCCAGAGCCTGCTCTGATAAGAGTTTTATGTAGCTAAGCATGATTTAAGATGGAATAGTCTTCTTTCCATATAATTTGCTGTTTCTTCCCATTCTCCCTCTACCCCAGAAGTTCATTTTTAAGCAAATCAAGAGAAGCAGTTTTCCCTTGAATTGGAATTTAAACACTCGTTATTACAATTCTGTTAAGTAAGACTGCAAGCACAAATGCTTCCCTCAGTCGGGAAAAATCTGTTCTGAGAAGTAAAATTTAAAATCTGTTTAGTTTTCAGGTGGCATTTTCACTTGAATTGCCTTTAAAAATAAAAAGAAGAAAAAGAAAATTCTGTAACTCCTAAAAATCCAGTCTGTGGATGGATCCAGTCTGTTCAAGGATCTCCAGCCCTCTGTTGTCACATTCCAGTGTGTGCCACCTATCCAATCCTGACTTTGCTGTTTTCAACCATGAAGAGTAGTAGAAGGTCGAGTCTTTATTAGGTGATTGTCCTCTCCCAAAAACCTGGGATAATACTAGGTCTAGGCTGAAGTTTAATGATCTCTTACATCAGTTAAGAAATCACAGTTAGCACTTTTAAAGCAAACCCCTTGACTGGCTCCTCCTTATGAGGGTAAGAATATACCAGTAATACCCTAAGAACTGTTCATGACTTGCCCCTGGAAACAGGTTTTCTCAGCTTTACCTTCCCCAGAAGAGCTGTAAATTGATAAACTGTGTCCCTGTAATACGAAACAAATCCTATTCTCACTTCCCTTTAATGCAAAACTGTCCTTTAAAATGCAAGCAGAGACACTGCCACCTGCTCTCTTTTCTCAAAGATAAACACTTCAGGCCAAAAATAAACAAACAGGCGAATCAGATGCTGAGGGTCTGGGCCATCTCTGGTTGTATGGGAGAAGGACAGGCAAGCTAGCAGAACAACTGTCTGATTTTCAGGAGTGCCTTAAATGAAGAAAAAACTTGTCAGATTGCCAGTGGCTGCAGGAGGAAGACTAGACTCTTTCCCCCTCCTTTGAAATGTAAATATGGAAAGTTAATGTCCCATAGACAACACATTTTAAGGGCAAAGCTCTAAGGTAACTTTGGCTAGGGACACATTTTAAATAATCCAACAATGATGAAATATTGCGATCAATAACTAAACAATATTCCAGCATGCAAACTCCATTGAAACACCTTTTAATTCCAAAATATTATCTTTATTCTGAGTAATCTCCACTAATGCATGGGTTTTCAGCATCTACTTCATCTTCCACATTTACAGTACCGTAATATTCCCTTTTAAGAACTGGATTTGAGTTGCAGCACAGACAACATATCTTTCCTCAAATAATATTTTGAAAACTACTCAACTTGAAATTATTTTTTTCTGCCTGTCAGCTGGTAATAGAACTTCTTTCAAAGGCTGTCAGTCTAAAATCATCAGAGCTACAAAGCATTATGCTGCATGACCTAAAGCATTCGTACGCAGTCACAGATTTCTCACACCTCTCTTTCCTCTGCGGGTCTTTCCACATGTAACAGCACAACCATCCCCTACAACAGCCTGTGCTTCTGTTACACTTTCTTCCATGGAGAAAAGCATCAAATTAAGAATAAAATCTCTGAAAACTGATTTCTCTCTTTTGATTACAAGGCAACAAATATTTGAGCAAATACTTTTCACTACGTTGTCTCCAGGTTTTCTCAGTGCAACTACAGCAAGCTCACGGGGCAGCTGGCTTTCGCTTCTAGAAACATCCCTCACCGTGCTTTCCCCTGACAGGCTCCACAGCAGCAAGGCAGCTCTACCAAGGCGGGCAGACAGACATAAGTACAGCACTTTGGTTTCAAGAGGCAAGGCAGATCTTTTCCATCACTGTGTTTGAGTAGTAAGCCACTGAAACGATATGGCTAGAGGAAAAGGAGAGGAGCATTGCTACAGAAGGTCAAAGCAGGAACTGACATCTCGGAGGGAAGCAGGCTATTTTTCTTAATGCTGTGTCAATACAGGCAGAATAGATACCAATACTCTTTGCAGCTCATATAAATAAAACTGTGTGTGATACTTGGTAAAGTGCTGGGTGTAAAGGTTTTGCTTATGCTTTCTCTAGGATAAAACGTAGAATCAAAAGCCTTTTGTAAGACAGCTTCATTAACATTAAAAAGATGTAAAAGTGTGACATTCTTCTAGTACCGAGAGCAGCAACAAAGGTAGTAACCCTCACCTCCTGAACATCACTTTATGTTACTTGATAACAAACCCCTGTGGAAAACACATTAAACAATATTAGCATAGAGCTTCCCACTTCACAGAGAACAGAATCTTCTCATGGTGACTAGAGCAAGCAAGAAGAAAAACGATGTCTCAAAAGGTGACCTCTGAATAGTTTTAGAGAGAAGTGATAATATAAACCTATTCTCTCAAAATAGAACAGCACAAGAATTGCAGTTATGAGCTAAAGAGGATTAGTTCAGTTGTCCTATAGCAAGGAGAAAGTATTTTGTTTAATATTAAAAACCTACAAATTAAAAAATATGATTATATGAAGCAGAACTCCGTTTTCTGTGACCTTTCCCATTGACAACAGAGTATGAGTAATCTACAGAAACACCAGTCTTGTCATATCAAGCAGTGCATAGCAGCATTAACGTTGTAGACCTTCAAGACTCCCTAGTGATAAATGGTTACATTGTGGTAGCTCCAGTTAGCACACAGACTGCCAAAGTCTCTTGAGAGTCTAAATATTCCCACAAGTATATATCACCAATTACAGTTTTGTAAAGTAAACACAACAGATTTCTTACAAACAAATTGAGCAATTGTCATCGTTTCAACCGAGAGTTAATTTTCTTTCTACAAGCCAGTACAGTGCTGGTTTAGATTTAGCAAGAGAATAATGTTGATAATACACTGATTTTTTTTAATCATTGCTAGGTAGTTGTAGTGCTTACACCAAGTCAAGGGCTTTTCAGGTTCCCACGCCCTGCCAGGTGCAGTAGAAGCTGGGAGAGCACAGCCAGGACAGCTGACCCAGGCTGGCCAAAGGGATGTTCCCTGACA
Source organism: Gallinula chloropus (assembly GCF_964237585.1). Lineage (NCBI taxonomy): Eukaryota > Metazoa > Chordata > Aves > Gruiformes > Rallidae > Gallinula > Gallinula chloropus. The sequence continues at coordinate 9,671,259 of NC_140092.1, read as the reverse complement.
CACAACTTCATGCTCCATATAGAACCGGGGAAGTGAGCTGGGATCACTACTCAGAAACAGACTGGGCATCAGATTGTGTTTTTTCCCTCCTGCACATGGTGAGCCATTACATTTATGCATCACTTGTTTTATATATGTTATTGTCATTCTCTTCCTTTGTTATCCTATTAAACTGTCTGTATCTTAAACCACAAGTTTTTCCCCCATCCCACTGTGGGGGGAGGTAGTGAGGGGGCAGTCGCATGGTGCTCAGTTACCAGCTGGAGTGAAACCATGACAGAATTCAAAGGCAGTCTTCAATTTTATTCAGTAATCAGGTTGATTGGATTTCTTAGTTTTTTTTAGAAATAGCAAGAGTACAAATTCATACCTGTTTTAGTCATGAAAAAGCTGCTTTTATAGTCTACAGAAAGGCTATACTTGCACGCTTTAAGGATTTATACATAAATAAAACTGAAGTTAAAAAAGAAAAAGGAAACTATTCTTTCATTGCTGCTTTATTAAAAAATTAGGAGTCTTTAAGCCAAGATGACTGCCCATTTTTTCACAAATTCAAATATTCATACCTTCCTGAAGCTTTTTTGCCGTTTCCTGATAGCCCATCAGTTTTTGCTTATTGCTTGGTTTTGCCCTATTAGGTTAGTCTGTCCAGGTTGGTGTCTCTGTATTTTGGTTACTGCTTCACCTTTCTCCTTTTCACCAGATTTGACAAGGTCCTTGGCCAGATAATCTTACAAAAATAAATGTTCCTGTGTTCCTCACACTCTATCAGCGTGACATACACCCATGTAATCCCACATAACTTCAGTCAGAAGTTTATAAGGGTAAGTGAAATCAAGTAAAAATGCACTTCAAAAGTATCCATGGATAAATTGCCATGGGAGTCTTCCACCTTCTGTTCTTGCTCGGGACACGACTGTATTCATCCTCATGTAGAGAATTTGTACTCCCTGCATTTACAAAGCAGCTCCATTTTATTTCAAAGAATTCTTCAGGGAGGAAAGTTATACTCAGTGTCAGTAAAGAGTGCTTTCAACTCAAAATACTGAAATACGCCAGTTTTGGAGAGAAAAAAACCCAAACAAACCCACAAAACAAAAATAATCCACAAACCAGAGGCAAGAATTTAGTCAACGAGTCTACTTGCTGCGAAGGGTCGGGGGGATTACACTTCTTTTGAACTTTGAGGAGAGGTCAGCAAGCCAATGCTATAGCTGCTTTATTCTCCTTTTAAACCATTAATAGTATATAGAAAGCTGTTGGTCAAATGTAGCACGATTTTGGAAGAAAGTTTATCGTCTCTTTCCCTCATGTTCTGATAGTGCCCAGCTAACTGTCTCCACTTCACAAGGAAGGGCAGCATCAGTCTTTGGCACAGCATTACACAGTGCTTAAAAACTCCACAACAGCAACTCTGCTACAAAATTTAGAACAAATGGTAAACACAGTGAGAGGATTCTTCCTAAATAGTTTTAATTTAGAAGTAGTAATAATATACTGGCCAAGGATGCCCCAGGAGTGTAATAATGTGAGCAATGAAAACACCAAGCAGAAGAACTGGCATCATCAAAGCTAGAGAAGGAGGGGGCAATAAATGACACATTTGGAAATCGCTACTCCCCTCCACAGCTCCAGAAAGAGTTCCTAGTCTTCAAATGTCTGATCTCCTAAAGACCCTAATTTAATTCTCCCTTCTCCTGAAAGCATTTAGTGCCCTTTTTTTTCCCCCTCCAGAAACACTGTCAGGAGCACACAAGAGATTATGCTTAACAGTTATTACATTAGGTAACAAAGAAAGTATATCCGATGTTCCGAACCAAAATCACTGTAATTAGTAGATCTCGGGTGGAGCTTTTGTCAAAGCCTTAATTTAGGTAACCACCTAACCATCAACCAGCCCAACTCTTCTAGGCTCTTACAACACCCCTGACAGATCACACCCACATTTGCTCAGCACATGAATGCGTATTTTAGCCTAAACCAGCTGTTTCCTTAAAAACATGTCTGAAGTGGCCCAGCTCCCCATTCAACATCCATTTTGTGTCAGAATTTAATCCCTCCCTCAGTAAAGAATTGGACATAACACTGTTGGAAAGATGAACTCTTCCCCCACCCAACCTCGACCCCTTCTAAGAAACTCTGCATACACAGCAGTTCATACACATTCCCAACAAGTTCCTCCCTGTATCAGCATTTCCTAGCAGTTACACTTTACAAAATGTTCTGCAGCTTCTATTGACTTGGGCAGTTTTTATGAAGAAAGTTGTTCTGTTGTTTGGGTTGGGGGGTTTTTTCCTCCCCCTCTTAAAAAAAAAAAACCCTGCAGCTTATGAATTCTACCTGCTTACTAATAAATTTGACACTATTGGAAAAATAAGGCAGCTGAATTAGGAAACAAGAATTATTCACACTCGGGAGGTACACATCATTAACCATTTTTTTGTTTCTTAATGTTCTCCCTGTGCCGTAGATAGAACAATTCTGCCACCTAGAGTAAAATCCAGGACCCAGATAAAAAGACTGGCGAATATGCACTATCTATCTGCTTGACTAATTTGAAATGGAAGGCATACCTTCCGTGGCAGATAATTAAATGCAAATATTATGGGTTTATTCATTTCTTTAAATCGTGCTACAAAATATTTAGTAGGCTGCCTGCTATCAAAATCAGCAGCATTGCCAGGGATCTAGGTGAAATACGTGATAAATGCAGCTGAGATCATTTACATTTTTATTGGCCCTTTCATTACACACATCTCCAAATATTTCCTAAACTTCACAAAGTAGTGATCCATTTCTTCATATAAAGGGGACAGAATTCCCTTAACCAGGTTTTAAATTAGGAATTGGTCTGTTTGTGCAAATCGGGAAATCGTAACCCAATTTAACAGAAAAATGGTTCCAGTTCACACACACATCATCTTTCTGCATATTTCTAATTCTGAGGCCAAAAACTGCTGCCAGCTGATATGTAAAACACTGTCCATAAACTGGAAGGGGAAAGTGAGGAAGTGGCAAGGCAAAGGAATTCTCTATAGATCTTTAGTTTAATTTATATAAAAGTTAGGATTTTAGCATCTTATTAATATGAATTAATACATCTAACTCCAGTTCTCCAGCTCACAAGGGGGAAGAACTGACGTCTCCTTGGATATGAATCTGTGCTTTTAAAGATTCAGATAAATTTAAGGCAATAAATCATCCTATTCTGAGGGCTGAAAGGACATAACTGCTCATGGAATAGCTCGGCGTATGTATCAAATAGCACATAATTTTTCCTCTAGCGACTGAAATAATTTGTCACCCTGGTAGATGGAGATTTACTTCCAACTAAACAGTCTAAAATATGGTTTTCTTCCTCCAGGTTCACTCTCTCAGACAGAGAACACCCAACAGAGGGTGTGCAAGGTTAATCCCCCAAACTCACCATGCTCTGGTTGGAAAGGCATACAGAATTCCCTTGAAAAGCAGGTTCTGGTTGTAACCTCTGGACCACAAAGTCCTTAAATTATTTGTTGCTTGAAGCCAGGAGGCTTTGCCAGATAAAGCATCTGTCTTTTTTGCAGTTCTCTTCCTTAAACACCTGCTATTCCTGGAGACTAGATAGAGAGATAGCTGGACCTTGGCACGACCCGTCACGGCCATCCTCATGTGGCTGCTGTTGTGGTAGGTAAAGCACCATGAACGAGTTGCTGCTGGAATTAAAAATAGCCTGTGCTTATTGGCAATAATATGTTGCACCGGATGCACATAACACACTTCATCTGAGGATCTAAGTGTTTTGCAAACATTAATTAAGCTCTGCACTGCTGTTATGATTCACAGAATGCCATTATCACACCCAAGGGATGCAGGAAAGAAAGGCATTGAAGCAAAGTATAGGAAAGCAAGCCCTTGAAAGCACAATGACTCCAGTTCCTTTCCAGATAACAGCAACCTACATACATCCCAGGACAAAGAAAGTAAAGTTAAGGATTATTCAGAACAGAGCATTTAATTTTTACATGATTTATGAAGCAGAGATGCTTTAAGGTAGCACGCTCTTTTTCTGACCGTTCTTTCTTTTCCTGTCACTTTAGGGATTATATATTATTAACATTTCCTGATCCTTTTACAATTTCTGTTTATTCTGACCTCTTCTCTTCCCAACCCTGAGTACATTCACCTTTCTTTTCAAATCTGCTAGTCTTGACCTACTCGAATGATTTATCTTCCAGCGTCACATTTCCTCTAAACACCCCATCCCTCACGTTCTTTCACTTGACATTCCCCCCCAGAAGGCAGAGAACATTTTCCTCTCTCAACCTTTACCACATTTCTCAGTACTGCAATGACCATTTCTGGCTCCCTGGGGAGCAAACTGCTTTCTATTGCTAGGAACAAGGAGTAAGTAGGCAGAGTAGATCTTGGGAGCAGAGAGCAGCAACCAGCATTCATTATCCTCCACTACTTCCTTTCTTCTCATCCTCACTAAAGCAGAAACGTGTCCTTGGCTTCAATAACTGATTTGTTCTGTGTTTTGATAAGTATTTGTAGTATCAGTCATGGTATCAAGAGCAAGCCAGTATGACAGAGTGCCTCTCTGCAGTGCCTGTACACTAACAGGTGCAGCATACAGAACAGATATTAAGACTGAAGAGGTCTGCATGTGTTTGGAGGGATATGATTGATTTTGGACCACAGAAACATGGTGGGATAGCTCACACAATGCAACAGGTAGATAAAGGGCAAAAGGGTAGAGGAAGGGGAGTTGCCCTTGATGTGAGGGCACTGGAGGATGCACAGAGCTCTGCCAAGGGATGGGTAATGAGCCAGCTGACAGCTTATGGGTCAGAATCATTCAGCAGACCAAAACTGGCAATGCTGTAATGAGTGTCTGCTACCAACCACCTGATCAGGAGGAACTATTGGATTTTGTAGCTGGCTTCAGGCAACTGAAGAAACCTCACATGCACAGCTCCTGGTCCTCATGCATACTTTGACCACCCCAATATCTGGTGGAAGGACAACACAGCAGATCACAAGCAATTGAGGATGTTTCAGGAGTGCCTTAGCAATGACTTCCTGATTCCAGTGATCAAGCAGCCAGGGCTAGATGGTCTGCTGAACTTTATACTTACAAAGAAAGAAGAACTGGTCAGGGTCATTGTGATTTAGACCCCATATGCAGCTCAGCAACAGCAAAACCATTGGTGTATTATCAGCATCACTTTGGTCACAAACCCAAAACCCATACAGAGCACAATAAAGAAAATTAACTCCATCCCAGCCAGACCCAATAACAGGGTGTGTGAAGGCTGGGGGTAGCCTTTGTTTCAGCAACCATAAGGTGTAGAGTTCAGGATCCAGAGAGGAGGAGCAAGGCAAATAGTGGGGTCCTGAACTTCAGGAAAGCTGACTTTATCCTGCTTGGGACCTGCTTAGAGGAGTAACAGGGACTGTGATCCTGAAGAACAGAGGGGTTCAGGACAGGTGTTTGATTTTTTTCAATGATCTCCTCCTCCAAACTCAAGAATTGTCCTGCCCACCCCAATGTGCAAAAGTCAAGCAAAAGCGGCAGGATACCTGCAGAGATGAACAGGGAGCGCCTGACAAAACTCAGCTATCAAAGGGAAACATAACAAGAGATGGTAGCAGGGACAGGTGACGCAGGAGGAATACAGAGACACTGGCCTAGTGTGCAGTGATGGGCCTAGGTATGCCAAAGCCCATCTGAAGCTGAATCCAGACAGGTTCATGCAGGGCAATAAGAAAGGCTTCTACAGGCATATCAGCAACATCAGATGAGGAGCAGCATGGGCCTGCTGAAAGGGGCACACAGCACGTAGTGACAGCTGGCACGGATAAGGAGGAGGTACTCTATGCCTTCTGTGCTTCAGTCCTTACTGGCAAGATCTATCTTTCAGGTATCTCAGATCCCTGAAATCAGTGGAAAAGTTTGGAGCAAGGAAAGCTTACTGGATGCATCCCTTCTCTACTGACAAAGTGCTGAGAGAGCTGGCCAGTGTCATGCAAGACCACTATCAACTGTCTTTGAAAGGTTGTGGTGATTGATGAGGGGTCCTGAGGACTGGAAGATAGCAAATTGCACATCTTCCAGAATGGCAAGGAGGAAGATCTGAGAAACTACAGGCCAATTGACCTCACCGCAAACCCTAGCAAGGTGACAGAGCAAATAATCCTGGAAGCCATTCCAAACACATGAAGGGAAGTGGTGGTGAGTCAGCATGAACTTAAAAAGCAGGAATCACTCCTAACCAGTCTAATAGCCTTCCACAGTAAAGCGGTGAGCAGTGGACATAGTTCAACCTGACTTTATCAAGGCTTTTGACAGTCTCACATAACTTTCTTACAGACTTGCTGTCAAAATACAGACTAGATAAGTGGGCAATAAAGCAGATTGAAAACTGGCAGAACTGCCAGGTTCAGACTGGTTGTTGTGATCAGCAGCACAAAGCCTAGCTGGAGGCCAGTCACTAGTGTATCCCTGAGGTTGATACTGGGGCCAGTACTGCTTAACCCCTTCATTAACCAGATGGCAGATGGGACAGAGCACAGCACCAGCCAGTTTACAGATGGTAAATCAGTGGGGAGGAGCAGCTAATACACTGGATGGATGTGCTGCTATTCCAAGGGCATAGCAGCACATCCTCAACAGCCTGGAGAAATGAGCCAAGGGGAACCTCATGAAAAGGGAATTTCAGGTCCTGTATTTGGACACAACTGCCAGCACAGGCTGGGGGGCAACTGGAAAAAAAAGCAGCTCTACAGAGAATGGCCAGGTAATCTTGGAGGACAATAATTTTAGCATGAGTCAGCAATGTACCTTTTCAAACAGAGACCAACAGTCTTCCAGGAAGCACTAGGAAGAACCTTGCCAGCAGTTAGAGGGCGATGATTACTTCCACTATTGACATACACTGTTAGTCCTGTGCTACCCAGTACAGGAGAGAGATGGATAAACTGGAGCAGTTCCAGCACAAGGACATGAAGATGATTGCAAGACAGGAACATCTGAAGAGTGGCTCAAGGAGCTGAGATTGTTTAGGTTGGAGAAGAGAAGGCTCAGACGGACTTTGTCAATGTGTATCAGTACCTGCTGAGAACAAGACTAAGCCAGACTCTTCACAGTGGTACGACAGAGAAAAGACACAAAGTAATGGCCATAAATTCAAACAGGAATTTCCATTCAAAGAAAACACTGTTTTTACACTAATGCTGATCACACACTGGTACAGGTTGCCCAGAGAGACGTTGTGGAGTTTCCACCTGCGGAGATATTCAGAACCAAACTGATCACACTCCTGAGCAACCTGTTATAGGTGATCTTACCTTCTGCAGGGATGTTAGATTAGGCTATCTCCAGTGGTTCCTTCTGATCCTAAAATTTTCGTGATTCTGTGGTCTGTGTTCTGGTGATCAAATAAGGTGAAAATAAAAAAAAGAAAGAAAAAAGCAAACTGACCGTTCCCCGATACATTTCAAAATCGACATCTGGAAAGGGTTCTGAGATGGTTGCAAATTCTTAGGAACCTTGTACTAACTGCAATCCACCAGCAAGTTAAGCCATCAGTCACCTCGCCCAGAATAAGATCTCAGAATGCTTCTAAAGCACACGCTTAGCAAGCATGTTGAGTTCCAACAGTCAAACTGCAAGGCTTTTCCAGGAAAGGAACCAAGATCTAGAAACAGGGACTACACTTTAACAGAACATGTATGTTCGTGTTCTTAGCTAATGAGCAGCAATGACAGTATAAGCTTGGACATTCCTCTCTTACTGGTGTGTATTCCATTAATCCATTAGAGAACAAGTAGCAACATAGATATGAAACACATATAAGCACCATTGAAAGTCTTTGTCCTTCCCCTCATCACACTACTTCATGAAATTCCCTGTTTAAGATGAGGGAAGGACAAACCTGCCTTTATATATTATGCTTTCCTGGATTTTCATTCTACGTGCCACTCACTTTTTCCTTTTTCCTTCCCCAATGAAAACGAACAGATTAGAGTCTCCTGAAAAGCAGCAGAGTTTCATGTAGCTTTGAAAACCAACACTTCTCTTTGCAATAGAAAATTGTTAGCTCAGAAGAGTTTTATCCCTTTATCTGGTGAATTACTAATAATACCATGAATTTGGGATAGTACTGCCAATTAATAGAAGCTCAGCATTCATTGAGCCCTTTGCAGGAAGCCAGTCGCTATTGCCTTTATTTTACAGAAAACCTGAACTGTCTAAATAAAAGCCACAAAGCAATTAAGTGACAATAACTCCCTTTAAACTGCCTGTCTGAAGCTCAGCTGAAGGCATTATGCTGTCTATTTGTGTGCATTAAAGCAAAGATCCAAAGGTACGACCTTGGTTGATACCCACCTTTGAAGGGCCAGGAAACAGGAGAAATCTTTCACTTCAAAAGTGATAGACAAAATGAGAGAAATGTTTCCCTTAGGAGAGTCATTGCTCTAAGGCACTAGTGTTAGGGAATTCAGATGGATCCTTAGCTATATGCTTATTTCATACATATGTATGTATATATAAAACAGTTTGCTGAAGTTGAGTTTGAAGCAGACTATGTCAATTTTCTTTTAAGGAGGTTTGGTTGTTTTTTCCCTGTCTTATTACTGTGAAGATTGCTGTATCAGTGTGGTAGCTATTTTGTTAAGACCGAACCTAGCTGAGCCAGTCTGGGTTGCATCCTATCAGGTGAGGCACTCAAAACAGGCCAAGCTCGAAGAGGGCTATGTAAGAAAAGGTTCCTGAAGCAAACTTCTTCACAGTTGTGACCAAGACGTTACTGCTAGGTTTTACCACTGAAAAACAGAAATAAAGATCACCACACTACCTCACCTTCCAGTTGCCCCCCAGCCTGTGTTGGGGATTATTTCTCTCCAAACACAGAAGCTGAAATTCCCCTCTCACTACCTCACCACACTAAGGACAGGTAAATGGTTTGCAATAGTGCAGAGCATGTGTAATAATAAATTATATTCTTATGCTATAATTACAAAATGCAGTCGCACACACAACAGCCATTATCTAGGTATTTCCACAATCCAGTTCTACAGTGCTGTGAAGGGAAAACGCAAAGACAAATTCAGTAGTTAAGGCTTTGGTTGCACTTCCTGCATCACTTAGCAAGAATCTGCTATTTTCAGCTGACCATATCATACTGCCAGACATGGAGGCAAAAGTGTAATAGAAACAACAGTAATACAATCTTATTGGAAGACACTTCATTTGGAGGAAAGGCCCAAGGAAGCTTGCATAAGCTATAATTTCAAGTTGCCAAGTTGATGGAGCACTATTTAAGTGTTTCAGATTTATAGGATACTATTTTAAACCAACTTAAAAAGCACAGGTTCCGTTAAATCTCTCTGGTGTCCATACCAGTGAACTATAAAAATTCAAGGAGGCTTCCCATTATAGATTCACAATCCAACAGTATTTTCCCAAAAAGTAATACTGACCTGATCTTTGAATTCCTGCTTTTTCTATTCTTCTCTCCCCCTCAAATTCTTCATTGGTCCATCTACACCCTACAGCAGAGCACTGATCAAAGTAGGTGGCCTTTGCTGCCACAATCCCATCTTGTCTCACATGGAAAAGCATCCACTCGTAGGACACACAGGTTTCCCTGAAGTCTTTGGTAGGCAAATTATGAATGGAATGTATCATGAACACGGCACCAAAACAGTGATTCACCACAGCAAGACCCTCAAGAAAAAGAAGAAACAGCTAGTGTTTCAGCAGAGTTCAGATTGGTTCTGAAGTGAGGGGTATATTTGTTTAATTTCCAAATCTTTCTGTTCAAATGAATATTTGACTTCTCCTAGACAAGGAATAACGTAAGAAATAAAAGGCTTTTTCTCAAACAGCTAAGAAATTACGCTGCCTGCCTAGTTTTATATAATTCTTTGTGGAGAAGTCATCCTCTAATGTGCATACTAATTTTCCCTTGTGAAAAGGAGCAGCAATAATAACCAACAAGTTGAATGTTAGCATATTTGCGACCTCGCCGTCAAATCAAAATGTGTGAATTACAGTTCTGCTTTCTCCATTCATGTTCAGAGTTTAACATATGCCGGTTTATGCAGTGCTTGGAGATGAAGAGCATCTTTAAAGGGACAGAAAACATACGCCCCCTTCTCCCTTCAGAACAAAAGAAGAAAATTAATGTTTAGTTGTAACACAGGAGGGAGGGAAAAAAAAAATCAATCACAGTTCTTTGATAATAGGTTTGTCTGAGCTCCCCTAGAAAATAGGTCACTTGAGAATTGTTAACTACAGTAGATACAAATCCAAAATAGCCTTTGCAGTTGCAGCGAATTAGTGCCAAGGAAGGGTGAATTATTTCCATACAAATCTCAGACCAGTTGGGTTCCATGGGAATACTGAAAGATTTGGCAGAAGCCAAAGACAAGGTGATCATCTGAACCAAAATACCTTTTACCTAGTTGCCTGTGGCATGTAAGCAGCACGGGGCAAATATTCTTCCTGAGTGTGACAAAGGGTGTATCTAACAGATTCTATATAGAAAGGAACAAACGAGTACGTGTTATTGGGGATTTAACACTTCATTTCATCAGCACTAGATAAAACACAGGGAGCACAAGCAGCAGAACTGTATTCTCTGCTGCACTCAGTAGCAAGGTGTAGGAAAGTGTATGGTATTTAGCTGCTTTTAGAGGAAATGGAAAGAGTTTCTGCTTTTGTGCAGCTCCCCTTCACAGGATTCCTGAAGACCTTTATTTTTAAATTACAGGATCTCCAGATATTCCTCAAATTATTTGCAGGAGTCTCTTCAGACCTGTGGAGGAGCCCAGTTCAGTTTTCTCTTTAGCTTGCTCTAATGCTGAAGAGTATCACTCAATAGGATTGATTCAAAAAGAACAAAGTAAGCTCTTACAAGAAACATTAGCATCAAGGCAGCTAATGATTACCTTGCACAACTGGCCATACTCTAAATGTCTTTATTGCTGTATTTTCTAGACACCCGATTCCAATCCGACACTCTGCACCTTCAGGTTGATTAGCAGCTCAACACTACATTCTCCTCTGGACTGCCAAGTCTCTTTCCTGAGCTGTAAATTACACCTAGAGCATTCTAGGGATCAAGCTGGTATTTCTAACGTACACTTATCAAAACTTATCATTTAACTGCTCTTCCATGCTTGTTTATACATGTTCTGTTTTTCCCATCTTTAATGAAGTTGAATACTGATAAATCCAAAGCGGAGCCCTGAGGTGTCTTTGCTGTTCCCATCAGCTATGCAAGCATATTACTCCTTGTAGTTACTTAACTCTTGGCTGCTGTATCATGAACTTTTTTTTTTGCCAGAGGAACTATGTTTCCCTTTATTCCCACTACTTTGGAATGTTGAAGGACAGAGTAACACTAATTCTTTCTTTTCAAGACTGCAGTAACTAGAGCTCTTTCCAGGCTTTATCTTAATTTATACTGGGATGATTTAGATAAAAAAAGTCTCAATATTTTGGTAAATGAGAATTTTCTCCAATCCCTGCAGAGTCTCGATGAAACTAGTATACTTGTCTACAGCTAATATCAGCAACGGCACAGAGTAGCTACAGCACTTGCCTCAGCCAAGATCCCAGGTGATGCCCAGTAGCTTTGGCCAGACATGCCAGGAATGATTTATTCCAGGCTTGACAAAACAGAATTCCCATAAAAACCTTTGGCCAAAAAGCTTCTGTTTGCCTGTAACGAGAGGAGCTACCTTGGCAACAGCAAAGCAGAAGAGGTATCCCAGGCCTGATTTTGACAATGGGGGTTGCTGAGGTACACTTAAGGGTGTAAACTGCAGTGCAGAAACTTTTATTTGCATTGCAGAAGACAAAAAGATGTCATATTTATTACAAAACACAACTTCATGTTGAGGTAGACACTGGGAGTGTTGGGTTGAACAATTTATCAAAAGAAATTACGATCACCAACACACAACTAGTTGTTACGTTTAACTATTTTACACCAGAAAGTACACCCTTAAAAGGATGTATTCTTTCCTAGCTGAAGTTTCTGATCTGAGCTTTTTGGGCTTGGGGTGTTTTGGTTTTGTACTTCTAGATACTCAAATTGGGATTTCTTCTGTTTATCAATATGAAATCAAAGAAGCAGCTACATAGTTAAAGCAGACCTTTGGCTGAGCTGTTCGGCAAGGCCTAGACGTACGAAAGCAAGGGCTTTTCAAAGTGTCATGGGCCCCATTTTAAAAAGTCCACATTCAGAAGCATGTTGGGCACTGATGATACATACTAACTTTCATCAACTTTCACCAAAATGGTTTGTTTCTTATGTCTCCGTCACTTCTTATACCCCAGGCACAAATTTTTAATCAAAACGTCTGGCAATATGGACTACAGATACCCAGGCTGTCACATGCTCTGTATGTGCTCTGACTAGGCACCAGAACACTAAAAAGAGAAAATACTTTAAACACCACAGGGTTTGGTGGTTGGGTTTCTTCTTCCTTGTAGAGATGGAGGGTAGTCATCTATCTTGGCACATTTCTGACAGATAACATCAGATATACCACAAAAATTAAACGTGTTCTATAGGCTCCTCTTCAGGATTTTATCTCTACACCTTAGAACCAGGATAAGTATTTCATGAGAGCAGGAGTAAGGGAGGCTGGGGAAGCACTTCAGCAATTACTGAGATGGAGTTTGGTTTTCCTTCATATATAACCTAATTTTTCACAGAATTACAAGGTTGGAAAAGACCTTTAAGATCATCAAGTCCAAGTGTTCCTGTCCTGTGCTAAACCATATCCCTAAGCGCCTGATCTACCCTTTTTTTTTAAACGCATCCAGAGTTGGTGATACAACCACCTCCCTGGGCAGCCTGTCCCAGGCCCTGACAGTAAAACAGTTTTCCTAACATCTAATCTGACCCTGCCCTGGTGCAGCTTTGTGCCGTTTCCCTTTCTCCTATCACCTGTCACCTGGCTGAAGAGTCCATCGCCCACCTCTCTACAACCTCCCTTCAGGTAGTTGTAGGTGGTGATAAGGTCTCCCCTCAGCCTCCTCTTCTCCAGGCAAAACATCCCCAGCATCCTCGGCCATTCCTCATATGATTTTCCCTCCAGCCCCTTCACCAGCCTGGTTGCCCTTCTCTGGACTCACTCAAGGACCTCAATAATGTCCTTCTTGTGGTGAGGAGCCCAGAACTGGACACAATTACTTCCCTAGACCTACTGGCCACACTGTTTTTGATATAAGCCAGGATGTCATTGGCTCTCCTGGCCACCTGGGCAAACTGCTGGCTCATATTCAGCCTGCAGTCAGCTAACACCCTCAGGTCCTTCTCTGCCTGACAGCTCTCCAGCCAGTCTCCCCCAAGCCTGTAGCGCTGCATGGGGTTGTTATGTCCCATATGCAGCACTCTACACTTGGCATTGTTAAACCTTTCCCATTGGTCTCAGCCCACCATTCTTCCAGACTCCTGCACTTCTGAGTGTACACAAATGCTCCTTCTACTGTACGTCTACCCCCAGCCTCTTTTCATACACACATGTATTCACATGCCTCACCCACGTGCTGTAATTGTGACTGACAATTTCTGGACTATTTTCCCATTGCTAACCCTCCCCTGTATAAAACCAAACAAGAACTGGAGAATGAGTAGCTTTGTAAGTAATACAGAAACAAATGGTAATCCAGCACGAGGTTCAGAAATTACTTTCAGAATACTAACAGGCACTAGGTGAAAGGTAAGACCAGACAAACCCTGCCCCTTCAGAACTTAACCTTATTTATATATTAGATTCATGAGCTCATCATTTAACTTCCTCTAGGAAACATTGGGGGAAAAGTGAGAAGAGACAGGTTTGAAGCAGACAAGTACTGCAGCATCAAGTTGGTAAGAAACTCAGCTGAGCTTTACTTCAACTACAGATAAATTCCTTGAATAAAGAAATATTTTCCATTGTACAGCTACATTACAGGACACTTAGTACAACCTTATAAGGCACTCAGAAAGAACAGGGAGTACAGAAGACTTTTATGAAACTGTCCCAAAACTGGCTTAACCAGGAGAACTCTATGCCTAGGAACAGTTCAACACCCAAAGGACCTTAGAAGAGATTAAGTGTCCCATTTCAAATCTGTTCCACATCCTCCATCTCACCAGGGGCAAGCAGGATGCTATAGATTTTCACAAGCAATGCCATCATCCGGTGGAATTAGTAAATCTGTCAGTTTAAAACCCTAAATGGGGGAGGGTAAGGAAATCATTGTTAATTTAATAATAAAAAGAAAAGAAATCAGTGACTGAGTGCCAACTTGCCGAAGGTGTTAATTAACCAAAGCTCAGTAATATCCCATGGAATTGGAATGCTGTGTTCCACTTGCTTGGGTGCCAAATCTTGCAGCAAATTAAGACATTTCTTATAAGCTAGACTATAATACTTCAATCAACATTCGCAGCAGAAATTAATAGTAGGTCCCCAACAGAAAGGTCTTCAACCCTCTGAAGATGCAGAGCTGATACAGGCTTCTCACTCTGTGTCTTTTCCCACTGAGAAGCAGTCAGAACTTTAACCAAGAACACTAAGGACAAACTGAAGTAAAACGAGCCACCAACTCACAATGAATTACTGCTTTTGAAAAGAGCTGCATTGTACAACTACAGCTGAAAATAATTCGTGTGCTGATTCAAATGCCAATAACCTTTCTTGTTGAGGAAAAGCTAATTAATTTATCTTACGCTGTAAGTTCTCTAAACTCAAGTCATACTGATCCCACACTCCACACCTGTATTTTCACTCATTTATTCTCTGCAACCTTTTCACCTCTGCTTAGGTGGGACTTTTGGTTACAAGAGAAACCACTTTTAAAAAGCTATTCTCGATGTACAGCTAGTCCTTCTTCCTCCTCAGTGGTTCTACACATTGAAAGGAGTATTAAAACTGCAAGGATTTTTTTGTTGTTGTTGTTAGAGCACCACAGGTTCTCAGACTAATCCTCACACTCAAAAATCACAAGGCTGTGCACTGTTCCAACAGTCATTTGGAAAGGCTTTTCACCTTGTTTGGAAGAAAAAAAAAAAAAACCAAACCCAAATCCCAGATCTTCAAAATATGAAACAACTTATGCTCAGAAAGGCTCTTTCAAACCAAAGCAGTAGAGCTCGGGATTACCAAAGGCTAACTGTAGCACCCTGGCTACCAAAGAAAAACTGTCCACCTTTCCCTTCCCAGTATTATTGCTGTCAAACTTTAATAGCACGAAGCAAAGAAGTATTGGCCAGAATCCTAAGCAGAACAAAGACATTTATCTCAAGTTTAAAAATAAAACAAAACAAAAAAAGAGTTGGTATGCTTTGTGTAGACCAGGAACAGCCTAAGAGGAGTTAGCATTGCATAACACTTTCACTAACACAGTTTCACTTTTCAAAACGGAAGTCAGATTTATTCAACATTAAGTGTAACAACACATCAGAAATCAATATCCACTTATAAAATAAAGCAAAGTAACATGAATAAACACAGGGAAATACTGTCTGAGACTCTCCAAGCAGGACATTTCTCATAAGACTCACAGGAGAAAAAAAAAAAAAAATTTATATGCAGACTCAATTCCCAAGACCTCAGTTTTTTTCCAGTTGTAAAGCAATATATAGCTAACGGGAGGTAAATCAGAGAGGGGAATGAAATGCATCATGCTGTACAACACCAAAGAAATACTCCAACTGCATTTGCGTACAGCATAAACAACATGCAGTAGATGAGGTTAAAAGCAAGTACAGTGTGTATATATTAGAGAGACAGAAACTAGCCAGTCTGAGGGTTTTGTTTCTTATTTTAGTTCAACTAATGAAAACAAACAGAAGCTAAGAGCAAATAGAGGAAGAGCAAAATCTGCATGGAGAACATCTCCTCCCAGAACAGTAACGCATCTTAAGATAGATTGTGCACATATTTACTTGTCTTGGTCCTCTTCTTGCTATGCCATTGAAACATACCCAGATTCAATGACGGGCTTTATGCAAATATCTACATTTTTATAAAGCTGTAATTAAACAAAACAATGCAAGTCATTCAGATTCTGCTAATCTTTTAAGTCAGGCATTAATATGCTGAACACTCAACTACAACTCCATGTTATTTAAATGAAAAATAAAACCAGGGCAAGACGTATCCCAAACAGCCTCGTTGAAATGTACGGTATTTGAATCATTTTTGTTGCTTGGAGGAGAGCAATGTGAAAATACACATGCTTTCATTAAGAACTATTTAAACAATTCTTTTAGACAAAAACCTCATCTCTTTGTCTGTTCTAGTCAGTTCACAGCCTGACAGATTTCTCTGGCCATCTTTTTTTTTTTGTTTTTTTAAAAAACAGTGATTTATTTAAACAAACCCGCAAGATCTCCTATAGCTTTTGTCAGCTATTGAAAAGCAAGCAAGCATAGCACACATGCAAGTTATAGAATTAAGATAGCCAAATATAATTAACTACAAAGTTCCAAGCAGTAAGTACATCTACATTTCCCTTGGGGAGACTCAGTCTTCATAGAGGTGGATTTGAAAGCTGATAAAGAGCACAGGTTACCTGGTTCACTTCAGAGATTCTCTGCTTTTCACCTGAAGACTTCCAGGAACCCATTCTACCACCTGACCAGCTAATAAGCTTGCATAAATATTCAAGATTTTCACTCATTTTGGTAAGAATGGACTGATGGCTGACAACTAAAGACTGACTTTTGTAAGGCTGGATATACTGACCTTAATTTTAAATAAATTCAAGTCTGAAAATAATTGTGCAGCATCAACTAAAGATGCAAATAAAAAAGCAAAGGAGAATTTAAGAAGGATAACTTTACCCCTCACACAAATTGCACCAGCCGGTGCTGCACCTCATTCAACTGAAGTACAGCAGTGTTTTTACAATATCCAGCAATGACCTGGTCTTTAAAAAGCAAGACTACCACTTATCTATTAGTAATTCTCTGCTGAAAAAAAAAAATACTGTATTCTAAACATGAACATGAATCAACTATCAGTACCTGTTTATTTTTTTAAGAGTAGAGGGATCACAAAAGAACTAAGTTGAGTTAAAAGGAATGTAAAGGAGAAAAGCTCAATTCAGATCTCTTTAGCACATTAAGACACACTACTGAAATCATTATCTGAAACTCGCAATACCGTGAGTTAGTGCTGTTACTACCAAGTGTAATGCTGGGTCAAAAATGGAACATGAACATGAAGGTAATGCCCTGCAGAGTGCATCTAAAAAAGAAAGGTGAGGGGGGAGGTGTTGCTTAGATATTTTTTTTGCTTAAAGAGTTACTGATCAGAAAGCTTAGAGATTGAATGTACCTCTCATCTCCAGCAAAGTAAGTTGTGAGCATTCCTTAGTCTTCTGACTTAGGAGCAGAAGAAATACCTCTGCACTCTCTTTCACCCTCTGCAATGAGCAAGAGGAAATTCTTTTCAACCTGCTCAGATGTGCTTACCTTAACATCTAAGCAAACACCAACCTTCCCACTTTCATTTCAGTAAAGCATTAAATAGACAGAACACACAGAGAATTTTGTAAACTTGAGATTCAAAGTTGTAGAGGGAAAAAGCTAATACAAACCCATTTTGTTTCTGAAAGCCCAGACTGGTAGCACTGCCACCTTGCTAAAGTAATGTCAGACACACGAGCAACTAGGAACAGTTTAAAAGTTCATATTGTTACCACTTACATCAATCAGTGGATTCTGTTAATACAAGAGAGGACTAAGTAGAGTTTCAGATGAGCACCACCTCTACAGGGCTGGAAGGGAAAGCTATCTGTTGCAATGTGTATGACACTGTCGAGCTGCTACTAAAGCCTCAAAAACGGTTACCTCAATAAACATCTATGAACTGTCAGGCACTCAAACTCCACTGGCAAATGCCTTTTCTGGCTACACGAGCACCTGTGTTTGAGTCACTAGTGGAAAAGTTTACCAGCACTTAGAAGCAAACAGCCTCAGTAGGCTTAACTATTATTCAATGAAGATGCAACATCCAGGATTAAAATGCCTACAGCAATTCAGAGTGAATAGTGTTTTAAACATGAGATAATAATGCATCAATTTAGTCAATATTAAAAAACAGATTAGAGAACAGATTAGAAAACCATTTCAGCCCACCTAGCATATTGTAGAAGGAGGTATGTAAATAGTAAAGAGCTCCAAGAACCAGTAATTGCTTATTTGCCTTCAAAAAAAAAAGTTGTTTTTTTTTTAGTTAAGCATTCAGTTTATTTACATTCTTCTCCCCTGCTTGTAAGTAAATAAAAAATAAATGCTTCTTTGCATGAATTACGAAATTAAGGTAGTGATTCCCCTCCAGTGAAGTATCTGGAAATGGAACGATGGAGAATCTTTCCCTCTTTCAGCAAACTGTCCATCAAAAAGTGGAGGGTAATCTGCTGCCTAGGCACCAGAGAAGTGGGAGAAGTGGAGATATGCCTGAATCTGCATTTTCAAATTCCATTACTAAGCAGGCAAAAAGAACTGTTTTAAAGTCCACCATAAACTGGTCAAAAGCACTTCTCATGGGAACCAGAAATTCCTTTTCTAAAATTTTTTACACTATTAGAAAAGCACCACATAGCTTTAGTAAAGTAAGAATTGTGGATAAGTTGGGGTTTGTTCAGTTTTGGAAGAATTTGGATTTTTTTTCTTGGCCTTTATATAGAACCACACACTAGACAGTTCCTTTTACAAGTGAAAGACTTAATGGTAACCTCTTCAGGGAGAAGCCTTTTTGGTGGTTTCCACAAAAAGGCCTCTATACCAAAAAAGGACTAACAAAATATGTAAGAAAGATCCTCACCTTCTGAAAAATACCGGAAAATTTTAAATGTAACTTAGATTTTTAGGTGTATTTGAGTTTAAAGTGTAGGAATTCTTAGCCATTTAAGAACGATGACACTGTATGACTGTCTCAAATGGCCCGCAAGTCTTACAGAAATCCTAGTGGTTGGAATGCTGGCTGGACTCACTGTCAGCCACTTTAAGTTTGCTTTACAGTCTAACAGAGGAAAAACTGGAGGGCCTTTTAAGGACATTGTCTCACTTCTGAGATGTTGACATATGCCAGTTACTGGATTTGATGTTTGCCAATGAGTATCTAGTTCAGTCAGTGCTTGGAACACACCTTAGCAAAAGGATACTAACAGTTTGAAGACAAACCTTTCTACGGTACCCATAGTAGGAGCAATGCAAGCCACTTAGATGGTGGACAAATTTAGGTGGCTAGATGTGTAAGGGGATACTAAAATAAAAGTTAAAAAACCCAACTCTGTGAACTTAAAATTAGTTTGTGCTGCAACATACAATACTCACTGCTTCCATCATATTAACTTAAGCCTTTAGTTCTATAATATTTACTAAGTAGCAGCTACAGTTACAGGACAGCTGGCAATAAACTGAGTATTGAGAGCAGTCTGCTCCAAAGGTTTGCCATTTCAAAGCTAAACTCTATCACTTTGATAGTTTCATCCCATTTGCTTGTACAACACCATAACATTTTTTTTTTCCATAAGACAGTTAAATTCTGTATTTTAAAAAGAAACTTAACACAAACTCACAGTCAATGAAGAGTCTAACACCTCCTCTATTTCAATTTTTAGTTATACTCACTACAGAAAACTGAATTTGTCTGGTTTGGCTTCTTAGTATTTGAGCTTGCCTGACTTGGATGTCAGGATTAAGAAGTGCTGTCCTCCCACTCACTTCTCAGTACCAGATTATTTTTTTTCCATGTGTAAATATTTACTCTCCAGTATCAAAATGCTTCTTCATCTTCCTTGGTAATGAGAGCTACTCAAACCTCACACTGCACTCTACTATCCAGCCCCAGATCTTTGAATTCAATTATTGCTGCAGCCTTCTCAAGAGCAGCATCAATACCGAACATTTTTCTGGTAGTAGTTTTTTTTTGGGGGGGGGAAGCAAAATAAATTCTCTACTTTTATGTATTTTTTTCCCTTGTACATGTTCAAGTACTTCATTGGGCTTTTAACTACAATTCTGAAGGCTCAGCACTGAGGTGTTTCTCTGGCATAAGTCTTTTTGCATCGTGGCTTTATTTTTTGTCTACCATATACAGAGTGTACAACCTTTGTTCAAAGAGACCATTGTTACTTTGTGATGACTTTTATTGCAGCTATAGCTGTTCAATCTGATGATTCAGAGAATAATGGAACAATACCATGTTCTCATTATTTTCTCTTCCACCCATTTTTCTCTTGTCCAAACAGTTGATTCCTTCTATGTTTTTCTGGATAAATGACAGACAAACATTTGTTAGACAGCAAAACTCTGGACTCCTCCTGTTCTCTTAAAGGAACCAATCAATGCACCAGGACTTTTAAGGTACTTGCACATGTAAGTGCCTCCATGACTCCATCCCATTTTCTAAGCCCCTTCATTCTAACCCTGTCACTAGCCACAGAAAATGCTTCCGTTAACGCCACCGCTTCTTGAGGACAGTGTTATGTACAGTGGAACCTAAATAGAAAATGATAGAAAAGACATGTATCACTTTGATTTCAATTAGCTACAGGTTTTGAAGGCTCCTTACTAGAAAACAATGTAGGCAGCCAGTGAATTAATTCTTTTGTACAGTACAGCACATACATACTGGCAGAAGTGAGCCACTAATCACAGGTCCCTGGCAGTGGCACCTGTTACTGAGGCAACTAGAATACCCCTATGGAAGAGCTGAAAATATTTAGTCATCACTGGGAAAATTGCTTGTGGTCACTAGAGCAAGGAGGATTTCTTTGGAATGTACCTCAAAAGAAATTCCTGCTCAGTATTAATACAATTCAGACAAACTGAATGAAAGGCACTGTTGCTCAAGCAGTACATTTGCCGTCTCCAACTGTCAAAAAAAAAAATATACAAAGATGTTTTTGAACAACTAGCTACTGTTGCCCCAAGAAGGCTTCCTTGTTACTCCATAGTAATTTCATTTCTTCCTATAAAAGCTTAACATAAAAACTGCTTTTATCTGAAGTGTGTCGAGTCTCGCCTTTATATCTATCTTTGTATCTAAAATTATGAGTTAGTATAACAGTATGCATTATAAAATTAGACCATTTACTTCAGACATGTCTGAACAGCTAAATCTTCAAACTATACAAAAATAAAGCGTATGAAATCTTACAAAAGGAGGACATTAAGACATTAATAGCTAATCCAAAAATATAATAACTTATACACAGCAGAAAGCATAAGCAATGTAGCCTACAACAGCTTTCAATTAACAGGACCTCTGAAACATATCCGAAATAAGCATCAGCTAAAATTGGAACATTCCCAAGCACAATAATGTTTCCAATTTATTGTCTTTACCACAGTACAAACTTTCACAAACCAAATGTCCATTGTCTGTCAGTCTGTAAACAAAAGGTACTATCCCCCCTCCTCTTTTTAAGAGGGTGAGTATTTTCAGTCCTCAGTCAAGTTTCATATCCATCACTTGCATAAGGAATCAAGAGCTTCCTCTCTTGTTAAATTACTTTGTGGATTGGTATTTTTAGTTGTTGTTGGGTTTGTGTGATGATTTTTTTTGATTGTTTGTTTTTTCTTGGTTGGTTTGGGTTTTTTGTCATACAGCCTGCAGTGAAGTAAAATCACAGTGAAAGTCCTGGGAAAAACATGATCTTTACAGCAGGACTTGAACCATTCTAATAATAAATGCATCTAACAAAGCTTCCCATAATAAAAGCATGGCATTTCCATTTCCATAAATCAAGTCAATTAGAAATCCTAAGTTCTACTTAAAAACCCCAAAAGATCTAAAAGTGAAAAGATTCATCTTCTCAGTCAAATACAAGTCTTTCAGTTTCACTTGCAGAGACTTTTCCAGTCTGTAAAACAGTAGTGCAATTCAATTAGTTCTACTTCTTTTATTTTTCTTAAAGTCCAGTAGATAAATGTCCTAACTCTATGGAAAGATAGGAAGATGCTCCGGTAAACAAGAAACTTTGGCAAGCCCAGGAAGGCTTACTAGTCCATTAAAGCTTAGAAGTCCAAGGTGGTTTAAAAATAGTTTATGAATAACCAAAAACAAACCACAAAAAAAGAGGAAAAAAAGAAAAAACCCCAGCAAAACAAAATAAAAAAACCCTAAAAAAGATTAACAAAAAAAAAAGGGATAAATAAATAGGCAGAAATGAATGTAAACTGTCTGAAGTTTTTAATGATTTCTCATTGACAGCTGGCATGACTTTTGACAGTACAGTCAGTTAAATATAGTTGACCTACAGAGCATTCCATTAGGGCATCCAGTCTGATGCTCAAATGGAATTACATTCCTAAATATTTAAAAAATAGAGTTCTTCTAACATTACTATAGGTTTCTTCTGTCCACCTCACTTACACTTCTTCTTAAAGAGGCTTTTTATTTTCGATGGCTTTTTGTTTTTTTCACCATTTTGGTACAGGTCCTGTGGGATGCTACTTATCCTAGGGACAGAAGCAGCTTCATGGCAGGGTTTACTATCACTGCTGGCTGAAGAACACGAGGTGTGCCGAGGCTTTGGGACTGGGATCCCAGTTGAAAGTTGGTTCATGCTGCAGGACTTCTCCAGAATTCCATTATAAACTTTGCTTGCAGGACTAAAGATCATGCTTTTAGTTTCTGCCATGCCTACACAGTCAGGGGAGCCCCTAGAAATATCTGCAGTTAGAGAAGAGGAGTCTCCTGTAGATGATTCCTCCAGTGAGAATTCTTCCGGGGATACTTTCTGAGGAGAAAGTGTGTGGTACATCTCAAGACTTGCTGGAGGAGACTGCTTTCTTCCAGTGGATGAATTTAAGGAGTCACATTCCGAACCTGTTTCCTGTACTTCCCTGAGTCAGAGCAAAGAGAGAAGAAAACATAATGAAACTACTATTTCCTTCCTGCAGTTAAAAAGGAAATTAATTTAGAGTCAATGACATTAGCCTAAAAGCACCACCCACACTTTTCCTTAGTGGTTAATTAACAAAGAAACATTAAGTTAAACATTTTAACTGAAAACTTGCATTACATCATTTTATTATCTAAACTTAAGATAATTAATTTGTGCAATCTTGTTTTTGTGAGCAGGAGCATCTGCCCAGAATCAGTCATTTGTATTTCATGTCAAAGAACAAAATCTATCTTTCTGGCATGTGAAGTCAGAAAAGTTATGAAATGAAAGAAGATTTAAGCCTATCATACACAAAAAGTTTCTTCAGGACAAGTGTCCCTACCTTTCAACAAGCTCATTTGCTCCTTCCAAAAGGAATTTAACCTTTTCCTATGAGGCCATGTAACAAGAGTAGGTACACGCTCAACATGCTGTAAGAATTGTGTTACCATCCATCTTCTCTTCGCCCAGTAGCTGACATTGCTTTTGATCCTAGTTTCAGATGTAAAAGCCAGTAACATATTGTAATGGAGAATCAGGGTTAGTTCAGTGCACCCTGGATTGTAACATTACTTAACTGTATATGACATGCTAGCTATTTACATACACATACCAGACTAGAACTCTCTCTGTTTCATCTGGACTATATTATTTCATAGTATCCTACAGATTATTTTAATTTTTGACTTGGTTCAACCTCTTAATTCTAAGCTGTTAGCCTCAAATAATCCTATCAGAGTTCCAAGTGCTGTTTGCTAATCTCCGTACCATTGTTTATCAGCAGAGAAGTAAATGGCTTCCTCCTCCTCTTCAGTTCGATAAAGAGCTGGGCAGCTCGACACAGAAAGGATGTCAGGGTCAGGGGAGTGCAAAGCATGCTGAGACTGTGGAGATGATGGCACAACATTGCGTCTTGATCGACACAAGCTACTGCTTCTCGCCAGTGTGCTGGGAGGTTTTACAATGGACCCTGAGGCAAAGAAAAAGCAAACCAAAACCCTCCAAGTGACATTGATGTTAACAATATCTACTCTGAAGACTACATAGGTATCTGCTTCAGCGACAGTAATTATTAAACAACTTTGACACTGCTCAACTGTTTAGGGGGGAAGAAAGACTGGCATCACCTTATGCGTGCTACAGTTAGAAGCAGCAGCTAACCAGGATGTAACTGCAGCAGTCCTGCCTCTGCCAAGTATTACTCTGACCATGTGCAAGAAAGCTCTGGCTCAGTATGCTCTCTTGAGAACAAAGAAAGATTCTACTGAAACTCCCAATCCTTTATAAACTAAAAATAGCAGAGCTGAAATTAGTTACGTTACACAATATCCTGTAATTTACTTGTGTGGTAATTTGGAACTTAAGAGAGTATGTAAAAGTTTTGAAATACAGGTGTATCTAACCAAACAGCTAACTGAAGTACACTGCATTAATTCAGAGTTATGGAAGACCTATTTCACTTCTGTAACATGATGGGAAACATATAATTAAACCTCATTTTAAGCACAAGAATTTCCTATTTGAGAACACTTGCTTTTGCCAGGCTAACTATGAATTTCCTGAAACAAAAGTATGAAGAATGGGTGGAGACAGCAACACAAGACTTGACAAAGGAAGTATCTAAAAGGAAGTGACAGACTAAAATGCTCTTAATGCAATTTCTCCTTCAAAAGGTGATTAGGCAGCAACACTTCTACGGAAATATATCTACAGGTCTGTTTTCAGGCTAGGTGTTATGAGCCTCAAGACTTCTCATACTCTTCACACTGTCCCACAGAATGCATCACTGCTGCAGTAAGACAACCCATACCCTTACTGATGTTCAAGCTGTTTACCAAACACACTAGGCAACACTTGTAGACAAGGACATCTAGCCTGACCAAATGTGTTTTATTTTTTGAGATGCTGGTTTAGCATCAGGAAAGTTTCCCTTCCTGGAATCTCAGAAAAGTTTGAGTTGTCCATTTCACTTTTCGTGCGGAAATCCCAACTCTGAGCAGGCAGCTGCACCTCTGCCAACACTGACACATTGCTTCCTGCCGGGCTGAGCAGAAACAAAAGGTTTACACGTCCCAACGTGACAGTTGTAATGTAACTGAAACTTTTGGGTTTACTTTTGATGAACTCCCTACCAATTTGAAAAGCAGGTGTTGGCAGCTCAAAAATAAGCTTATGTCATTACGAAAATATTCCTAAAAAAGCAAATGTGAACTGAGATATGAGAATAAGAATCCCTTCATGATATTTGTAGTGTGTCCAGGTAAATCAAATGCCATCCCACTCGCTGGTGTAAAAAGACCAAGATTACACCATCAGTGCTTTTCCAGAAAACTTACAATTGTTTTGGCTCCTCGTAGGTGTATATGCATGCGACTATCAATGATGCAGCTACGAAAATTTAACTTCTAGAATTTTCTAGTATAAATGAATCTCACTAAATCAAGGTATTAGCTGAATCCTAATCAGTCAACAGAAAAGCAGAAGTTTCATTGTCACCTTCCTGTAATGACTTTGTTCCCCTTTTTGTTTTTCAGCTCAGGATTCGTTAAACAGACCTAATACTTCACATCATTTTAGCTTATCATTCCAGACTTCAAATTTCTGTCAACCTTAATACATCAAAAGGATCCTAATTGGGCAAGGCAAAATCCCAGACAGTTCAGTTTAGGTCCAGACACTGAGCAGTCCCTCTCATAACTGACCTGCCTGCAAATTGCATTTTGCTTCTGTCCTTCCTCGTGTGCATTGTCAATTTTCTCTAAAGTATTGGAACAATTTAACAGTTACTAAACTAGCCTACAATAATATAACTCCTGAACTGGTTTCAATAATAAAGCATATTTTCCCTCTCTTTCTGGATTTCCAAGTGTTTATGGTTGTTATTTTTATTCATTTGGGTGCGGTTTTTTGGGTGGTTTTGTTTTGTTTTTGTTGGGTTGGGGTTTTTTTGTTTATCTCTTTTTGGGGGAGGGAGGGGTAAGTTTTGGGTTTGGTGTTTTGGGGGTTTTTTTAATTAGTTGAAATGTTAATAGCTAGTAAATTAAGGAGAAGCTACTTCCCTTTTGTGATGACTAACAAAATTAGGCTCTCATGCCTTACCAAAATTCAAATAAACACATTTATATGCTTTGTAATGTTAATAAGAATCAGATAACTCTAATCACTGACTGAAACAACACCCAGTAGCTAAACACTTCCAAACAAACTGAACTCTAACAAAATCTGAACACTTAAATACATATTTAAGAGTTATATCATTTTAGACCATCTGGAAAGTCACGATAATAAATGGAGCTCTTTATTTGAAATCAGAACACAGATTTCTCCATACTCTACTTCTCCATGGAAGTTTAACTTTAGGCATCCATATTTTACTGTGTCACCCAAGAGATTTGTTGCCAAGATTTAAATCAAAGCCTTCACAGTGAAGACAATGAGAGAAACAGTATTCTTTAAAACGGATCAGAACCTGCAGTAGCGTTGCAAGGGGATTAATGAACTATTCAATGTAGCCTGGAGAAAGAAGGTTGGTACCCTCAGAAGAAAAACATGTGCCCAACGGACAGTAAACAAAGCCAACAAAGTGGTGAATATTCTCATGCTATTTTAAAATATAATTCAAATTTCTTCTGAGGATCCCTGCCCTGGAGGAAAAGCATACACATATGGCAAAACTTACTTCCCTACTCATTCCTCAGCTTGATATTGCTTGTTTGAATCACTGCACGGAGCTCATCTTTTTGATTTGCCTCTAGAGCCCAGTTAATCACAACTTCCATGAAACAAGCTCTTGTATTGACGCAATGACTCAAGACATGAGGGTGGTCTGAATCCCCAGTGTATATCTTTTGATCATAGCTTAACCAAAGCTGGATTTCTCTCCCTCCAGCACTTGGCCCCTCTGCCTCACACTCAAACAATCCAATGTATCCAAACAAAAATATTCTGCCTGAAAGCTTCCCTTAGACAACAGGATTTTGTTCTGGCAGCTAAAGAACATTTGAAAAGCTATGTAGTGTGTGGCCTCTCAAAGTATGTGATCTTTCTAGTAGTAGATCAAGGAACCCCAGACTAACTCCATTACTTGCACCTGAGAGAACGAATGTGTTAACAGAAACTCAGCATTACTCATTATATACTTTTGTCTAAGTGGCAATTCAAGCATTACAAACAGTCTTCAAAACTGTAGCTGCATTTATCCATCCCCCCACGCCTCCACTGAAAGGAAATAAAGGGTTTTTTGCCGTGCTATCTTTATTGCAAAACCCAGTTTAAGTCCCAAAAGATGCACCTGAAATGCTAGATAGAACTTTGACATATCTGTTTGACACTAGCACTCTTCTCCCACCTGACTTTAAAATCCCAAGCCTCCACAACTTTAACCCTTTCTTTTTACTGAACTCACCACTTACCATGGAACTGTGAAACTATTGGAGGAGTATCTTCATCCAAGTCATCAACTCCCCCTGCAATTGGGTAAGGAGGAATGGAAACTCGAGGCATAACTACCCAGCTGTGATCAGAGTAGAGAGAGGAGGTCAAACTTGGCAGCCCAGAGTTGTGTGCTATTTGAAAACCACAAATCTTCTCAATCTGTTGCCATCGATAAAGACGCTCCCTCAAGCACGTTGTCAACTCAGACAGTGCTTTCCTGAAAAAAACCCACATGTTAAAGTTACATACACTGTTCTTCATGATAAAACAAAGCAACACAAACACAGCCATTCTAGCATAGCAGAACATCCATTAGGACTGTTCAAATATTCACACTTCAGTATCTTTTAAACAGCTTTAGTTAAAAATGCAAAAACCACTAAGACACTCAATTCCATAACTCTCAAAAAAATCCATTGTACTAGGATTAAACAAACACAACAAATACCCATCCTAGTAATACTCTTACTTTGCTTCAAGGATTTTATGGTCCACTTCATCAAGGGAGGAGCTGTGTGCAACATGCAGTGTTCCAAACACAGTGCTTCTTTTCTTTTTTATCTTTTCTGCCTAAACAGCAAGATAAAAATAAATGCAAAACTAGAAGTTATATACTTAACACAGATGATAAAAAATTAGCAAGATTGACATGTAGCAAACAACATCCCAGAGGAAAAAAAATACCCAGACAATTATCTGAATAATTCCTATTTACTATTTCATACGTCTAGCAACAGATCAGAAGAAGAGTTAGTACCTCATCTTTGGCGATTGCTAATTGCATTTCTGCATGCTGTCTTTTGATATTGTAATATTGTACTTCAACTTCATGTGTTAACTGAAGCCACTTCTGTAAAGCTTCAGGAACAGACCAATTACTTCTCAGCTCAAACTCCTTCTCAGCCTTTTTTAAAGCCATACGAACCTAAAAACCAAGAAGAAATAAAAGTGTCACCAAGAGCGTCATTAGAATTGACATTAGAAGAAAGTGAAATATAAGTACCTTTATACCCCACAGCAAACTAAGGCTTTGGTGTGTACCTGTTGCTGCCAGAAGGCTGATCAGGCATTTCTGAAACACTGCATACAGATTTCCATATACTGTATTAGATCTTTTTTTCCTATGACACACAGTCCCTTACATAGAGCTTACATATTTTTCAAACACAGCCTTTTTAAGTGCAATAAATCCAATCTATCGCTACTCAAGTGAGACACGGTTACTTCTCACATAACAAGATAAGAAAAAAAACTTTTGTATATATTTTGTTCCATGAATCCAAGAACACTAGAATAAGCTAATATACAAAATGTATGCCTTTTCATAGTTTCAGGATTATTTTTCTAGGCAATGGTATGATTGACAGACAGTTATTAAGTGCTCTTAGAATTTTCCATTCAAATCTAGCATTTGAGAAATGATGCTTTAAACACTTCCAAGGATCTAATAAAACCAGGATCAATTTAAAGTCAACTCTAAAATTATTAACAGTTTGCAGATACCTGTACTAGCTCTTCTTCTGCATATTTGAGCCTGCTGAGCTCACATTCAGCTCCCTCCCTCAACTCCCTTAGGCGATGAGCTTCCCGTTTTGCATCATTGATCTCATCCATCATTTTGCGCTCCAGATTTTGCTTTTCCACAGCAACATTTCTATTTTCTTCTTGTGCCTTCTCAAGCCTTCACAATTGAGCAATATGAGAAAAAAAAAAAAGCACATTTGTTAGAAGTTTCAGTCCTCAGGAAAAGAAAACATGTCTAGCAACAGGGCAAGAGGCAACGGGCACAAACCAAAAACACAAGAAGTTCCGCCTGAACATCAGGAAACACTTTTTCACCATGAGGGTGACTGAGCACTGGCACAGGTTGCCCAGGGATGCAGTAGTCTCTCCGTCCTTGGACATATTCAGAAGCTGCCTGGACATGGTCCTGAGCAACCTGTTCCAGATGATCCTGCTTGAGCAGGTGGGGCTGGGCAAGATGGCCTCCAGAAGTCCTTTCCCATCTCAACCATTCTGTGATAATAAAGACTGTGCAAGCTTCATGAACCAGCAACAACTGCATCACACAACGTGATGTCCACGTCGGACAAAAATATAGAAGCTCAAGGTCCACCTTCATTAAAGGTATAATAAGATCAATATACAAGTCTTCAAAAGAATGTTCTTATTTCCATATAAGTATACCAAAGTAACAGTAAAATATAACAGTACATACTTCTAAATCTGTAGGTAAAAAAACCCCACAGAACCTCTTTTCTGCACCTTCACCCTCAAGTCCAACATTGCCTGCTAATATATCCAGGAGCAATTTCCACCCAACACACCATCATCATTGAAATCACAATTTCCATGCAAAATTAAGAATGAAATTGAAAGGCAACTTAATGCACATAATATATGTCAATAAAGGATCTGCATTGTATCTAACCTCAAAACAAAAAGACAACTAGACATTAACTTTTTAGTTTTTATACCTTTCCTGCAGGTCAAGAAGACTTTGCTCTGCGGTTTGGAGACTTTCTAAGTCTTTCATCATTTTTGTGATATGTTCTCTTGATGTTCTGTTCTGTGTATATGCAAACCAGCAGCCTCCAAAACCAATAACTATAGAAACTGTTAATATAAAATCCTTCATCCAGTTGTGAGGGGGACCTGTGCAAAGAACAGCATGATCACTAACTAGTTCACTGACACAGACATCAGATTATGGACTTCCCCCCCACCACCACCACCCCCTCCCTCCCTCTCCATGGCCCAAAAGGAGACAGAACCTGATGCTAAACAGAATTCTATCTCATTTATCTCAAACGACCTCCAACAACTACCTTTCAAAAGGATTCCAGAGCATTTTCCTTGCAACATAAGTAACTCTCCTCCAATACAATCTACTTAATCTATACTAAAATATACATTAGATTGATGAAAACTTACTAAACATCTACAATACATAGTCTGCATCTTTATTTTAAATGAGTTTTAAAAAGTTGCCCCGATTACACTTTATCTGGCTAGTAGGAACTTCAGGTGTGTTTGAGTAATCTCTCTCCAGCCTGCAGCCTCTGGAATACCCTATGATGAGTTAAAAATCTACTTGTACAAAATAAAGTAGATTTCAAAACTGTAAATAGCAAATAGCAACATTTTTTAAAAGCAAGACCTGAACTGTCCACATAGCACATCCAAGATTCACATCCACTCCTTTGGTAGTACAAATTTTATAATCACTTGCACATTTGTAAAACAGACTTTTAAAAGGCAGTTCCTGCTGGAATTAAAGGTATAATGCGAGTACAAAGTTCTTTTTCACCTAAAAATCTCTGACTTAGAACATTCAGGCCAGCCTAGATCTGGCCTGACTTTTGCAAAGTCATTCACTACTCTCCAAACTGACCACCAAGCTCCGTAAGGGTCTCCTAGTTCAGGAAAACCTGACACACACAGCACTACAACAGATCTATAACTCTCTACAAACAACCACATAGACCACTGGTGACATGGTAAGGATATGGCTAGATGTGGAATTGCTGCATTAAATTTCATTGCAGTGGAAGTCAAGTATGCACAAAAGACACTAGTATTGGACTTGCACCACCATGTCATTTTTTATTCCTTGGGGAAGGAATCCCCTCTCATTTCAGCATCCCAGCTTACGCTGTGGATACTGACTGGGAAGTGAATGCAACATTAGCTGTAAATGCAATTTAAACAGTCAAAAAACTTTTAGAGGATACTTCTTGTGACACAAAAGCCAACATCCAGCTGTCAAGTGGGGTTATACAAAAATTTCTATGTAATCTTTCACAAGATGTGAACCTCTGTCCAGCATCTTGATAACCTTTTTTAATTCATTCCTCAGTTACACAACACATGCTAAGCAATAGATCATTCAAAAGAGATAAGCTGTCCTACACTGAAATATTTTCTGTTGAATCCTTACAAATAAGAGAAAAGAAAATAACCCCAAAGAGTTACTAACGTGTGAGAGGTCCAAATAAGACAACATCCAAGGCTTTAAGCTGAAGCTTCTGTCTGTGGCTCCGGTCAATTATTTTCAAGTGAGAGATCATGAAAGCATGTTCGTTTACTGCTATCCTGTTAACAATAAGACAAAATATTACCTATTCCACAAGCTACATTCAAAACCAGCTATGGAAAGAAATACATCTCAAATAACATTTCCCACAGTTATACATATTATAGTTACGCAATTTGAGTGAGAAATGTAATACAATGACAGTGGTGCTATAAAAGAAGCATATCAGCATGTGGCAAAGGAATAACATCAAATCATTACCCTGTCCTTTTCTTTCTACAATAATCATGAATTAAATGCATTTGGCACGGTTAAAGTTAGTGGTATATTTGCAGACTTGTGACATCAACTAGCTCTGACAGACAGGCTATACTTCAATTTAGTTCTTATGCTCAAGAAAAGGAAGGGCTTCTGCAGATAATTGTTGTACAATAGATTGGAAGCTGTTCAGAAGAAAGTTTGCTACCATATAAAATTATATGTTCATCAATAAAAGCTTCAATAGTAAGAAACAAAACTAACATGAAAGGAGGGGCAAGAAACAATCACATTTTGAAATATTTTGGCAGGAAAAAAAAAATGTACCCAGCTCTCCAGAACTGCAAACCCTTCTTCCATTTGACCATTATCTTGTTAGACCTTAGGTTCACACAGTTGTTCCCACATACAGAATAAAGTAGCAGCCTACAGGGAATTATCTGATATTAATCCAGAAGAAACAGTCACCTGGGAAGTGTTGTTCCATTGACATTGCTGTCTCTAAAATTCTTTTCATATTGGGGCAGTTCAACAAATTCTAACAGCCACTGAAGAGTGTCCTCTTGAGTCCAGTTATGAACTGGAAGGAAAAGATAATTAACTTGAATTTTTGTAAAAAAAACCCCAAACCCAGAATAATAGCAAGACACAAAAGACAATCAGTAGAAAAGCATATTACAGTGAGCAAGAGGGTTTAGTCAAACATAACTGCAGAAAAATTGGCATTAACATTCACCAAGGTGTTTTTGGCATTTTGCCTTTTTCATTATATGCTGCTCAGAGGAAGCTTAGGCAAACTATAAACAAACAAGCACGGAACCAATAGAAACATTTCTTTATTAAAAATTCCAGACAATAGTTCAGTGTTTTGCTTTAGTTTACATCAGAACAGCATCTTGTGACTTTTATCTACTTAAACTGATCTGGGTCTCAATCCTTTTGTCCTTTCTACCCTTGCAGAACTAACACATGTCAGCAGGTGCTGTGGCCATTTAAGGCAATGTACCAAGATCCTTCCCAGGACGATAGCTTAAGAACTTGTTTTCACAAGAATCTCCATAGACATTCATGCCTCCTAATGACAAAATGGGAATAGAAAAGGGCTTGAAAGAAAATACTGGAAGACAGGATAAATTTAAACAGAAAGCAAATGAAATTTCTCAATTATGTTCTGAATGGCTGCACTGTATACAGTAATATTCCCCCTAGAAAGAAATGTTCAAATGTGCAGGGAATAATTAACAGTTTGCCTGTACAACAGCAACGGTCTACATAACCTTTCATAGCTACAGATGTTATAAGAAAATAAGGAAAGACTACCCCTAGATTTAAAACAAAACCAAAAGCAAAGAAAAAAAATACACACTGAAAAGCACCTCACATTTCTGGCTCTCACAGGCCAGCTGCTACAGCTTACAGCTTCACACTGACAAAGTTGAAAGGAAACTGTTTTCAGCAAAAGTTTCTCTGTACACGAAAGGAAAAGTGACAGCTTCCTTCTGGACAGACATATCTCTGCATGAAAACATCTAAACTATCTAAAACTACTTGCATGTGATAACACTGGGCAGATTTCTTTAGAAGCCTTATCACAAGGACACAGTCTCAGTGATGAATTTTGACAATGATCCTTTAGAAAGAGCTACTGAAAGCTTGAGAGGTAACCTGCAGGCAGCGGGAACTTCTGAGTTCAGATGCATGTTTCAGTTCACACTGAAACTGAACTAAGGACTTCTAGATCTACACTAGCACAGTTGAAAAATAAGCTTAAACATTTCAGATTTTCATCATTCCAGATAACCAGAGACAGAAGGCATTTCACAGAGCCATTTATAGCTTCAAAAAATAAAGTCTCAGTACAAACCAGTTGTATTCTATATGAGTGAATGGCTACACCTCCTTCCCTGCATGCTGTCCCATTTCTTCCTCTAGTTTTGAGACAAATCTTGCAACAGTTTCCATTTTGTCCTGTTGCTCTAAGCTTTTATACAAAATGCCTGGGCTCTATTTGGAAACAGATCATTTTCACATTGCAAAGATTCTTACTTGTTTTGCAAATAATAAGCGATCAGATTTACAAGTCATTCTAAGCATCTCAACAGGGTAGTAAGATCACCCAGAAATACATCACCTTAACTACATCCCAGAAGGACATACATAAACCAATGCAAAGCAGAAGCTTTGTATATGTGACACAAGAAAGTGTCACCTAAAATAGCTACTACACACTACAGGCTTTATCACTGACAGTACAGAACATGCAATTTCGGAAGCTAGATAACTCACTGAGTTTATACACTGAGGGACAGGGGAAAAAGAAAGGGAGGAAAAATAGTATCTAGAAGTATCCCTTGTACTGCTGAAACTATTTTGTAGTCACTCTGTCAAAAACTATACAAATTTGTACTTTTCTAAAACAAGTTATCCTGTGAGAGATGAGGTACATACTGAAGTTGTTTACAGTAGAGCCAGTCACATCTGTTCAAATGCTTAGACTGGTGCATAGAATATCAAAGAAGTTTCCCCAAATAAACCAGTTTTATTTAGGAAAATACACTCTCTCAGATACCTCCATTAGTATAGAAACCATGAAAGGAACGACTGAAGTCTGTCCTGAACTAGAATCAGAACATGTACTGTCTGAATTGTTCTTAACACTCTTACCTGTTTATATCAAAGTTCATATCAATTACTTTTTGGTGTATGTTTAAACAACTGCTCACCATTTAAGAGAAGCACAATCAATAGTCACCTCTCCTGGGATTTCAGAGACTGAATCTCTGCCCATGCACATATTTCACAATATATTTACATTTATCATGTAAATTAATTCTGCATTATCAGAACTCCAGAGTCAGGGCCTGCAAATCCCCAGATTTTCTAGGCGAAACCAAGCTCTGAACTACCCTGTTCGAGCCCAGGGACATTGAATACTATCAGTGAAAACATCCAATAAGACCTTATGACCAATGTATTTGTTTATCCTGCAACAGCATAGAGCACCAAGAAGCATGCCCGCTGCTGCTGCAGCAGCTACAGCCTACTGAAACATGACACAAGACAAGTGATATACACCAGGTGTACTGAAAGTTAAGCAAGTCAGCTGAAATTCACCTCTATCGGCACTGCCAATTAGAATGTGAAAACTGAGGTTGCAACTTTTCCTTATTTTAAACACCTAGAATGAATGTAGTGCTTCAGACATTGGAGTAATAGCTGAAAATAACTTTCAGTTAAATGAACATAGTATCAAAGAGTAACCATAACTAACATCCTTCTCTCTAACACCCATTTTCACAAATAGCTTTCTCGAGAAAGGGGATGTCGGCAACATGCCTTGGGCAGGCAGGTGTAGAAGCCGCAGTGTTTACAGCCTTCAGTCTCTAGACTTGCACCAGCTGTTCTATTTCAGATCACGAGTTTGGGGGGTGTGGGGAAAAAGAGGGACCAAAAAAAAAAAGGTACTTTAACAACATGCCTGAAGATGAAACCACCAAAAGTACCTTCAAACTGGTCTTGTACGAAAGTAGCTCCTTGCTAACCCATGTTAATGCCTGATTATAAGATCAGACTACATATCACTTTGTTCATGTTCAATTTATCATGTAGCACAGTGCTTCAGGGCAGGGAGGCGTGAAGTAAAACACTACAGTGTCAGCCTCAGTACTCCTATGAGCTTCCTACTCCTTTCAGAAATCAAATTACATTCAATGAGAGTATTTCATGTCCAGGAGTGAATAATGCCACATATCAGGCTTAGAGTTGAGAACAGGGCTGACCAGGCAATATAGAAAAGTGAGGTTCTTCTGTATCAGCTCTGGAGAAGGAGTCAAATGTTGGTTTTGTTTTAGTAGGACCTTTGACAACACCACCAGCATGAATTACGCTGCAACCATTAGGTTTTTAAACAGCATAAAAAAGCAGAAAAGAGGAGTGGCCCTGCCTATCTTTTCAACATGAGATTACAGTGCTTAACATGACAACTCGTGTTTCCTCTCACACAGGAGGGCCAATCTCCAGCACTGCTTTGGTCCTGGCTGGAGCAGCACACACACTGATGCAAGTCATCTGTTGCCTGCCTCCAGATATTTAAAACCCCAAATAGCAAACAATTAAGAAAGTGCAAGGCAACCACAACATCTGTGTGGTATGCACTTCAGCCCCCAGTTGCTGCAGGAACACTGGTGCAATGTTACCTGAGAACACAAGAGGTGATCCCCCAGTAAGGTATCAGGTTTTAGGTCACCTTCTACTTTCCACAGAGAAGGAATCAGAGATAAAGGGGAAAATAAAATAAGTACACAGAAGGCAATTGAGAAGCTTTTTTTGTATTATCAGGCCGTCTACAGGACACACTATATATTAAGGGTCAAATATGCCTCAAAGGTAAATAAAAACAGCTACTTTTAAGACACTTCGTAAAAAACAGATTTTGGGGAGGATTCAGATTAGTCTGACAATAGCAAGCTACCCATGAACTCCAGTTTTGACCACTACAGTTTTACTTTGCTACAAAATTAGTTCCCAATGGACAATGCTGTATCACCAAGATGGCACAATTATACTATAAACAGTGTTTCCACTTTCTTCCCTGAAATCTTACCTGCCTCACATCACCAATATCTGAAAACAGAAAGCAACTCTAAGCTATATGACAAATACTTAAGACAACCATGCACATAAAGCAAGCTTTATGGGAAGGAATAGGCAATTCTACTCAGCATAAACTATACAGCAATAGGTCCAGAAGATGTTTCTGCAAAAGCACTGTCAAAGGCACTATTTAGAGCTTCTATTTCTCACACAGATACCTGAACAAACTACTTAACGAAGTTCAAATTACTGATACAGACATTTATACTACTTTCCACCCTCCTGATTGATGCTGTCAAATTGCATTAAACTGGTACTATAAACTAGTAGCACATAAGAAATTAATTAATCAAAATTCCTAAAACATCTAAAGAGGAAGAACAGTATTTCCCCCATTTCCTACTATTAAATAAAAATGGTTTATTATGTGAGAGGCTTCATGCTTTCTAACAGTCACCAGCCCACTGTTAACTCTGCTTGGGAGCCTCATTCTATGGGTATCCCTGTGGTACAACTTAGGTTTCTGCAGCAAGACACCCAGGAAAGCCATTATAAGCAGACACAGTGAGACCAGCTATTCCTCTCAAAAGCTTTTGAGTCTTACAACCACTACATTCAAGAAACCTGGAAAAACATACACGATAGACAAATTAAGCTATTGACATATCAGAAATATCTACTTTATTGAAGAGTAACTCATAAATTAGATGAACAATTGAAGGAAGATTATTTTCTCTGATAGTTTAGTTGCAATATAAGCATTTACAGAATATTTGAAGATATGAAGCTAAAAGTCAATGCTTACAACATAGGTATTTACTACATAGGTAACACTTAACCTCAGATTGCATTTAAATGAGTTCCTATATCAGCAGAACGAAGCAATGCCATATCCCTAGTTTCAGTCCCCTTTTGATCCAACTTGTTTGAATAACACCAACTTTTAGATCTCTGTATGTTCATCATTAACATAACCACCTTCTGAATGGTGGGAGGGGGAGTATTTAAGTACTTTTCTCCTAACAACTGTAACATTCTAGACCTCTGGAAATGTATTTTTAATCCTACATCCTGGAACATATTAAGCAACGTACTGTACTGCTCTTTAGTTCTGTCTTTTGATAATTGGGAGGATTTGGCTCACCTTACGTCACATCAAAGCAGAGGATGGATGGTGATAATGGCTTGTCAGTACATTTTCCTGTATCCCAAGTTTGAAAAGGTCTTTCCAAAATGCTTTGGACTAAGAATTCTAGCTCTTCGTAGCCCAAAGAAAACTTACATCTAAGTGAAAGTATATTCAACCTTCCATTTAATAAGATGTATAATAAATCTTCAAATGCAGCTTGACAGCAGCTCTTAGGGCTTACTAAATTAAAGCCACTCTTATCTGAAATTCAGCACTTGCAACAGCCACCTTCATAAATTAAAACCCCATACTGAGAAGTGTGTAAGCTAGCTTAGTTTACTTTCAGTATACCCAGCAGGTCAGGAGGAATTTAATACTAGCTGGACCAAATTGCAGTTTTAGTCAAGTTTACATACACCTATAAATAACAGTAACCAAAACAGACTAATTAGATGCTTTAAAAGAGGTCATCCATTTACTGCTGGAAATGGCTTGGTGGAAAAATTGTTGAATTATGTTTATTTCAGTAGCCACCATCATTTTTAGCTACTCTTTACCTACCTTCAGATGTTTTCCAGCGTTTCCACAGATCCTCAATGGTGATATGTTTATCTTCTCTGTGCAGGTGACTATGTTTATTAGAGGCATCCTTGTATTGCATATCTTCCCTTAGAAACTGAAGAAAAGGGAAAACATCTTAAATGCCAAAACAGCAATTTCTAATAAAAAACTACAAGGAAATCAGTCAGAGGACAATCTTTACTATCTTTGGGCAAGCAGCACACAATTCATGTAAGGTGACTACATCAAACACTCAGAAAGCAAGTTAAACACTTACAGGATTTGATTTTCACAGTGATTAAATCATAGCAAAACTGAAGGTGGTAGTGTAGTATATATAGTAGGTTTAACAACATGATTGGTATGCCTTCGATTTACAGTGATTACAAGAAGGCACCTCACAAGATCTGCTGCGTACTTTTCTATTCAGACCACATTTAGCCAACTTCACCTACTGGAAGATAATATCATGTAAGACTTGAAAATGTGCCAGTCCTTCATGGATGAGTAATACGTGAATCCTGCTACACTAGCTATATGCAACTGTTTGAGGGATAAGAGAAAGGTGTTGACTAAGTATTACTAATGTCTTTTCATTAGACAACAAAAATTTTACTTCTATTTCATCAAATTAAAAAACAGAACTCATCTTAGGGCCAATTTAATTCTTGCTAATTGTTCCTCCATGGTTACACTCCAAGCATAGAAGCATTACACCAAGCTGTTTCATTTGCAATAATTAACAGGAAGCCTATGTCAAAACACCACACTTTTCCTTTTAGTAAGCATGATCAAAAAGAAGATCCTGCAATCCCATCATATGTTGCAGTGCTGTGTCAGTATTTCACGAGTCACTACCAATGGGTTCTTCAAAAACACACAAGAAAAAAAGCACAGAACTGTAAAACCCATTTTATTTTTATTTCACACAGGCCTAGAGAAGTAGGAATCCTGGTTAGCAAGTTACCTCCCATTAATAGTGGAAACCTTTCACGGGCATCAGTCCCTAAAATATAGCATCAGTATGGTCTGTGGATGGCACCCTTAGTATTAGTACCAGAAAACTAACATCAGAGCTACACAATCTTCCTCAGTAAACTGCTTGCTCTCTTCAGTTCCTTAGACAGACAGAACAGAACAGCTTAAGGATAAGCTGCTCAAACAAAACCAACTACAGATAGTAATGACAGCTGTGTCAAAACCCAGCATTTTATGTGGCTGGTCATGTATCGTTATCACCTCCAGGAAGAAGGCCAAGATAGTGATGAGCTGCAGAAGACACCACTTCTTAAAATTTACTCCTGGTAATTAATTACAGAGCTTCCTCCACAGGCCTTGTTTCTAACAAATCAAGAGATGGAGTCATTCAAAAAACTGCAGGAGAGATTGAAAACTAGTCAATAGTAAACAGTAATACTTACTCCTAATAAAAAGACACAGTGTATGAAGGGCGGGGGGGGGGGGGGGGGGGGGGTGGGGGGTGGGAGGAAGAGGAAAAAGCTAACACTTTTCAATGTCTCCATATTAAAAACTTAATTCTTTCTAGGAAGTAAGGGAGCCTAAAAACATGGGAAAGGATTCAAGTTCCTCCTCTAACTGCTGTGCTTGGGATAAAGTACTAGTTGCCTCCTCTAATCCAATCATAAACCCATACATGTCTTTTGTTTTCAAATACAGATTGGTTGCAACCCCCCCCCTCCTCATTCATCTACCACTTCAAAGCCTTTTTGATTGTCAGACATAGGCTTTCTACAGCCTTTTGATTCCTAACGTGGTTCTGTTTAGCCTATACAAATTGCAAACTCCCTGTGTATATGAGAAAGCAATCAATGCAGATATATACACAGATGTGTATCAATAAGAAACATAGGAGAAATTTATGAAACACAAGAACAACTGAAAATCGCAGCCTGCTGGGGCAGAGGCAACTACAGAACTTCTGAGACATCATGGACCAGCAGCTGTGAAAAGGTACAAAAGCACAGAAAAGGACTAATTGGTGCAACTATATGCAAATGTAAAAATATCTGCCATGTAACCTCTGTTGCATAGTCCATAGTCCAAGTGTGAACTCTCAGTCCTTCC
This sequence comes from Gallinula chloropus, assembly GCF_964237585.1. Taxonomy (NCBI): domain Eukaryota; kingdom Metazoa; phylum Chordata; class Aves; order Gruiformes; family Rallidae; genus Gallinula; species Gallinula chloropus. The sequence continues at coordinate 9,631,263 of NC_140092.1, read as the reverse complement.
CAAATTGGCACAACTACCACGAAGCTGGCAATTTCCACAGCTAACATGCAATGTGCAATCAAAGACAGATTATCTCATTTGTTCCAACTCCATGTTTACTAAAGGGTAAACTGAAGAAAAAGAACCAAACAATGACAAAAATATGGTCTCACAGCTGGAGCAGCAGGAAAGAACTGGTGATTTGCTTGCCTCACCTTTTCCCTTCAGACTACAAGTACCTACTACCAACTACCACCCTCAACTTGTCTTTTGGGAACTTGCTTCTATCTTTCCTGCTAGTTGGCAACAAAGGTTGCAGAAATGCTTTAGGACAGGAACATCTGAACAGTTACAGATGCCATCAATTAAAATCTGAATTGCTGTTCACAACGTATAGTTAGGAATAACAAAGAGAAGGAAGGTGCAAACTAATAAACAGAAAAGCTTCAAGGTGCTTCATGCCACCTCAAAGCACCATAATGTACTACAAGAAAGCATTCTGATTTTAAAAAAGGGACAGGCACAGGTTACCTTGGCACCCAGACAAGCAATGCAAACAGGAGTTTATGGGTAACTTGCAGCATTTCGTGTCATTCTGCTCCGGAGCCCGCAGAGGGAGCAAGAGTTAGTGTATGAAATCACATTCTCACCACACTGCTGCAGCACAACCGGCTATGCTCAGGAGTTGGAGGGAAGAGAACACAAACACAGAAAACAAATCCAAGTTGGAAGCATAAGATTTCCCAGTGGATCTGGTTTATAACAAGAGGCTGTTTAGTGTATTGACTGTTTTAAAAGGGACTGTCAACACACAAAGTTGTAAGCAGTTTGCATCTAGTAGTCATCACACACTCCATTACAGAGAGATTATCCAATTATTTCTTCAGGAAAAAAGAAAAAATGCTACACATATTGCTCCCAGCTCCTGTGAGAATAAGCACAACAACTTCCTCAATGAGGTTCTCCAACACCGGATGCACACAGCAGTAAAGTTACACTGTGCACAGCTAGAAAGAGGCCAACACGTTTCAAACAATGAAAGCATTTACTAATGAAGATATATATGATAGCATCAGCATCTTTCCTGGGTTTAGAAGTTCTTTGTTTCAAAATTGCCCTAATATGGAAGTTCTCCATTAAGAACAGGAATTGTGTCCTAAATTGAAGAAAGCCATAAAAACAGAACAACTTCACTAAAAAGAGAAGATTTTTCTGTTCCTTGTCATGGCAGCTAATCTCTCTTCTGTTGCCCTGACCATTAAATATACAAAGAAAAGGTTAGAAAAATAACTCTAAATAGGGAGGTTGAAAGAATAAGCTCTAACAAAAAACATCTAAGGATTATCTTAGCCAACATAATTACTCAAGAGAGAGAAAGCCTTTTAAGACTACAAAGTTGAAACCAAGAAAGCAACAGATAAGCTATCTAAAAACAGTGTGAAGAAAAAAAAAATCGTTTGTCAATGTAGTTACTTTGAAAACAAGTAGAAAGTAAGAAAAAACACCACACCTAGACTCAAAACTGGAGTTCTGATCCCAAAAATACCGTAACAACTGTGCCCCTACAAAGATTCACACCTCTGTGCAATGTGATAGGTGGAGAGGAAGCTTTCTTCTCCCTGAACGGGACAGGGCTTGTGCAGCCCTGGAAAAGAGTTACAAGGTCAGGTACAGAACAACCTTCTTTCTTCTTCAGAAAGCCTTTAGTACTGTAACACTGACCAAAATCCAGTCAGCTCATAACCAAAAACAAGAACCACCACAAAAACAAAGAAAGAAAATCTCTCTCCTCCAAAAGAGGAAAAAGGCACACCAAAATCTGGTACCAGTTTGACAGAGAGTACACTTACAAATTAATGCCACATGCAACAATTAAAAACATAAAGCATCTCTTGCAACTTAACATAGCTTACTCTTTGAGGAGCAAATGAATACTTTCTCAGAACACCAATGGAAAAGTAAAAGTAACCACACTCGCTGACTGCAGAAGGAAGTACTCATATGCTATGTTTATATTTTGTTCTGGGTGAAGACTCAAGTTTATGATTTTCAGTTTCACCAACTTAAAATAGACCATCTAACTGACACATTTACTTGAAGACCAATTAGTAACATCTCCTGGCCAAGTATCACTGAATTCCTTGAGCATCTATTCCTTAAACAATGTTATTTCCTTCAGTTTTATTCCTTCAAAAAAAAGCCTGCAAAAGTTACTTCAGTTTCCTTCAATCCATCCTTCAGATTCAGGTGGTCAGTTAAAGATCATTTTCATGCATTCCCTTGGGTATACTACCACCAGACCCCTTGCAGTGACAATGTCACGCTTATTAAGTTAGCTTGGCAAGTTTTAAAAACAAAAAGGCAAAATACTACCCTTCAGGAATGACAGCATTCACAACTGCCTACCATATAGAAACGCCTTCTAAAGATGTTACACAAGAAAATAAGAAAATTATTTGTCTTCTGCATATAATAAATACATGATGTTTACATATTTAAGCATAATAGAAACATTACTAGAAAAACATAGGACATCGCCCTCAAAGTGTTACCACGTGTCTATCTTAGGGCAGCTCAAAACAGCATTATACTACAAAGTAAATTCTCCAATCTCATCAAAGCGAGTTAGAATCTCCCAAGGGGCATTTCCTTGTAGCAGGACTAAATGCCTGCAATGCTCTACAAACAGGTGCAGACAGCTACATGTTAAAGAAGCTCAGAGGAGGCAAGGCATGAGGTAGGTCTGATCCAAATCACTTTGGAGCAGGTTCCTATGCAACTGTACCCCCAATAACACATGCTGCCTCTCTGTAGGACTCCTTTGCACAGGCACAGCTGTGGAATAGCACAGTCATAATGTTTTCAGACAATACCTGGCTCCTATCGTTCTCTGAAAAAACCCAGACTGTGTAGACATGCTCAGAGTTGCTTACAAAACTTCAGGAGACTAAAGGACACCCTGCCTGGGGACAAATACTTGAGCTGTTGATAACATAAATGAAGGAGGGTGGGGGGGGAGGAAGGTGGGAGGGTCAGGAAGAAAAGTAAAAGAACCAACTCATTAACAGATCCAGTCAAACTAAGGGAATCAAAGTAACCAAATAGCTTTAGGGGAGAAGTTTTGCTACCCAGGTTAGGAAGCTCAAAATACTCTTTTGAAAGACCCATGTTCGTAACAGAATGTTCTTGCACAGGGAGATGTAAAACATGCTCAGGAGGCCTCCCAGTATTATGCAAAGCAGTTGTGTTTTCCATTTCTGAACACTGCAACTGGTATTTCCTACCATGCAGAATTTTGTCTAACCAGCTGACGCTGAATATACACAAATATGAACACGAGTTTAAGGGCCTTTAAATAAATACAAAACCAAAATACTAGGGGAACTTTAAAGGACATTTAACATTTCACAGAGTGTGTATTTGCAGACAGCCAAAGGAAGCAAGAGCTCAGTCTATAGCAGAATCTCTCCCAAGATACACCCAACAAAGTGAGATCCAGCTTTTGAACTGTCATTCAGTTTTTAACATCTGTCCCATACATAGCTGTATTTCCTCCCCACCCCCAAAATCTTCTGCTAAACTTTTACACCTTCCAAGATGTAACAATCAAAAGGAAGAGAAATTCTGCACATGAATTTCCTGTATTATAAAACTTTTAATCACAAAGTATCACTAAAGTGAGGGCATACTGAAGCATATGTTTCTGAACTCACATCAGTTCTAGGAATTACTTGGTTTTAATGGAGGTTACTTACAGACCTCTCTCTTTTCATTTTTACTTCCTTCTGTATTCTTAAAGACTTCTTTTTTTTTTTTTTTTTTTGACTCTTGGATTATTTGCATCTTGGATGCAAATATCACCTCAATCCCTGAAACAAAAGCTTCACAGAGCCCATCCATTCAGAAACGGTCACTGCAGAGGAAGACCTTGGGCTGGTAAATATTCTTCCCTGTCAAAGTTAGATTGTTAATATTGCTATCCCCTGACCAGATCATACTAGCTACTTTTCCTGCCTTAATCACTGCACAGAAGGCAATAACTACCCCTGCTTTAGGCAACTAAAGCTAGATTCTTTTTGATTACTGTCTCAAGACAACATTGTACATCTGGCACTTCTGCATATAAACCCTGAGTTTTCAACTTCTTTGACTACACGGCTAAAAGCCATTCTCTGATCCTTTCATACTGCAGCCTCTTCCTTTCTGCACCATGTTGTTTTGTTTCTTTTTTCTTTTGTTGTTGTTGGGTTTGTGTGGGATTTGTTGGGTTGGGTCATTTCGAATATACTTGCAAGCATATTCATAAAAAACTAAAACGAAATATCAAGAAATTAAGTAATCTACCCAAAGATCCCACACAAAGCTGTAAATGCTATTAGCTTTGTGTTACATTAGACACACAGTAAGATATTAATATTTAAAAAACATCAACTTGTTCTATTTCTACAGAGAGATTCCCTGAGGAAATAACTGGATATACTTACTATCTACATATGGAGGTTCTTTGGAAACAGGAAAAACCTATGTAAATAGTGAACATATGATAAGTCTGTCTTAATGCTTGTGCCTCTTCATCATTAAAATAAATCACATATACGTGATGCAACAGATGCTTCCTGAGGCAGATAGCTTCCTACTACATGTCTAAAGCCTTACTTAGTAACACTGACTTACCTTTTTACAGCCTACCTCTTTAAGCCAGTTAAAACAATTGCAACCTTCTGTATGTTAATAATAAAGCAATTATAGTATGAGCTAGATTTGATAGAGATGAATATTAATGTGCCCTAACGGTAAGTTTAACCTTCTTCCACATCCTTCTTTTCTCTGCTGTACTATACTCTTGGGCTTTCACACTGCGATATCCTACTATCACAAGCCTACAGAAATTAGTAACTGCAGAGTAAAACATATTTTACTTCAGAGTGTAACAGACTGAAGAATAAAGCAAAAAAAAAAATCAAACCAGTCCAGGCTCAAATTACAGCCCCTCCACCTTCCTTAGAAGAATTCAGCAAATCCCTCATGTGTTTCAATCCCATGTTAAAAATTAGATCAAGTTTCTCCCCCATCATTTTCATCAAGGTCAAATACAAGCCTCTTTCCAGTCCACATAAGATAGATCCAAAACGCTTCCAATATCAAAAAAAAATTTAAGGAAAAAAAAGTTTCTTATGCTAGTTAAAATTTGCTTATACCCCAGAGAAATCCTCTCTCTACAGAATTATTTTGTGTGAGACTTCATTTTACAGAGGAAAAACAAACTACAGTGTAAACCAGGGCATGAGGAACATTAGGAAAAAATAACAGTGTGCAGATGAAGTGTCTGGAATCACTGTTGGGTGTTCTCAACTGGATTAGCAAATTAAAATAGTTTTTAAATAAACAGTTCAACATCTTTAGCTCTTGTTACCTTCCCCTCTCAAAATAACTTATTTACAAGAACTTCCTTCCTTTGTGTAAATATATGCCTGTAAATTGTAACATCGGTTAGCGCTGGTAAAAGAGCAAAGTTACAGCACACTGTCATATTTTTCTTGCCAAATAAAAAAGTTGATGAGTATCTGATCAACATACTCAATGCACTGCTCTTCCAGGAGTCTTCCAAGGAAAAACCATGCAAAAATGAAACAGGAAATCCATTACTCTGCTAGAAGGTAAAATCCCTGTATTTCATGCAAGCTTTACTGCTAATAAAGTTTTTTTAAAGTATGAGTCCTCATTCTTAATCAAAACGGGCAGCACTAACCACTGTGACAGAAAAAAACTGGTTTTGAAATACATACTTGGTCCATGTCCAGACCTACTGTAATCAGCTGACTATAGAACTGTGTTGTCAAAATGTCAGACCTTTTAAGATTACAGCAAAGACACAGTAAAAGTGCTACAAGAGCACATGGGTTACTGGTTGAATTTGCAATTACATTCTCATTCACTTCAGGTTTGCTTTTAAAGTCTTAGAAAGCACTCCATGCAAACATTTTCATCAGTGATTTGAATGGAAACTAGATGTACAGGAAAGGTAATTTAAGAGTTCTTTTTATTACATATTTCTTCAATAATTACAAGTGAGCTAGCAGAAAAAGGGGCTAAATTTCAGTCATTTTATGCACAGTGTGCAGTTTGAATATATAGTTTCAGTCATCACCCACCATCCCAGCAATAACAGCACTGTTCATGAACTGCTCTAATCTCAGTAATTAGTAATTAATCAGACTAGCTTCTGCTGCTTCGATTTCTTTCAGCATTCCTCTGGAATAGGAGGAAATTTAAGGTCAGATGAAGATGGTTGGTCCACTGGAAATGAGGACAGATTTTTTTGAATGCTAATAGAAAGTTTCCAACATATAAATATTTCAGTATTTTCTTTTTTAATTTCTTAACTTTCATGTATAACAAAATGCAGCCCAAGTCCAGAGAATGACACAATGCTGAGAAGCTCCTCAAAAAGCTCACACTCTATCAGTAATATTTCAGCTTTCAACAGACCATGCCTGCCCCAAACCTTAGTGACAATAACTGAAACATTCTGTACTAACAGAGCCAGGCTATTTCTAGTGCCTAAACTACCTCGCCATGATGCTCACCAAGATACAGAGCAGATTTTTCCTCCAAAGTTAAAAAGTAGGTTGTTTTATTTGCTCTATTATACTGTATTCCTTCAGAAAACTTGTATCAACAAAGCATCTATCCCTGTTGATACTGTTTGTACAGAGAAAAGTAGCATCACATTAAGCTTGACAACGATAATTCACAACTTAACATCTCAGGGAAGATTGCTCTTCCTGAGATACAAAAAATGGAAGGGAATCTTCTAGACTCTTCTCCCACTCATCTCCAGAGAGAATGAGCTTCAGAACCACAGTGCAATACCCTCACTTTTAGGGGACTGGAGATGAGGGGACATCTTCACTCCCCTTCCCTTCTCAAGCCTGTACCAGAAAGAAGCAGCAAGATCAATGAAACTACATGGGTATTTCTATTCTGACCCAGTAATTTTGAGAATCCTGATGGTAAAGTTGAGAACATGCAAGGGTCAGTCCATTACAAGGACCACCAGTAGCCTGCCTACCAAAGTCATTCATTCGAGCACAGGCAGGTCTGAATAACCTTCCTTAGTCCACTGGACTTAATCTGCCATTAACCTACAGCAGGAAGTGCTTACTGCTTACTTTTTACAGGCAAGCAAAAACACATAGGAAAGCTTTCTAGGTTGATGCCTGTAACAGGTATTATTTTGCACCATGAAGTGTCTGGAACAGACCTAAAGTAAACATAAAAGACTGGCAATGGCTTAAACAAGAAAACCTTAGAGCAAAGGAAGCAAGAATGCAAAATACTAGGCGACAGACCATGTCACCACTTAGTTGTCTCATTGTAAGCTAAACCAACACCATTGCCTACCTCTTACACTAATCACACAAATAACAGCTTCTATACATAGGCATATAAACCTTTCCTTTAGGTTATAACAATTAAATATATTCCATATATAAAAGGGGCAAAAAATGACAAGTCTCATGAGCACAAATGAATGCTTTTTACTCCTACCTCATCACTTTCATCTACTTCAATACCACCATCTTTGTCATCATCCATTTGCTTGTGGATCATCCGAAGAGCTTCTAGGCTGAATCGGTCTTCCTCAGTAAAGCACGGTGGGCTGAGTGAACTGCAGGGATCTAAAGTGAAGAGGGAACAAAACAGAATTATTAGCTGCTGCCACTCTGGAATATAAAGCTTCCAACCAAGAGAAAGGGCTTAAATTTCTGTATTATGTACAAGTCATTCACTGCACATAGCCACCAGATCATAGATGTCATATTTAGCTGTACAATAATAAATCTTGCCATAACAGCGAAGGGGGGAAAGGTCAGAAATCAATTCTTTTAGAGAAAGGAAGACCAGAAGAATAGTCTAGAATTAACTCCTGACTTTTTTTTTTCACCCCTGTACCTATCTCCACCTCTTCATTCCATCATTCACCTTCAGTAATACATCACTGCAACAGTAAATGAAGTCACTGTGTTTTCCAGCCTCCTTTCTGAAAGCCCAGGTGAAACAGAAAGCAGCAGAGGAAGAAGAAAAGAGCAGTCGTGTGCTACAGCTTCATAAACAGGTAAGAAAGGGATGGCAACCACACTGCAGATCAAATTCAAAACATTCAAGGCCTGCAGGAGAAGAAAGTACACCACAAGGAAAATTAAACTGATACTAATACTTGGCTTCTCAATCCTGCAAGCTGTGATAGAAACCAGCAGTCACTCTGGAGTAGGATTCCAGGTCCAAAATAGTACATTTTCATTTGTGTTCATTAGCGGAGGCTCGTCATTTGTGCACATCTGATGGCTCTGCTTCCACCATGTCAGACAGCTATATCTATATCTGTTCTTCCCTTTCCACAAGCTAAGTGTCCCATGCTCCAAAACTCGACAATGTATCATGATCAGCCATCATTAAAGACTGGTCTTTCACAGGCATTGGCATTAACCAACGGCTGTTTAGTTAATTTTTATGTACCAAACACCATCAGAGAGAAGAAGGTGAAGAAGGATTCAGCTTTATTAAAATAGAGAATTCCAATAGCCATTATAAAAATGCACTGACTAGTCCCATAAACAGGTGCACTCCACTTTAATCATATCAATACAAGTATAAATTGAGTCAGCATGAGTAATTTTTGCTTCTTCACAGCTATGAAAGGATTAAGCTGTCATGTTACTACAGAATTTATTGAAGGCTTATTTATATAACTCATGAAAAGGAAGCAATATAGAAACAGATAGGATTAAGAATTTGCAAAGAAAAAGCAATTATTGTGTTAGTTTTCCCACTTGAGTTGGCATTATTCTGTTTTTCTGTCTTTATCATAATTTTTAAAAACAATAATGGATGCAGATATGACTCAGCTTGTATAAGGCTACAAAGCAGAAGTACGAAGGCAGCAACCACGGCGCAGCTGGAAAGTCAGAGGCATATTAACAGGACTGATCCCTACAACTTGGCATTAGTCAGTGCTTTCTTACTTTGTGCACCACTTTTATTATACAGACCTTAACAACCACCTGTCCTCTGTGCCCACATATCACACACACAAAAAGCCACAAACACTCAAAAAACCCTACACACCTCACTGACACTGCCCCAGAAAACAGAGACGTTGTTCTTAGAACTAATTCATACAAATCAGACAAGTTCCTAAACATTAAACCAGGCCAACCACAAACAGCTTATGTTTGGGATACAACTAATATTTCTTGAAAAAAGTTAAACTGAGTAATTTTCTTCTTTTTTTTACATTAAAAAAAAAAACCATTTTATTTCTCAATCTTTGTTTCATTAGAAAGGTTTATTTTGCCCAGTATGCAGCCTTGAGATTTTTGCTTTGCAATGAAAAAATAACTGGGGGGGGAGGATGTGTGTCTCTCAAGTATTTATCCTCATACCGTTAATGCTTGGTGTAGAAAGGCTTCCCTTGCAGTAGTAATGAATCACCTCAAAGTTCTGCTAATAATTAAACTCCAATAGCCATGAGCAAAGAATACGACACTACTAATCATGTATCTGAAGAACCATCTTCTTATCTTCCTACTGCATGATTAGATCTATAGTGTTTTATGTTAGAAGGCATAATTGTCAGAACAGATAAACAGGTCCCTCAAACACACCCAAATTGTTCAGTTTGTACTCAGCTCTAGTCTTACATAGAAGAAAACGTCAGATCGTGTTCACAGTTTGCAAAAGCACCCACTCAAATGTTCTTCCATTTTGCTCAGCTGAAAGCCCAGCTCTTCAAATCAAAAAGGTTTTCTCAGAATAATTTTTCTCAGAAACTGAGGCTGATTTTTTTTCCCAATCCGAGTACTTATTTATCTTAAATATGCCTTTTTTGGTTATTTAAGCACGAAGACACTTAAAGAGCTATGGCTCTTCTTGAAAGAAGTAAACAGGCTGCCTGCGCTTCAAATGTCCCATGCGCTGGCTCCAGGAACACTTGATCTCTCTCTTAAGAGACAATAGAGTGCCAATTGCTCCTTTTGGGACTGCAAAATACAGGGTAGGACCACATCTTGTCTGCAAAAAAATTATCCCACTCTACACAGAACCCAGATTTACCTTCCAGGCTATTTATATACAGGGCAGTATTAAACATTCCTTGACTGACACCACTTGTCATCCCCCTTCTTCAGAGAACAATTTCAAAACAAAAACAAATTACAAAGCCACAACCTAAAGAATAAATGAAAAGCATTTCACAAGCATACCTATAAAGCCCTAACAAATTTAAAAAAGAAAAAATCTGATGGAAATTTAGTCATCTGCACCTCTGCAGAAGGTTCTAAAGCTCAATATTTTGCCTCACTTTCATGGCAGAAACAATTCAAATTCATATAGTTATTAAGATAAAAGCCAAGAGGAAAAGTCTCAAGATACAAGCAGCACCATAAATATAGTCCTGAGGCCCTGCAACAAATTATAAGACTTCCACTTTGAATCCACTCTACTGAAGGTGTCCTGGGATTCCAAACCTCCTCCTGTACTTTAAGGGCAAGCATAATTTCATGTCTGGACCAATTTCCCTGTCCTAGTTTGGTATGTTGTCATAGTAAAGATGCCCCTGCTTGCTGCCAGGGCATTGGACTAGATGACATTTAAAGGTCCCTTCCAACCAACTACATTCTATGATTTTAAATACACTTAGTCTAAAATCATCATCACAGGAAACAGTGCAGAGATGATACCAAGAAGTTCATCCAGAGGGTGAACCAGCTAGCTTAGAATTTGACCCTTGCTTTAACAAACAGCACAGAAGAATTAGCAAAACAAACAAAAGAGATGCAGTTTAGATGGGGTGGACAAGAGGCACACAAGCACGCCATATGTCACTGTAGGCACAGCCCAGCTTTTAACCTTGGTCAGAAGCAAGGCAAGTTCAGAGCTTACGGTTACATTAAGGAGGGAATTTGTTACTGAAAGTTTAAAACATTGTATTTACGGCTCAACAAATTCAGACTGCCTCCTGCCTCATGTAACTCAGTAACTGCCTCCAAGCTCTGAAATGAGAGGAAAAAGTAGTCCAGGGAGCTGCACAAAGCTATGGGTACAGATGGGTAGAGTACCAAGTAGTTACCCAACTGGGTGTCCAGGAAACTTTGTGTTTACAGATAAGGGGAAGACACTTAGTGCTTTCCCCCTTCGCCCCCTCTACCCCCCTGCCTTCCTTTTCCCTCTTTTATTTTTCTTTGTTCAGTGAGGCTAAAACAAGACAAGACTACAAGAAAAGCTTCTGTTAGAAATTCCCCGTAACTTCAGAATCCTGGCTTTTTCATCCTGTTTTCTGAAGGCAAACTTACAAAATGACACTGTCGACACAAGCCAGAAAGGAAAATGAATTACACCCCTATCTTCAAGCATTCATGTCAGGAAAGCCCTTGAAATTTATTTTAGAAATACACCATTAGAACTGGTTCCAAAGCAAGAGGGTATATATACTTCATGGTCTTTATGCTACGCTATCCTGCATCTACCTTTTCCTTAACTATTGTGAGTGTTAACAGACCTCAGGACGAAAAGGACTGACAGACTAGTGAGTAGCTCATAAGTCAATAACCCAGCAGCCAGCTCACACACACACTCTTGCATATGGACATTGGAGCATAAAAGCTAGGCCTGTGCCAAAGCCTGTGGCAGAGGGACCCAAGCCAGGCGTCTGCAGTTCCAATGCAGTCTCCAAAGCACCACAGTCCTTATGTCTTTTCAATACCTCAAAGAGCCTTTTTTAAGAATACAGGGACATACAAAACCCTTATGTTTTTCAGAGGTACCTGGAACCAGATACACATCTCCAAATTTTAAAAAGCTTTAAATTTCCCCATTAATTCACTCGTAGCAACTTAGTGGTTGGGAGTTATTTGCAGAGATTGCCTACTATGCATTGTTTTTGTGCTGTGAGGATATTCAGTGTTCACCGAAAAGGAAGAGCACTTTTTTCTGCTAACATATGGCAGCCCTATGGAAGCCTGCAGTGTTTCCACAACTGCCTTTCTCTGATGGAATTCAGGAATGTACCATGTTCTACTAGTTTTATGATTCCTTGTTCCGAAGACAACATCTGGGATTTTCTGCCTCACAGACAAGATAAGCACCATACACAAGTGTCAGCTTCCTAAGTACATACTCTCAGCTTAAAATAACTGTTTCAGCAAGCCATGATGACAGAAGTCGGATTTGTGTTTTCCAGAGCCAAAGCAACATCCCCAACCCCCAATCAAATGATACATCTTCATCTGACTTGGATTTCTATCTCCTTTCATTTCTTTTGTGCTTCAGTTTTACACTGTACTTAAATACATTACAGTTTCTTCGTCAATTCAACATGATTCGGGGGGGGGGGGGAAATCAAAACCTCAAAAATTATTTTTACCAACCTGAGAACAAATCTGATTGTCAGACACAGTACTGAAATTAGTGGAAAGCCAAGTGTTTTCAGGAATTTCACCAGATGTTCAAAACAGCTATTCACAATAAAGGCAACAAATATGTTGCTTTCATCTTAAATCCTTACATAAGGTGTTATTAAAATCTTCAAATGCTTGAAGAGACAGCCTTGAGTGAGCTTCATTTAATCTTTCAATTAAAAGCTCCCAAAGCAAATCACTCCTACTCTTAATAATTAAACTCCTCCATCTGGCAAGTAGGCTGAGCAGGATATAACAGTTAACTTTGACAATGTCATTTGTGACATTTATTTAAATGATTAGAGTGAAAAATAAAGTTCATCATTGCAGCACATCTTTCTAACTAAAAACATTTTAAAAAACAGACATAATTTTGACAAAAAGGGCAGAATACACTTATCTTCTAATCACAACACTGATGTTGCTTAAATGAGCTTCCTAAAGGGGGAAAAGCAATAATACTAATAACAGCAGAGAAAGGGGAAGGGGTGCAACAGGAAGAGAGACTCAGGGCATTGCTGTCTCCAGAGAATTTTGAAACGTGAAAGTTTCACATTAGGTTTTCCAAGATTCCATGTTAGAAATTCGGGTAATTTCTGAAACTGTCCTTGTAAACTCATGGAGTAACAGCATATGAGACTCAGAGATGAAACTCATGACTGCAAAGTCTGGTATCAGAAGCACTAGCTTCTGAATATGTGTGTAATGCTTAGTGACTTTGCTTTTAACAAAAAAACAAAACCAAAAAACCCACCACAACACACACACTATTTCCAGTTCAGCTACATGAAAGCCACCATAATTCTTCTGAAATCCACTAAGCATCCCTCTGTTGAAGATTTTTCAATCATTAAAATAAATCATTACCACGACAGTACGTATAAAAGTGATGTTTGCATCAGAGGTCCAAACCTGCTTTTTTCATATATATATATATACACATACATACATACACATCTTTCTTTTTTCCTTCTCATATAGAAACATTAAGTGCGATGAGGCAAGAAAGGCTTTGATTTTTTTTTTCCCCTTAAATCACTATTAGCTCATCTCTGCTTTCTCCACACCCACAAAAAAGCTGTCTAATTCTGAATTTTATTTTTTTTTTGTATACACAAGAAAAAAAGAATCAGTGAAATCACAGTTTGTTATTTAAAGCAGTTCAGTAAAATAATGCCATTAGCAAAATCAACTGTTAAGGAAGGTTTCAATTAAAGCTTTTCTAATCTGTCCTAGATAAAAACTTCAAGCTGCAAACAGCAGACAACTTTCTGATCACCTGTTAAGACAATCAAAACATCATACACTACCCTAGAAAACTTAAGAACGTTTTAGCAATAATAATAATAAACCCCCTGTTTACTCAAAGGAAACGATGAATTCTCTAGAGAATTAAATTTAATGTCAAATCTAATTTTGTTTTAATTTAACATTAAAAGCTAATATCCCAAATCAGCCAAACTTTTTAAAAAATGAAGTTGCAATATTTGTATGAATATATTAATATAACCAGAAAATATTCTGACAAGACAAAATATCAGTATCAACACTTCATTTTGATTGTCTGACACTCTATTAAATAAATTACAACACTGCTCTATCTGACTAAAATCAAGAAGACTCATGACTTCTCCATATCCTTCCCACACCCTCTCTGAGCAATGACATAGTTTGAAGGGAAGAGGAAGTTGGACAATTATTGTATACAATGGTCAAAGCAGACTGATTTAGAAAAGGAACTCCTGCCAAATCTAACAAAGCAGGATGAAAAGAAACTGGTAGATGCATCTTATGCAAGCCATCATATGTTCTCCCTTTTTCTTTCTTTCCAACCTTACTTACACTTGAACAATATTTACTGTACAACCTTACAAACACATATGAATGTTCAGTTAAAAAAAAATATGCCAGATGCCTGGTATCGGGTGGGACCCGATGATCTCTCGAGGTCCTTTCCAACCCCTACAATTCTGTGATTCTGATACGTGCTCTCAGCAACAGGAAAGTCTGTTTCACTTGTATTTATTAGCACAGCAAGATCAAGGGAAAAACTAGAGGTAGTTAAGTTCTAAGTTTTCATCCATGTATCTTGACTTGGCAGCAAAGATTATTTAAAGCACCTCTACAAATACACTATGTACTTCTTGCATGTTACAGTAATTATTAAAATATAAAATTAGAGGAGCTCAGAGAAAAAAAATGCATATGTTCAAAGATACCCTCATTCATAAACTTCACCTGGACTTAAAAAACACCCTTAACTCAGACAACACAATCAAGACCAAACGGTATTTTTCCCTTATATCCCCTATGAGTTTAGAAGTTACAGCTATCCAAGAAACAAGATTGTGAATTTACTTGGGTGTGTGAGAACAGAACATTAATTAAGCTGATGAAATAAACTACAGATGTGTGTTTATGGTCAGTAACAATTAATGCATAAACTACAACTGAGTACATATAACTAAGCTTTTCATAGGTCCCACTAATTCTTTACTGCTGTTACTTTCCCCACTTCCTAGTGGCAGGAAGCTGGAAAGGACGCAGTATATCCCTGATCACATACTTTAATCTGCCCAACAATTTGTCAACTCTTAAGGAAGAAGAGCTGCACAGCATTTAAACTATTTTCTTAATGTGGTCAGAAAATCAGAAAATTGATTTACAGGTGACCTTCAAATGCCTGACAATATGCCCATGTGATTTCTAAAGCAAGTTTACTAGTAATTGTTTTTTAAATAAAACCTTATCTTCTTGCTTAAAATTCCACTCTCGTTTACACCTCTGCTGTGCATTGATCTGGAAGCCTGATCTTTACCCTCCTGGTGAAACTGTACAGTCAATATTCGGTGTACCAATTTCTCTACAAGTATGGCTCAAAAACAAAGCAAACGTCAGAGTGGTTTGGGTTGGAAGGGACCTCAAAAAAACATTTAGTTCCAATCTTCCTCCATGGGCAGGGACACCCTCCACTAGACCTGCCTGGCCTTGAACACTGCACCAGGGAGGTTGCCCACAACTTCTCTAGGCAACCTGTGCCAGTGCCTCACCACCCTCACAAGAAAATAATTTCTTCCTAATATCATGTCATCTGAATCTCCCCTCCTTCAGCTTAACACCATTTGTTCTTCACTTATCACCCCCTGTCCTTGTAAACAGTCCCTTCAGGTACAGGAAGATTACTACAAGATCTACCTAGAGCCTTCTCTTCTCCAGGCTGAACAAGCCCAACTCTCTCAGCCTGGCTTCATAGGATAGGTGTACCAGCCCTCTGACCGTCTTTGTGGCCCTGCTCTGGACTCACCACAACAGCTTCATGTCCGTCTTGTACTGGGGACCCTGGAGCTGGACACAGGAATCCAGGTCGGGTCCCACCAGAGCAGAATGGGAGAATCACCTCCCTTGACTTGCTGGTCACACACTTGAAAAGAATTTCAACATCCTACATGATTTTAAAAATTTTAGAAAAAGTATTAAAAGTTTTAAGATTAAAAAAAGCATCTTTCAGCTTTTAGACAAGTTAAACTTTTAGAGAAACTGTAATGTGCTAGAATTATAAATCAGAGTGTACTAAAGTCCTTACTTTCATAGAAAATTATATAGATATCTTTAGACTTATTTTTAATCATAACCGTTTTTTCCAATCTATTTGTTTTCACATAATCATATCCTATATCCATGAATCAGGCATGTAAGCATGACATTGCTGACATTACTGAATTACTTCAGTCTTCTACACCATCTGATCTAGTATGTATATTATTAACTGTTCTAACCAAGGAATCAAATTTAATCCTCTGTGAGCACCATCTGTAGCATCATCAGTTCCCTCAGAGTTCCTGTAACAACATGTTGTCAGGATGTATTTATACTTTAAGAGAGCATATCAGAATTATGCAACTGAAACCTAAATTTAAAAGATGTAACATCGTGCTTAACAATAAAGGAAGCTCAGCATCAAGACACATTTTTCTTTTAATACACAATCTGTGAAGTATCTAGCATCTGTGTGGTAAATTTGTCAGCCTATGTAATGTTTATACTTTCAGATACAAAGGCACCGAATGTTTAGATTAATTATATTTAATCATTAACACCATAATGAAACACTTCCTTTTAGCACCATTCAACATATCAATAATTTTAAGGATATATAAATACCCGTTTCTTTAAATAGTCTTATTAGCTTATGTGACAATTTAGTAGTGCAGATTGCTGGCTAGTTAAGGACTACCCTACTTCCAGGGGCTTACATGAACTGCTCTGCGGTTTGCACTCACAGCCAGCTCTAGACTGCTCCTACTAATATGCTGCTAAATATTTTCCTCATGATGAATTTCACCAAGTGATAAACTGGGCTGACAAATCTACTGATGGTGTCTCAGTTCACCTTGGCTTCTTTGATGCAAATAATATGTAGAGGGTGATTTCTTTAAAAAAAAAAGGCCAGACTGTTAAAAACTGAAATACACATCTTTGGAAATATATCATACTTAGGCCAGTGCTAAAACTTAAACACAGGCAGCTGTATCTACCATTATTAGATATTTTTAATAAGCCATAGTCACATATATCTTAGATCCATCTTGTTTGATACCAACTCAATTATATGCACTGGAATCACACAAAGTAGAAAAAGAAGAAATTCAGCTCAATTAAACATGAACTGCAAAACTTCAAATAAGTCAAAAAAGTTAAGAGATTTAGCTCAAACTGATTCTGGGTTTTTAGAAAAACCCACAACTGCAAACACATAGCTCTTCCCAGCAAAGTGTTAGAATTTACACACAAGTTTAAAGCAGTAGTCTTCCACCCCTAGACAACCTCAAGTCACGTAAAGAAAACCATAAGGTTCCTAAACACTACATTTGCCTGAACACCACACATCTCCAAATACTACACGTACAGCTTCACACACCAGTTGCTCCCCAACAGCACGAGCATATTCAGGATGCAAGGAAGAGCCAAGGCAGTAGTAATTCCACATACACTCTTCTAAAGCAGAATAAACTAAATATTCACAAAGGTTTCCTAACTGTTCATGCCTGATTGTTCATTCCTGTCCCTCTACCATCTCCTCCTGCCTTACACCAACTTAAGCACATTTGTGCAATCATGCTGCAGGAAGGATGAGGAAACTGATTCTGCCTGAATCGGCTCTCTAAACACGGCTGCACAAACACTTGCACAGCAAAGGCACAGAGGGAGGAGGAGGAGGGGGAAAGCCATGCAGAAGCAGGCAGAACTGCTCTTCACAGCCAGCACGGCTGCTAAACCCTGGTACTCATGTGCCCTGTGTAACAAATGAATCGAGTCAGCATCACACTAAGGGAGCAATATATGGAGAAGTGGAATTAATACAGCAGAACATCTGTGCTACCTGAGCAGGAAACTCCAGCTCCATTGTTTTAGATCCTTACTCTTATCTGCTAGGAAGGCACAGGACAAGGCTGTGTTCTAGACTACTTATTGCAATTAACAACTATCAAGTGGAAAAATTCCATATATATTTAGTCGAAACAAGTTGATGCGATGCTTGGATTTTAAATACAACACTGAAGTCTCAACTTGAAGCAAATCCACTTTTTTTCAAGTAGATTTTGTGGTTTATAAAACCTAAAATAGACTTTTGCAACACTACAATAGGAAATGGAGTAATAGAAACACAAACAAAACGCTCCACAAGATCTGACAGATTTCTTAAGACCATTGCCTGTAAACTCAGAATCGTCCTTCACCCAAGACTCTCCCCAGGAGCCTAGAAGTCACAACCCCCAGATGTAGCCAACTTTGGCTGCTGTCAGTCCACAGTGTAAACAACTGGTCTTCAGAGACACCTCATCCCTACAGACTCATGCCAGTAGGCTCAAAGTGTCTGCTAAATGCACGCCTGTCCCAAATGCTGCTATAATTTATGTAGTTCCTCCATTCAAGATCAATTTTTTGTCCACTTTCCACAACCTGGGAGCCAGAAAATGCACTAAGATCTCAATAAACAGGACTCTTAAATAAAGCTACATGATAGGGTCTGTTGCAAACCTGAGAAACTGTAACACCTGGCTACATAAAGCCAAATGAGTTTGTGTTCGGTTTGTTGGGTTTGGTTGGGTTTGTGAGGGGGTTTTTGTTTTGGGTTTTGATTTATCATTGGCAGAAACAGCCAGGAAGGTACTTATGGAACGCTCAAAGGGAAGAACAAGAAAATATGAAGATATTTTAAAATTTAGCACTGTGACAACTGAAGTTATGACCAACTGCAAAAAAAACTGGTATAAGATATCTTTAAAGGTAACCAATGACGTTAAGATATATATAAACTACTTTTAAATAGCTTAGAGATAGAAGATGAGATGAAGGGCAGTAAGCTTCTTCCAGATGATGACTACTTTTGTTTACAAGAGTCATATCAGGTACTTTATGACATACGTATAGTTTATTTAAACATAAAATTTCAGTGTATATTTTAGTCTTAAGACTTTAAACACCAGTATTTATCAGACCTGAAAAGGCATGAAAATTATTTATTTTTTTTTTAACTCCACTGGCCACATACTGCAAATGGAACAGGTATGTCATGCACAGAGTTACCATTGCTTCTGTTGCTCTTTGCTCCCTGCAACAGGCAGAAGTGGGAAAACAGGCACAGAGCCAAATTCCAACAGACATAAGTGTTTCCGCTACATTACCTGTTTTTAATATATGAAATATCAACATGTACAGGCAGCCCATAACTTTCAATTATCAAAAAGGAAGTAACTTCCAGGAGAAGCCACCAACCCATCATTAAGCATAAGCAAAAGGAAACCAGAACCAGGAAAGATTAATTCTACTTCAATACATTCAATTAGATCCCATTTTCAAAAACCCTGGGAAGCTAATTTCACACAATACTTTGTTTCCCACAGAAAGGTTTTATCTCCAGTGTCTATTCTCATGCCCTACATGCAATACCTGACAAAGCTGACATCTAAAGACCAAATACTCCATGTCAGTCCATCTATCAACCCACACAGATGTTTTAATGTTTTCTACACCCTCTAGAGATCTTCACTTTAAACTTCGTTCTGTCTGTAACCATTTTAAAGCAATTTTTTATACTAGGTCATCTGCCAGGACCAGGTGGGCAATATTTTTCTGTTATGCATTTCTGAGGAACACCAAGCACAGCCAAGACATAATCGATGCCAGAAAACAGGTAACATAGTTACATCTTGCTCTCCATTACACAGAACTATATTTATTTATATTTATGCTATTAATACATAAAGAAACTGTTTCCACCTTTCATTAATTTTCATTTCTTTAATAATACTTAAATTAATACATGTAATTTAACACATGGAAAAACTTCCAGATAACATGAAAACAGATCAACATAAAACCACTCTTTTTATATATAAAATGTTTCCTAAAGTTCTCCTCACACAGGCCAAGTTTTACTACAAACGCCAAACCAAAGCCAGGTGATTTTGTCTCTAAAAGCATAACATAAACAAGTATTTTTAAACTTACTCAGTTAACATTATCAAAATTT
Organism: Gallinula chloropus; assembly: GCF_964237585.1. NCBI lineage: Eukaryota > Metazoa > Chordata > Aves > Gruiformes > Rallidae > Gallinula > Gallinula chloropus. The sequence continues at coordinate 9,611,292 of NC_140092.1, read as the reverse complement.
TAATCAAAAGTCTTCAAACTAGAAGGACACATGCAGAAAAAAAATCCACTCCTATTTAGAATTACTCTCTGGAGAGCAACATAAAGCAAGGGTCTTAGACACATGCTTAAGACAGCCCAAAGAATGGCCATCTTCATGTACGTGACAACAACGGGGCTATTACATGACAACAACTGAACCCAAGTTTGAAAAAAATCACAGTTTTAATGTTACTTTAAACTGTAGCATCAGAACTGAAAGCTTAGTATGCTCACCATATTGCAAGCAGACAGTCATTTTGCAGAACAATTTTCTCACCTCCTTTACCTATGGTAACATTACAAACAGCCTACACCAGACAGAATGCACTACTGACCTAGTATCCTACTAGCTTATAAATAGTTCTTTTTCGTCTTTTGCTTCATTAAAATTTAATTTTTTTTGTCTAAAATCATGAGATTTATTTAAAGGAGGCATTGTCAAGGCATTAAAAAGGTAATACTCACTTGAGAAATAGTCTGAAGCTGGTTTAGATATTTTGAGATCTTCTGCTAAAGTATTCATCTCATAGTAATAATATAATAATAAAATATAATAATGTATTCTCCTCACATACCTTCTTAAACTCCATTGAATGAAATAAGTTTTCTACATGAGATTTGATCTGTTTTCTCTCCAAAGCCTAATGATTATTCTTCACATGCAATGGTCTAACAAATGGATAACCTCCAGGCAGAAAAAGTCTTTCAAAAATTTTGAAGTACTAAGCAGCAAAGCATTAAATGTCTTCTATACAGAAACAGAAGGTAGTCCTGCAATAAGCCAACTGACAATCTATGATATCCAAGTAACCCTCTTTTTCTCCCCACCCCCCAGTAAAATGCTGCATTGTTTACATGAACACACATATACTTCCAGCATGCCACTTGGAGGCTTGTTTTGAATCCATTATTGCTACATGTTCTTAAGACTTTTGTTTTCCTACTCTTGTGTTCATGACCTTGTTCGATTTCATTAGAATTAAAAGAAAGTTTCAATCCCACATAATTTCAAGGAGAATGTTGATTTTTTTAGAAACCTAGGCTTGTTTAGTCTTCTGAAGAAAAGGCTGGTGATCCAGTAGTATTCTGCAACCAACCATTTGACAGCTGATGGCAAACTGTCCTCAGTAGGAGTAGACACTATAACATAGGGTAATGATCAAACTATGCACTGGAAGGGTCAGGTTACACATCAGGAAACCCTTTTTTGCTAGGAGGTCATTGCACACTATCCTAAGCTACACAGGTGAGGCAGAGCCTCCTCCACCCTCAGAGGTTTTCAGAAGTTGGTCAGAAAGTCCTATAGATGACCTGTTCTTATGAAGCTGTGATTCTTGCTTAGAGCACAAGTTTGACCTCCTGTGGTCCCTTTCAACCAGCATGTCTGTTATGTCTTTGAAAAGCAGATTCTCAAATAGCAACCAAACTGAGGGCTCAAATTCACAACTACAAATAAATATGTAATACCAGAAGCCATTCTTACTTATGAAATGTTAATTGTATGCTTGCCATATGTTCCTAAGATAGGATACTCCTAGGAAATATGCTGCTGTGAAGAAGTTGCTGACAGACCACATTTACAACCCAAAAGCATGAAGTAAGCATCCAATGATAACAAACAGAAGAAAGAACAAGGCAAAACTGAAGAAACCCTTGGAAAATCCTGATCAAATGCCAAATGGGATAACAGAATCCTAGAATGGTTTGAGATCCCTTCCAACCCAAAGATCATCTAGTTCCAGCCCCCCTACCACAGGTAGTGATGCCCTCCACTAGCCCAGGCTGCCCGAAGCTCCATCCAACCTGCCCTGAACATTGCCAGGAAGGGGGCAGCCACAGCTTGTCTGGGCAGCCTGTGCCATGTCTCAGCATTGACATTTGTGCACAGGTTTTACCACCTTTTGATGTGCATATGTATTCCTCAAGCCTGTAGTAAAGAATGCTTGCCTTCATGCATATAAATTAACTTCTGCTTCGGAATGCCTTTGCAAAATCTGTGTTACTACCCTCACAGCAGTTCAAAGCCATACATGGTATATAATGAAGAGACACCAGTTTCAGCACAACTTTAGACATGCTGAAAGACAACAAAGAGCAGTGTTAAGAACTGGTATGTCTGTAGAAGTTGAGGGCTTGAAAATAGGGTGATAACCATTCAGAAGAAAGAATTCACCAGGACTAGAACAGGCATGTTCATTCCACAATGAGGGTTTTTTAAAGCTAAACTATGTTGTATAACATCGCTCTTCACCTCGCAGTTCTGTAACAAGTACTTCTTACATTAGGAACCATTTTGTATGCACAGCCTTACGAAGGCAAGTAAGCTAAAACTCTACTTCATACAGCCCTGCCCAGCCCCAAACAAATGATGACCTGTACTTTTAAGTGAAGTATCTACTGCAAAGGTCTACACCTTTGTGCCACAGCTAAACCAAAGAAACTGTGTGACACTGTTAACGTTTTCTAAAGCACCAGTAAGATTTGCTGTTGTTTTCACCTTTCCTTTCAGTGATGCAACAATTGAGACACTTAATATTCTGCAGGGACAAATAGTCCTAAAAAAAACCCCATAATGGCTTTACTGACACTTACACAAGTTTAAAGCTAGAGATTTTGATAGGGCTTAACAATTTTCATATGCAGAAGGGGAGAAATGACAGGGTTGTTTCAAAATGTTTTCACTTCGGTTTTTATATGCATGAAAAGTGATTTATGAAAAAGTGTTACATAAGTTACTGCACTACAACTGCAATCTTGATCAAAAATAAGATTCGAGATGCTGTTAGCTAAGTTGCAGGAGGGAAGAAGAGTGTGGAAATGGTAGCAAAGGAAACAAGATAGTATGATGTCAATTTTATTGATCTACTCAGAGCAACATTACAAAAGCACCTTGGGGGAAAAAAATCAATATATTTATTAAAAAATCCAATAATTTGTAACCTGAAACTTTACCCATATTTAGATTGGATAGATGTAGAAATGATCACATATATGAAATGCACTAAAACTAATCAACAAGCAAAATTACGTACATTGAGGATGAGATCTGAAGAATTAATGCAACCTGAATAGCCACTCAAATCTATTCCAAGAGAGTACAGATCTTAAACTGAAAGAAGTTCTACTTCAACAGGAAAAAATCTGAACTTGGAGCTCACTTGTGTTTAACTACCCACGGCAGCACCTTACGGAAGGTACAAACCCTGAAGCAAAGTCAGGGTTTAAACAGAATACTCTTACAGGAATTAATTCCAACCTTTTCTGAACAGCATCAGCTGTTCCACGTAACTGAACTTGAGCATTATTTATTGAAAGGTGGGCTTTAATGCAATTAACTAAAACTTCTTTAGCACTTGCCAGAAATAGTTTACCTAGTAAGCAGATTAAAGCTATTAATATTTTTAAGTAGCAGTACTTAATCAGTCTAGAGCAGCAAACTGAAACATATAAAAAAAAAATCAATGTATGAAACATTTACTGGTGTAAACAACTGGAAGTTTCACTGGGCTTTTTTTTTTTTTTAAATCTACAAATTCTGAGAATATGGAAGTCAGTAGGTAATTAAATTACTGGCAGTAAAATCCAACCTCTGCGCTGTATAAAAGATTTTTTGTGTGTATGTGTTGGGCTTTTTTAAAGGGTAATTATTTCAAGCCAAGTTTTAATAAACAAACTTACACACTGGAGTTCTTCAAATCCCCTTGTTTCATACAAGATCACAAGGACTGTTGATGACTGATCCTTTAACAAAGGATTATCTATTGCAGTAAAACCCAATTAACAGAATTCTTTAACTTGGCAATAAAAATAAATATTACACTATTATTTTAAAGCCATAGACAAGATTTTGCAGAATTTTGCAAATACCTGAAGACTATTTAAAAAAAAAAACAACCCTACATTAATTGAAATGCAATCTTTTTTAAGGCAATACTTTGGTAGCAACAGAGAATCACTCCTTTCACCATAATTTAAGCATCCTGTCCATGAGTGATCAAACAGAAGAAATTCCACACATATAGACCACTGAGGTGACAAATGAAATTACAAGCAAGTAACAATTCCCACCCACTCTCCAGAATATGCAATATCATATAGACACTAAAAAAACACAAGGAGAAAGCAAGAGGGTGAGGGCTGTCACAGAAGATTATCTTTTACATGTTTAAACACCCGCTTGCACGTTTCAAGTTAGATTGGCATTTGTCAGAATTGTACACTCCCATATAAACAATCCAGTGCATTTTGGAAGGCAACTGTGTACATAACTGCTAAATAAAAAGATACCCAAAGTAACAAAAAGCAAGCAAATAGATTAAATTAAAACAAAGTCAAGCAGGATTTTAGCTGCAGTGTTTCACAGGGACATCTTGAGATAAATGGCCTCTGAAGACTTTTTTTTCTCAAATACTTTTATTTTTAATCCCATAGGCATTGCTACATAATAACTGACATTAATACATGCCAAGTTCATATACCAATAACTGAGGACAGGCCCGTTGACCTACTTAAAACACCTGCAGGAGCCAAATCAAACCCACAATAGAGGAAGATCTTTGAGAATGGTTTTACAGCTTGTCCAAACTAAGCCCAATGGCAATTTAAAAACAACACATTCAGGCAACAGCTCCGTATTAGATTTTCCTAAAAAAAAAAAAAAAGAATTTGCTCAGTCACCCCTAGCATCTTGATGCAAACCTTGCAGTGCCACCCCAGCTCTGCCTGCATGCTGTACACTAATTAATCTGTTTCTGTAGTCTAGAGAATCATCCACCCACACGAAGATGCGCTCGATAGAAGCCACACCTCAAGATTTCAAACAGAAACAAGGAAATCAGGCCAATTATTCAGCCATGTTTGTTTTATCGTGTCTTCCTGTCACCTCTGAGATCGGAATCCAACTCAAAATCCCATCTCTTCTCATTTCCATCTTCCCTTCTTTGATCATAACTCCACTGCCCAACAACCCCAAGGTCCCTTGCCTGAGCACTAGAGAGAACCGCAGGACAAGCCCAGCACAAACTGAAGCTGCAGCTGCTGTGGTATGTCATTAACTAATCAGGAAGACAATAGAAAGCTGATTTCCTAAGTCAGTTTTGAGATTTTCTGTATGGGTCCAAGTATTTAACTCAGCGTGCGCACGCCTCGGGCAGGACTTGCAAAGCGAACATAATCGTTTTTAGCACATCACTGAGCAGTCTATGGCTCGAACCACCAGCCTCTGGTTTTGCATGCTCAATTCACAGCCAGGAAAACAGCATGACTTGAATAAGCAACAGAAATATTTGGTACTCCAAACACTCAGCTTATTATCTAGCACAAAAACAAGTTTACAAGATGCTACAAATAATGCCAGATAGCTGTGGCTACTGACAGGTATTACAATATAAATGAAGTAGTCAGGGAAAGTACACAAGTATATAAAATGAGTAGAAAAGCAACTATTGTTACTTTCTGCTTTCAAAGGTGCCAGTTCCTATAATAAATTTGGTTACTGCTTTTACCATTTGTACCACTTCTCCCTCCACTTCATCACACACACGTTCCACACGTTGCTCATATTGTTCTTATTGTTCCAGTTTCCCTCAACATCCTCCATGTTTCATTTTGGTTGGTGTCTTCTCCCAAGTAACAATGACAGGACAAGGAAAAGGTGTGCCAGAGGAGGTTTAGATTGGATATTAGGAAAAACATCTTCACCAAGGGGGTTATCAATCATTGGAACAGGCTGCCCAGGGAAGTGGCTGAGTCACCATCCCTGGAGGTATGTAAAGAATGGGTTGATGTGGTGCTTAGGGACAGGGTTTAGTAGTGGACTTGGCAGTGTTAGGTTAATGGTTGGACTTGATGATCTTAAACATCTTTTCCAAGCTAAATGATTCTATGATTTTAAGTTACATGGTTTTTCATTCCACTTTCAATCTCTTTGCATTTGAGAAGTGTATTATAAAACTATTGTCACAGTTTTGACATTCTGATATCAAATCCATCTTCTTACTGCACCTTCCTAACCATTTTTTTAAACCATCATTATAATTTGTCATACATAGTGACCCGTCAGTTGATTACTTGATTTCAGATTGCTACTTCCCCCTTCCTTTTTAAAATTTGGTTCCTCACTTTCTAAAGCTGGGTTCTTTTCTTGTAAAAGTAATGTTAACAATTTATTTCTCTTTATCCTTTCCACCCCAGCAATGTTACAGTGGTTCACTGTGATTAATTTCTCATTTTATCAGCAACAGTAAAGCAGATATGCATAACCAGACAACGTTGATCAGTCAAGGTTTCTTGCACTGAACTAACCAAAGTAATTTCCACATGCATACACACTCTCCAAACAATGTTAAGAGCCAATTGTTTTTATTTCTGAAAATGATTTCTTCAAATAGGACATTGCAGAGAGTAGAACAAAGGAAATACCATCACAGGGAAAACACGCATATCTAGATGTAAAAAGATGACTGCCACTCATTCTAAGAGAATGATCATCTTAAATCAGTATAATCATGCCAACATCATTGATACAGGAACATCCTTATGCCAGAGACACCAACGAACACAAATGAACACAAGGGCAGAAATTACAGAATCAGAATCACAGAATTGTAGGGGTTGGAAGGGACCTCGAGAGATCATCAGGTCCAACCCCGATGCCAGAGTGTTACTTAAAGCTGCTCTGCTGTGGTAGTTAATCTGTTTGAGTTGCACATGAACTAAAAGCCCTGCCTTTCAAGCTCTTCTGAGTGTGGGCAGTTGGGTCTGCCTGCTGTTGTGCTAGCTCAAACTAGCTCACAGATCTCAGCAAAGCATTCCCTACAACCATAAAACTTGCTCTATCGTGCATTTATGTTTCATCCTAAAATGGTGGTTGTGTTCTTTCATTGCAAATTAATATTTTTGGTGAAGGATGCCAGAGGCATTCTTGTTAAAGTCAAACGTGTACATCAAAGTCTCACCACTTCTATATCCCACCTAGAATTTTCCTCCATTATACCAGATCACAATATTAAAAACCCCAGCAAAAAACGAACCTGCCAAAACTCTCCCCTCCCAGAAAAGCCCACCCCACAAAAACTGCCACACCTGTAAGCATTTCATTTTCACTATTTGTTGTCTTCCCAAAAGCAACAACAGAACATCATTTTCGCATGATGAAAATGTGCGTTTATACGTGGTCAGTTCATTGCCTGTATATATATATATATAATATTTTCCCCTCCTCCCCAAGGAGGAGAAGAGATGGGATCAAACTAAATGAAGCAGTATTCCCATAATTCCATATTGAATCAAAGATACTGTCACTCACTAGAAGCTAACCAACATTATCAAAGAATGTTTGTGCATAAACAAAAGAGGAAGTATTCATCATTTGGCAACTGAAACATTTTAATAGAAGAAATGCAGAAAAATTTGCCTCGCTTATTTTAGTTTGGATCCTCTGGTGACCCAGAGCCTCTATGTTCCTGATAGAATGTCCTCTCCACTTGTTTGAAGTGTAAGAGAAAATGCTCACCAAATAAGAAAAAGCTACCCTTCCCCCAAACATCTTCCTTTCCAACAGCTTGCCAGAGCATTGAGTTTCTTCTTCCCTTAGCTATACAATAAATATTGCATAAATATGTTCTAGGAGCAAAGCAGCCACATTCAGTTCTGTCAGGAAAATGTTTCTTGTAGGTAGCCTAGTGTTTTACCTTAAGTCAAGCCAAACAAAAGACAGCTTTTCAGAGACAAGACACAAATGCAGCAGAGAAACACTAAACACAACGTATGTAGCAAATCTCTGCTCAGAGGCTCAGTTTATACCCAGAACAAAAACTAAGACCTCCCTTCCTCCCACCCTTCCCCAGCTACTGCTGAACAGCTACAAATTCAGTTGCAAAACTGATACAGATCAGAACAATCTCCTTCCTCCCTACCGAATTTTGCTGTTAAGGATGTAAAACCTGTTCATATGACATGTATGACACACCGAAGAGAAATGCAAACCTGAGCTCTAAAGGGGAAGATGTACAGGGAAAGGCAAAGAAAAACTGATCGTCTGTGAAGTTACTTGAGGAAATTACAGACATTGGAATGTTTTAGCAGAGAATTTCTTACCAGAAATATTGCTAATTGGTATTAACTCCATTACCTTATTTGCTTAATAAGCAGCTATTAAAAGTTACTAAACAGAAAAACGCAGAGGTAATTACGTCTTCCTTGCTTGAATACTGCATGATGTTCTGCTCACTTCCAAGCAGAATGAGCTTAACTCCAGTGGAAGAAAGGGGAGGGAGACCTTCATAGGCAAATGGTAGTAAAGTAGACAAACATAAAACAAATAGTGATTTATTTTTCCAAGTGATAGTATTTTGAAAAGCTAGAAGGAAAAAAAGTCTGCCTTTACATGGTATAGTAGACAGCTATGGCAATGAGTTCTGCTGATCATTGTGTCCAAGACACCAAACAGCAGCGTCAAAATGAGATCTACATGATGGAACATGTTTATACTGGGTAAGATAAGAATCAAGCAGTCTGGAACAAGTCCTCACACTTCAGGACACAAGGCAACTAATAAATTATTTCTCTGGGGAAGGGAGATACTGAACCACTGTGCTGCAACTATGTGCTAGACTTCTTGTAATACGTTTTTCTCAAGTCGTTGTTTCAAGACATCAGATAAGCTACTTCTCAGATTTTGTAGAATTATTTTCTTAAGCAAGGTTTTAACCGATCACTTCTGGACCAATGTGGTGGTTTGACCATTTGACATTTGAGGGAGGAGCCACACACAGCAATATGCCCAAATTCATATTTGTGAATAACAGCATTGATTGTTAGCAGAACGAGGAGTTCTTTTACTAAAAAAAGTTGATGCTACAGAAATCAAATCCTCTCCCCCGTCAGGAAGTGAAATTTTAGCAAAATGGCTCTCAGTAACAGATGAGAGTGATAGATGCTCTGCAGATATGCAAGCCTGCTCTTTTTTAAAAGCAGTGAAAACACTGTCCAGGATCACCTTGTTCCAAAGACAATACTTCAGTGATTTGTAAGGAACTATGGTCATATCCAAAATTTTATTCCATTCATTCTTTATTTTAGAAGTAGCTAATAGAAGAACATGAAACATGCATGCAATCCTCCCTGTCTGTTATTCAAGTCTTTGGAAGTAACCAAGTACTCATAAGCAAGGCTTACAGAAAAGAAAAAAAAAATCCTAGAGGGTTTCATGCAGCATAATCAGTAGCACTAAATTTTAGTGCATTTGTGAGAACTGATTGCCCAACACAAATTCTGCTAAACCAAGCACTTCTAAAGCAGTATACCAACTACTAAACCCTATTCTAAAAACAAAAGGTGCTTTATCAGTGAATTAGCTAACAACTTCCAGCCATGTAACAAAAGCATGCAGGAGTGGAATAAGGAACACACACTGCAACCTACCAGGCACCATCAGAGTGGAAAATTTCAGAATCACCACATTTTTCATACCAAAAAAATCAACAACATAATTAAAGATATGACTTAATTTAGCATTCCTGTTTAGTTTTATACTTGTTTCTTAAACAGCTATGGCAAAATATGCCTTATTTATGTGAACAAAGACACCAAAAGAATGAGAGACAAGGAATAATCCAAGGCAACGTTCCCTAGCTTCCTCAACATGTTTACTGCACATGCAAGCTTTTAAATGCCACACAGAACAAACCTGTCACCATTGCTATTCTAATGACTTGTATGTCTAAATGCCATTAATGCCAAGTTGTTTTTTTCTAGAAAGATGCAGAATTTTTACAATGTGTTCTGCAGTACACACAAGGCTTTGCTACCCTCCCTTCACAGAGCTTCCCCTTGGCCCACCCCTCATTTCACCAGAAACGTCTATTTCGTTTCTCTATCCATGTTCAGCCAGTTCTGTTGAACTTTCATGAGGCCACACTGGCAACCTCTCATTAGTTACTCTAATTTGCCTCTGATTTTCCTATTTCTTCTTTCTACAAACTGGTTGGGCAACAGTGACCGCTGGGCAGGACATTAAGCATCATGCCAAGCAGGTGCATGGACAGAATGAAGGAGTTAATTTTGACACACCTTTTGCTGAAAGCTAACTGTGTTTTTAATTAGAGAATATTTCATATTCGTGGACTATTTCGTTACTTTATTAACATCACTACATGTAAGTAAGGTCCTGGTTCAGAAGAGTCCACATACAATGTCTTTTTTTCATGTTAAGTGTGTTATACTGAACATAAAAATCATTCCCTACATCAGGTTTGCATAACCCATCAATTCTGAATGCAACGATACAGGCATTCATTACCTGGACAGAAAACATAATATATTCAGACATCAATAAGGCCTTTACTAATCTAAGTGACTTTGCATCATATTTATTAATCAAGAATAAACTCCAGATTTCTCAAGAACTCCCCCCCCCCACCTGAACTGAATCACCTCATAAGCAACATAAAAGCAAAAGCTTCACAGAAAACTACTTCTGGTTGTTTTTTTTTTTCTTTTGAACACATTGCTTAGCAAGCTCCATTGGACATTCACCTGAAAAGATCAGTAACAGGTGTGACAAAGTGAAGATGGTATTGGTCAGGCATCCAAAGCCAGAGTTGTGCCCAAGCAAAAGACAACAGTAATTTTAAAAATTACATAAGAGACTGAAGTCATTCTATACTAAACAAATCACTACTTGTAAATATATTACTTAGTTATTAAAAGATTTGCATATAGTTACCCTACAGATTTCTAGAAGCCTCAGTTACATGAAACACATTTATCTGTGCTTAGAAATACCCTTCAGAACTTGAGCATAAATGGTGATCTATTGCAACTTGCATTAGCCAGGTCTAACAGGTTAAGAGTTGCCTGCAGATTCTAATGTTAGCCCAAAGAAGAAACAGAAACTCAGGAGAATCCCATTAGATTATTCTGAAAGATCTTCAAATACAGGACAACTGTAGCCTCCTAACAAGCTGCAGATGATGTATCACAAAGTAGTCTTGAAGGTTTTGGGTATTCTCTGTCTCTGGTATCTTTCAAAGACAAGTCTATGCCATCAGGAAAAAAAAGATGCTGCCCACAGCTCTCATCCTTCCTACTGCAAAACACGAATGAATAGTAATGAACCACTAAGAGCAATTCCAACGCTATGGTATCTTGCAAAGACAGAGTAGGCAGACCAGTATTCTGCTTGTGACTAAACCAATCACAGTTGCATGATACTGAACAATTGTGGGCGAGAATATCACAATTTCTAATTTAGCACAACATTCTGCTATGAAGTACAAAGTGTTACTTGAAGTTCCCAGATGCAATTAATGCAGAGGTGGAATTGTTCTTTCCTTTTTCCATAGCTGTGCTTCAGTCTTATCTACAGATCTAAAATATTTCTGTTAAAGAGTTTCAGAACCACATTAACTGATGGCAGTCTACTCTCTACTTTTGGTACTCCTTACGAACACAAGCAGATAGGTCTAAAACTAGCTCAGCACCTTATATACAGACATCAAAAAAAAATCTAGCAAAGCATGGAAATGCTTTCTGGAACCCACATAGCACCCACAGGGCCTTTTCAGTTATGTGATGTTGCACCCAGCACTCTACGAGACCCACACAATTCCTGCACCAGTTTAGCGTATTAGGAATGGAAGCATTTAGCTTTTCAGTATTCCTTTTTTATTCTTAAACTGGAACAAAAAGTAAGTGGTGATTCAAGTTACGTGAGAAGGCCTGTTAAGGAGTCTGGGGTACACAATCAGACATACCAAACATGCACAGGATTTGCTGGGGTGATGGAAGCAAGGCAAGACAAATGCAACAACATGACTGAACAAGACAGACAGTTAAAAGAATCTTAAAAATACATTATGAAACATGACATCCTAAAAAACTGTTTTCCTTACACTGAACCCAACCATTCAGATTAAGCCTGTGAAATGGTTCAAAAGAGGAAGTGAATTCAAGTACCATCATCTCTAGTAAAGAAGTTGTCTATGAAGACGACTCAAACCTTCTGAAAGTAATAAATTATGGCTAACAAGGCTATCAAAGATGGGGAGAAGGAGTTAACACCACCTCCCCTTCCCTGAGTAACATATTAATTATAGCTTCCTAGGTAGTATTACTGATTGGCTGAAACCTAATCCTGCAACATTTTAAAGCTAAATGACATTGAAAACAAAACTTAAGTGCACTTAAGAAGTACTGTGAACATAAATACCAAATTAATATCCAACTTGAGCAGTAATTACTCATTCTGCAGCATTCAAAAAAAAACTTAAGACACCCTAAAGAAACATGTCAAAAATACCTGACTCAGAAAGTGTTTAAGTTTATATCTAAACATAAACAGGTTAGAGGCTCTTTAAACAGGATGAGGCACTGCTCTTAATACACTTCTCATATAAAGGCAGGAGAGCAGTATTTTTTCCCCTGTATCTGAAGTGGCCTCTTTACACTCAAGAGAAATCTAACTGACACAGCAAATGGAATTAGTGGTGCAATCCACGTGCAGAACGGGGCTTTCTACCTCATGGCAAAACAAGTTTACTCTGTTACAGAAAGAGCCCAGATTCCTAGCTCAGATGCCGACACCTCAAGAGACGTGAAATGAATCCCATCTTTAAGGCTTCTGATCAAGTAACACCACGGGTAAGCACTTTAACACCTCTAGGCTCCACAAACTCAACAGTGTAAAACAACAAATGACAATAACGAATAGATGAAGCAGGAAACTCTCCATAGCAACTGCCACCCAACTATGCTTTTCCCACCATATCTTGAAGTTTGGATGGTCTGAAACACCAGCTCCCGAATAATGCCGCATTCTCAAAGTCACGTGTAACAACAAGAGCTTTGGCACCAACACCAGGCAGAGAAGCAAAGGAGAAGGAAGCAGCCTCACTGCTGGAAATACCCAGTGTGGGCACCCACAGTGGCTGCTGGGGCTGGCTGCTTGCCTCTGCTCCAGGCACTGTATCCCACCAGTAACCATCCCACATCCTTCAGCCCCTTCTGGAAGCAGCATTGAGGCCAACAGCAAAGCTTTCTGCCTGCTCTGCCAAACGCAAATCATTATTTCCTTATTTCCTCTGGAAGGAATGACAACTGCACAAGAGGTAGAGAATGCCTGAAACTCTTCCTTTGGATTGTGCCACCTAAACAAAACCAAAATATCATTTCTGATAGCAGAAGCATTTAACCCGTATTCAGATATCTAGGTATAACCAATTATCTTTAAAATCCTTTAGATTAGGAAAGAAATAATTGAGGTTGCTTTCATTAATCTAAATTCTGTACCGATTTCAATTAGCAAACAAAATGACTAGCCTGCAATCAGTAAAACCAAGGGGAACTGTTTAACCAGATAAATAGGAACTTGCAGTTTGAACTAATCTGTTTTTAACAGAACTTTGAGGTAGGCCAAAGAGGAAGCAATTTTAAAAATATTTATAGGTGAGAAATCTGAGACCATCAGGTGAGGCTATTGCATAAAACAAGTGAACACATCAGAGCCAAAGGCTCATTACTCATGCAAGTAAAACAGGCTGCTTATAACTCTCGGACAAGATGCACAGCAAAAGTACAGTATTTACCTTACCCTAGCACTTACAAGCACAACACTTCAAGTTCCTCTACTTGCCACCAGTAGAAACATCATAATTCACCCTCTGCCATATCTTTTACTTACTTCACATACCAACGTTAAGAAAACGTCCAGGAAGTATGCTCTCCATGACTAGCTACCCAACAACCCTGGGGTTAAATAAAACACTTAGGAGAAATTACTTCTATGTTTCAGTTCAACACAGCACTGAATGCTCTGTATTCGAGTTCTGACCTTGAACTCACTACCTAACCAAACAAAAGGTGTTCCTTGAAATAGCCAAGCAGTTGCACTAATGGCAGCCTTCGTGGTGATCTCAGGACATATGCCACTGTTTTCCACAGCAGTTTACAGCTGCTGTTTCCAGTTCTCATCTGTGTGTTGAACATGCCAGAGAACTTCACATTTAAGTCTGTCTCCTCCAAAATTCTGAATGCAGGATTTGCCAAGGAAAACACAATTATGTCTTGATAGTGAAATACATGCTCCTTCCTGCTTCTAACAAGATTCTTACTACATTCTCAAGAGTGTAGATTTAAGCTTGTCCTTTATGATCACTGAAAAGACAGCACAGACCGGCAAAAGCAAGCTGAATTTTCAGTCCTTCAAACACCAGTTTTCATGTGTAAAGTGTCCTTGTTACTAGCAGAGTGTTACACTTTCACTTCTGTTGTGTTCACCAAAGGCAGACTGAACTTTGAAAAGACAAACTGAAATTGACACGTTCATAAAATATTTCTGCAGTCAGTTTTCAGAGCAGAACCCATTTTAAGAACAGAAATTTTCTATTAAGTATTCACAATGATACAAGAAGCAGTGAAAGTCTTTATTCCAAAAAGCCTTAAAATCTTTTCGGAGAAAATAAAATTAAATGTTAAAAAAAAAGACAAGAGGCCACAAAGTCTGAAAAGTTAAGTTATTTTCCCTCAACATCCTGCAAATAAATGTGGCCTGGTAGGAGCTACAGAGTGAAAGCCCATTCTCTAAAGCAAACTGGGTCGACTGATTTTCAGCAACGGCTTGACTGACATTCAAAACCGTCATACTACTATCTAAAACACTACAGCTGCCCAAATTCTCCACTTACAACCAGTTAGATTTGAAGACTAGAAACTGGTTCTTTCATCAGAGAACAAGGCACTACATCTTAACTTTAAGCAGGTTTATAATATAGCATTCTTAAAATTCAATAACTTCAGTTGGTATGCTTAGTCCTCTGACTAACATCTTATCAAACCAAAAAATCAGTATCAGAACGATGAACAGCAAGAATTAAAGTGCTACTTATTAAAATATTGCTAAAACTTAAAAAAATAGTCAAATGACTAATCAACTACTACTTTCATATTTAAAGAATAAAAGCATTAATTTGGGTAACCAGACAATGGCTGTGTTGTTCTTTGGCTTCTGTAAGAATGTTAATCTGCTGCTGACTACATTTTGGGCATAGAAAACTGAAAGTGGCAAAAAAAAATAAAAACAAAAAAGTCATTGTAATTTCACTAACTTCTTGCAGGAAAGAAATTTAATCCTCAGGATACCATTTAGGAGACTGTAACCCAATATAGGTAACAGAAGAAACATAGTTCAATAAAACCAATTTACAAAGTGAGTCATTGCCAGTAAAAATTTTGCCAGTCTTCAAGTTGAAAAATCCCACTTGGCAACATGTCCCAAAAAATTGCCATATAAATGATAATGCAGCTTACTACATTATGACATTCTCCTTTTAGCATTCACCCTTATTCCTTCTACATTAGCAGCCACTTAAACAACTGCACAAACCAAATCATGAAACACTAATGGAAAACAGCAAGTATTTCTTTACCTAAAACCACATCTTTTTGTTTGCAAAACAGCCCACTGCAATGAGTTTACTAGTTTAATTCTACCTGTTTACACAGGTGTTCTCTCCACCTTCCGGCAGGAAAATGGGGAGCAGGGGGATATATCTATTTTTAAACCTTCTTCTAATTTTGAATTAGTGCCCTCAGGTCTCATAGCACAAAAATAAATACCAGTCTTCCTGTAGTTGTCTCCATTATAATACTTATGATTTCAAAGAAGCCTACCACATCCTCACTATCACCTCCTAAGGTCTGATGTCCATCTGGCTGACACAGTGCTCTTCCACCCCTCCACTCCCCTCCCTGGCCTTCCTAGCTTCCAGCCCAAGGTTCACATGGCCTTCGCTTAGCAAATTTCAGCAAATTCTTCCAGCAGAAAATGAACCCAACAACTAAACTGAAATAGCTCAGCATGAGGAAGAAGACAAGCTGAAGGCAAAAGCCATGGTTGCAAACGTACACTGGCTTTAGCTTCCAAAGGACTATGGACAGGTTCTAAAACCAAGTCGTCCTAGCTTCTTTTCATACACAAAAACATTGACAAGCTTCAGTCAAACCTTTTTTGTTTTATATATCCCTTACAGTGACAATGATCAGTGCACTATTTCCCTTTCTTCATAATTTGTAATCTTTATTCCTACCTAAGAACTTTTTTTTTCCCCAGAGAATAATCCAATATTGCTCCCAAAATCTCAAATATAACAGCTAATTAGGACTCCAAGTACACATTTATCAATACAAAAGTACTGAATAACATAAAGATCCTTCCTTCCTTTCTCTCACAGGCCCACTTTTTTGCACTTCAACACTACCAGCTCATCACCCTGTCAGACAGTATCATGAAGTACCACCAGAAACCTCTGCAGGCACCAGCAGCTTACTTTGGGTCTCCCCTCACTACTCCATTACACATCTAACTTATAAGCCAAATGGTATAATGCTGCATTTGTAGCCACTGAGCACCATGAAGATGCATCCTTTTTCTTCCCAGGTTTTACCTTATCACTTTTTTGTAAGGAAATCAACGCTCACAGCTGAGGTTGTGTACAGAGCTCCCATTCTGTCGAAATAAGGAAGCCTTGCCACTCAACATCAAGAGAAATTAGACCCTTGACTACTGTTCATAGGATACTACAAACAGACAGACATGAGGGAACATAAAACAAGTATCTGAGTCCTTTTGTGAGGAAACAGAAACACATGAGAGATGTGTAGTTTCTTAGGAAGGATGTTTACTTAATAAAGGAAACAAACCAGTTTTACTTGGATTCCTCTGTAACAAAGTTTAAACGCAGTCAACTGGATGCATTTAGAGCTCAGACAGGTGGGGTTATTTTCAAAAGTATACAGCTGAATCAGAATGGGACATGTCTTCATTATCCTGCATTAATAAAAACCAAACTTCATCAGTTCTGCTTTGTGGAAGTAAATAGATATGTTAGGCAAGTGATTTCAGTTTAAAGACATGAACTCTCTTCTCTCTTACAAAAAAACCCTGGCAAAACCAAAATTAACTCCTGAAGCAAAAGTTTCATTCAAGAAAAACATGATTTTTTTCTATAAACTAAGTTACTATTATCTACAACAACTATTCTTTTTAAGAAGCCCTACTAAAATCTTGGGTCTACTGCAAAACTGAGTCTCTCTCTACAAATTATACGTATTAAGTCTTTTCTTATGATTTTTTTTGACTCAGTTGATAACATCTGGGTAAAGCATTGTTTTTCATGAGTAGCTTAACCTCCCTTTATCCACCTTTCTCGATCACTATTTGGCACCTATGGGCTTCTACTAGAATGGCTAATACTGTCTGCCTTCAAAAGTGTTACATTCCCAGCTGCCCCTGTGAAGCTGTGCCCTGAACTGAAGCAAAGACCTCATCCTGTTGGGGGGGTGGGGGGGTGGTGGCAAGATGCTGCCTTCCAGCTCAATCAATTCCTCCAGCAATGATAATGTTAAGGGAGCAGCTGGAACACATGGAATAGCCATGAGGGAGAAAAAGCAACAAACATGAAGGAGAAAAGAAAAGCCTTTCTGCAGCAACAGCCTACACACAAGGTCAGTTTAAATCAATAACAAAGCAACATCCTTCAAAGACTGCAGAGCTACAGGCTTTGTATCACTGCCTGTAACGCAACCAGAATAAGAGCAATCATTAGGAGTGCAGTTTCGTAAGACCAAAACCAAAACATTAAATTTAAAACGCAGCCTTAGAAAGAAATCACAGAGAATACGTAATACAGGTTCATCACATCGAAGTCAGTGGGATCTATTTCATTGTCTCTTATCTGTACTTGAGACTGACATATTGCTGCGCTGTTTCCAAAGGAACTACAATAGCCTCTATGGCTCTGATAGCTGTGTTTCAGTAGAGACATTTGGGGAACCTGATCCAGGTAGGAGAGAAGACATTGAGGCAGCCATGTGCCAAAAAAGTACAGGCAAAGTTAAATCTTTCAAGGAAAAATTTCTGGGGAAAACAGACCTGTCTGGATGCATTTCATCTGCAACAAAAAATCCCAAATAGGAAAGGATATAAATGCATCTTTCTTTCCTGCCACATCATTATATAAGTACTGGAGCTACAGTATGATATAGTCTCATTTTCACCTTTAGCAAACAGTAAACAATTCTTAGCACTACAAAAGTAGTTTCATTTTCAGGTCAAAGTATTTTTTGAGTCTTTAAGCAGTGAAAACAACTTAGGCCAAGAGTGGGTTTTTTTTTCATATAGGCATACAACGTTGCAGCAAGGATTTCTCCTGCAAACGTCTACACATAACAATCTGTTGTTAAAGCTACAGTAGAAGGAAGTCTCCTACTCAGAATAATTAACTGTTGTATTTGTTTCAAAACCATCACAGACCCCGGGGTTTGAGTGGTTTTGTTTATTTGTTAACACAATAATACTTGCTTGTTATTCTTCAACTAAAAATACTGGGTAGCATTTCAAATTGAGGAAGCACTAATCAACCTTGTCATTTTCAGACTGTAAGTAGAGAGAAACAACATTCTTTTCATTTGCTTTAGATCTAGGCATACAGACAGAAAATTTACCTGCTTACTTCACCTAGTGAGGGTAGGAGGGAAGAATGCAATTTAAGTAAAAATCCAGTTATTGGAATAAAAAAGGTTTAGCAGATTGGCAATAGTTATGTTCGTAATTTCCTAGCACAGCTCACTAAACAGGCTTCTATGTGTAAACAGAGACTGTAGTGTAAATCTCAAAAAGAAAAAAAAAAATCACTTATTGAGCCGCTCCCTCATTCAGCAAATGCTGCATACAGTGGGGGGGAAACCCCAAAACACACCACATTCAGGACTTACTGAAGACCAACCTCAATAGAAGCCTAGAGGAGTCGTTTACTATTAAGAATAAACTAACATTTGTGTGGAAGTTTTCTTTCTAAATAATTAACTTGCTGAAACATTGAATTATATAATTACATGGAACTAAGCCCTTCCTTTACTCTAAATCTCAAAGTGAGCAAGAGCATACAAACCGCACCTTCATGTATGGAAAGCTTCCCCATTTTAGGGGGAAACTACAGAGCTTAGAAATCAAAAATGTCTTCACCAAACTCTTATTCAAGAAAAACCTGTTTAAATTAAAATACAACAAGGTTTCTTTGCTTTCAAACACAGTTTTGAAGATGTTCAGATAAACCTCTCTTTTGTTCACTTCAGTTTTAGAAGATGAGCACTCAGGATGATTTCTTACAAAGTAACAATAACCACAGTAACAAAGTAAACAAAAAAAATTAAATAAATTGGGCATTAAAATTTTTACTGGGGAAGAGTAGCAGAGGGCTGGGCTGCTGACAGCTTTTTAACGCCTCTTGATGCAGAAGAAAAGGTAGGAAACAGAAAGTATGGCCTGGAGGAAAAGGATCAAAGCCATCTTCACATTCCTACAAATTCTGAACTACTGCAAAAACTAAAGCTTCACACGGTCCGAGCAGCCTCGACAACCGTTCCGGTTAACACAAGTTTCTGTGGTGCTGCTTGTGGTTTGTGAGACAAGCTGCAGTAGTCAGTGATGAACTGCTTCTTGGATGCAGATGTGGGAGGGATCGCCAGAGGAGCGAGATTCACCTGCAGCAGCGCAACACTGTCTGCATAGAGAAGGGATTTTACTCCTGATCTACTTAAAAAGCATTGCTAGAGACCACAGGAATGAGATTTGAAAGGACAGTGGTTCTTACCTGTTAATTCAGATTCTGTTGACTCATTTGAGTCAACAGCTCTGTTGAAATGAACGCTGTTAACTAAATTCTTAACGGTTCTCACAAGCACATTATCTTCAGTTTCCAAGAGGTTTTAGTTAAAATTCTGGAGTAGTTTTCATTATACAGATTTAAGGGTTCCTCTAACAGGTCTCTCAAAAATGCCATGCTTTTGGGACTGAAATGAAAAGGAGCAAGGTCCAGGAGGAGGAAAAAAAAAATAAAGAAAAAACACAAACATGAAAGATACAGTAATGAACTCTCTTCAGTTAAGTTTGAAGCCCTCACAGAAATCAAGTGAACACATGCAAATGGCATAGCACACAATCACCACATTCTGTTTATACCAATTCTAAATTTTAACAACGCATTATCATTTTGTTCAGCCCTCCCCCTTTTCAATATGCAAAGATAGTTTCCATAGTAACAGGAGAGACCTAGTAGTATCTAAAGACAGAATAACACTAACTTATGTAATAACTTGACGCTCACCTGGGCTTGTAAAAGGTATATGTGCTTATTTTAGATGAACATACATAGTGGCTACTTATTCTTAACACATGCCTTATGTGGTCAAGATAAACATATAAGTTCCTGTATTTTAAAGCCATTTTCACGGATAGGATGTAACAGGCTAATGCCAATGAAGTCTTCATGCATATCAAGATTTATGAAGTAAATTAAAGTCAACTCTTACATAAAATAATACACTTTTGACAATGCATTAAAAATTACAGAAAACAACCCACCCTGTAGGAATTTTCCTAGCCTTCCCACAATATCACAGTTTTTTGCAATGCATCCCTCTCCTCCAGTGCTGACTGAGAACAAGATATTAAGCACAAAACAGCATACAAGTTACAGTACACAAGGTAAAAATCAATTTAAAGGCTATCAGCTTGCTTACTTCATGCAAACTTTTAAAAATGAAAACTACAGTTTCAGGTGTTTTCCATAGTGGTCGTACTTATCAAGATCAACTGCCTATCATTGGGTCCAGTGCTCTGACAAATACTTGGCGGCTCAACCTAGTTATGATAGATCAGAATCACTGTGGTTAGATAGAAGAGAATGAGTCATGCCCAGGTTGCGTAGGAGCAGCTAGCTAGAATCTGGTAGGAGGCCCCCAGAAGAGAAGTCTCTTCAGAAAGTTTATAAATGAAAGGGCAACACAAAAACCTGCTGACGTAGGGATGATACTGGTCAAAGAATTTCAGGGAGGCACTTGGGGGGGTCTAAACAGACTAATGTAAGAAAAAAAACCCCAAAAAACCATACCCCAAACAACCCACCAAATTAGCTCACAGGACAGGAGAAGGTGTGGAATGCACTGGCAGAAGAGTTGCAAGGAAAATACTGTAAGGCAAAAGTACTCCGATGTGAACAAAGAATGTTACAGGTGCTTGAGATCTTATCTCCAAGTGGGATTCCAATGCCTATCAGCTGCATAAAGGCCAAGATTTTTCCTGGCTGATTGTTTTTAACTATTTGTTTCAAAAACCTCTACAAACCCAGCCTACACAGCTGTTACAGCTATATCTTGTAGTTATGACAATTCACCAACTGCTGATTGAGCTATTAAAACCTGGAACCTCACTGCACAACACAAGGTTTTCACTGGATTTCTGCTATGCATTATCACTAAAAATAAAAAATACACTAAGGGTAAAAACCTAACACAACTGAGAACAAAGCAGAAACTAATTCAATTTCAGCAACAGATGACTGCGTTGAGATGCTGACAGCTTCAAGCTGATCTCCTTCAGTGGAGAAAGGACTCAAAATTTCTGTCCTCCCAACAGAAACTGGGAGACATCATGAAGAGCCTAACTAAGGACAAACTAATAGGAGTAATGGAATAATACTTAAAAAATGCCTGAAATACTCAGTTTTGAGAATTAAGTTAGAGAAATCTACCAGCTTTAAAAAGCAGCTTGCTAGGGCAGTAACAAAGTCTCACAGCCCACAACCTCCTAAGACCAGTGCATGTTGAAATAATCAAACAAAGATCATTTAGCCATGTGAATAAAATCAATGCACTCTTTGGAGGTATTACTCCACCATACATGAAGCATCACACAAACCCAGCAACTTCCAAGTGGATTATTCAAGCCCAGAAAGGTCAGTGCTGCAGTTTCACAGTCATCTCAGTGATGCCAATTCTACAGACAGCTAGGCCCATGACATCACAGGAAGCAGACCGCCCTTCCTCTGTACTGCTGACCCCATCTGCACAGTCAGATCTTCTCTCTCCTTTGCGCTGGTGCTAGTGCTTAAACCACGTCAGGAAAGAGTCTGATACGAAACCCATCAGTCGTACAGTTGCCTGCATTTCTTCTCACATTCATGCAAGCTAAAGCGACAGTGCTCATCACAACACTGAGGGCAAAGAGGATACATGAAGTAGAAAGGAAGCAGGAACTCCCTCCCTCTGTGTGGGCTGTAAGTACTGGGATGAGCGCATCTACCAGCTTTCTTGGGCTAACAATATTGCTTACATGGTCAACTGAGGTCAACTCTGAAGAAGTTACCCTTCCACATCCACCTACATTAGAATGGCTTAAAGCAATTGTGATGTTGTACCTAAAAATACATGTTTTCTACAAGCCCTCACTTCTCAAATGTCCAAGTAAAATTAATTGGAAAAGCTTAGAGCATTAAGATGATAGGTAAGTTCCAGGATGGAAACATAATTAAAAGAAAGAAAAATATATCTGCATAACATTCAGGAAAAGGTTACCTTATGTTTTCCATTGTTCCTATAGTAAATAAAATGTAGTGCCAAAAAATGGTCTAGCTCAATATTATAAGCCATTAATTGAGAATTTTATTAGCAAAATACAGGTCCAGGTTCTCAGTCTCATCTGAAAAGCGGATAAAAATTAATCCACCATCATGGACTAAATTTAGACCTTTAAATAAGAAAAGAATCCACAATTACCCAGAATTACAAAGTAACTTAATTAAGAGTCAATAAATAAACTGAATGCAAAAATCCAGCCTTATCTTCAGGCTCAGAACAGAAGGTTCCTTAAAACTTTCTTCCAAATTAAGCAGTGAACAAGCAGAGCCAGAATGAATAGAAAATAGCCTCATGGTGTTCCATCCAGTGGAAACACAGTTTTCTTCATTTTATTTCCATAACTGTGACTAAACACCTTCAGCACAGTTACATACACAGCTGTCATTTATAAATTACCATTAAAAAGGCACACATACACAGGAATGCAACAATAATGATAATCTATACAATTAAGTAAATCCCTGAATAACTGATGAAATACAGTAGAATCTTAGGCTCTTTCCTAGTCTTAAAATTCATCATACAACCCTTTTCTGTCAAACGTCGAGATTACCTTCACCAGCTTGTCTCTAACCCAGTTAAAACCTCCAATAACGAAACTTCTTAAAGGATCTACATAAATTGACTGCTATTGGTAAATAACTTCTAACCTATTTTTAGCCTAGTTCTCGCCCACCTAAAGGTACTTCCTCTCAACCTACATCTTAACCACAGAGAAAACGGAAAAAATTTACAAATGATGTATCGACAGGGTCCTGTGCACTGCTTATTATATACACACACAAACCCTCCCACAGACTTTTCCGCTCCACAAATAAAAAAATGCTGTAATTTTTTTTGCATCAGTCATAGGTTCTCACCCTCCCAAGCCACATTGCAACTTCCCTCTGTGCGTTCTGTATTAACAATTAAGACTAAACTCAAAAGTGCACCCAAAAAGAAGAAGAAAAAAAAAAAAAGCCTTCTGTAATTTAAACTGGATCGACATACCCCAGGATAACAACAGCTGCATCATGTTGCTTATTCAGATCAATTTGTGACTACAACTCCTGGATTACTTCCTATGACTGTGCTGCCCATACACCCAAGTGTGAGCATATGATAACTACTTCCCCATGCAGCATTTTTATCTTCTGGAGTGTACTCCTCAAGCCTATCAAAATGAGTAAATTAAAAGCTTATTCTGTTCTTCCCCAGGTGAGCGTTGGCAATCCCTAACTCAACGGCACATCTGCAAGTTTTACAGTTTTATCTTTTAAGGAAACAATGATGGATTACTAAAATCACCCCCTGAACAGGTCATCTCTTGTTCATCCCCAATCTTCAAGAGTTCTTTCATGTTTGCAAATAGTAACTTAAAACTATTTGGGAGTTTGTTACCAGGCAGGAAAACTTTGGTGATCAACTGAAACACCACATTCATCAAGTGGATGAACATGGAACTATGTTAAAAAACCTCTTAAAATTAAAAATTACATCTGTTTCAAAGATGGTTCTTAACCATATGTATTTTCCAAGCCAAACTGTCATGTAACACGCTGAGTCCACTTATAACATATTAGATGTGTCAAATAAATACTTCTTAAACCAGATTCACTGTTGGGGGCGGAGGGGGAGGAGGCATCACAACAGCTGACAAGCAACTCAGTACTTTTGCAGCCCATTAAAAAAAAAAATTATTTTCTTCATATAGACTGAGACATCAAAATCGATTAAGCATGAAATGCAGACAGCATCAGCACTATACATAGCAAGAGCTGTTTAATACCACCTACAGCCAGATTAATTACGGTCTTAAAAAGCAAAACCAAACCAAAACCCTGTTCCAATACAGCGTTTTCACAACACCCTTGGGAGGTATGACTGCTGCCTCACAGACTGCGGATGTTCAACTTCCTCAGATTATATGGCAAGCCAACAGACTGGACAATTCAGGTTTCAGAAATGCCATGGCCTCAAACAAGATCACGTAGCCTTGCGTCTCCATCTCAAGAGTTATTTCAGGGATATTACTGAGGTTTAATTAATTGTAACTAAAATTCACGGTTTTAAAGGGTCACACTGAGAAGAAGCTCAAGTATTTCGTCCACTGAAGTTGAATAGTTTTAGCTCAGGATGTCAGTACTATTCCAGACGAGTTTTTCCTCTGATAAGAAACCCATACTTTGATTAATTTTCCTTCTTTCCTCCACTTTCTGCACCCTCCCTCCGATTAGAGAGCCTTTGGAAAAGCGCATTATGAAACATGACGAACTTCTGAGTGGTTTTGAGTATTTCCTAACACGCAAATCCCATTTCCTTAGGTGAACAGTCTAAAGACCATAAAGTTTCTTAGTGTTAACGAGAAGACAGGCTTGGAATGCGTGTAAGCAATTCAGAGCCGTCAAAGCCTGCTGAAATTAAGATTATTTTAAACATTTCGGTGTAAGTGCAGTTCTTAATTGCAGGCATCGCTATTTGCCCTCAGTACAGTAGCCTTAATCTTTCCAATTAAAAAAGAAACAAGAAAAAAGCTCAAAACCAACGTAATTAAATGAAGGAAGAAAGCTTTCCACACTTTTCTGACGCGCTAAACCCCTCCGAGGACACGGGATGGGCATCTTTTTGTCTTCACAGCACCGGGCTCCCGGGCAGCGCCGCTACCAGCAGGACCTGCAAGAAGTTCGCTGGGGCGGGACACCTCACCTCATCCCCTCCCCCGGGGTCGCTGCAGCTCCCCATCCCCGCCGGGAGGCCGCCCAGCATCTGTCTCGCCTGGAAGCCGCGCTGCGGGTGCGGGGAGCCGGGGCGGCTCACGGCCAGGGCCGCGCCACGGCGGGCGGCTGGCGGCGCCCGACACCCACCCGCCCGCACGGGCGGCACCGCGGGAGCCGACGCGGAAGCGGCAGCTCCGGATCCAAACAATATCGCTATTCAACAGGAGCCTGCAAATATCCTGCGGCGGGCTCCTTACCGGGGAGGGGCGGCGGGACCGAGAGCCGGCCAGCCCCCGTCGGGGCAGTACCGCAGTGCCGCCGCCGCAGCCGGACACCCTGCAGACCGGCCCGGCGCCCTCTGCAGAGCCGCATCGCGGCTGGCCCCGCGGCGGAGGGAGGCGGCGCGGAGGCGCTCCCGAAGCACCGCGGACCCCGCCGGGTGGGGCAGGGCCCCGACAGAAGGGTGTCCGTTCGCCCCCTCCCCACAAAGGCGGGATGCTTCCCCCCCCCCCGCCGGCAGCACGCCCGGAGCCGTTACCTGTCACAACCGCCGCCGTCTCCGCCGCAGAGGCGGCAGCGCCTCCCCGTCCTCCCCGCCGGCCACCGCCAACGTCCGCAGCCTCCAGGTCGCACCCCCCGCCGGCGGCGGCGGGCAGGAGCAGCCCCAGCAGGAGCAGGCAGGTCGGCACCGGGCTCGCCGTCGTAGCCGAAGCCGCCGCCCGCCCGCCGGGCGCTCGGAGCCTGCTCATCGGTACCGCCGCTGCAGCGAGCGAAGTGAGAGAAAAGAAGGAAGGAAGAGGCTGGAGCTCCGCCGTCGCGATGCTGCCCGCTCCGGCAGCACGAACCCGCCTCAACGCCAGCCCCACGCTGCCTCCCGCCGCTTCCGGCGGCAAACGCCGCCACCGAGCCGCCACAGCGACACGTCACCGCGCGGTGACGTCACCGGGGAGGGGGCGAGAGGCGGGCCGGCAGCGGTGCGCGGGGTTGGGCGGGGGGAGAGCACGTCCCGCGGCTGGGTGCACCGCACCGCACCGCGCCGCGCTCGGCACCGGCCGCCGCGGGTCGAGCGCGGAGAGAAGCGAGTCGCCGCGGCTTCTCCGTCGGACGGCTGCGAGCTTCTAGGCCGCTCCCGCAGCGGTACCTCCTCCCCGGTGTGCCGGCTCCCGGCCAGCCCTGCCCAGAAATCGCGCCGAGGGTTAGTGACTGCCGGGCGGCGGGGCTGTGCCAGCGGCCCCGGGGGCGGCGGGGCCCGAGCTCCTGTGGCTGGACGCCCCCGGACGAAGGCCGGTGACTTGGGGTCAGGGAAGGCAACCCGGCTTACAACTGTGGCCTATGAGCTACAGGGGTAGAAAAGCGGCCCTTGGAGTTTGTTGTACTTGTCCTTACCGCACCAACCCCTCAGGAAACGCGGTCACCTGAGGAGCGCTTTCTAAAGGGAAGGATGTATGGGACAAGTTTCACTTCGGCGTGTGCGGCCCTTCCAAACCCAAGAAAAAATGGTGGCTTAAATCTCATCGCATACAACTGAAGTGGGAAGAACTAAGCCCTCACAAAGATACACCCTGACTTAATTGTTTAGAACCTTGGCTAAACAATCCAAAAAGCCAAACCCCTTCATAAGTGTTTCCATCAAGCCGCTGGCTGGGTGGTAATCTGTGTCGTGCTTCGTCCCCTCCACATCTGTGGGAATTGCACCCAGTCCCTTTTGAGTCATTTCACCAGAACAACACAGCTCTAGAGACTAAATCAAATTCAGTATCTCAGATACACCACACAAGAGAAAATAATGCAGCATGGATGGGAACAGCTAAGCGTTGTGTTCACCTAAGTATTTACAGGAGTGTTTTGGAAAGGTCTGTACCTGCTTTGTAAAACCTACAGGAGATGGAAACATAAAATGGAGTGATGCAAGCTGCTTCCAAGGGTCTGCAGCACCCAGAAAGCAAACTCTGAAATCATTACACCACTGTTGCACACAGCAGGAAATACTTTTTCCAGTAACATAGTTACTCCCGTCCCAGCTGCAGTGTATTTTTACTGGTGAAAAAAAGCCAACTTTAAAGTAGTCCTATGGCACACAAAGATTCGGAAAATGTGTCCAAAACTAACGAATTCTGTTTGAATTGTGAAGTGTGTGTGCGTAGCCTTATCATTTCTTTTGGCTGAATACAACACCTTTTAAAGACCAACAGTATCTGATCAGATCTTGTGCAAAGAGAACAATGAAATGCCTGCATCTTACGAAAGGTTGTTAAGTGCTGTTTAACTTCAGGGAGGGGAGCTGGAGTGGAGTGAATTCCTCAGGTGGAAACAAAAAAAAAAAAACCAAACCCAAAAGCCAACAACCCCCTTCCCACCCCCAAAACCCAACTGATAAATTGATTATTTAGTTAAAGTGCAAAAAGAGAGGTATTCACAAAGGAGACAAGTTTCCTGGACGAGTGCAAACTGTTTTGCCTGAGAGCCACTGGAGTCAAAGGACAGGGACTATGAGAGTCCTGTAGTGAAACGCAATACGTCAGAATAGCGGTGGAAACACCTCCTGATGCGCTGCCACTTCCCATCACGCAGACTCTGAGCATAAGCTCAGAACCAAGGAAGGTGCCAACCCTGGGTGCCGTATGCTAATACACAGAAACCTAAATGGCTTGTGGTTTCAGTATGAGGCACCAAATACAGCTGAGTGCCCTGCAAGGCTTGCAGAGTCACAGAATAATTTATGACCTCTAGAGGTCATCTAGTCTAACCTCCGATTCAACCTCGAGGAACACTACTCATAACCACATGCCAGTTTCGTTTTGGACTGTGGACAACTGCTTTTTTAGTAGAGTGAATCAGATCCTTTTCCATCTCTCCTCCTAAAAAGATGCCGTGGATACCATGGCAAAAACCTTGCAAAAATCAGTGTGTGCTGCTCTGGTCACCTCATCCATAAAGCCAGCCATCTCATCATAGAAGACAATCATTTTGGTAGAACTGTGCTGAGTTCTGGGGTTTGGTTTTTTTTTTCATTTTCTTATCCTTCATCATCCCAAAACAGCTTTCAGTAAAGATTTGCTTTATGGTATTATCTAAGAGACACATTGAGTAAGGGTGGCTGTCCTGTAGTTTCCTGTACCCTGCTTTGATGATAGATGTGACATTTGCTTTTTTCTAGTATCTGGAAATTCCACTCGATTGCCACAGCCTTTTAAAGGTGATAGGAATCAGCACAATGACATTAACCAGCTTCCTTAGCACCTTCACAAGCACCTCCTGTCCAGCCCTAAGGACCTGCTAAGATCCAGTTTTGCTACAGTGGCCCTAATTCAACGTCAGTTACATAGGGACGGAGCACACAGCAACAAAAGGGCCTGTGCTAATAATGCCACACAAATTAGCGGGTCATCAAGCCTGTGGCACATCCCTGTGCAGTTCCACAAGACACCCCTATCTAAAGAAAAAGAGTGATGAAGAAATCCTGATGGCTCACAGAGGTGGGACAGGATGGAGACACTGATACTATCACCTGGTCAGGGATAAGATTAGGCATATCTAAAACCTGTGTTTTCCAGCCTAAGACCCACCCCAGAGACACAGGAGGACTTCACAGCTGGCGTCATTTTGGTCTTTCATTTCAATCTCTGTTTTACATAAACCCTCCTTGCCCTCAGAAGGTCTGGCACTGTGCAGGCTCCTTGGTGATTGAGTGTTGCAGCAGTATTTCCATAAGTGCACGTTTATCTTTTTGCAGAGAGCAAACTGATCTCAAGGCCTCTAGTTCAGCCATTTATGACACTTTGCCATGAGTCCTGCTCAGCATTAGTGGACTCATAAGAGTCTTGGCCAAATTTTTTGGGTGCACTTTGCTGCATGGATAACCCAAGATGCTTTTTTGAGTTATATCCTCTATCCTTCCATTGAGCAGAAAGCTATTTTTTATAGTTTTGTTTAACTGCTTTGAGTTGCCATTTCTGTCAGCAGTTTTAGCATCTACCCAGCCTTGTTGTGCACATCAATTTATCTAAACAGAAAAAGAGAGAGGAAATCATCTTCAGAGTTGCTGCATGCCCACAGTTCTTTCCAACACATAAATTCAGCCTGTCCTAAAAAACCCTGGAAGCAGGTTTGCACAGTACAATAAAGTCAAAAATAAAAATTTCACTGCTGTTTGGTGCTATTTACAGTCCCTCCAAACTACACGGCCGATGTGAGAACTCAAGAGGAACAATGTTAACTAGGTAAAGAAAGGCTGACAATAAGAGAGGAGAAGGTGGGCTAAGCAGAAACAAAGCACGACCTGAAAAAAGTGCTGAGAGGTGACGTTATGGAAAAGAGGAGTTAGAAATAATCAGGAAAAGCTCAGGTAGAAATTAATAGAATCAGATTTATTTATTAAAATACAACACAAATACAAACTAACAGTAAGTTATTTTAAATTGAAATAAGCAATAACCATCAGCTTATTGCTAAATCGCCCAAAAAGCATTTTATTCCACAAATGCTGTGAAAAGAAACAGTTGAACAGGCTTGTGAGTAAAATTCAAAAGCCTTCTCTTGAATAGGGAAGTTCCTTAGATCTGTGCCAAAATAATTTTTAAAAAAAATTGCTAATTGCAACCTTCTAGTTCTCTGATTTCACGTGCTGATAAAACCTAGATGAAGGCAAAGTTTTATAAGCTTTACATTTGCCAAGATAAGAAGATCAGTTTAGGAACCCCTTCTCAGTTGTTTCTGAGTTACTGAAGTTTATGTTTTGAGGAGTTAAAGTAATTGGCTCAAGAGGAATCTATACTAAGTATTTTAAGTGGTCCTGTATTCCCAGCCCTTAATGAACTAAGAAACCATGGGCCATAGATGTCATCTCAGTCCAATAATGAAATTGGAACTGAAAGAATGGAAGTGAATTATTTTCCTTACCCTATGACAGTACTAGCCCTTAACATCATCTTATCAATGACCAAGAGTCCAGGTATCTCTCAAATGAGCAAATTGCCTGGTAATAGGCTAAAAAGCTGGGAAAATTACACAATGTCTTTCAATCAGTGAGGAGGAGCAGTCATTAACTGCAAACTGCAGCTGTAGATCTGCAAAGAACTTTTTGATTACGTCTCCTGAATTCTTGTCACTAGTATTAAAGAAGATTTTTTTTTCCATAACACTTAAGGAGTAAAATGCAAATAGAATACAAGTCTTGAAAAATACTCAAAGTTCAGTAAATGTTCAGTGCAGCTGAATCTGCGTGGAAGCCTGGCTTACGCTTTTTTGATTTGTTGAGATCTTTGTGGGAACAAAGGTGCCATTCCAGCTAGAAGGTGTTGGCTAGGCAGACTGTGGTTGGATCTTATTTATTTCAGAAATCAACAGAGATTCAATCTGTTTACACAAGATCTGTCAGCACATCCAGAGATACCAAATCTGAAGGAAAACAATGGCAAAGTGAGTGAATAAAATATTTCAGGCAGCACTGTAATTCTGGAATCTGTAGGAGGAGCCAAACAGCTTGCCAGGACACAATCTTACTGGTCACAGAAGAGCAGGAATCTTGCTCTTTGACTAAATATTATTTGGCACACCATTTAGATTAATTACAACAAAGTGATGGGTTGTTATATGCTTTGACAACTAAAGGACATTCAAGAGCAACACGCTTGTGAAACTTAATACACTACAGATAAAGGTGATTAGAAGTAGGTTAAAACTGCCAAGGGACAATCCTGGAGATCATATTGTGACTCAGTTCCTCTCCTCATCTGATCTACTCCGAGCATCTGTCACTATTACTTTTTTTGCCAATACTGAATGACATACTTTAAAAGCCCAGATGCCTTATTATAAGAAGTGTTTGTGGCAAATGTTCAACTCCAATAAATGTTCATCTCCAAATCAGTTGATTTGTAGTTCAAACTGTCTTTAAAAGAGCAGTGTAATAATTATTAAAGTTTAATGAACAGCAGCATTACTCAACCAATCCATACACTATAAATCATTTGCCCACCATCTTTTTCTGTTTCAAGAAATGTAAGAATTCAACCCATTTCCCCATAGAAGTGATAGCTATAGAGATGACCTAATGAAAAGGGCTATCTCAGAGGGAAAGAACCACAGTGCATTTAATTGCTATATGAAAAAAAGAAATCCCAGTATGTAAATAATCTTTCCTTCACCTCTGAAGCTCAGCAAATCTCTAAATTCACCTTTACCTAGAGCAGAGACAGGCAGTGCTTTGTGTCTGCTTATTCCCTCCCTTCCTGGTAGATGGCAAACAAGGAAAAAATGACAGTCAGGAGGTGATGAGAGTCACTACTGCACGTGACTAACTTTTGTCTTAAAACAAGCATGTTGTCTCACTGCATGGAAAAAAACAGATTAAAAATCACAAAAAAAATATCATTTGGATATAATAATTTGGCACTCTTGTTATCTCAGCAAGTATTGAAGACTGCCCCTGGGGTATGTTTGGGTGCGTTTTCAGTGGGAAGAAAAATTCCTACTTGCCTGGAACAGGAACTGTTCAGGATGGAGTCTCCTTGTTCAAGCTGGTAGAGATGTCCTGGGGGAATCAGTGATCATCTTTTCAGTGGCTGAAATGTACTGGTGCCTTAAAAATAATTTCAGTAGTAATGTTATAATATTTTTTTCTGTCTAAATAAGGAGCTAAAGCCCTGCCAGCTCCTAATGCATAGAGGTGCTCTTTACCTGAGTG
This sequence comes from Gallinula chloropus, assembly GCF_964237585.1. Lineage (NCBI taxonomy): Eukaryota > Metazoa > Chordata > Aves > Gruiformes > Rallidae > Gallinula > Gallinula chloropus. The sequence continues at coordinate 9,579,418 of NC_140092.1, read as the reverse complement.
AGCACAGAGTATTTATTTACAATGGAAATCATCTGCCCCATGAGTAAATATTTGATATAAAAACAAAGAATATTTATGACTTTATGGAGAAGCAAGAAGTAACTGACCAGAGCTTTTACTTCAATCATGATTCTGGTAGTTTTAGCAGCTGTTGACTGAAACATGGGACAGAAGTCACTCATTCGGAGGCCAGAGCCTGAGTGAGAGCTTATATTCCCCTGATCTGTGACTAACAGAGCATAATAAAAAGCCTAGTGAACATGTGTATCGTGTGTAAATACAATTCTATTGTCAGATGGTTTGTGGTAGTTTGAAATGGCTGCTCTGAGGTCACAGCAAGCAGTCTGTTTCCTGGAATTTTTGCAGGCAAGTTGCACATCCTGTAAACAGGAGCTCTCTAGATCTGTCACAACTCCGTGACACGTGCTGCCAGGTACCGTGGGCAACGTAGCACCTAATAAATACGATCATTTTGCAGAGGCAGAGACAGCTACTCTCAAATCATCCAGAGAGATGAAGGAGATATGGAAGCTACTTCTGAGAAAATCAAATAACATGTATTTTGTCTTTGTCTCAAATTGTTTAAGTTTTTTGTTTGGGTAATAGGGAAAAAAGCATCATAGACCATATCCTCAGTTACAAGGTCATTGGAAACAGGCCATCTTCCTACTTTCTAACACAATCTTGGGCATTTGGCATTATGACTCACTATAAACTGCTGTATTTCTCAGGAAAAAAAAAAAAGTGAGAGCAAAATTTCATCCACTGATTACATCTTTAGAAGTAGTATGTACAGTTCATTTCTGTTCCTGCTTGCTCTGCAGGTTGTGATACTTGGACGGTTGTGTGCCGTGATCTAACTTCCTTGAGCACTGATCTGAATGAGCTTTCATGAGCTTCCTCAGAGCTGGACTTTTCTTATTTCTTTATCTGAATTCATGATGAAATTGTGAGAGTTTTGGTTAGGGGTGGGGCAAAAAAGTTCTGCATTCAGTGAAGTTTGTCAGCTTTCTCTGATATGCCCTGCACTGGCCTTAACCACTACTTAATGAATTTTAGCAGTTCTTTTTAAACTGTTCATGGTAGCTAATGGGAAACTACAAGGAAGGGTTCAACTAAAAGTTAGAAATCTAAATCAGAGACAGTCAACTTCTGATACTTTTAGAATCAATGGAGATTAACAGGAACTTCCAGAAGGTTGTTCATTTCATATTAAAATAAGCACCTAAGATCAGGCAACTTTTCATTTTAAACAGTTGTTTCCCTCTACTGTCAACAAGGGAGCCTTCTAAAATAAGTTGAACTAGAACTTGTTCTGCATGTCTTGCTGTTATAAGGAGAAGGGAGAAGAGAATAAATTTTGAGAAAGAGTGATATTTTGTCTCTTATCCACTAGGGACTGAGCAGCAGAAAGTTGTCCTGATGCTTTTCCATATGCCTTTTTCACATCCTTGGGACATAGGAATCTGAGGAGATACATAGCTAGAAAACAACCATAAAGGTAAATACTTAGCACATGACTGGGTTGGAAGACATGTCAGGTAGCAATGGGTAAACCTTTCCTAACAATGTGCTATCTGCCACAATATTCATGCTTCAGTTAGTTCAGAGATTAACTTCAGAACCAATCTTGAGGGACTAAAGAGAGATTCAGAGAAGTATTTGGTTCCAAAGACGCATCCCCAGTGGGATTAGTTGTGCTAACACCACCAGTGTTCCCCTTCACCTGGAACTGGGATTGGCAATGCTTCAAAACTAAAAGTTTTGATACCACCCCAGGACTGGTACCTGCTACCTACAGAATCTTGTATTTTTGTAATCTGAAAAAGACAAACAAGCTCAAGAAACAGTTAGCTACAAGACCAAAAACTTAGCCTGTTAATGCCTCCGGAATTTTAAAGACTTGAGGTAGATGTGGCACCTGTCCAGCGTTACTGGAGAGAGATTGCAGCAAACCCTGAACTATGGCAGTGGGTGGTTTTTCTCAAAACAGGGTGGTGCCTTGTCCTGGGAGTTAAGAAGAGCACAATGCACAGTGTGCTATGTAAATTCCAGCAACTCCTCCTTTCAGATCTAACAGATGGCTTGTAAATTCACACCAAAGTAAGGGAGCTAGTGAAAATATAAAATTAAAATTATGAAGGAAATAAAAAGCTAAGTCCTCACTAAAATCTTAATACAGCACCAGTCTTGAAAGAATGTCTCTGTCCCATAATAACGCTGCCTTTGAATGGCCCAGTCCCACCAAAAGCAGAGCATACAATGCTGACCTGTTTGCATTGGAACAATTTCCTGAGCAGTATCAGTAACCATCTCTCTGTCTAAATGTCTGGACTGAAAACAAGAAAGAGAAGTTGATCCTGTGCTTGCCAGCTAATAACCTCACCATGATGTTTTCAAAAAAGGGGCAAAATTTCAGTCTATAGCAAACTGAAAAGCTGTCTTTCATTTGCACTGAGAACATGCTCATTTCAGTTGGGTTGTGCCCAGTTTCCTGAGAGATCTACAGTAAAATCTACAAAAGCAGAACAAAAAAGGCCAATTCAACTGCAAATATTCTTCATTAAACTGTTCAGAACTTGAAAAAAAAAAAAAAAAATCTGTCTATGAAGGGATATTTCTTCTATAATATAGGAAAAAGCTGATCTTTATGAAAAGTGTAATAGATTTTACTAAACAGATTTTACTAAAAAGTTCATAATTGCTTACCTGTAAGAATATTAGCTTTGAAATGGAAAAAACACAACAGGATAACAGTAAGAATTACAGTTCCTGCTTCTGAACTAGGGAAATACAAGTATTTCAATGGAAAGAAAAATCCCACCTGAATGGGCAAAGATGCACCTTACATGTCAAAGAGGACCTTATCTTTGTATTAACAACCCCCCAAGTTTACTTTAAAAAAAATAATCAAGATTTTTAACAACCTCTGGGGAAGAATATCACCATTTTGCAGAGACCAGGAAAGATGTGACAAACAAGAAAACAGTGTAAAGCCTCTAACATTGCAAATCAGTATTGTACATAACGTATAAGATGATCTTTATTATTTTTCTTTGCCCAGATTTAACCATTCTCCATTTGTTCTATAGAAAGGATACTTCTATTTTGCCCTGTCCTCCTTTTCTAGAATACTGTGTAAAGATCTAGTGTATACAAAACAAAGTTTATTTGTACAAACCTTGACCTCTCCCTCAACCACAGCCTGGTTGTATGGATCAGCTTTCTGAGTAGCACGCAAAATATTCTGCTACCTGCTTGATAGCCAGTGCATACACTCTGTGTGTGGCTTCTTTCAAAGCCAAGGTGTGCTCACGATGGTGTCTCTAACTTCTCTCACATTATCTTCTCACCAACAACCTGTTAGGCAAACAGTACACCCCTTCTTCCACACAGGTTCTGCACTGACAAGGTCTTTTGATAGGTTTGAATTTCTTTATTATTCTGGATTGTTGCAAAGCCTAATTATTGCCTACTTCCATCTTTTAATTGTGTGTTTTCAGATCTGAATATTGATTATCTTCTGAAAAAAGTAATACCTGCTGTAAACTAACTTCCCACTATAAAATCTTACTCTTTATCCATGTCACCACCTAATGCAGCACCTGATACCAAAATTTTTTCCAGGATTTCTTCACAACAGATTAGAAACAGTATCTTTCTCAGAAAAAGATAACAGTCATAATCAGAAATGCTTTTATTTCCTGTAAGCTGTAAGCTAAATCACAAAGACAGGAAAACCAGATTGCACCATAAAGATATTGGATATTGTAAAAAGGAGAAGAGAAGGTGAAACTCTGGAATAGAACTATCCAGTGTTAGGAGTTTAAATTTCAAGCGTATACGAATGTATAAAGTCCTTTTCTCTTTCATATGATTAACAAACCTTACTCAAGCTTTAAAAATTAATAATGAATTCAGGAACACCCTGTTACCTTTTAGCCGGCATAAATGTTTTAATCGCTGAGTAAAGATGCAATCTGAAGTCTAAGTCTAATCTAAGGGGAAAGTGCACTCTGTTAAATACACAAACAGCAACTGATCCCTTTCTACGTTGCAGAGATTACAGAGTTTGAGCAGATTTTTCCACAAGCCCTTCCTTCCAAGACTCCCTTTCCCCACTGCAGAAGGGTGTTTTGTGAGCGTGCGGCAGAGGTGGGAGACAGGCTCTCCTGTCCATACGTTAATGGCCAGGGGTATTAATACTGATAACACTACTTCCCTATGTCAACAGTTGACTCTAATGTCCTTAGAACCTGGCTACAGTCAGAATCTCTCAAACATATCACAAACTAAAATTAAATATCTAAATATATCTTTATGTGAGAAACTATGGAGAGAACGTCTTCACCAGTAACGCCAATGCTGAAAGCGGCCCTAAACTCCTTCAGAAGCTGTAACAATGCCAGTTTTCCACAGTCAGAACTTGGTGTTAACGAACCAAGACTGGACTTCAAAGACATGCTTATGTTATTATAACCCAGAAGTACTTGAAAACAAAAGGGAGAAAAGGGAAAATGTCATGACAATAGACATATTAGCAAATTTAGATAATTAATTATGAACTGATAGAAAATCAAATATTACTGCTTTTTACAACATATATTTCTCCTGATTTACTATTTATATTTGGGCTCATTAAAAGCATAACAACCCTAAACAGAGCTATACAGAAAAAAAACCCAAACCACAGAATGTACCATTTATGGAACACACAACTGTTTAATAAAATGAACTATCAGATACCTAGTGAAACATATTATGTGGCTATAACTATCAAATTCCAATTTGTCTCTTAGCAACCTAATACAGACCTTTTTTGTTTAAAACAAAACACAGAAATTGGTCACATGCTTTGCCTTGCACGAATTGTGAGCTTTAATTCCTTTGTTAAATATTCCATTTATTTTGGTCACAATCCCAAGAGAAACAATTTGTTCAAACTGTTCAGCCAAAGACAATGTCATTTGGTAAGGCACCATGTTTCTCCATAAAGCCAATTCTCTGGAGGTAACTGTTTGCACATATCAGTAGTCCAACCTCTAGAACAACACGCTGATTTTGAAATACGAGCAAATAGAAACCCTGCTATGTCTTCCTTCACAGGAAGGAACTTCACCTTCGGCAACCAGCAATGTCTGACAATAACACAGACCCAGGTGAACTTCCAGGGGCTTAAATGAAGACTCAAAAAACATGGGTTTGCCAAAAAGCAGTGTTACCAGCCGGAATTACTTTAGGGCTGGTCCTTGGTGAGTATTTAGCACAGTTAGACTGCGTTACAATTGCTTATACCTTGCAGTCCTACAAATCCTGCTAAACCCAAGATAGACATCTCTACATTCCATTCCAACTGAGTATTCCTTTTGTCCCCATTAACACCTGCGCTTTGTCATCCCCCTGAGACACTTCTCAAAAGCTTAATCAGCCTGCATGGCCATCATTTGGTAGGTATACCATGAATTACCTAATTAAAAAAGATACCAAGATGAGACATTTTCTCACGGTTTTAAAGCAGAGCACAACTGTTCCACTGCTGGATCAAAATGATCTTCCCTGCATGAACAGTTTTGTTAAGGTATTGAAAAAGCCGAGTATGAAGCATGAGGGGCTGGGGGTGGGAGGAGGTTGGGAGGGGAACCACCTTTCAGCGATTTCAATTAGCAGCACAGCTTCTTCTGTATTGTAGGGATTTGGGGTTGTTCTGTTGTTAGTTACTACAAGCGTGGCCTTGTGCTAAAGCCAGGAAGGGGTATTTTCTCCCTCCTGTACTGGGCCCTAAAGCTGTAAACAAGAAACCCAACCCCGCCACAGTTGTCCTTAAGCACTTCTGCTGAAACCCGGCGTGGTTACTATGGCTATCTACAAGGCAGTCATGCACAGGGGTGGTTTCTGGGGCTGGAGCTGCTGAGGAGGACAGGAAGGCTGGCCAATGCCCCCTCTGCCGGCCATTCCCCGGAGGACTTCGCCTTGGCCTTGGCTCTTGTCCTGGCGTTGCTGCATTCATGCCCCTGCCCAGTAACCACGCACACAGCGAGGTTTTCGGGCGGAGGAAGCCAGCTGTAGCCGGTCGTGCGAAACACAAAGCTCTGTTGATCTCAAACGCGCTTCGGCTAATTACTTGCTTTTCCTGTGTGGGCTGCGGGGCCGAGAGCAGCCGGAGCAGCAGCGTCCTCCGGCCCGCGGCCGGGCACAGGCAGAGCGGCCTCCTGCCAGAGCGGGAAAGGAAGAGGCCCGCGCTCCCGCCAGCCTCCCGCCGGACGCGTTTCCTCACACAAAATACCGGGCCGAATACTTGAACGACCCGTTAAATTATGTCGAAAGGCATGTCTCTGAAGATAGTGAAATAGACTGGTCAGTGAAATCCCTTCAGTCTTGCTGGAGGAACTCAGTAGGAGACAGTGAAACAGGCAAAACGGGATCTTGCCTGCTCTGTTGTGTTTTGGTTCTTTTTTCTGGTTTCTGGCAACAAGTAGAAATACGCCTTGAACTGGCCTTTCCTTCCATTTTTTTCCCCTTTACTGGGATATCTAACCTTACAGTTGTTTTCATATGCTCTCCTCATAATGAAATCTCTTACTATGACCAAAAAAAAAAAAGGAAAAATAATCCAGTAAAAAGTAGAAATTGATCTAGTTGTTCAAGTTACTAAATTGTTCCATTACCCAGACATCAAGATTTAAGTTTCAGTATACTGGAAGTACAGAACGAAGATAACTTGGGTACATTTTCAGACAAGCCTATCTATTTTTGTGTTTTGTAAACAGTCTGTTTGACATTAACAGAAACCTTTGACAAACCATAGCCACAATCCTAAAGTATATCAGCAAAAAAAGTTTTGATCTTTATCTATAACTATGAAGACAATGGGTTCTTGTACTGAAATGTCTGTTTATGTTGATTCCAAATAGGGAAGAACAGACCAAGAAAAACAATTTGGCTAAATTGAGCCATTGAAAGTTCAGCTGAGCCTTTTTCAATCAGTGTAATTATCAATTTAGATACGATTCTACTATCAAAATATGGCTATTACTTAAAACAAGATTAAAAGCAAAAATGAAGCAGGAGTTTAGGAATTTGGAAGTCAAACAATAGCTTTACAGTCATCAACAGCCTTGAACTGGTCTGTAAAGTCAAAGACAAATAGTTGATACTGCCTCTGTATACAAATATATAGCTGTAAGATAGTAATAGTCATTTTAATATTGAAAAAAATACTTAAAATTAGCATTATTTAAGCAAGGGAGATTAAAAGTATAAGTATCAGCCAGTATCTGCAATGTGGTATTCTTTGGAACTAAAATGAGAAACTGGGTGGAACATGGAAAACAAACCTCTTCAGTAAAAAGCAAATTTAAAAAATAATTTTAAAAGAAGACATAAAAAAATGTATCTAACAATATAATTGAATTCCAAGGAGAGAATTTGGTTCATTTTTAGTTTCATCTTAGGCAGGCAGCTCAAGTGGTCTAGCCAAAGCTGAGTGTTGACCTACACTAGGTTCAAAGCATTAAGGTTCCCATCCAGCCATCAGGAGAAATGCAGGTGGAAGACAGGAAGAGGAGTTTTACTACTCCAGGGGACAGAGGGGACATAAGACAGAAGCAGGATCCTTAGGATGAGTAAGAAGCTGCTAAATCAGAGGAAAACAGACTAACAGTATTCTGTTAGTCACACAACTGCTTGTTCAAATGAGAACCCAACACTCTCCATCTCTGCCTACTTACAGCATTTTCAAAACTATCAAGAGAAAAAAGTACTGCTCAAAAATCCCAGTATGGAATGGGTTAGGGTAACATTCAGATTCTGCACCGTGTGCTTGCACAGGGCAAAGGGAATTAAGAGAATCAGCAGGCCTCCAGGGAATCTCCCTTGCTATTTACTAAGTACTTTTAAGTCCTGAAAAAACCCCAACATGTTAACCTTGTAATGACCTTACTGAGTCAGAGTCCTTGTGATTGCATTGTAACATTATAATTTGTAAATTGCTACCCAATCTCATGGATTTTAGAACCTGCAAAATCCTGCATTTTTAAAAGGCACAAATCCTGTGCCTTATGTGCTGTTCTGGAAATGAAACAAGGTCTTGTAGCTAATACACAAACAGAGCATCCTAAAGTATGAACAGGAACTCCAGAGAGGAGATACTGCTCACCTCTTTTAGGAATTTACTCTAATCTTTAGCAAATCACTTAATCTTTCTATGACTTCATACCTCATATACAGAACATGGTAATACTTGCTGTACAGATAAAAGCCATCACATATCCAGTTTTGAAAAACTAAATGCCATAGAGAAGCCTCTAGTTAAGTAGTTGAAATAATTTCTTGCAAATATTATGGGAAAGAAGGATTCCCTCAAATACTCTCATTCAGTACGTCATTATGTGTTAAGAAGTTTGGTTCTTTACATAAAAAGTGATCATACCGAATCCACAACTTTACCTTTCTTAAAATTGCCTTTATAAATTTACCGGTAAAGTGCAGTAAGTGTCTTACTACGTTATCCTGACAGACAAGAAGAATCACAGGCAGAAAGCTCGTAACTAGACTACAGCTTGGATCACTTCTCAGACAACTTTTCAGCAAACTATGAAGGATTCATGTTTCACTGTCATACATTCCGTATGTATGACAAATTATGACAACCCCATCTATGTAAATCAGACAAAGATAAAAGTCGTAGAGCAAATGCAGTGGCTACATAACCCATCATGTGTTCTTTTGACTTAGGTTCTTTTTCAGGTATGCTTTATCAAATCAGGTTATTGATTCCAACTTTGTTTTAAATCAGTGGAAAAAGCTGGAAGACCTAACACAAAAGTATGATCGCCAACAGCCAACGAAACAGCCTGACAGTGCAGGGACAATCCATCACACACCGATATGAGTTTGGATTCTGAACTGAAGCCTGAGCTGTTGAATCAGAGGCTGGAAAACTGGCAAAGGCGTAACACTGCTCCCCCGAAGAGGGTGTGGGGCAGAGCAAAAGAACTCTTGGCATCGTTCTCAGGGGAATAGTTCAGCTCAAGCACTGACTGGCTCCAACAAGTTCTGAAGGAAGCTATGCTCAGGCCTTCTCTGCAGGGGGACATATTTTACAACACGGGGCCTTTGATGGGACTCTGGATAGAGTTTAGAAGACGGCTGAGATTAGCCGTGTACCTAACTGAAGATGATGGGGAATGCGTGACTGCATCTCTGCATATGAAAAGAATAAGCGGAAGTAGCTAACATGAGAAGGAACATGGAGAAAATGCCATGTGAAGATAGGATCATACACCAGTTCTGTTTTCTCAGAAAATGAGAAAAAAATTCATGCAAGTATCTTTATTTTCTCAATTGACAGTATTTGAACTGATACCCTCTTAAGCTGTGAGCTTGAAAAAGTATTTTCATCTTAAGTGAGCTTTTGTAACTCCAACATTGACATCACAAAACTCAGATTGGGAATTACACTTTATTTATGATAACATGCATCTTAGACACCGATTCATCATTTTGTTTATTTGCACAGGTGGTCATTCTCAATGTACAAGCAGAAACCGCTGATGTTACGCTGAAATTCAGTAGCATGCACTGCACAGGTTCGTGTGCAAAATTACTGTCTTCAGTTAGAAAATTTTAAGGTTGTGGTTTCTAAATTAATATTATACATACAGTTGAATTTTGGTTTTATGCAGACATTGCATAGTTGATGACTAGCTTCTAAGAAAGACTGGAGTTGCGGTACCAGTATTGTTGAAGCAGATCAAGTGACAGTAGCAAACAAGAAGATTTGAAGAAGAGGCATAACTTTGAGGGTTGAAAGGTCAGCAAGTACAGCCTAGCATAAAAACCAAAAAGGCTTGTTAAACTTGACATTTGAATCAAATTTCTTTAAAGCAAGTCAAGAAGTCAGAAAGATTCAAATACTGACTACAGTACTAACAAGAATTAGATTCAGGCCTGGCTAGAAATACTGCTGTTTCATGATACTGTTTTATTGTATTATTTTTCATTCTAGCATTTCAAAGAAAAAGCATATGTTTTTATGTATATAACCCAAGTAACTTTATTTTAGCCTTTAGCCTTACTTCAAATATACATGGCATCATGGGTGAATAAGGGGTCTAGCATTTCAACTTGCTTCTAAAAATAATTGGGAATTAAGAATCCTTATCCTGTGGCTTGGCTAGTACTTGTGAAGTAAGTCCAATGTAATGACTCAAATAGTCAATGTCTTCTCATGATAGTATGTTTAAAGAGTAAAAGTCATCACCAGCTTTCAAAGTTTGAAAATATACATCACCAGATGCTTGGAAAAAGTATGTTTTAGCAGATTACTAGAGAGAAACAATAATAATCTTTATCTTAATGACTTAATTTTCTTCATTTCATATGACAGTACTCAATGAAATTTCAGGTTTAGCATTGACAAAAGTAATCTTGTGAAATCTTTTTAATACCAAAAAGCACAGAAGCAACTATATTAAAATGTACTAAGAACAAGCCGCATAAATCTCCACAAGGTTTTAAAAACAATATCTAATCTGTCTTTATGGGATATTAAACCTCAAATAAAAAACATCTCATTGTAGAAGATAATTTGACAACACTGCGCTTTTGTGGCAAATAGACTCTTACTTCCTTTTACTCCAGAAAGGCAGTTTGATGTACTGCGTGTTCACAGTTTCCTTAGTTTTTTTCTAAGGTAAGAATTCGGGCAGAGAGATTTGCACTATGTACCACGTGCCATGTGAAGCTTAAGTTACTCTTGTTGGCAAAACATCAGAAACTATTTCAATCTCCTCTGACTGAAACTTATACTTACTTCAGCCGCAGCCAGTGATGTCACCTCCATCAGATTGACTGCTCGGAAAGCAAACACAGCAGCTGCCAGGACTGAAAGAAAATGCCCAATATTTAAGTTGCTGACCTGTTAATTAGTGGTTAGAATTCATTTGGATGCAAGATACCAGCTCTCACTCCATTATTTCGATTCTGAAGAATAACATACTTTTATGTGTTTGAGTTATTTTCCTAAAACAGATAGGAAAAACACAACATTCTTTCCGAAAGCTCTCAGTGAAAATGCTTGACATTAAGATAAGTAACTTTTAATTAGAAGGGACAGGATGATTTTACAATTACTTAATTTCTAAGCCAATAATTTTACATTCGCAACTGATGTATTTCTATTTAAGTTATGTAACATTAAAAAAGTAATTTTCTTTTGTACTTACATATCTCTACATAGCTGTTTTGTATGTACAAATGGAATCAAACCCTTGTCTCTTTACTTACTTTGTATTTAAAAACTGACCCAACTAAAGATACGCATCTTCTTTAGAATCCCCATCTTAAACCTTGCATAAATCTTGAGACATTATTTCCTTTATGAAAAGTAAGTAGAAAACTTTTGAAGTCTCTTAAAAGATGGGACTTTGAAAGAAGAAATTGAGCAAAATCAGGGGAACTCAGTTGTAAAGTACTGAAGAAGCCATAAATGAGTAACATAAATCTTGTATTTTGTGAAATGTGATTAATTCAGTTATTGTTACCACCGAAGCTTGGAGAACATCCTATGTTCTGTTCAGAGAGCAGTTAGTATTTTTGGAGTGCTACCACAAAGAAAAATTACCTCACATATTTTTGTTAAGAGATGCAGTATTTATGCAATCCTAGCTTTCAGTGACATGTATGTAATCTACTTCAGTATTCAAAGAGCAACTGTTTTCTCCTTGTCACAAAATACATTGAAGCTAACTCATATTTGCCTTACATCCACCTGGACTTCAGACATTTTGTAAAAAAAATTCTATTACCAGCAAGGATTTCTAGAGAGTTGTATCCCAGGATTCTGTCCCACAGAAGCAAGAGCTGGTCTGTAGCTAAATAACCAGAAAAAGCTCGTACCATCCATTTAAATGAAATTCGTAGCCTGTGAACAAGAGATAAAAAACAGTTGTTGTATTTCTGCCTCTTATTATCATCAGACAGATCTTCTATAAATTGAAAATATTTCAATATTATTCTGCTTTTCTCTTCCAGGAAGAATAGCCATTTGGTCTTGCTGCATTTATAATCAGTATTTTCCTTTGCAACAGCCATCAGAGAACTATTTAGTATCTCATTTGACAAAGTACTAATATCTTTAAAGTATTCTGACCAAACAATCACATTAGAGAGATCCTCAGCTATTATCACCCCCAATATTTCATCCTTTCTGCTGTTACGCTGCCGTGATGGACACCAACTCTAACAAGAGGATTCTCAGGTTCTATTGCACTTGGTGCCATGAGTACAGTAGGGAATGACAGCCCCTTGGTCTGTCCCCTTCCAGTAGCTTCCTCTATAATGAACGTATCACTGCATCTTCTGTCCCTGAGGAAATAAATCACTTTGTACCATCAAATGTGACATGAATAACTGAAACAGCTGAGTAACACGGTGTTTCTCACAGAGCAATTCCCTTTTTCATAGAGCATACAGAAGCAGCGCATAAAGCGCAAACGCACAGGTTAGGCAGAGGATTCCAGCTGACTTTCAAGGAAAAATGGCACACTGATGTTTGCACTTTGGAATCATTTCCCATAGCTTTTAAATTAAAATACTACAGAACAGCTCTTTCGGAGCACGTCTGACAGAAGTACTTACGGCTGAGCCCCAATTTCTCGCAGGTGATAAAAGAGCTGGGGCAGATGGGTTTGTAGAAGAGTCTCAAACAGCAAACACAATGATACAATGCCCTAATGAAACAAGATCACATCCTGAATACTAACATTCAGCCTGTCAAATCTAAGAAAACAGTATTAGTGTGTAAGTATGCATGAATTTTTAATTCACGCAGTAAATCACCATTTATGATATACAGCTCAGGGAAGCAGGGCACAAGCAGCTCTAATGCTTTCAGTCAGTAAAGCCTTGCTCCTAGACTTCTTTGTATGCATTAGCAACAGAATATGTAGTGATAGTCCCTTTCAGCTCTAAGTTACTTATGGTATTTGTATGTCAGGGTCTAAGTACTTAGTGGGTTATTATAATATGACCTACTTGAAGTATTTCCACTCTAACGAAATAGACCTCAGTTGCACTAAAAAACAGAGGATGTGAGAAATAGCATCTCTCTGGTAACTAAAAGAAAAAACAGCAATGGGGAGAACTACAAAAAATGTTACATATAAACACTTCTAAAGTTGCTGTTAAGAATTACCATGAAAATTAGTAGACTCCTGACCCATTTCCCTGCTATTAATGACTGAAAGCACAATGCACAGTTTTGAAACAGTGTATCAAGGGGATGATTTTCTTTTAACCAGGAAAAGTTGTCAAAAAGTAATATAAATAGTCAACACTTTATGAAGGAGAAAAAAAAATGTTGCTATCTTTTATTCTTCAAAAAGAAGAGGATAAACCATTTTCTACAACTGTCTTACATTTGAGACAGCTCATTCTGGTCATAAACTGAGCCAAATTATTAAAATAGGGCTAAGCAGCACACAAAGTTACTTACGTTAAAAGAAACAGACTTTAACTTGGTGTTTCTGAAACATCCCAGAAAAATACTTTAATGTGTGCACTTACATGGCATTAAATAAAATGAAACTGAGTGTGCATGTATGTGACTTCTTGAAGTGAGAATCTATTACATAAAAGACTTGGCTCTCAAAAACCAACCCATGCCCTCATAAAATGAGAATCGATTTATTTTAAAGGACATTATATTCTATAGTGAAGACTAACATTGATGTAGAAAACAAAATTACCTAAGCTGGAGTTACCTAATAATTTTTCCAAGCTTGCCTGAAATACTTTATTTAAAAGGTTATATTAAATCACATAGAAAAATCATGCCACTGTGTATTATTGCTCCGTAGCAAACAGAATATCGAGTGAGTGGGTTTTAATTCCTAATGAACTTACAGAGGGATGTGAAGAGATGGAATGGAGTCTGAAGAAAAAACGCACATACATCTCACGAAATATCTGATACAATTTGGAAGGTTCATGGTACAGAAAACAAAGTGGAGCAACTGAAAGGATAAAAGAATTATAATTGACTCAACACTGTAAACTGCTATAAGAATTCAATGATTAAGTGCATGAAGTATGAGGAAATAACAAGTATTTATAGTAGTACAATTTACAAAAACAATATCAAACCTGTTATTTAGAAGGAAGTATTTCATAATAGAGTCTATGATTTTATGTAAGAAGAAAGGGAATACAGTACAAGTAATATTTCTACATATTTCAAGAATCTAAACTAATTAGAACCTGCTTACTACAATGCTGGCTTCCAAAGCATAACACACACACATTAAGGATAGCTTCTCTGGTGTGTAGAGCAACAGTATTTTGAACAGGGCAAGTTTTTGATTGAGGTGTCTAGAACTTCCAATGTGTCTCGGTCAAGTGACCATTTCTGAATTGGTTCCCCATTTCTAAGACTAGAATAAGTTTACTGCTTGAAGATGGGTGTTGTGAAAATGAGAAGATATTAAAAAAACATAGCTGTTAGTTGCCACAATAACATCACAATAAGCATGACAGATGAATAGAGAGACCTGTTTGTTTCTTATAGATCTGAAAACCATGGACATGTGGTAGTTTACTGTTCAGAAGTCTTGCTGTATACCTGATTCAAAATAACAGTCAGCCACATTTGTAAAGCAGCAATTCTCTTAACTTTCTTTGCACCCTTTTTGTAGAAGCCTAGCATACAGATAAATCTGTTGTATGGAAATGCTGCACAATCTGATTGCTACTCCATTCATTCAAGGCATGTTTCACAGCCAGTTGTTCTATATACATTTGTGTTAACAGCCTTTTTATCTGTCCACTCATCACATCCATGGCTTCGTTTTACAGTCACATTCAATATAGGTGACAGCTTACATTTTAACACACTCAGAGTCTCTATCTTTATATTCAACTTCCCTTCCAGTTTTATTTACAGAAAGCCAGGGATAGGAATACATCGTCTGCATACATATGTCTACATATGCACACAGATCTATGTACACTTTATATATATATATATATGAGAGTATGCACGTGTGAATTAATTTACATATATAAATATGTATGTATGTTTGTACGTATCTTAGAGGTGACTTAATAGAAAATAGTGGCATTTGTGTGTGAGAGGTGAGGTGCTAAGGTAGGGCGAGATGTTTACAGAAAGGTAAACTTACATAAGGGTAAGAAAAGCAGAGGGTGTTACCAGTGTGTATGGTTTTAATGATGGAGGATGGAGGTGGAAGAGTCAGCAGCGTGCATATGTACATAAAGGCCAGGAGGATAACAGAACCTGGCAGTTGGCACCGTACTAGTGCATGCATGCAAACATGCAAAGTGTATAGGATTTACATAAGGCCCCAGCAGCACAGAGTGGAATGCACAGGATGCTCTGCTTGGTCCCAGGCAGTGCACCCACAGCCTGGAGTTCCACTACTGTGTGCTGCTTTGCTCTTCAGCCTCCCTCCTTCTCACAACCAGCGTATTCTGAGCCCTTGCAAAGGGAGAGGACAGGAGGGAGGCAGAGAAGCTCACACCCAGATTGAGAGACACCATTCTCAAGGGCAGAATCAAATACAAACATTTTGAAAAGCTGTTTCACACAGAAAAAGTGAAAGTCTGCTAGGGAGTACCTAAGGAAGAGTTTGTAACTAAGCTGTTCATTTCTTAAAGATTCCCACTCCAGTTCAAATCTGCATTTCATCTGTAAACGGCCTGATTTGAATGACCGTGTGATCATTAAATTTTGCATATATATATATAAACATAGCATTTAAAGTATAACCTTAAAATCTGCTTGCCCTGTGGTGCCACAAACGCCTTTTATTTATAAAAGAAAAAAAACCTGAAAAGCTGTGACAGTCTCACATAGTTGGAGCATCTCAGCACTCCCTGCCTTGTTAAGTCTGAGACCCAAGGAGATTTTTCTGCTCTTTTCCTAGAAATCTCATTGACATTTGAGCTTTGCTCCTTTAACACCCATTCTAAGCAAAGAGATACAGCAACTGGCCTTTCATATAATTTGTGTTTTTCCAAACTCTTTTCACAGGTAACTTGGTCCACCCAGAAGTGAAACACAAGAGCACTCTGTCAACAAACTTTATCCTTCTATTGACATACATTAAGATGCATATCTCTGTTTTTAGCTGTCAGAGAAGGAACTCCCACACAACAGTGAGCTGTAATACAAGCAAATAGAAACAGCTTGGAATTTTAAAAATTATAGACAACAGTCTTCATACACAAAGAAACAGACTACATACAAGTTAAAGATGGAGAAAAGTACCTAGAGCTTTAAACTACAGTATGATAAAGCAATCCTGAGGTTTTATGAGTTTATGACAGTCATCACACTTACCATACATAGAAAAGCCATGAAAAGGAATTACGCCTACAAAACAAAAATATTTATCTTTTTGATCTTTTGTATTTCCTTTTATCCATGCAAAAAAAAAAATGTATTCTCCCCCATATTTCTAAATGATATTCTACCCACTGTAGGAATAAAGTATTTCTCTGTCATATCACCTACAGTCTTAGACCTCAATCTTGCAAATATTTAAGTACAGGAATTACATCTCTTACTTCAGTACAAAGAACTATGTGCTGAAACACATGCTATAATTCCTAGAAAGACAAGTAAAGCTCCGTTTCTGTGAACTTATTATTCATGGGCTTTGCTGAAATCAGAACCTAATTTCTGATAAATGACAACCCGTAAATGTCATGCACTGACAAGGAGGGAGCAAGAAAAAAGAAAGCCAAGACCTCTAGTAATTCATGTAGTACTCAGATAAAACATTTAGAGGACTTGGCAGTTGTACCCTGACAGTTCTCTCCTCCCTTCCAGCTGATCTTAGCTCCCATTCATTAATTTTCATACAGGACCAGTAAGAGGGAGTTGCTTTGGCAGAAGGTCATAAGGACAATGCTTTGCTGCTACAAAGCTGCAAAGAATCAGAGACAAAATTGAAAGAAAGGGTAACAAGCATATGTGCTCCAACTGACACCACTGGAATACAGATGACATAAAAGACAAGGCCAGAGACACAGATTTAAGATCAGTGACGTAAGGCCTTGAAAGCAAAGAGCTTGAACTTAAAATATAAATCCAGCACAAAAAACAGAAAGAATTTAATAGGGACTGAAATGGTCAAAATACGAGCTGAAAAAATTAATTTTAACTACTGAAGTAGTTTAACTACAACAGCAATGGTATTAACTTAAACAGGTTCATTATGTCTGGATTTTTAAAATGAACAAAACTTTTGAATGGAAAAGACTTTAAGGTGTTTTTTGTTAATGATGAAAAGCTGGGGGTCAGGCACTTTCAGCACGTATCATTCAGATCCTCTAAGTGGTGATACAAGACTGGGATACAAGCTGCTGCACCAGAAGTTGTTTTCTTTCTCCTTCCCACACACATAGACAAACTCCGTATGTGACTACTAACACCAGGCTGAATGTAGTTTTGCAGTAGCTCCAGTCCAGCTTACTCCTTTTAATTAAAGAATTTTGCAGAGTATAAGCAAAACATTATTTGTAATAGAAAAATAAGTAATGTATTTGAGAAAAAAAAAACCTGTATCTTTCCAATCTACCACTAGAGGAGGCAACAGCATAATTCTTACCATTTGGAGGATAGAAAACAGCATATTCTTCCATTCCAAGTTTTCCTGTGAATCATCAGACCACAATTAAATGTGATTCAACTGTTAGGAGGTGTAAAGATTTAAATGAAAAAGGTAGATTCTAAGTTGCAGTTATAAAAATCATAACTTGTTCCATTACCAACCATTTGGTATTGTCTAAAACAAGCAAGCAGTGCAACAGGACAGGTGTGGTGTCAGATATAAAACTAAAATGCAGTTCCAATAGGGGAGGATGAAAAACTGCAAAAATGAGGAGGAAGATTTCAGCACTGCTATCCCATAGAGATTTTATTGGGCTGATTTTTAGGAGTTCTAAAGGTGTTTCCTGCAGACCCTGAAGATGGTGAGGCTCTGTGAGGGGATAAATTGAAGTGGATAACTCTGCCATGCTGTGGCAGACTGACCTATGGACAGGAAAGGCATTAAAAAACACCTAAGAATGGATAAAAAAATACTCGAGGCTTCATTAAGCCTGCAAGAGAGAGGAAGATGGATGGCATAGCTTTGCTATAACAACAAAAACCAGAAACAAATAAAAAACACCCCAAAAAAAGTAATTTGTTGGATACAAAAAAAAATTAAGTCAAGACAGTATAGACTGAACACATAACTCTCCCTTCCTTACAAATTCAGATGATAAATTAGTTAACCACATTTTTGACTACAGAACCTAATAATTTAAAATCCACTATTAAAAACTTAACAATTTATTTAGAAATGTTTTAAGCATAATTACCACTAATTAAAAGTTTTAATTATTTTACAATAAGAAAATTCAACTAGGAAATGTAATTGCTTAAATGAAAATTTACAGAATACTCAGAGATATTTATGATCTCTGTGTATTTTGTTACAGAATAACTTAGCACAGGGAACTTTTGTCAGGTTCAATTAAATCTGGACCTAAGATATTTTCATGTAGCACGAATTGACTGGATTAAATTACAATTTAACCTGCAAAGCTCGTGCCTGACTACACCATTAAAATGAAATCCAGCATTTTCCAATTACAGAAATCAGTTATTAGACTAAGAAGTTACTTTTACTTTTCCTTTCAATAGTTTGCTTGCTGCGCAGCAGGGACTTGTAATCTGGAAGGAAAGTATTTTTAGCATAAAGCACATCTCTTGGAAAATTAGCCAAAAATAGGACCTACAAGCCTTTCGGATTTACGCTGCACAGGTTCAGCAGAGATTTAGATTTCAGCAACTTCATTCCCCAGATTTGTCTAGGAATAAGTAGGATGTTCCACATAGCTGTGTTTCTGGGCTGCCACGGCTCTGTGCTTGAGGGGAGACCTGGGATCCCACTGCTGTTCTGCTCTCAGGTGAGACCTTTGTTTCAAGAAATAGGTAAAGAAAACTCCCTAATTCAGTTACAGGGGGAGTAAAGACCTACAAAGCAGTAAGGGAGGGAGAAGAAAAATTAGAAAGCAAACATCCCCTCTAGTGACATAAGCAGCAGCCAGAGGAAAACTGTCAGCAGAAGTCCTGTGCAAAAGAAATACGTGGTACAGGATCACATTTGGCTAAATACACTGGCACGAGGGACCGAGGAAGAAAATGGTAATGCAGAAGGTAAAGGTCCATGGAAAACAAAGTGATTGGGTGGCTGAATGATTCAAGGAGGAAGACAAAATTAGGAACCTCCGCATACAGCCAAGACTGGTGAAGATCTAAGAAGCAAGCAAAGAACAGCCCAGAGGTATGGCATTAGGAGTTGGCAGAGAAGGCAAGTGGACTGAACCTATAAATTTAGGACTGTTAAGACTCACATGGAAACTTAAGCAAAGAACACCCAAAAGTAAGCTAATACCCTGGAAAATGCCATGCTTTGGGAAAAAAAAAAATAATAAAAAAAAAATCAGTAGCCCACAGTTCTTCAGCAACATGTTCTGCTCCTGTCCACAAATATCTGCAAAACTCACTGCTCTGAGAAGATAACATCTTACTACCACTCCTGTTGCTAAATTGATTGAAGTTGCAGAGGTCAATGTTGCTACTAAGGTTATTTTAAGTCTAGTCTTCGAAGTAAAATGAACATCAAGGAAATTTAGATACTGTATTACTTCTCAACAGTCAACAAAGAATTTTACAATTTTAAAAAACAGTTCCTTTTACCTCGAATATATGATTTGGGTGGGGTTGCACTACTGTAAGTGAAGTGCTCCAATACAGAGGTATCTCGGGAAAAACAGAGTAATACCTGCAGAAAAGATAGCATATAAAAAACAGCTGACTCACAGGACCAACAAAGCACTGACAACAGTTTTAAGGACCTGCCTTAATTAGCACCTATTAGATGCTATGGAAGACAGCTAATATGGTTGAAAGGTCTTGACCAACTTAATTTACTTTCCTGTTCAACTTTCCAGGGTTGCTTTGAACTTGCTATGCTTCTACCTTCACATTCATTTGTTGTCAGTAAAACATCCCTGTTCTCCTACCCTCCTCTTTGCCTCTCAGCATGGGCTTATCCCCTTCTGTCACATCATTAGTGACTGTGCGTGCAACTGGCTGCTTTGATGTCCATTAGGTTATTTTTCTATTCAGTTACTATGACCTGAAGAAGTCCTAGTAAGGGAATAAGCAAATGAAACATTTACATTTCCACATGTGTACAGTTCCAGGAGGCTGATCCTTACGTTCACTTTCATTCCCAGGAGCTTTACAGAATGCTTGCATGATATTCAGTTCTTTCCAGAAGAACGCAGGATAATGTTCATATCAGATCCCTAAACTCAGAAATGCACACTGTATTTTGTAAAATATTTGTGTCTTTTATTGTTTACATAAATTAAAAATTCAGTATTGGCGGCAACTGAGTTATGAACTTAAACAGTGAAAGCATCCCTAAAAACATTAACAATGAACAATCTCATCCTATGTGCAGTTGTAAAAAGTAGTACTAATTAGTATTGTGCTTCAAAGTTTCCACGTCTTCACGCAATGAAAGACTGCGCTAGCAAGGATGTACACAAGAGGGCAGAAGTAAGGCAGACTTCCAAAAGCCGCCGGCTTTTTGTGCATGTCTTAAACCCTCACTGCTCTGGCGGGTTTTAAGAGTTTGTTTGTTTGTTTCAGCTGCAGCCAAGGTGTAAACGCTGGAAATGCTTTAGATGGTGTTTCAGTGCGCAATTTAATGTGCATAAAAATGAATGAGTTTTTCCTTCCACTAATTATTGCAAACATCTTCCAGATATCAGCATTTGTCAGAAGGAAACATGCAAAACCAAAACACAAAGACAGCTGAACATCATTGCTTTTTAATTTTTTTTTATGGAAAGCAGGCCATATTTTGAGACTTTTTCCTCTTTTGAACCTCGAGACTATTTCTGAGATACAAACATCTTTTAAAAAATAAATAGTTTTTTTATCTCAGTTTAAGCTAAATATTATTTTTGCACAATACACAATCATTTTCATCGCTGCCAAAATATAGCTGACAATAACAATACACAGGCAAATTTAATTCTCTGTGTATGTTAACTGAGGCAAAAGAAAAAGAAACTAATCTAAAAAGGACATAAATTATGTTCTCTCACAGGGGAAAGAATGTAACCTTAATTTGAGGCCCCCTTTTTTAGGAACACAGTGTCCAGTACCAGTATCTGGAAGTCTTTAAATTAAGACTATGCATCTGTATAAGAGATACACCCCAGCTCAAACCTAAGTTATAACTATACCTAAAAAACTGCTGGGTGAGGTTCTTCGCACGTATTCATTATGCGGGGTGTAAGACTAAAGTATTCACATTGAACCTCTGGCCTGAAATAATTAATTTACAAATTTATTAATTTGAGTATTATTTTTCTTGTTCAGAAAAATGATAATGCAAAAGAAAACAATAGGACAAACCCCTTTTTAGGTACAGAAAAGTTTGAATAACTGAACACTCCCCTCACTGAATTCAATGCACTGAGAAACCCCCCCAAACTAAGCCAAAGCTTAGAACTTACTATATCAGAAGTAACTGTATTCTATTTCAATAGTTATAAGGAAGAATTGGAAACATGTAAAGTTTGGCATAAAGAAAGCAAAGATAATAAAGGAAATAAATTACATCACAGTGTTCTTCCTGAAAAGGACTGCATTCTACTAAAGAGATGCCATTAATCCAACCAAATACTCTCATTATTATTTTACACCCAAATTTTCTGGTTTTGATCAATGTTTTACCTGTTAAGTAACACAAAGACAAATGCCACACCTCAGAGGCAGTATCAGTCATGATAATTTATCTGGTTTAAACTAACATTTTCATTACCTGTTTTATTTAGCCATTATTTAATTCCAGTTATTATAGGAAATCAATTAATATTCCATATCAGAGTGACTCACACTGCAGAATTTTTCCGGGGCCATAGAACAAAATAATTTGGCAAGAGTGCATTTGCAAACTAAACTAGAAGAGATCAAGGAAAATGCATAACTTTCTTCTAGAAAAGAGTCTGAAAAATGCCACCAAGTACCAAACAAAATTAAAGCAACTAATAATTAGAAGTCTGAGATACACTTTGCCTCAAAGCCTCGCAGTAAAACTAGACACATCACTTTTTAAAGTTTTGGTGACTCTCCTTCAAATTACTCTGGGTATTTTAGACGCGTTTGATTTTCACTTTGTAAACATTCTTTTAGTTAATATATATATATATAAAATATATTCAACTATACTATATACTGAGAATGATGAACAAAAATTTCTGATGGTCTTAAAACCAAAGATTATACTGTATACTAGTTCATATGCAAACATAGTTGACTAGCATGCTTAAACAGTAACACATGTTTTTATACCTGCATGGACTAAGCAGCATTAAGGACAGCTTCCTGCTTAGTTAAATTGCTAATAGTTCTACATATTACCAGCCAAGAAGAAATTATTTTGTTTCACATAGCTCAAACAGAAAATTAAGCAAGTCTAAGCTAACAGATGTGACTAATGAAATTGAAAGCACTGTGGAAATGGTAAGTTTGCTGCATGACATTTATGTTGACACTGCAATCAGCTAGACATTAGGAAATTCATAAATGTAACGTCCTTCTCTTTAAGGGCATTTGACAGGCAGCAATGAATGTAACTCTTTATAATTTAGCTGGGTTCCCTATTGCTAGAAGCAGCTTTGGAATGGAAGCAGTAACCATATGTATCTCTATCTTAATTCAGAATCCCTGTCTTCAATTTAAAAATGTCAATAGAGTATCTTTTATGCTTATTGCAGTAGGCCACTGTAAAGCGATATTTATTTTCAACTGGAACCCTGAATATACTTCCCAAGTCTTAATTTGTCTGCATGCCACAGCTGTAAATAATTTTATTATTGCAAAGCAGGAAAGGGGAAGAATATAGCTGACTTTTTTGGCCTTACTGCATTGGAAAGATGTTGTGTAGGGTCCTTCAGAGTAGCAGCTATAGAAGCCTGTCCTGTTTCATCTGTGTAAGTGTACAAGATTAATATACAGTATTGTTATTCAGAAGGAAAAGTATATATAACACAGCAAACAGATGCTGCCTAGGGTCCCACTGTACTCTGCTGACACATGAAACACAAAGGCAACCCTTATTCCACAGGAGTATACTTTTTAGCTTTTCTAAGAAGAAAAAAGCTACATACCTGATATAAATAATCCTCAAATACAAAATAGTAGTCATCATTGCTTGCTGTCAGCTTTACATCCTGTAATCAAAAAAGATAGTAGTTTGAAAATGAAAGACGCCTCTTCAGACTCCCATAGAAGCTAAACCTAACACAGTGGTAGAAGACACTGTCTCACCACTGAAGCATGGAAGAGCTGTAGTTAAGCCTGTACACATTTTAAATTTAAAAAACGCTATAATAACTCGGTGATTAAAATATTTACAATTGAATTTTGAAATTGAAGCACTCAGCCCCTAGTGCCTTCTTCCTTTCAAACCCAGTTATTCCTTCAAACGAAGTTACTGTTTCTTTATGACTTAACAGCTTAACCCAGGTATCTTACAAAAGAGCCAACACAGGCACAAGGAGAGAGTTTACAATAATAAATCCACACTAATTATTCTTACACTTATTAAAACTAATCCATCTAACATTCTCTTTGTTTAAAAAACCCAGAATACTGGTGTGATGAGTATATAAAATCACTGAATCACTCTTCATTGAATCACTTACTTTGTAAATCAGGCTGTCCACTAAAAGGTCATGCTGAATCACATTTGACTTAAGCTGCTCGTAATACAAGATATCCTAAAATTGAAAGTATCATCATCAGTCTGGAGACATAACTTTGATTCATTGGTTTAAATAGAAATTAAATTTTATAAATTAATAAAATCATAAGCGTGCATTCAGCTGAAAAACCCATTGCATACTTTATGAATCATTCTATTCTACTTGTAAAAGAAACAAAAAATTAAATATCATACTATCATCACGTAATTCCTAAATCCCTGAATACCTCTCTGTTGTTATGCCTACAATTGAATACCAGTTTCAAATGGATTTGAATAAATTTATATACTGAAATAAGCAGTCCCACAGCTTCTTCCCACTTCATAAACCTATTTTGATTTCAGTGGGTCTCTACAGGCACCACATAAATGATTTTATATTCCAAACTCTACATAATAACCATTGCTAATTTCTTTGTTGGAGGGGAAGGTAAGCCTGGAGTAAGGATTTAAAGAACAAATGGGAAGTAAAATGGAAGTCTGAGAGGCGGAGAATAGAAAAAGACTGAAAAGGTGGCTAGGGAACACTGTAACTCTTCTGTGTATTAATCCAAAACTGAGAAGTAGTCAATCTCATACACTTAAATTATGACAATTAATACATTATTAGACTGTTAGGTTGAAATGAGGACAAAAGCTGTATTTATTAAGTACTGATACTACCCACAGGGAAAATATTTATATTTTTCTTTCTGAAAAACAGAAAGGTGAGATATAAATAGTAGTATATTTCTTTATGAAGGATCAGACACAAATATTTACTAAATGTAAATTAATCACAGTGCGAATGTATCACTCTGTTCTTAAGAGCTACAGAGAACTACTCGAGTTTTCAAGGCACAATTTTAAAGCATCAATACTGTAGTCTAATTAAGTGCAACATTGCCAAATGAATAACGTCTGAAGTAGGGTTTTTTCCATCTCAAATGACTGTATACATTAGAACAGAAGGAGCTAATGAAGAAACCCCACTTCTTTTTCAAGCTAAGCAGATTGTATGATTAACTGTCCCTGTTGTACATGCTGCATAAGGAACGGTACAATGAAACTCATGGCTACAAGGGTACCAGATAACACAATGACTAATTTATTGTAACTTGGGAAAGAGATTCTAATTACCTCATAGTTTCTTGCTAAAACTTACTAGTTCTTAGTCTCCTAGAACTGCGCAGAGAATTTGGTAAGGCTGTTCAAAAGCGGGAGAAGAAAGTGGTATGAAGGGAGTTACCTTTTGATTCACACATAAGGATCATCACACTTTATATGCAGAAACAAGTTTCTCCTTAAAATACTTTCATCTGAGGTGACATGGTGGCTCCAAGTTAACATGATGACTAGTCTGGTATCTTGTACTAACCTTTTCCTTCCTGCATTAGGAAGCTATTCCATCGTGTTTTACATTTGCTTACAAGAGTCCATTTCCCTGGTTTTATTAAAATTATTGTAAAACCACAGTTACAAAGTAATCACTTAAGTACATGGTCAATTCATTTAAACAGAATAAATCGGTATTAAGTTGAATTGCTGCAGTTTTAGCCACATTTAGAATAGACTTACCGATTTGGCACACAAGGAATGACTTTAATGAATGTACAATGACCAGATCTTTGTGGAAGAAGAAATATTGATAAGTGATGACCTAATGTACTGACTTTGTGAGTTCAGAGCACTAGTTCCAGTGCAGTTGTTTATGGCATCATCCTAAACTATTATTGTTTCGTTACTAATCTCCAAAATATTTACTAGCTTCAACTTCATTCAACTGCATTAACTGAAGTCTATAAAGAATCATGTTAATTGCAATTATGTACAAATTACAACTTAGTATCAGCAGTGAACAGCATCTTCCACAGAAGGAAAACAGAAAACCAGTGAAAACCATAAATGAAATAGGTTTAATCAGAACAGAGTATCTATTGCTTGTTAATCCAGAATGACACATATATTTAAAACATTTCTAAAAATAGCTTTTTGTTTTAGCAAAGGAATCAATAAAGAAGGAATTGTAGAAACTTTCCATTATTCACCCTTCAGATTTGTGTACCTATTTTAAAAAACAATCCACTTACTAGAATATAGACCAAATACTGCTTGAGTTAGAACACAGTTAAATCACTCAGCCTTAACCAACAGCATGTGAAATTTCTGCAATATATATGTTTCCCAATTTTCCTCCTTAATTTGTTTTAATTGGTGCAAATATTTCAAGTGGTTAAAAAGTGGTAATGATAAGCAAACTGATGCTTAGGGCACTGTCTTAAAAGAAAGAACAACTGTGCTCAGATTCCTCAGCAACTCTCAGAAATTGAATGGAAGTTCTTTACAGTTCTTCAGTATGATTTGACTAAAAAGGGTAAACAGTCAATCACCTTTCTTTTTCCCTAAATAATAGCTTCTCCTTTGTTCTTACAAAAACCCACTTGGCCAACTTGGCCATTTCTCAGAAAATAAAATACCACCTGCTGTTACTGTTGTAATTTCAACATGAACTAAAATTTCAAACTCAAAACTCTACCCTGAAAAAATTAATAGTAAATATACATTACAAAGATCAGAGTAAAACAGCACTTTTAAACATTAGACATAATTTAACATTTAACATTATTAACATGATTTAACATTAAACATAATTTAACAGTCCAGTAATTTAGTAGGAATGCAAGAAGGCCAGCCTGTCTGCCTGAACATTAACATTTGTGAAACAAATCAGAGATTATTAAAAAGGGATGTGCAATGCAACAACAATGATAACCATTCTAGGAATACTGCTTTCAACTCATTGCTTGTCATTCAAGTTCTCTTAAATTGTGACTGTTGTGACAGAAAACCAAAACAGAGCTTGGAAATCATACTGGTTTTTTAGATGCAACTTCACCACAAGTCGATCTTGCCCATGTGTCTTAGGAAGACAAGGCACTTGTGACTCATGCTGTATTAATAAATTTATTCCTTATATCTGAATCATAAACAAGATTGGGCAGAGATTTGCTTTCCAACCACCCTGTTGCTTGGCGATCAGTTTTTCCTCACATGCTTTTAAAAGCCTCAACTCAGGCTTCAAAAAAATTCAAGTCTTGTTTTACTATTTTATTGCTTGTGTTTCTACCTCCAGATGTGAAGGATGTCTCAGGAGTGTCCAACAGTGTGGTAGGAGGTTTCTTAGCCTAAAATGTTTTCATTTACAAAACCAAAATCTCACCATTTTCACCTGATTCAACCTTTCTCTTTGTCTGCCAAATCTTAATGTAACTTTGATTTGTGAACTTTTTACTTTTGTGAAATGTGTTGCGTTTTTATACAGACCATAGCTTTGCTTATAATACTTTTTTTAATATACTGCACCGCCAAACATACTCATCTCTCCAAGTTGAAAAAAAATACATTTCAAGATTGCAGCGCTCATCCCTCTTGACCTTACAAAGCAATATACCAAAATTTCTACCCAAAAACCTCATACTGTATCCACCTGAGAGCATAAGGAAAAGGGAGACCTGAAAGTAGCTTGCAGGCAAGAGAGCACTATCTTTCGTCAGTACCCAACAAAGCTAGTTCGTGCAGAACCCGATGATTCACCTTCTTTGAAATTAAGGTTTGGATTACTCACTTGCCCCTGTACAGGCACAGTCCACCTGTGGCCTGCCATGAAATCCCCGGCACAGGAGCTGCACTCTCACTGCTGAGCTGCAGGCAGCTCATGATTCATGTTTAGGTTACCCTCACCATTTGATTGCACCGTCTATACTTGCCTCTCAAATCTGATACAAGAAATGGGTGGGTGAAGCACAGAGCTAGGAATGTGAAGAAAGATCGACCTTAGGGAGCCTAGAAAGGAGACACAGATTTGTGGAAACGGGATGAAGCCTAAGGAATGGCAGCCAGCATTAATTAGGTGAGCTGCAGATTTTGGAACAGAAGTACCAGAAACAAGTACAAAACGAAAAACTAAACTAATTACACAAACAGATAACGGACCATAGAGCTAAAGAAAGTCCCTCCTAGCAAATCCTGGAAGAGGATCCAAAACTTGTTCTCCTTTTACCAAGCACATGTGAAATCTACTTGTGAAGTACATCCAAAGATGATGAGAATCTAATACTGCCATTGGTTTGTCAGCTGTTTGACTAGTACAGTGGGTACCTTCAGCTACTGATCCTAATCTGAATAACCCTACATCATGCTCCATTATGAACTTACCACCTCACCTATTTATTAACGAAATTACACTCAGTAAAAGCTGTACTAAAGCAAAGCATTATTAATTTCTGCATGGTGGGGTTTTAAGAATTAAGATCATTTTTCAACCTATTAACTTTAAAAAATAGAGGGTAAAAGCCTATTGTGAAGAATTTTGGTTTTTAAGCACTGCTTGAACAGCATGCAGTGAATAAAAAGTAGGATAACATAGCAAACAGAAGGAAAAAAATATAAATACATTCTCAGAAAGCATGTGCCAACTCTTTTGTGCAATCAATGAAGCAGATATCCCACAGGAAAAACTGTGATTTTGTGATTCAAGAGCATATGATGAAATACATATATCTCAAATTGGGCCATTTGCACAGACTATATTGACTGTGACACTGTTAAGCTTTTAAATATTTGACTCTGTAACCTTAAAAATACTCTTAACACAGTTTCTCTGAAATGTACCATTACAAATGAAAACTAATAAACAATTCATTGCCAGGAAATGTGTTTACACATTTCTAAATAATCCTGCATATAGAGCTTACAGTTCATCATTGTTACGATTACAATGGTAGATTGCTAGGATCGGATCGTCCCTTGCTTGGCTGTGTATTAGCTTTATACAGAGGCAGAGCTTTATTGAATAAAATGTTCCAAACAACAATACTGGATGCTAAGACACACAATGCTGCCCACACCAAACCCTCAATAATGCTTTACATTAAAGAAAGGAAATTCACACTGCTTATGAGTTATAGACTTATACAGCTATAAATGTAATAGACCTGCAAATCAGAAGTATTACAGCAAGAAATCTTTGCAGCCACACGATTCAACTTCAGCAGAGAAACAGTACACAAGTTAGAAAAGTGTTAGATAAACCAGTGAAGTCTACGTGAAATACATGCAGCTGTTTTATGATCTGCTCTGAAGAGTGCTTTGCTACACTTTACAAAACACAAAGCAGTATATTGAGTATATGCAAGAAGAACGTCTGAGGGTGTTTGCACTGTGGCAGAAGCTACAGCCTTACTTCTGTGCAATGCTAGTAAATGCAATCCTTAAAATGAACTATGAACATTCAGCTTGTAACATAGATACAGTAACTCATGTGCTATTCTACCCGACCTACAGGCAGTCTGGTAGGTCTCAGTCATAAGCCTATCCCTTTGGTGAATTTGTATTTTTAGTACTCAAAGTCCATAAAACAACTGTAACTTGGAGCCCAGCATAACAAATACTATACCATGCACTGCAAAAACAGTCTTGTAAAATAAGATAAAAGGGTCCAATAGCTGTTATATTAGAAGACAGAGTTTCAGTTTAGCATGACAGAAGAACATTCATGCACGCTTACATCACCAGCTTAGATGCTTTTCTCCAAGATACTGTAAGTTGTCCACAGACTTGAAAATGTCTGTTCTTTGTGAGGAGGGAGGATTCCAGTTCTTTATTTCAACAATCTCAAAGCAGCAACAAATTCGCAGTCTGCATCACTTCATCCATCTTACTTCCTACTTTTTCTTGACATTATCTATCCACTTATCACCTTTCTCAAGTTCTACCATCACCATCACAAAATACTGTCTCACCAGTAACTCCCTGCATGCAGTCTGCTCAGTTCAGCCTCAATGCTTTGGACTCTGTAGAATGTCTCCTTAAGGAGAATGTCTTCAGCAATGAATCTCAGAACACTGTATGTGTATATATTTTACTTTTCTTCTTCATCTTTAGTCAACAAGCATCTTTCCTATGTGTGTAGCAAGTTACCTCAAATGAGAACGTAATAGCTGCCCTGATCTAAGGGTCCCCATGCTTCCTTGCAGTAAGTTGGAGCTGAGTTACCATTTATTTATTACACAGTGAAGGCACACACAGGAGTACTTGTGATCAAACAGCTAACATCCTGTTCTCTAGTGTACCTAACATTAAAATCAGTTAACACCCTCACCACAGAGACGAACCTTTTGAGAAGGTCTAAACCACTCACCCTTCATGCACAGAATAAGCATACACTAAAAAATGTTATAAGCTCAAGTTAACTTCTAAAGGACCAAGCAGCGTGGCTGACATATATTAACAGTCAGTCATAGCTTGTTCCTCTTCTAGAACTATTGAAAATTGCCCATGTGAATTTCAGGAAATGGATTTTAGTAAATCTATTTACATAACTACTCATGCTTTACCTGGAGATTAAATTAATTATTTCATCATTTTTCTGACTACTATATTGACTTTCAGCAATCAAAATAGAATTGAATAAAAAAGCCAGGTGTTATTTTATTTGCCACATTAAGATAAAAATGCTCTTAGAGCATGTAGCATTTAACAGATCCAATGCAATCAACAAAATTAATTTCCTATCTATAATATTCTTGCTCTCATAAAGAGAAAGACTTCTAAAATTCAAGCTGTCTCAACAATCTAAAGTAACTTAAATCTAGGGTTAAGCATTTTAAGATATAAAATATTTTAGTATTATTTCAACAGCTCTTTCTTCTACAGAGATTTCAATCTTTTCTTTTTTTCAGAAAGGAATAAATGAAGTAATTCTAATACTAGACCAAATAACTGCAGTCCTTAGGTAAGCTGTTAATGAATAAAATTTACATTTGTTTGAGGGCCAGATCTTATGATTGTATTATGTAGTTACCAGTAAATGCCCCAGTATTCCAAGAAAACATACACATCCTTGAAGGTCATGAGATACGGAAAAACTGTCACATTTCTCAGAGAATTTGTGCGTATGCGTGTTATTTTTTTACTGCAATAATACCTTGCACCAAAGTATTTAGGATTCTGCAAAGAATTTTTCTTGTCCCCTTCTGAAAAAAGTCAGCACCATTCAGGAAAACCTTTCAGGAGCTAGACAGCTCAATATAAGAGGCTTCACCACAGCATGGAATTTTTTACAGGCATGTAGAGGTTGGACTCGATCTCTGGAGGCCCCTCCCAACCCCTACAATCCTGTGAATCTGGATACATTTCTCATCAAAGGTATATCTGTTTCTGCAACAACTTGGTAGAGCGTTTCTGTTTTGGAAAAATTTAACTAGAAGATATGTTCTTGCAGTTTTGTGTTTTCAACTAGTCTTCATATTTCACTGTCACTTTGCTCCTTACCTCTGGCTGATTAGAAATATTGAGAATGAGGGCCCACAGATCAGCTCGGAGTGCTGTTGGGCATCCCTGACGAACATACTGTTGAGCTGCAGCACTATCTTGCTCTGCTAAAACTGTAAGAAACAAAGCAGGTAATGAATTGATGTAGTTTAAGACTCCCAATGTTTATCAAATTATCAAGTACTTTAATTTTTAACTTTACAAATTAATTTACCATGCTGTAAGCATCAGCTAATGGGAAAAATATCTAAAAGGTCTGGTTTCCAGAATGCAATTTTGAAGTAGTTCTCTGGGAAACAAGGCCATTGATATTAAATAACCAAGGCTGTACTACCTCCTGTCATAAAGTACCACTTAGTATGTATCCTCTTAGTATATATATCTGTGACTCTATCAAGGCTAGTTGCAGCTACTAGGCTAACATCAAGAACAAGCTGCAATATACAGCTACAAAATACTCCTGCTTAACTATGAGTGGTATCTCAGTTCAAACAGGAGATTGCCATTCATTCTGATTTTTTGTTTCTCCCCTATTTTTATGTTAATTATATGAAGATCTTCAGACAACTGTGAGAAAAGAACCTTCTATTTTAGAGTGTACTGTCATCTTCTCTCACTATTTGTATACATACTCTGGAGGACAAAGACCTTCTCAGAAGATTTTGTTTTTCCTTCAGACTGACATAAAATAAATACTCTACTGTTGACAGGTTTGCCTAGATGAGTCACTGCTATGAAGTTTTAGGCTGCTCTGTCACAAGGGCCTCATCCTGAAAATGCTACTGTACATACCTTAGAGCAGATTATTTCATTCCTTACCTAAATCTATAAACCTGAAAGACAATGATCTTTAGCTATCCTAATCTGGTAGAAGTGTTGTTTCCCCTCAAGGTTATGTGATTAATTGTATCCTCATACATGAAATGCATTTCACAACAGAGTCACAGTTGGGAAAATAATTCTGACATTAGATAGGCACCATACTGGTACTCAGAAGTTCCCAAATCCATACCCTCTGATTTTTCTCAAGTCACTCAGAAACAACTTGATTTTCTAAATTTCACTGAATTTGTGGTATCTATCCTGGCATGGCATAGAAGGATGAGGTTTAGAATTATAAATCTATTTGACTTCTCTCTCCTTCCCTCTTTTCTTCTATACTGAATAGACCAGTGCCAATTTTCTGTTTAGCCTGCAGAGCTCTAACAGAGATGGCATGTGATCCTTTTCTCCTAAACAAAGAGGGCAAAAAGAAAAACACATCTACTTTACCTTCAAATTTTAAAAAAGACCATGATTCATCTCCATGTCCATGAGCGTTTACCTTATTTAAACAAAATGTTTAAAACTTTTGCTATATACCATGTGGGTTTTACTAAATACAATAAAGGAAATGCAGACTTGGCAATACATCTAATACAAGAGCCAAATCAATACATGAGTGACAACCAAAGTCATAACCAGCACTCAGAGCATGTGTACCAACTGCCACTGAATGAGCTGAGTTTTCAGTTTACAGTCAACTCTTAACTCACATTTTGTGTCTCTCCAAGTAGGAAAAGCTAATACAATCTCTGCAATAGAGGCTGCTCTACACAGGCAAGAGATGAGAAGTGAGAATTACATTGTGGAGTTGAATGAGGGCTCATGAAGTCTGGATGGGGAATTTATTTGGAAGAGCAAAAGAGAGATGGACAGTACCCCAATGAGCTGCTCTTGGATCAGAAAACACATGATAAGGAATAGAAGAAGGACCACATGAGAAGTAAGAAAGAAGTAAGAACGGTCACTGTTTTGCTACTGCAACACAAAAGAAAAATAGAAGAATGAAAAGGATGGAGGACTTTTCCCAGTAGTGGGATGGTTTCTTTGATGGTGATGGTTAGCAGGAATCACAAGAGACAGTAAGGATCAGATACTGGCTTTCAAACATTCCTTGTATGTTTCTTATATAAGAAAACTTGAGATAATAAAAGAAATAATCATTTATCTTTCTCTTCCTTTTCTAGGTTATTTCTTAACCTACAAAAACTCCAGAATTTCTTCAGAAAGAGCAGCATAAGGAGACAAATGAATGGGATTGTCGATGGTGGCAAAGTATTGGGATACATCATAGGTTCAGCAATTGCAAATAACAATTAAGAGACTCTGTTCTCATACACAGGCGTAAGCCCCATTACACTAATGAGAACTCTGTGGGCTGAGAAGGGACTCCAGAGTCTTTTAATTTTAAAATGAAATTCAGTAGTGGCGTAAGCTATCACCAAAAAGTTATGTCTATATGCTTTCTATTTAATTTTTAATGAAATATCTGTGGAGCTATTTATCTGGTAGCTACTGGTAGACTGCAAATGCTTGTTTTTCTGTCTCCATCTAAATTACAGTGGTATTACTGACTATACTTTCATTAAACTGTTAAAATTCGAAAAGGTATATGTAATTGAGACAGGCATTTAGTGAATGTGTTCCTAACTACTGACAGTTTTATTACGAGATCCATACCTTTCTGTCCAACACGTACATGTTCGTTTTCAAAGAACTCTAGAAAATAAATAGAAAGAATGATAAAAATTAAATAAAAGACACTGCAGCTAGTCATATATTTTATTTTTTCCTACACACCACTACATTCAGCTGATTTTTATAGCTAATGTCATTAAAAATTAACTTGTATCAGCACTGATGTTCCTTTTCAGAAACTAGGAAGAAATAATACTAACAAATTTTTTCTTCTCTGCAGGACACAAATACCATAGTGCTATACTCTATACTGAAAGAACCTAGACTTTCAATTATGCCAGTTTCCATTTAAAAGTAATAATCACTCGATACTATAATGTTTTTCATTTGTATATGGAAAGACCATTTAAAACATGGCTCTACAAGAATAAATGCATACATGGAAACATGACAGATATCCCACACTATTTAAGAATATATGGATATTTTTTGTAGTCTTTCTTAAAGATACTTACTAAAAATATGTTTTTAGATATGCCTGTCAGTTGGCTTAATATTTATTGATATTTTCTGTACTTTTGGAGATAGGCAATATTATTCTATAGAACCAAAAGTGTTCAAACATACTGAAATGAACATATTTCAAATGTAAGGTGATGATTTTAAGTCTTCTCCAAAGCTGGCCCTTCATATTTGCCACATTCTCTACTATTAGCTATAGTTTACAAAGCAAATCATTACAATCATAGTTAAAAAACAAATACTTATGGTTTATTATGGGGAAGAAAATACACAAAGTACTCAATAACTGCACAGTATTCTACTTGTTAGAGTTCTATTTAAGTGACAGAAGCATGGCATTAGCTAACCAGGAGGCACTTGTGCTGAATCATCAATACCCAGCTGTCCTGTATTTAAGCCCAGTTCACTGAAGTCTTCTTTCTGAAAAGAAAAAAACCAACATAAAATGATAATTAACAATGGTTACTTCTCTAAATCACTGAATATTTCTTATGAATGGATTAATGTGAATATTTTCTAAACCAACTGTAGTTCTTTTAAATGCATACATATGAAACATGAGCTCAGCCTTTTGAAAAGAAGACTCTCAATTGATTGTTACTGTAGCTTTAATTATAGGCCCTAGTTTTCATGTCCACTATGAGCTACACCTGGATGTAATGAAGTGGTGAATGGAAGATTAGATTAAGGATGTCTACTCCCAGCCCCTTCCCAACCCAGGTGGCAAGCATAAAATCCTCAAGAAACTTCAGTGAAATGTTAAGAGTTGTCATGTTTTCCAATTATAATACTAGCACCCGAGCATTTTCCTTCATCTACAATGTGATAATAAAAGGATTTAGAATTACTTTAAGAAGAAAATTGAAGCTAACTGATTGACAGGATAGTCATCTTGTGCAGCATCAAACAGAACTGTAGAATTAAGATAAACCACAAAATTAAAGGTTTCTTTTATGGAAAAAAATAAGTGACTAACATACAGAAGTACAAATCAAAGCTCTGTGGCATACAATAAAAGCTTCTCTACTGGCAGGTACTTCCTATTTTAACAAAAAATGTCTTTTCATAAGACTTCCTCATGGTGTGTGTTTTAACTACATATTTAACTGACTTTAATTTTTTAAATGAGAAACATAATATTCTTGATATCAATATTCTTGCTTATTGTTTAGAATGTTATTTGTTAACAAGGGAAAATAAATCTTAAGGGAGCCTCTTGTATGAAAAAAAATACACTTACCAATTCTGGGATATCTTTAACCTTTAGAGGAACCTGAATTAGCCCCAGATGATTTCTGAAACTAGGCTGCTCTCCGTTGTCATAGTTTGGGTTTCGAAGATTCATCAGTACCTTAAAAATGGTAGCTCTGTCATTCCTTGTCTACATTCAGAACTTCTTTTAACATCATCAGTATTACAAACATCATATTCAGCATTAAACCATTTTCTGCAACTGTCTTCATACATACAGGCCCAAATTATATCTAAACATTTTCAAAATCAAAATGACGACATTATTCCATGTAAAATAAGCTCCAATTATGAAATAAAAAAGCAGAAATAATTTATTAGATGTGGGATTAAGTGTTTGCTACACAATAATAATGTGTTGAATAAAATTCACTTCCTCAAAGCCATTCAAATGCCAAGTGTACTTTCTGATAGCTACAATATCTAGGGTATTCTTCAGTATTAATTTTTTCTGAAAGAACTTTTATCTCACATTGGCAATCCTAGGAAGCTTTCAAAGTGCTACACGATTTATTAATAAAATATTTTCTTATTAAATAACAATACACCAAAATATCTTATTTAGTTTACGAACAAAAAATAGGTTACAGAAGTGAAAACCTCATGTAAGGATAAAATTTAAGAGACAAGGTATCATGTCAAGCTAAGTAACTTTAACCTATAAAGGAATTTGTAGTCTCTTACATACTGTTATTCTATATGTTCTATATACTGATATACTGTTTCTAGCATATAGATCTGGATATTTTAGATTGAGGTGTCAAGTGTTCTTTCCAAGATGAGTTTTAATCTCTTATGAAACCCTTCCACAACATCCTACCTGTACAATTGTCAATCTTGTAAGTATTCTAATGCCATATAAACTCCCTGTCAGACTCATAAATAAAAAGATTAATGCAAGAAACTGCAAACTTTATAAAGAAAACAGTATAAAAGAGGAAAAAAAAAAGAGTGACCTTTAGGGTCACTGGCTAAAGCTAAAATGAATACAGATTTGTTTACAGATTCAAGAATAAATATACAACTTGGTTGTGATGGCAAAAAGAGTAAATTTTAAATTTACAGTATTATTATCACTAACTGATCAAGAGAATCTTTTCAGAAATGTAATGAAATGGTTAGAAATTTTGCTGTTGGATTCAGAAATGCATTCACAATTCATAACCATGAAACAATTTAAACTTGTCAGAAATACCATGTGTCTCCTCTGCCATTATAAAAGGCACTGTGATAAATAAAACCAAAATATTAATACATTAATTCTAACTGATCATTCAGTAGTAGACTTCTAAATTTTACTCTGTAAATTACAAGACTATCTTAAGTCTATAATTGTACACTGCTGTCACGCTCTGACTATTGATTCCTATATACTCAAGGGATATATAGATACTGATTTTTTTAAAGTTTTATCTTCAATCACATTTTAATCTAAAATCTACTGTGTCACCATGAAGTTCACTGTCATCAGCAATGTTTGATGTAAAGCAAGTAAAGCAAGTTCTGTTTTACTAAGACAGTCTGTGCTTGAACCATACAAAATGATTAGTGATACTGTCCCTCCTGACTTTAAAGATTCAGCAGTCACCATTTCTTAATGGTCTGGTTTAGTTACAGACAAAAGCTTCCAAATTCCACACAGTCCAGTCTCATGTTTGATTTTTCACAGTCTTGAGAGACGATGTATGATTTTACCTGCGTACAGGTCTCCTGTCTATCACCAAACAATCTATCAGTTTCACATATCGCAATTTAAAATGTAAAATGATTTATGAAATCATTTTGAGAATTGCTGTCAGAGAAAAAGTTAGCTCCAAACTGATTGTTCTTTGGAGAAAGAGAAGTTTACCACAAGTACAATTTAAAAACTCAGTTAAAAAAAAGAGACAATACATTTTGTTCTGTAAACAAAACATGGGAGTCATAAAAGGCATACCAAATTTCACTTGCTATAAAGGACAAATGGTGTGAAATGCACTTACATATTTTCCCCACTTCACGTAGAAGAATATAATTGTTGTAAGTCAATGACTGTCATAGTTTCACAAATGCTTACCTCAAGAAAATCTTTTGGTGCATAAACAGGTCGGAAGAGACTTAGATCTGAAATAAGATTTCAATGATGCTGTGTTAAAACGAAGAGGTGAAACACACAGGCAATATTCCCATACCCGTAGCACAATCTAGCAATTTCAGTAACATATTAAAGATTAAAATAAGGTTATCATAGACATCATGGTTTCAAGCACCACATATTCTCTAAGATTATGCTACTGTTAGTGCCTTACATTTGAAAATCCCAAGTGAGTGAACAGTAGTCACAGGAAGCTTTTTACTTATTCCATGTAAGTCTTTAGACTGAACCAGTCTTAGACACAGGAGAGGTGATATTCAAAAGAGAGGCAACAACAGCATAGACTGTTGAATTAAAGTTACTACTGTGAAATAAAAAATAGGGACTAGTCATAAACAATCCATGAAGAGTATTTGCCATTGCAGTGGTGGTGCTGTGATACAAAGTAGTAAGTTTGCAAAACCATTTCTACTAAGGAACTTGGATATGAACTGACAAAGCAGTTAGTCTTGCTCTCACAAGGAATAATATGACTATTCTGTGCAAGTAATATTTTTATCTTTTGTTACTAAAATATCTGAGCTTAATTATCCATAGTTCTGAACTATTTTTTTTTTAATTAGAGCTTATACTAAGAGTAGTAGTGCCCTAGCTGCATCAATCTCCAAAACACAGGAATGAGAAGTATTATACCATATTCTCTTAGCGAGGACTCAAAATTACTACAATAATTTGCAACAAAATAACAGCGGAATGAGTATTTACTTAATGCATAATGACAGATGATCAATGATAAAAGAGAGATCAAAACCAGTTTACCTCAGAGTGATGACATTAATCTTTGACTGCTAAGAGGTATATGCCATTTTTCTGTGTACAGAATTTTAATGCAGATAAATTGAGTTGACCGTACCTGGCTCATCAGTTCCCATTTCATTCCATTTATTAAGCAGTTCTTTCTGTTCATTTACAGGCCTCTGAAAGGCATAAGAGAATAACTCTTTTTAGGTTTTTTTTAAACAGAATAAGTTAAAAAAAGCCTATTTCAAATATATAAATTAATATAAAACTTAAAAACTTAAATTTCACTAGCTGCACAAACTTATTTTGCTTACAAACTATTCCCAGACTGAAGATATACCCCACTGTAGAAAGTCCACATTCCAATTCAAGGGGAAAAGGAGCCCATTTAAGTTTACTCATGAATTTCAGGCTAATAGTCAGGTTCATATTACTGAAGATTTACTGCTCATTCCGTAGAACTGTTGGATTTTGTTATCCAATTCCTGTCCCTGGCACAGTCATGTAAAGCAAACACAGCTGCATCCTTTATCTCATATGATGCACCACAGAGGTTCTGCTACCTATCACAGATATTCAACAGGAGCAAGATAAAGAACACAACATTCTAACACTATTCCCCAATTCCATGATCCTTTCAAATTCAAGCCCCTAAACTAATAAAAACCAAACTAAACCAGAGCAGAATGAATGACAGCCAAATTCATCAATCTACTAGTATCTCTCTCCCCTAAATTACCAGTTCAGCTACAGCTTTCTCCAGCATACCAAGCATGGTGCATGGGCTACGCAGCCAGTAGTACAGCTGAGCCTGCACACAGAAATGCTCTGTTAACAGCAGGAAACTTGGCGCTTAGCTTTCGACATGCTGCTCCCTCAAGAGGTTAAGTACTGCAACAGCAAAGAGGAAGATCTGCATACAGACTGCTTTTTCCCAAGCTGAGCTGATGCACGCAGTGCCACTATCCCTGAAAATGACCGTGTGTTAAAGATTATTTGGATAGCGGCCTCGCAGCTCGAGAGCCATCAGCAGAATGAACATTACAAGTGTGCAAATGAAGCTTCATTCCCAAAAAGTCAGGTTGGCAACAGGCAGTTGGTAATACATTACCTTCTGTGCCAGTGGGATACTCAGTTCTGTGCACATGCTGTTTAGACTTTTTAGAATTCGCTTCTCCCAGCTTCCCTAAAACACAGAAATTAAATTACGTGGAATTTCTTTTTCCTCCAAATGCATTTATCACGTAATAACAAACAGCTTTTTAAGTCATATATAAGAAAGGATTGCAAGAGTCCCTGACTGACATCTGCAAAAACATTAACTGAATATTATAACAAGCTGTTTAGATAGGGCA
Source organism: Gallinula chloropus (assembly GCF_964237585.1). Lineage (NCBI taxonomy): Eukaryota > Metazoa > Chordata > Aves > Gruiformes > Rallidae > Gallinula > Gallinula chloropus. Next base: position 9,539,780 of record NC_140092.1, on the reverse strand, counting down.
AACAGATTTCATCATTCACATCACAATTAAGATCCAGAAAAAGGAGTTGCCCACATTTCAGATCTCCAAAAAGCATCACTGAACACAATTACTGATATTTGACATATACCTAATGATCAAGCTTCCCTGTATCTACATTTAACAAGGTTTTTTTAATTATTATAAGCAGGGCAATTAATGCCTTCTAAACTTTATGACCTAAAGAGAATGTGTTTTTCTCCACAAAAGGTATCTTAGATGTTCTCAGAGGTTAAAAAAAGTTAGAAATCTGTTTTTCTGTAATGCTCAGAAAAATAATTATTCTAAAATAATGCTCAGGAAATAGGTCTCTAATCAAAGAGAAAACCAGGAATAGACTATTTGCAAGTGGACAGCTTAAAGAGCAGTCAGATTCTTCAGACTACTGCATTAGACTTCAAGCTTACCACATGGTGCCTAATCCATGGATGATTCTTCTGAAGCTAATGCCAACTAGTATTGACTTTTTAGTCAACTGACATGATTTTGCTTCTATGATTACAACAGCACCGGTGGGTTTCATAATTAATTTAATTTTCTGTGCATGATGAGTCAGGCCCCGATCAAATGAATGCAAAGACTCCTCTTAATGTCATTTAGCTCTATTTATTATTTGTAATTTGCCCTAGACACAAATTCTACAACAGTTAGTTACTGTCTAACCACATGTTCCTCAAACTTAAAGTTCTGTCTGAAAAAGGCTGCTGTTTATTAGACAGGAAGCAAATGAAGGGAGGCCTCATGTTCAAATGTTCTGTTAAAAAAAAATTAGAATTTATTTTGCCCATAATTGTTTCATTTTAGCTTCTGTTGACAAGAGCCTCTCGTGACTTTCTCCATCGCATTACATAGCTGTCTTTCACCAGAAACAACTTCTCACAATCAAGTCATCCCTTAAGCATCTCTTGCATAAATAAAACAGATCTGAGTTGTGACTGTAAGGAATGTTTTCCAAACATCAGAATGTTGTATAATAGTCTGTATAATGTTTTTATTTAATTGCATTATCATATTCAAATGCCTCCCAAATGCTGCAGTTACACAACACCATGCCACACACTGGTTATTCTCTCAGAGGGGCGGTGTAGAGCATTTACAGTACCCTATTTTGCTGAGAAGCGTGGTTTTGTTGCTGGAAGAAATAAGATGTAAGAGAGTGAAAAGACTAGTAAGCCATATAGGATAAGAAAGTAGAAGCAAAACAGAGGTGTTAGGAGAAGTTTAAAAAACAAAGGGAACTCATCAAGACCAATCAGAGAACACCTGGCTGGAAGGGATCTTAACAATCCAACTTTTCTTGGCAAAAGCACATTCTAGACAAGTCAGCACAGCACCCCATCCAGCCAAATTTTAAAAGTATCCAACATTGGAGAAATTATTCCAATGGATAATGTACTGTAAAAAATTTACCTCATGTGCAATTGGAATATCCCCTGGAGTAACCTGTACCCATTACCTCTCATCTTCTCCACGTGACTCCTCTTTGTAGCCACCCTTAAAATACTAAAACATGGTAATAAGGTCTCTCCCAACCAAGTCTTCTTTTCTGAAGGCTGAACAAACCCAGCTCTCAGCCTTTCCTCATACAGCAGGCTTCCCAGTCCCTTGGTCATCTTTATGGCCCCTCTCCAGCTTGGCCACATCCTTTTTGTCTCTCAGGAACCAAAATAGAACACAATATTCCAGGTGTGACCTGACAAGCTCGGGGTAGATTGGGATAATGACATCTTTATCTCTGCTGGTGATGCCCTTGATGCAACCCAGCATCCTGTTGCCTTTCTTTGTCACAGCAGCACACAAATTCATACAGAGCTCATTGTTCACCAGGACCCCCAGATCCCTTTCCACAAAGCCGCTCCCCAGCCAGGTAGTTTACCCAGCCTGTTCTGCACTCCTGGATTATGTTTTCCCAGGAGCAAGATCTGACATTTTACTTTGTTGAACTTCATAAGGTTTTTGTTAGCCCACACTTCCAGCCTTCCCAGGCCTCTCTGCTTTGTGGCTCTCCCTTCCCAAAGCATCCACTGTGTCACTTAGTTTGGTATTATTGGCAAATTTCATCAGGGTACACCTGATCCCATCAAAATTAAGGGGAGGGTGGAGGGGAGGGAGGGAAAAGAAAAAAGAACCAGCTCATTCCAAGAAGCAACAAAGGTTGATACTCTTAGTGTGACTGACAACTGCCAAACCAGACATTAACACACTTATTGCACTGGGGATCCAGCACGTTAGTAATAAATCACTTCTGGATACTCATAAAGTGTGCCATAATTCAGCCTTCAAGACTGCCCAGTAAATATGTTCAAATAAAAGCAATCAAGCCAAAATAACAGCAAGGGCATACACAGACTCTCCAAGCAAGAAGCCCTCCCCTTCCCCAGGACAGCTGAGTTACCTGCAATAAGCAGAAGCAAAATGCAGTGTCCTTGACTGAAATAATAGCCAGAGGCAGAGTTCATAAAGTCATTTAATTGATGGGAACAATAAACTTTCCAAGATTATTGCTCTAATATTATGAAGAAATTTAACACTAAAAACCCCACGTTGCTGGGATTACTATGGTTACAATGATAACCTTCAGCAAAATAGTCAAAACTGAGGAAGGAAGTACTGCAATTTGCAAAATATCTCAAACATGCCTGTTAACATATCACATTTATCTTATCCTGTAGCAAAGTCATTTATAAACTTTCACTGAAGTAAAACAAACCTGGGTGAACAACAAATAAACTAAACAGAAATAAGTCACCGCTGCATAAAACAGCCAGGTTGAGTTACAGGTTTTTCCACAGTAATGAATCCTAAAATCCTGTCTTCCAGACGACTAGACAGAGATGTGATTTGTTCAGAATGCCCCTAGTAAGTCCTACTCTGTGGGCAGAATCCAACATGCCTAGGCAGATTTCATGTGGTACATTTTCTCTAATCAAAATCTGGACCATTCAAAGAGAAGGGACATAGAAACTACAGAGGTACTGCTCTCATTCTGATGCTCACGAACTTTTCATCTGGCCTTCGATAAGAGGCACAACTTAATTTTAGGCCACAAGAATCAAATCAATACATGATTTAAGAGATCTGAATATCCCCTACTCCAATTTCTGCAACAAGAAACAAATTCCTTTAGGAATAATAAAAATGTTATCAAATTTTGTTTGACTTTAACACTTCTCAAAAACATTTTTTATCAACAGTTCTAGCACTCAAGTCTAGTTTCTCAAAGACATTCAGAAACTAAGAAAGGTGAATTGACTCTTGATAGAAGATGTTTTAAGCAGATCTTCAGCAGTCACAGCATTAGAGTATGTAGCACTGTCACTTTATTTTTTTCAGAGTCCATCAGTGTGTTACAAGGAAGAAAATTACTAATTTAGGTGGGGTTTGTTCTTCAGGGATTATTTGGATAGGAATCTATTAGACTTTAGATGTCATCTATCTGGGTTTCTGCAAGGCCTTTGACACAGTCCCCCACAACATCCTTCTCTCTAAGCTGAAAAGATATGAATTTCATGGGTGATCAGTGGATAAGGAATTGGCTGGATGGTCACATCCAGAGGGTGGTGGTCAATGGCTCGATGTCCAGATGGAACACTGTGACAAGTGGTATTCCTCAAGGGTCTGTGCTAGGACCAGTGCTGTTTAACATCTTTACTAATAATACTGACAGTGGGACTGAATGCACCCTCAGCAAGTTTGGGGCTGACACCAAGCTGGGTGGGGAGGTTAACATGCCAGAGGGACAGGATGCAATCCAGAAGGACCTGGACAGGCTGACCAGGTTCACCAGTGGGCCCAGGTGAACCTCATGAGGTTAAACAAAGCCACGTGCAGGGTCCTACACCTGTGTCAGGACCATCCCAGTCATCGATATACATGAGGAGATAATATGTAGGACAGCAGCCCTGAGGAAAAGGACATGGGTGAAAAGCTGGATATGAGCCACCAATGTGCATCTGCAGCCCAGAAGGCCAACTGAGTCCTGGGCTGCATCAAAAGAATCCTGCCCAGAGACATAGTGGAGACCCCATCCCTGGAGATATTCGAGGTTGGGCTTGACAGGGCTCTGAGCAACCTGATCTAGTAAAGATGTCCCTGATTACTGTAGGGGAGTTGGACTAGATGACCTTTAAAGGTCTTCCAACCTAATACATTCTATGGTTCTGTGATTCTAAGTAGAACACAATGCATTACCCCTAAGCTTTACTGAAGTAGTACATCAGAATTCTCTTTTTTATGAATGTATTGCAATATTCTAAGAGCTGTCCCACCTTCAGGAGGATATTGCAAAAGATTATCCAAAGTTATCTTTTTGACTGCACTAATTTCAGATAAATCTATCTTTTTTTTTATTAGAAACAAATTAGAAGTGATGGAACAAAACTGTAAAGAAAATCAAAGAAAAATGAGCACTGTCAAGTCAAACAATTCCGGTTCTCCAGAGCCAGCTGAATATCCTTTGCAGATGCCCAGTTAACTTCACATTGCCTCCTCTGGAAAGCAACACCTATCCCATTTTTATTGTGGAAAGTGGCTGCTGGAGCCAAGCGGATCTACTCCAACACAGAGCTGGCTGCTCCTTTCCCATTTTCCTACTCCTTATGCTTTGTAACTAGATGATGCAGCATTGTTTCTTATCCACCAATCTCCTCATTTATTTCACATCTCTCTCAAAACCCTGAAATGAGCTTCTAGCTTACAGCTAAAAACAGGAAAGAGGATTTGTATGGGTTAAAACAAAGCAATGCACATTTATGAATTATACATTATGGGATGATCATGATAAAGAGTTCCTGCTGATTTACAGTGTTTGGTTTGTTACAACCTTTGTAAAATCAGACTGTGGAAAGACTTTCTGACATTTCTTTGGACCCAGCTTCTTATGCTTCTCTCTTTTTGCTCATATTTTTATATTTTCCATTTAGTTTCTTCATTGCTGGTTGCAGCAGAGTAGTCCTTAATCTAGCAAAGGCTTTCCCAGTGAACTCAGTAAAACGAACAGTTGAAGAGGTCTGCAATCATTTCACCTCATCAAAATGTAGATATGAATGTAGTCAAGAAACCAGTTCAATGGATTCAGGAATGTTTCAACTCACATCAGTCTCTGCTGGGCAGGAAATGCAAGTGAGCAAAGTTCAAGTTTTTAGTATTAAAATCTAGTGTTAACACTTTGTCTGCATTATGATGCACAATTTTTAAGCTAGCTATACTTCTGCTGTTTAACAAGGCAGGAAGAGGTAAGCTATCTCCCCAAAACCGTACCAGATCACATACCTCAGAAAACGCCAGGGTTGTGAAATCACACAACAGTTTAAATAAGTGTCCTAAACATTGTGTATGACATTTTTCAGGAAACAAAAACCCTAAGACCTAGTATTTGTCTGTCTAGGAAAGACCTAAACAATGACAGTCTAGAGCATCTACAGCCAGTGGTCTGTCTCAACACAAATGCAGGACCAGCTCTCCAATATACACAACATGGTACATTAAATTTTAAAGATATGTAAACACCACTGGCAGTACTTTGTCTACACTGGACAATACCACAACTACACAAGTGATTTACAGCATTATTATTTGTTGCCATTAACGTTTTGTCCTTTTCTAGAAACCTAGTTTTGTTTTGAGGTAGTGGAGAGAATACCGCATAAAAACTTTAGTTTGCTACCTAAGAATGGAAAAACAGAACCCACTTGAGAAGAAAAAGGGTTAATTATCAATGTTTTAATATCTACTCTAGAAAAATACTAATATAGTTTTAATTACTGATTCAGAGTAATTCCAATAACTGCTATCAAAGTAAGACGGTTTTCAGAGAGTATTACCCTTCTTTTCAGAATTCTGAAGTAGAGCAAAATTAATTAAGACAGAAAAGGACATAGAAAATGTCAACAAGCTCATAACAGTGGAAACAGTATCTTGAATGGTGGCTGTGCATAATAAAAATAGATTATGACTTATATGGAAAACATTTTTCTACCAGGACAAATTTTGTTGATAGCATCAAAATATTATTTTCCAACTACTGTGATACTAAAAGACAAATGACAAAAAAAATTCTACCTACAGATAAAACAAAGCCAGTCTTCTATCTTCAAAACATTAATTAGATTTCCAGTACCTAAGAGAAGCAAATTGCTAAGTTTCCACTTTTACTTCTCTTCTAGAAGGTATTAGCAAGCTGTATATTTGTGTTTTAGCTATTTCAAATATTTTAAAAAAAAAATTATCCAAAGACTGACTTTGTAAGATTTTTACATTGTCTATCATACTTCAGTAAAAAATAATTAAAAAATTAAAATCTAGCTGTAATTTGACTGATCATGATTGGCTGTTTACGGACCTAGCACCTACAAATGTGAGCATTTGATTTTCAAGGTGCACACACATGTACCCCAGTGGTATTACAAAATATGTTAATTCTGTAACTATGTATTTATTGCTCTTTTGCAACTATCACCCTTTAACAGTATTTCTCTATGAAAACCATTCATACAGAACCCTTTATCGAAGAGAACTTCAGGAAAGGATTAGAAAGAAGATCTACTAGTTTTGGCTGGGACAGGGTTAGTTTTTTTCATAGAAGCTGGTATCTTGCCATGGTTCTGAGTTGTGACATGACACACTAATGTTTTAGCCTAAAAATGCATACATGGCTTCAAGGTCTTTTATGTTTCTCATGCTTCCCTGCCAGCTGGGTGTGCACAAGAAGCTGTGAACGAAAAGAGCCAGGACACCTGACCCCAACTGACCAAAGGGATATTCCATACCATACCACAGGGCATCGTGCTCTGAATAAAAAAGCTAGGAGGAAGGAGGAGGAAGGGGGGATGCTCAGAGTTACAGTGTTTGCCCAAGAAACTGTAATGTGTGAAGCCCTGCTTGCCTGGAGATGGCTAAACATCTGCCTGCTGCTGAGAAGTGGTGAATGAATCCCTTGTTTTGCTTTGCTTGCATGCAACCAAACTGCCTTTAGCACAACTTTTCTCACTTTGCCTGAATTTCTCCCCCATTCCACTGGTGGGGGATTGAGTGGCCGAGCTGCCGACTAGGGTGAACCCAGCCCAGTAATAATCTTTGAAATATGGCTATGAAATTTTGAAACTAGTAAAGATGAAGGCCTTTTCCTACTCATTCCTAAACTATGAAAAACAGTCCTTTCCACATAGAACTAAATATACTGATTACCACAAGTACTGTATATGCTTTTATAAGCGGTAACCATTGAAACTCATTTAGACATACATACAACTCTGCGGTTTTCGCATTAGTAAACTCCTAAGAGTGATTCTTTTCAGGCAGTAAATTGTGACATTACATTTCACACCACAGAAGAAAAGAATGCTTAATACAATCTTTGTCCCTAAATGCTAAGGACTGAAACCCAAGATGGCAAGATAAGACTTACTGGAATAAGCAGCAACATGATTGAAAAGAATAACACAATTTGTTGAATACCTTGTAAAAAAATACTGCAATATATTTCTAGGCACGGCTGAGTTAAATATAATTTTATCCTTACCTCAGATATTTTGGTTCAATCATATTCTTGAAGCTTTTTTTTTTTTACATTTTATAGGGATTTAAAAAATTCATTTCAAATAGCATATATCGGTAAAACAATAAAACCTATGAAGCAAAAATATTTTTTTCCTGACACCAAAAATCCTTAATCTTATATAGTCCAGTTGCTCTTATTCTCCTTCAAAATGACTTAAGCTCCTTAGCTTTATACTTTTCATCCTCTGTTCACATTTCTAAGTACTAAATACCTCTTCTCTCTAAAGATCTATTTCTGTGGCTTGTTGTCTTTCACTGTAAAACTGCCTGCCCATGTCTCTTCAAAACAGTATTTTTCTAACCTTAAGTGAAACAACCTATAGCTACACGTTGTCTTCTTCCCAACAAAATCAAACTCTCCTCTTTGACATAGTTCACATCATCTCTGTTCTCCAATATTCACCTACCTGCCACTATAATCCTACTTCTTTCGTGGCTGTAGAATTACTTTAGCATTTTTGAATGTATGTAAAGTGATATATACAACACCATTGTTATCTTCAATGCAATTATAAACCTGTGTTTTTCCTAAAGTATAAAAACTAGAAATCATACAATAACATTATACAGAGTAAATCTCACACAGCCTAATCCAAGATGCAATACGAACAATAAAGCTGTTGACAACCAACCTGTGCTTTCCTCATATAAGCTAATGGCTCTTTCATATGCTCAGGTGGTGCTGCAGGATGACAGGGTGAAGGATACCTGAAAGAACGTACATCATATTAAAACGTTCAGATTTTTATGTTGCTTAATCCTGTATTTGTAAACCTAACCATAACTTCTTTCGTGTAAGTGCTAGTAAAATTGCTCTGTGTGTTGAGCAAAACTAAAAACACCAGTGTTTTTAGAAGTATTTCTTCCTCATCCTTTCCTATGGACAGAAACAGTATAAATACATGCAAGTATTAATAACATTTCAATATAAGCTCTTATATTAAAATACTTCCTCATAATTTCATATACTTGTAAAATAAAGTCAAATAATTCTGTGAAGAAATCCTGTATTTTACAAGGGTGTCTTCTTCACATCATGACATCTTTATGACTCACTGGAACTTTTACAATCCAGGATATTTTATTTTTTCAAGGGACAGTATTTTTTTAAAGCATTTCCTTTTAAAATTCAATAGCAAACATGCTGAATATCCATTCATAAACTGCAGTATGCCAAAACATAAAACCTGAAATAAAATAACCAAAACTATTAATTTATCTGCCAATAGTGCAGAATATTTTCAGTGAGTTATAGCCAAACATTTTGTTCCAGCTTGATTTTGATTGTCTCATATGTCTTTCCCAAAACAAAATTTACACAAAGCTCCTCTCACAGTTAGCCTGAACTTTTATTCATTTAAATGTATTCAACCAGTTCCTATCATACTATTATGGGACACCTACCCCAAACTTCTTCCCATTTTTAGTTGGTAAAGTCATTCTTGCATTTGCTGTTAATCTGTTCCAGAGAGCTCTGTGCCTACGTGTCAAATGGAATCAATACTAACAGATTTCAGCAACATTGTTTCTTGACTTTTCCCACAATGCTTATGATGACATGGTATTTTTAGTTAATTTTATAGTTTTCCAGGGCTAATTACATTACTTTGTAGTTCATTTCTGTGAACTCAAAGAAAGTATAAGCATTAGTCCAAATGACAGGTAAATATTTTTCCCTTGAAAGATATGAGGAAGATTAATCCTTACTGACAGATACATTTATAAATATTTTGCTGAATCGAGTCCTTCATGCTACTAAGACACATTGTTCAAAGCAGGTAACTAACAAGCTTATTTAAAATTAGCACAAATAAATTTGCATACACTTTTTTATTATATAGCTGTATTTATGGCTATAACTTATGAAATTAATCAGAATTATCCAGAATTAAAGGCATGTTATGATTCCCAAAAATAGTCCACCATTTGCTGAAAAATAATCAAAAGAGAATTTCACAAATTTCAGTGTGTTTATAACCATATCCTAAGCATGATGACCACCAATCTCATTAAGTCTAGAGATCCAGTATCTCAAAGATTTTTTAAAAATAATCAACAGAACAAATATGTGCCATAACCATAAACACCTGAAAATAGTAAAAATGTGCTTGCATCCAATATTTGCCCTGGGATTAAAAAGAAATAATGGCACTTGAAAAGGAGAAATGAAGCAGACACCCTTGGTATGACAGATCTTGCAGATAACAGTAACACATCATACACCTATATATACAAATGAATTAAAAGTGTATCTTGTGAGTAGAACTTATAAAATAAAAATACTAAACTCACACGTTGAGTTCACTATAAACAGCATTCTGAAGCTTCTTTTCCCAACCTGTTAAAATAAAAAAAAAATCCAGAAGACAACTTTAGAAATGAATGCTAACAGAACATGCATCAGAGATTGCTTTGCAGTCACTGGAGTTTTCTGTCCTGTCTCAATTCACGTCTACCTACTAGACAGGAAGAGATGAAGAAGCATAAACCTAATTAAGATAGAAAAAAAGCTACAAGTTAAGATTTGTATAAGGGTTGAATATCCTTTATTTCCATCTATGGCTCAAATAATTACATGATATTATTAATAATATGACGGATTTAAAACAATTATAAATATAAATAGGCAAGTGGTCCCAATTATTATAAATCTTATATAACTTACCATCAGATTTTCACATTATAGTTATATAGTTACATTTCCAATTTCCACTGGAAGCTGCAGGCTAAGGGTAAAATTGTCAAGTGTACCTCCATGAATGCTAATTTCCCATTTTCAGAAGTGACTGAACTCTCATATCATTCAGAACTTTCAAACCATATTTATCAAAATGCTGCTGGAATCCAAGAACTTTTTCCCTTTTAATTTTCTCTCTCATTTATAATCTGGAATCACTAAATGTCTGCTTCTGGATACTGTCAGCAACTAGATATGAAGCTGCATGAACTGCTATTTTCATCATGTATGTCTCATATGTTCTCACATAGATCTATACTATTTGCAAATCTATCAATGAAGCATTACAAACCTGATGTCTTCAGAAAATCCTTAATATCTTCTTTCAGTGATTCCAGTTTAATTTCTGGTTTGTGTAGGCTAACCTAATATGAAAAAGGAATAAAAACTAAATAACCATCAAGCAAACACTAAACAGAAAATTAAATTGTGTATTTTAAGTTATGAAATAAGAAATTTATGTGCTTAAGGTTACTCAGAAAGCAAACTTATTCCTCATTTGATGTCTTTGCTCTTACATCAGTGCTAAAACCTATGTGTGGAGACTGGGAGAGAAGGAGGGAGAGGGAAAATGTAGTGATACGTATGCTTAATATTCTGAGCAAAGTGCCCTACATACTTACCCAGACTCTACACATTAAAGGATCAGTCATAAGGTACACAAGCAAATAACTAGACACCACTTGCTGTACTCTCCATGAAAGAATTGAACTGAAAGTGTTCCACAGCTTCTCACTTAACCTCCCACAGTTCACATCTTTCAGATAAGAAATGCCACCTTCACACTTCAAATAGAAACTGTGGACCCAACGTTCCCCCCTGCAGCCTCTTGTAATGAAATGCACTCAACACAGACAATTAGGCACCAACCAGCTTTACCAGTACCATGACACTACCACCCAGATGGTGCTGCAGATTTTTCAGCAACAGCAGGAGCAGCTGCTATAGCATCTCCTCCTTCTGTAGTTAGACTTAGAAGAGAAAGGAGACCACAAAGGTTCAAAAGGACAACAATCAGAAACTCAGGAGTTTCTGTGAAATGACCTATAATAGATATGTTCCTAAATCTGGAGTATGGCAATAGCCAATTAACACCACAGGATACAGCTGGAGGTTTAGAATAGACTAAAAACCCTAGCTGCTAACTTGCACATAGATCTCCCAGTGTATTTTCAACTTACTTCACTGCCATGACAGCTCAAGGCATATGTTAGAAGCATATGGCACATGACCTACCTAGAAACGTGAGATCTCTCTTATCAAAAACTACTCAGCAATATGCTGGAGGCATATCAGCTGCTCATTCTATTGCAGAAAGTTATGCTGCTACTAAAAACAAGCTCTCACCAGCTTGTGCAGTTTGCCAGCCCTAACAGCACTGCTGACAGCATGGCATGCTTTAGGTCCATTGCACACAACTAACCAACTCCACAGTCCTATCATTTGCCTTACAGCTTATACAGAGAAAAGGCTATCTGCCGTGCTGCACAGCTCGCTGGAAAAGGTGGTCTGGATGAACTCAGGAGGCAGGATTTTAAGGAAATCTTTCCATTTGCCCTAGTTGAAAGGAGGAATTGACAGTGTTGCAGAGACTGAGAGCATCAGCATTTCTGCTTTTAAGTCACCTTACCATTTCAGGTAAGGAAGGTTTTAATACTTGGTTCATCAACTGCAACAGCAAAGAGACTGTAAGCAAGCTTTCTGAGAAATAAAGGTGATGAGAAACACAAACTATAAGGTGTGGTGAGTTGCATAACGCATGTCAAACATGATTCTGTTCAGCAGAGTGGTAAAAGCTGGCAAAGGATCATCGCTAAAGGCAGGAAAACAAAGAATTTCATGGGAGTGCTTGGGCAACTCACAAAATACCATTTTTTAAGCAACCACCTCAAGGAGTATTTTATGAATGATCCCTTCTGAACCTACTGTGATGGAAAGTCCTACATTAGTTTTGGCCTGACTTATGTCAGGTTGAGTTTAATTATTTTTGTGCTGCAAGGCAGTGGCTTTGTACCTCTCCTGTATGAATTTTAAATACAGTAACTTGCATTACACAGAGCAGGTTACGCTTTACTATTCCACAGAAGTGTTTGCACATGCTTTAAGCATTCAACTTTGTCTTCTGGGTTAAATATGGCCAATTTTAATCCCAAGGTCTATTTACCTGTGGGGCCCAGCACACATGCTTTTTTTCATCGTCTTGACACTGTTAACAGTGTAAGAAGTGACAAAAGTGCAATCAGGAGAACACAATTTTAAATTTCTGCTCTTCACACATCTGTAAAATTTGTGAACCTCTGGCTCAAAGGAAAGTCTGACACATATTGACAATGTGGGGGTTTTTTCCTTGTGGTTTCCTGGAAATTGATACAACTTACTGCATTAGAGGGCATAATGGACTTCAGCCCACACAGACTACCTCCCATTTTCCCTCCCAGGCCAAAAGATAAAACAGAGGACTTGCTTGTGAGCTGCTGCTCCCACAAGAGTCTGTTCCCCAGCTGCAGAACAAAGTAACAGTGACTCTCTTGTATGTAGCAGGATGGCAGGCAAAAAGGAAGCTGAACAGCACTTCAGGAAAAACTTCCTCCAAGGATTATATTAGTGCATCGATCTCCATCAGTTACCTTCACCTCTTCATACCTGCTCATTCAGTCAAGTTCTATTTCACTGTTCCTATGCTGATATAATTCAATATTGTTATGCTAATCTTTAGTCTAAAAGGAAAAGCCTTGATAAATTGTGTCTTTTGTCTCCTTTTCCTTCTCTTGACTGCAAAACACCGAGACAAAATTTTATATAAATGCACAGAAATACACCCACCCCCTCACCCCCAAATTATAGGGGCATGTCTGTCCCCACTCTTGTCATTTCAGTATGTAATTGCCAAAGCCTCCTCCCATCTCCCCTTTTCCTTTTGTTTACTTATGGATTATGATCAATAGATTCCTACAGTGCTACACACAGAGCTGTAGAGCTGCGGGAACTGTTACTGTTAAGGACTCCTTGCATACTGGGCTGCTGATCAGTTTTCAAAGCAGAAATTGGACACCTGAAAGGGAAGAATCTGGCAGATGGTGCAGCTAGCAGCTGCAGCCAGCTCTAACACCAAACACCATACCCCTCTCTATGCAATATAACCAAAGAAGAAAATACTTATTTCAGCAAGTGAAAGGAAATCCCTTCAGAATCGATTTGCCATCACTTAACAGAAAGGTACCACTTTGGAATTTACAGAGGTGCTTATAGGCACCAGATTGAGGAGTCAAGGAGACTTAGCAGAGCAGATGCTCCAAAATTACTGATCAGGTCTCCCACATACTTCTATTGTCCTTTTGTACCTTCTGGTCTACCTTATTCCCATATTACACTATGTTGCAGAAGACATATAGGTATTTTGGTAGGGTGTGTTTGTTTGTTCTAAGCTGGTCGATACAATGTACTGCCTAAGAAACCTTTGCATTTTCATCCACTATGGCTTTCTGGTAGAATGAAAGACATGTTGACAAAATTTTACTTATATAAAAGCATTATTATCATTTACACTGATGAAAACATCTGGCTAAGGTTTATTGGGAAAAACCTTGATGAAATTTGTAGTGATGAACTGAATTTCCTGCATGATCAAAATGCAGCATATACCCAGGTAAAACTACGGTTTCCTTACACACATCTATATGAACAAATATCTTCCTTTTTAAAAAAAATTTAAAAAAATCTCATACCATCAGGAGGCCATCACAAGGAGGAGAACAGCCAGTGAAGGTAAAGAGCGACAACCACAGAAGGGAAGAACTCATGCTATTCAGGGGCTCAGTCAGACAGAGTCCCAAAAGGAGACAGGAATGAACACACCAGAATTCAGCAAGCAGAAGCAAATGATTTTTAATAAGAGTGAATCACTACCAGTTTCTCTTCCAATATAACCAGCATTGTGCATATTCTTATGGATAGGTCACCTGGGATTCAGGCGCTGGGTGTCCACATTCACCTACAGGGTCGATCAGCTCTGTGCAAACCCAGAAGCAACTGGCTGTTAGACATCCCTTTGCAAAACAAGCTATCATTATGCACTTCTTCACCCTAGGCAACATTACAGGCTTGGGGCAGGGTAGCTAAAAAGCTGTACAAGGGAAAAAAACCTGGAAGCGTTGTTTAATCCTCACCTGAACATGAGCCAGGAGTGTGCCCAAGTGGCCAAGGCCAATGGCATCCTGGCTTGCATCAGGAATAGCACAGTCAGCAGGACCTGGGAGGTGATCATCCCCCTGTACTCAGCTCTGGTGAGGCCACACCTCAAATACTGCAGTCAGTTTTGGGCCCCTCACTACAAGAAAGTCATGGAGGCCCTGGAGCATGTCCAGAGAAAGGCAACAAAGCTGGTGAAGGGCCTGAAACACAAGTCTTATGAGGAGCGGCTGAGAGAACTGGGACTGTCTAACCTGGAGAAGAGGAGGCTCAGGGGACACCTTAGGTTGTGGTAAGCTGGGGGTCAGCCTCTTCTCTTAGAGAAGTATTAACAGGACAACAGGGAGGAAGTTGCACCAGGGGAGGTTCAGGTTAGAAAGGAGGAGAAACCAGAGTGGTTAGAGCACACAGCTAGTTGGTGGGTGCAGTAAATTGATTTGTAGACTAAGTGAACAAATCTATTTGCAATTTAGAATGTAAATATGGAATTGGCATTCAAATATCATGACTGGAGCAGCACTGATCAGGCAAGAGGGCAGATAAGCCATCAAGGCAGGGCACTCAAAGTATAGTAAAACAGCTAGAGGACCAGCAACATACTACAAAGAGGAGGCTTGACAGAACAAAGTGTTCCAGCATAACTCCTGTGTTAAACTATTTCTCTTCTCAACAAGAATAAACACTGCTGAGAAGTGATCCAACTATACTGAAATGTTGAACCGCATCAGGTGAACACATACTTTTATTCTGCTGCAAACAGTTCTGCAAATAACTTTACACAATCTAAATATTTTTACAGGCTCCTCACCATAATTTCTCTTCAAAGTCTTTGTTTTAACAAGCATGAACACTTTCAGAGCATTTATTACCGTTCATTATGATTCTTGCACAAGCACACGTTTTTAGCTATTATTGGTATTATTATTTTACAAAAAGCATACCACCCCAAATACAGTCCAACTTTAGCAGAAGTAAATTCAATAAAAGCTAATATTGATCTTTTCTCACATGTTTCCTTCTGCCATAGCTAGATTTTATTGAGACCAAGTCAACTTGTTAAAAAACCATTTTAGCACAACCACAACAATTTCAACCTAAACACTCTCTAACCACTTAAAATCCTACAAATTTAAGGGAGTGATTATGGTTTATACATTTCTGTAACAGGAAAAAGGAATAAACTCAGAGCATAACCAAACAAATTTCAGTAAGTACAAAACCCTAATTACACTGACAACTTTCCAACCCTTCTGCATTTCTACAGTAATTACACTGAGGGAAAGAGTATTGTGAACTTTCTTCTACAAGTAAAGGTAACAGAGCAGTTGAAACCGAGGACGTCAATTAGCCTCATACAGAAGTAAGCAGCTGCAAGTGTTACATTCTCCCACAAGATATGCATGATACATTTTGGATAATATAATTCTGATGGATGTTTTAATAAATTTTCTAGGTCCTATTTCAATACAAAGTTAGGACTGCTAAGAAAATACACTCATATAGGTAAAACATTACTAGAATATCTGAATGAAGCTTGCACTCCTTCTGAACTCCATAATCTGTTCAACAGGATCACAACTGCATTCAGTTTAAAATTCACTGCACCACAGAAGTTACTGCTGAACCAGTTAAACCAAGCTACAAGCTCTATCAGGAGTGCATAGTAAGCCCTTTGTTAAATACAATGCATGAAAAGGAACCATTAATTATCTATGATGACTCATGAGCCTATGTTTATTTGCTAAGTTTTATTTAATAAATGCTACATTTCACAGAACATTCTCCTTTTAAATTTGATCTTTTACTTAAGCGATCATCAGTAGCAATTTTTATTTTTTTTAACTCAGAGAAAAACATTAAGAAAATAACATCCTCAGATATCTTGCAAACCATTCACTCCACATAGATCATTCTAAGCTAGTTTCACCTGGACTCCCTTTAGAAGCAGTGAGGCAATACCCCACCTGCAATGTTCCCAGTGCTCCCAAAGCAAGCTCCTCTCCCTTCTTTTCCCATGGGAAGTCTTGTGAAGACCTTTACCTCTCACTTTGATTACTATTTTCTTTAAACTTTTCTGGTACTAGTCACAGGTCTGTTCAAAGAGTGACAGCAGAGTTCCCTCTGGACAATCATTCTGATCATGACATACCCTAGCACATCTTTCTACACCTTGCTCATCTCTTCAGGTACCTCCTGAAATCTTTTCTCGCTCCCAAACTTATTATCTGTCAGAGTGGGGTGGGATGGGGTGTCAGGGCTGATCCGTACACACAAGTCACTGCTTGTGACAGCAATTATCCTGTTTTTCAGCAAGTTCTCCTTCAAGCTGTCCCACTACAGACAGGAACAGATCTGAGAACCTACTCACTTCCCACTACAAGGAACAGATCTGAGAATGTCTACACAGAAAATGCCCACAGGAATTCACAGTGAGTGAGCCTTTCTTTCATTAATTAAAACAATTTAGAACCTTTCTCTCTCATTTTATTTTCAACTCCTGTTTTAGAGAAGTTTTTTATGAATAAGCTACTGGGCCTTTTGTTTGTTAGTTTTGGGTTTGGTTTTTTTTACCTTACTTGCCTTTGGCCACTAGAAGTTCTAGGCAATTCAGAGTCAGACTGATTTCTATTATTGGTTTGCAGAAAGCAAAAGTTAAGCCTGATTAGTCTTAAATGATTAATAAAGCTTCATTCAAACATGATAAAAAACAAAGTTTCTTAATGGTCTATGAATGAAAGCTGTGTTCAAAAGGTAGCACTTTTTCCATGTCTCTGAACTGTTACATGTTTATCCATGCTAGTTCACTGACAAAGATTTTCCCAAAAACATTTCATAAATCATTTTTAAACTGTATTTTGTGATTGAAGATGTCTGTGTCTCAGTTCCTCCTCCAACCACATTTTTACATTTCAGAATGGGAAGAGAAAAAAAAAGCAAACTAATTTGGTTATGCTTGAGAAACCAAGATCAGACTTCTCCTCTGATACCCCAACAATGCCAGCAGTGATTCTACCTATTAAAAAGTCAACTGTCTAATATTTTTTCTCTGTAGCTGTTACTTTTTCCTCTCAAAAACACTACAAAATTTGCTCAGAAGCAGTGAAAAAGTTTCAAAGCAAATAACCAGCACATTTACACTCTTTCTGGCATTAATCTCTTTGTATTACCTTCAGGCACATTATTAATATACCAAAACTCAACCTAAAAAAAGAAAGATAAGATCAACCTAACACTTATTTTCCAGACAGTCACTAACAAGCATGTGAGCCTACTTCTACTTCAGTCCTGGGACAAAAACACTATTATCTTGGTATCCCCAAAGCTAAAGCTGTGACAGCAAATCATTTGGTGTCCATACCAAACTTATTTCAAAGAGATTGTGTATCACAGTCCCTGACACTACCTTGGGCTCCCAGTGACAGCCAAGCACAGCGCTGGCATGATCAGTTCATAACCACAGGGCTACTCTATCACCTCCTGCAAATAGTGTCAGGATATTGGATTTTCCCCAAAACTGTATTAACTCATGAAAGAAACTGTTCATTTTGAGCTCTCCTCGCTGGACATTAAAAGAAGAGATGAATTCACAGAATTTGCTAGTAGTTCAACTACTGTTTGTGACACTACCTGACCCTTCCAAAATTTCATGGAATGTTATATTTAATGGACCTCACAATCCGCTCTGACTGTCATGCTTTAGGAGTTGGTAAATGTTTTTGAGGAACGAGTATCAGCAACATCCTTTTCTACCCTGACAGATGAAGAGGAATGCTTGTAAAAGTAAAGCATAACAGTAGTATAAATACCCAGAGCAATAAGTTAGTTTTATGCTGATGCACTGCCTCAAAAGACTTCTCAAAATACAGTATGTATCTCCAAAATTGCTTAAAACCACCTAAAAAAGGAACGACCTGTAGATGAACACTGCAGCTGGTGCAGACCAAGCATTGTTCAGAAACTGACTGTCAACCAACAGACAGAAAACACTCCATCATAGCCTATCAATAAACTGGGGTTCAGGTGTGGTGAATAGCAATAGCAAAGACTTCATATTTAGTAATGCAACTTCAGAAATAACCCATGTAACAGGAGAGGAATCAAGCATTCGTTTAGTACAGAGAGTAGCAAAAGTCAGAAGGCTTCAGAATTCTATACAGCTGCTAAAGGATGGACAAAGATAAGGAACTCTGTGATAGGGCCTCTGCAACCACACAGTACAGCAATAATATGACTGCACAAGCATTATAAACTCTCTTCTGTAAATGAAAGAACACAAATGCAAAGTCAATTAAAAAAAATAAAATCAAGGAGTACATTATCATTCCTGAGAAATAGTGTGCACATTTGACCTTATTAAACTACAAGCTCCATAATCCTTTACATCTTCTAGATGCATCTAAAAACCTTCTAGTCTTTCAGATCACTACACTGAACTATAGCTCTGACTTAACCTTCTATTACAAACTCTTCGAGCACCTACTCTAAGAATCAACCTGAATAGTTTTTGCCGTGCTTGTTTTCCTTGGCACTTCAAATGACTAGCATCAACTTTTGACTTATATATAGACTTGGGTTTTATTTTTTTCCCCAAAAAATCTGTAAAACAGTATTGGCTGTGTCATTACACTTATTTATTTTACAGGTTGTTACCTTTATGCTTTCACTATACAAAGTTTCTACTTGTATTGAGTAAATTGATATACTATAGTCAGGGAGGGATTTGGGCATGTAAGTGCCCTTTCAGATATCAACCACCACGAAAGAACACTGCCAGGGTCCTCAGTGTCCACCTGTACAGAACAGCCACCCACCAGCAGCATTTAAACACCCTGCCAAGTGCTGAAAGCACCAACCTTCCTCGTGTTTCAGAGCAAACAAGCAAAATATCAAGACTGTGAAACAAGGCCACACAGGAAGCAGGCAGAAGAATTGTGTAAGTACATACAGGTTTTGTTACAATCAGCAATGAAGTTGTTAGAGACTCCTGTTCTGAAATCCCATCACTGCCTTTATTGAGGACAAAGTCTTGCATTTGACTCTCCACATTTCATGTCAGGCTATTTGGGACACTGAATTCCCCAATACTTAGCAGAACCCAACAGTTTCAGCCCCCTTCAACTCATGCACATTTGCTTACTCACACATCCCAAGAGCAGTCAGTCAAGAGCAGCAAAGCAGACATACATTTTAAAAGACATTTAGAGATCAAAGCAGCAAATTTAAAAACAAAACAAAAACCAGAGAAGTCAAAGAGTGACATCATTTGCTAAGGAAAGCTCTGGGGACATTCAGAAAAGAAAATCATATTTCATTTAAAAACCCAACAAAACTAAGGCAGATAATGGACATACTATCCTAAAAACAAAACCAAAACCAACCAAACAACAATAACAAAAAAAAAAAAAAAATGCCACACCGAAACTGCATATTTGGCAAAAAAACCCACACTGAGATTTTGTAAAACCCAACCCAAAATAACACTCAATAATCGTTACGGCACAACTACCAGGTTATTATTGCCATGAAAACTGACCCAGCTTTAATCTGAAACATCCTAAATGAAGTTCAGCTGAAATACAAAAATCTGTAGTGCAGATAAGTTACTAAATATAAAGAGCAACTGTTTCCCCAGCTACAAAAGCACACGTTTTCCATTTATTTTCACTTCCTTCCACCAAATCCTCATCTTCTCAGGAGGGGGAAGTGGGGGGAACGAGGTTATTTAAAGCTCTCCAAATGAGAGATTAAAAGACAAAGCGCTTCATTTTAGGAACTATTTGAGGCAGTGAGATTTCAAAAGGACAGCCTTCATACTCCCTGCGAAATCCCGCAGTCCCATGGGGAGAAACTACAAATACAGCTTTAGCCGAGGAGGGAGGGGAGGCAACGCCAGGCCCAGCCCGGCCCCCGGCTCCTCGTCCCCGGCGGAGGCCGCGTAGGCTGGGCTGGGGTCGACGGCCGAGAACAAAGCACCGGGGAGGGGTAGCGGGAAAGGGAGGCGGGCCTGGGGGCACAGCGCCAGGCCGGGGCTCACCCGGGCCTGTCGCTCCAGCTGGGAGTGGAGGCTGGAGCCCTTCAGCCGCTGCACGATCCGCGCTATGGTGAGGGAGAGCCCGCTGTCCGGGTCCAGCATCGCGGCGCCCCTGCCCACAGGCAGGCTGCTGCAGCGGGCCGCTTTCCCTGCGGCACCCCGTCTCGTTCACCGGCGTTACCAGGCAACTGCGGGAGCGGGGCCGGTCCTCTTTCGGCCGCGCCGGAGGAAAACCGGTGCCTCGCAGAAAGGTTCCGCACTGCTCCCAGCGGCCCGGGCGAGACAGCGTGCTCTCCGCTGCCCGGTGTGGTGTGGCGCAGCCCGCCGCCGTCCTCTCGCCGCTCAGCCCTAAAGCCCCCACGCTGTCCCCAGAGCTGGAGAGACCGCTCCGGCGGTGCCTTCGGCTGCTGCCTCTCCCCAGGCACCTGGCAGGGACCCCCCACGCCTCGGGCTGGATGACGGCTGCCGAAAGCGCTGGTGGAAGCCTCATGGGCTGCTCCCGTTTCCTAAATAAACGTTTATAGCGTTTCATCGTCAGAAAGGAAGTGGGAAATCGGTGTAAGGAAAGCCCACGCGTGGGTCTTGAGCTTTGGCCTGGCAGCCTGAGTGCCATGAGCCAGCCATACTAGCAGCAGAGACCCAAAGGATCCAGCCTGTTTGTTCTGCCCTTCCCCTCGCAGGGGGAAGCATCCTCATCCCCACCACCTGCTTCAGCCTCACCTGTGCGCCTGGCTGCTCTGAGGAGCAATGGCAGTCCACAAAAGCATTTGTAGCTGCTGTCACTCACCAGTCACCACCTGGTCTGTCTCAATAATGAGTTAAATGTATCTCACATCATCATTCCTTATGGCTTAATTAACCTGTCTGGCTTTGCCTTGGGAAGGACTAGACTTCCAGTCAGCTATTGTGCTTCAGCTGAGCTGCTGCAATCAACAGCTGCAAGGCAGCATCTTCTTGAATTGCTTCTCAGCTAGAGCTGACAGTGAAAGGGCTTCAAATCCATTTCAGTCAGAAAGATTAGCTTAAAAACATCTTTATCGGTGGTTTAAGTGGCTCCGCACTAGTATGAGGTAATGGGATTCATATCGTTAAAGCTGGAGAGACAGTTTAAAAAGCTGGTTTTGAAGGTATCACATCCAGATGGTGTGAACAGCAAATTCAGCCCCAAGGCTCCTTTCTGTGTGCTTCTAGAGGAAATCTAGTTGACCTGCATTCAGGTGAAGCTTGTTGAGCTCTTGAATATTTTACCCGTCTGTTCATCATGGTGAGTCATTAATTCAGGCTCAGTACCAGGAGGTACCACCACCTGCATTTAAGCAGAGCAGATGTGTGGCACTATGTACATCTCCTTGGCTGATGTAAATACAAGAAACTTCAATCCACTAATCTATTCCTATGTGCATCAGTAACAGGGCCATGTAATCAAATTCTCACATAAATTAATTTGCTAAGATGAGATACTAATTTTGAAAATCCCAGGATAATTAATAAACAAGCTAAGAGAGTTCAAGGAGATAGCATGGAAAAGCTGATTGCTGGCCTCTGAAACCAAGCACTAATGCCCACTTTCAGCTCTGAGGGTGGCCGCACGTCTGTAAAGCAGAGTGTTTCAAGAGTCTGAAATGTCAGGTTGTGACTTTTTCTACTGCTGTGAGGCAAATGTGAGGAAATGCTGTCTTGCTCAAAAAAACAAGGAGATATAACGGGTATAAAAATGTATCTGAACCTCTTTTGACTTACCTGTGAACATTTCTGGAAAAATGAAGCTTAAAGAACAGTAGCAATACATGGTCAGAGGTAAAAGTTCTTTAGCCACCTCTAGAGAAACCTGAAGAAAAAAGTCACTTATGCTAAATAGGAACACTGAGGAGAGCTCAATTCTCAGTTCATGAATGAGCACAGGGAAATAAAATACCTTTTTTTTTTCTCTGCATATTGGGGCTTAATGAAATATATACCTATGTTCTCAACAGAAAACCTGGACATGGTACCAAGCTCTGCAGACCAACACCTGTTAAGTCCAAGGCTTCACATGCAGCTGCAAGGGTGAGAGGAAGACTTCCCCCCCACCCTTGCCTGGCACAGACCTCAGCAGCTTTTTCTTTCCCAGTTTTTGAGACAACCTGTGGACTGCCACAAAGATGGCAATCTTACATTGTGTTTGATGAGCACCTGATTTATCAGGGCTGCTTGATAGGTGGGGACTCAGAGGTTAGTCTACATTCCTACTGACTGGTAGCACAACACTGGCTGTTCTCCATGCTGTGATTTGCAGGTGCCATGTTCGGCCGGACGGCAGGTGGTGGAGTGGGACAGAAGCCACGACACCTTGCTGGTTAGAAGTCTGAGTTCCCCTGCTCCTGGGGAATATGGGGAAACGATACGCCAGCTGAGTTTTGTGTGTAAGAACTCGCAGGTCTGCAAAAGCCATCCTTATCTCTATAGGTCAACAAAGCAGGAGAAAAAAGCTAATGGCAGCTGCGGATGAGTAATTCCCTGCAGCTGACCACCTTTGCTCCAAATCTGCCTTTTTTTTGTTACCCTCTGAATGTGCACATGTGTTATTCCTCATTCCCTGTTTTTCTAGGCTCTTCCCAATCTGGTTTCCTTCCTCTTGTGCACTGGGTTTCTCTTTGGTCAGTTACATCTCTGATATGGGTAGGAAAACCTATTTCTCATAAATGGCAATCACAGCTAAAAAGCAAGCCAATGTAAAGAGATAATCTTTACAGAATCTCACTCAGGGCTCTTAACAGCTTCTTGTGTATCCTTACCATATCCAGTTAAGAAATCTCATGCTTATGTGCTTGCTTCTTTGTTTCCTTACAAGGACCTTACTGCATAGCATCTTGAGAGGTGCAGGGTCATTGTTAAAAAATATCACTTAAATAACAGGCATTGGCAGGAATCCCAACCAACTTGTTAGCCTGTCCTCCTGGTATCACATGACTGGTTTAGCTTGGTTCATGTGATACGTGTTTGACAATTACGGCTTTTTCCTCGTGATTTACTTTTAAATGGCAAGTAAGCAACCGCAGTGCAGTCAGTGGAGAGTTGTGTTATGATGTCCAGTACCACATACCAGAGGTGGCTTGCTCATTTCAGCAGAAGGTCTGGTGTAGGTGTCATTGTTTTTCTGGTTTGTGTTTGGGGTTTGGTGCGTTTGGTTTGTTTGGGGTTTTTTTGGTGGTCTTTCCCTCTCTTCTTCTCATTCCTACACCCTTGAGCACCAATTCTCTTCCCCATTGTATTCCATCTTCATTTGCAGCTGCAGTGCTCTACATTGTCATACCTTTCATTGCTGCATTTTTGTTAAGCTACTGCAGTTAGCTGTACCTGATACTGATATCCCAACTGCCTTTTATTTATCTGCCACTGCAGATCTGGATAGCATCAAGAATTTGGCAAGGGAAAGTAACAATTTCATAGTCAGAAATATTTCACCCATATTTTAGGGTGGCAGAGCAGTGGAACAGGTTGCCCAGAGAGGCTGTGAAATCTCCTTCTCTGGAGATATTCAAGATCTGCCTGGACACATTCTTGTGCAACCTGCTCTAGGTGATCCTGCTTTAGCACAGAGGTTGGACTAGATGATCTCCAGAGGTCCCTTCCAACTATTCCCATTCTCTGATTCTGTTATATTCTCTCCCCCTTTCTCCTGGTGGGTTCTTGATTGAGAAGAGAAGATGGTATGAAGCAACAGATACATCATACTTCATATTTAAGGCCACAAGAGACAAAATGCATAAAAAACTTCTAAATTAGTCTGAAGACTAGTTTATTTCCTGGAGTGTAAATGCAGTCAGTAAAAAGAGTGCTTGGAAGCTTGGCTTTCTCCGTACAACTGTGTTAACTGACCTAATAAAACCCAGGGCTGTCTGCAGGTATCACCAAAGGAGCTGGTTGCCTTGCATGACAGAGTAATGGGTGAGGGAGGTCCAGAAATCCTGTCAATAAAATCTCATCAGCACAAATCAATCCCAAAATCCCAGCAGCCATCACAATTCTAGCACTTTCAGTCACCTGCTCCCAAGACACTCTTCTTTGAAGCAATTCACAGCACTCATGCTGTCCTGAACCCACCTTCATCTTTCATTCTCTTGCAGCTAGAAATGCCAGGTCATGAAGTCTCCTCTTAGGTCTTCTTTCTCTGCAGGGGTGGACAGGGATTGGAGGGGGGAGCAGTGCCCCTTTACTTGTGCTGAGGGTGGGTACGTTCCTGCATTCCCTGCTGGCAGGGTAAGAGAGTGAGGTATGGTGCAGAATAGAACTAAGTATGTAATCAGTGTCACTTTTTACTGTAGATAAGCCACGTACCTTTCCTTGACACCCTGAGGACTAGGGGTTTATTGCTGTCCAGGGGGAGCTACACACTGCACTCACCCTGGTAATGTATCATAAATACAGTGTAGATCTCCAGGTTGTTCCCTTTTTTTCTGTGCTACATGAGACACTGCCAGCAGAATGGGAGCATGTGCCAATGGCAGATTGGGTCATGTGGAAGGATGGCTGTGTCCCAGCCAGACCAGCCAAGTGCCACAAAGCCCCTGGTTTAAAAAAGTAAACCAGACCCCCAAACAAAAAACCAACCCAACAAAAAAGTCCCAACCCTCCAATGGTGTTTTTTTCTGCCAAAACAAAAGGATAAGACATTAAAGATAAGGATAAGACATTAAAGATAAAAACAACAAAACAACTCAAACCCCCCTCAACCCCTAAAGCCCTCCAAATTTGCCTGCCTTCAGACAGAAAGGGGCATTTTCATCCCCTCTTGGGTAAACTGGGTTTTGTTGTTGTTGTTGTTGGGATTTTTTTAATCTAAAAAGCTACTCCTGTCCCGACTTTAATTTCTTCTTGAGAAGACACTTGGAATTGTTTTAAATCAGGAGGGTTTAAGCTCCATAACCCTTATCCTCCATCCTGCCATTAGCAGAACTTCTGAAGTAAACAGTCAGGTTCAAACGGCTGCTTCCTGGGTTTCTTATCCAAGTACGTTCTGTCAGAAAACTTCTTATTCAGTCCTTTGCTCGGTGTGCTCACTCTTTAGATTAGACTAATGTATATTAAGCTTTAATCTCAGTTATGGGCCAATCCTGCAAGCTCAACTTTATAACATCCACTGGGTTCCTTGTGCGATCAGAACCATGATGTATTGTTTGGAGTTGATAACAGTGCAGCAAAAAAAAAAAGGTAATAAATTCTGTCAGTGACTCACCCTCATAAATTTTGAGATTTATTCAAATTGCTGCCCAAAAAGTGACAGTGTATATTTTGACAAGTTTCAATACTTTGTTTAAAATAATCAGTTCCCATGGAGTAATGAGATTTTTTTTGCCCAAATACCAGTGATGCAATCTGAAGAATGTAGGAAGCGTAGATGATGTATCTTCACTTATCAGGGCAGAAGACATCTCTTATTGCAGACTATTGTTCACAAGAATTAATATATTTTTATCTAATCCATGGCTGAACTTGAGAGCTAGACTTTGACTACCAATGACGTCAAGGATTCTCAGTCTAGTTTTAGGAGTTTCATGTTCCTTCAGTTCCTGATTTTAGGTAATTTCTGACCAGACCTTGGCTTGAGGTAGGTATAAGCCTCCCTAGAGAGGATCATGTATCAGGTCGTAATATCTGTTACTGGTACCTTTTAATAGCATCGCTGAGTCATAGCAGCAACTGTGAGTTATCGGATATGTAAAACAACTAACATGCACAAAGTCCCTAATTTTTCCAGTGTTATTAAATTTAGCCCATTTTTCATGTGTTTTATTATTAATCCAGTGACCTGGGCTTTAGCAGTACCAATCTTCTGGCTCACGAAATCCCGTGTGTACATTTACCATGTAGTAGAGATACAGATACACAGATGTAGGATGTCTTGGGCTTACAAGAGGAATAGAGTCTACCTATCTAAACTCATTTTGAAGAAAACACATGCTGAATTACAACTACAGTGTATATATTGAGTAGTAGATGCAGTTCATATATGGCATACATTTTGTATCTTCATTTTAAATTGTATATTCACCTATCAGCAAGTCTGTCAGGTAATTTGTACAACTGTTGTACATATCCAAATTATCCAAACCTTTTAAAATACATGATAGCTGTGATGCCTTAGACAGCTACAGTGTGGAATATTTTAAAGCCAGATTTTCCGTGATACAGGTCCAGGAGTCCACATGCCTGAGCTAAAGATTGTCAGTAGCTTGCCATAGTCCATCCTCTGCAGTGGGATATCTCCCTGCCCTCCCTGGGGATTTTGATCATTGATCACTTTTGGTCTCCATGGGAAGGACTCCTGTGGTCAACATCCCTACCCACTGTTTATCAAAGGACACATTTTCCAGAGCAGATGGGATAAAAGTTGCTCCCAGCTTTAAATAAACAGATGGATACACACCTGTAGCCAATGTGAATAAAAATTTCCTGGACTTTCTCTGAAACTGCATTCAGGGTTGCACCCACAGAGACTAGAGCAAGGTAAACTGCTAGATAGAGTGTCTATCATCCACCTAAAACAGCATGAAAAATACCTCACTGGAATTGTTCAGCAGTGGAAGGACTCACCCTTGCTTATGAGGCTTTTCATTTTGGTAAAATTAGATTAATAACAACATCAGCGTAATAAAGATTCATATCAAAGAGGTGACATGTAAGCCTGTCCCCCCACATAGGTACTGACATACAGGGAAAAAATAGCAGGAGATGACACTCTTTCTTTGATGGAATCTACTTTCAAAGTGTGGTTAATTTTTTCCCCAAAATATGACTGTGAAGCTTTACAACAAGAATAGGAATGGGGCAAAGACTTAAACTAGCCTATAGAGCAGGTTTGATGAGAGGATTTGGAGTTACTTGTAGTTTTCATAACTTTATACAAAAGGCACAGCTCTCTGAGACCTAACCATTTATTTACTCCTTAGAACTGGAAATAATACCCCTGTTGAAGGTATGGAATGCAGCTCAGTTGCGAGGCCTTGGGACTACAGTTGCTGTTTGCAAATTCAGTTCTAGTTAAGCTGGCTTGATGGGGGAGAAGATGCAGACAGGAAGGGCAGTAGCTAGAGACTCACTCATGAGGATGCATCGAAGGAGGAACAGAGGAAAAGAAGTCATTACCATGTCTCCAACTAAACGAGCCACCATGTAATGAACAGGATGATGGGAAAAGTGTAAGGAAGGAAAATTCCTGGTTTGTATCTCATTCCCCTCTACTATTCAGGGAAATGAAATTTACTGCCTTCTTGATAAGTATGCTGGATTTCATCAAAGAAATATCAATTTGTGCCAGTTTCTTCTCAAACAGCATTAAATCTGGAAGACCTTGAATATTTAGTAATATGTCAGACCAGAACAAAAGTTTCCTATCATTTCAAGGTGGATAATATTGTACATGACCTATTCCGTATTAAAACAGAAAAATCAAAATGTATTTAACAATTATTTGATCATGATCTGATTTTTTGGAGCATTTATTTGAATATTTCCCACAGAAACCAATTTTAAATTTCCAGCCTTTGCTATATAAGGTCTTGTGGACAAGATATTCCAGTATGAAATGACTCAGTTTAACAGCTAATTAAATAAATAGTGCTTTACTTTTTATTTTGCCAGAGCATTCCCATTTGACTACTAATAACAACTTTTATGAGCAGTCATTAAGAATTAAGTGAAAACTTTGGGGAGGTCTGCCTTTACAAAGTATAAAATTGCAGCTGACACATCTGGCTTTCTAACTGAAATGTAAATGAAATTTAGGAGGGTAAGATCACTGTAAGATTATGGTTTGAGCAAGAGTATACTTCTGGTACTGCTGGGTTTAAAACCAGAGTGAGAGTAGAATCTGGGTGCATTTCACTAGCATATCACTTAAACTATTTAAAAAATCTTTACTTGCTCTAGCAACTTCAGTAAGCAAAGCTCACTGTTTTGCACTGCTCCTTCTGTACAAACCAGTGCAGCTGATTGCAGAATGGGCCAAACCAGTGTGCCTGAAGTTGCAAATGGCACACAAAAAATTATTAAAAGAAATCATCCCCATCAGTTGTAAATTTTCAAATGTTTGTTAAATCAAAACCAGTGGCATAACTTATAAAGTTCCTGTATATAAGGATTACATCCCAAAGATCCAACTTCTGATATGTTGGTCTGATTTAAAAGCCCCCAGATATTTGGGGATACCATGGCATCCTAACTGAGTCTGGCTCTATCAGAACATGAGCGTAGAGAATTCAGAGCAGAATTTGTCCTTGGGCTTTTGTTTCTCCCTTCTTTTGAGAGTTGAGTCTTCTCCTTGGCAGCTTTAAAAAGCTTTGTAATGTAAGCAAAGAGCAGACAATGAAAATGAATTTAAGAGTTACATGCTTTCAGTCACATTAACTCCCTGCACAATGTAATATTGTATAAACATGCAAAAATAGTTCAAACTAACTATGGCAATTGTTCCTTGGAGTGTGTTTTCTTAAGAATTATATAGACAAAGGCATGGCAAGTAAGGCCAATAACACTATCATTTAACAGCCTATCTGTGCTGAAACCCTGGAAATTATTATTTTCAGTGTATGGATAATGTTTTGAAATCACTCTGTATGGAAATGCTATTAAATGCTCCCAGGAAAACATAGCACAATAGTTGAAATAAATCAGAGTACTTGTTATCACCATGGGCTTGACCTGCCTCCCAGTTTCTCAAAAAAATTCTAACTGAGGGCTTCCACATCCAGTTATTGAACAGCAGTATACCTATTAAAGAAATCCAAAATGCAAAGACAGTTTGCCTAATTTATTAATAAAGATAAACACTCCAGAAATGAAGACCTAGAACAGAACTTCAGCTGGGTAAATTGTCTTCACTCCCAAAGATCTCCCTGTACCTCATCTTACTTGGTTAAATGATTACTCCAAACTGTCAGGAAGCAGAGTTCCATTTAACCGAAAAAACTGGCCTGGAGATTGTCACAGTAAAAGAACAAGAGTCAAACAATAAAATACTTAATCGTGTACAACAAAATGCATAGCCATGAGCCTAACTTAAAATCTTACTTTCATTCTAAGAGCCCTACATCTTGAAGGGGACAAGCCACCATCCCACTGTCTCAGCACCCTTCCATGCAAATCGTAATGATGGAAAAGCAGCAGAATTCTAGACGTTACATGACCCTTTGCTTTTCTTTTTTGGATGAAAATCCTACTTGGGTTAGGTACTTTCAAGGAGGGAGTATTGTTTCTTTGTGGCAACTGCTGGTAGAGGTTTATAGACAATATAGCTGTCTATGTTGTACCAGCAGTAATCATAGAATGGCATAGGTTTGAAGGGAATGGTAGAAAGGTCTTCTAGATGAAGGACATTTTGGAACATCTCCTGAATTTTTAGATATAGCTCTGGATTTAGGAACAGCTCTGAATAGCTGTTTCATAGCCAGAGACCCTTACTGCAAATACTTTATTTCCTTTCTCTTTTTTTTTAATTCCTTACTCTCAAACTACTAAAACTCATACTGAAAATTCAGTTGTTCACATGAGACTTAGCCAGTTAGTCACTTTGAAAAAGGTGAGGTTATGTGCCCCTCACATACCTTATTTCTTCCCAGCTTTCTGCAAAGAATCCATCAAAATAAAAGCAAACTGTATGTTTGAGTTCTTGTGCAGACTTGTGCAGATTTATGTCAAATCAGACAAGTACTGTTTATAGATAGTTTATGATTCCTATAAAAACCGAAGCTTTCAAGAAATGCTGTTGTTGATTATATTAATTCTTCTTACCAAAGTGTAAATTTTAGTGTTTTTCTAAATAGAAACAATACTGCTACCCACAGGTTAGGTTCCCTTAAAATAAGGATTATATGATTCATGTCAGTGAATAATTTTCAACAGTATTACCTTAAAGGTATTTATCAACTGTTACAGAAACCAATACTCCTATAAAAATGTCAATGTCAGATCAGATGCCATGAAACACAAAGTAACCTCTCTCTGTACATGGTAAGGCACATAAACTTTGGAATCTTACGTTAAAGGCTTCAGACATGCTGGTACCAACTCACCCAGTAATACATCAGCTAACTTTCTCAATTTCCTCCCTACTAATTACACAAGCCAGTCCCTTAATGACTTGGTATTGTGAAACTAACGTCTCTTCATCTAATTCTCCGGAAATGTGGAAATCTATTTGATCTTAACGTCATGAGTATAGTGTGGTTTCTTTGGAGAGCAGAACTGCCTGACAAATATAGCACCAGTCCAAGTCTGAAGAGACTGCTTCCCTTTTCCTGGCTCTTGCGCTGGCCCACTGAGTGGCCTGTGCCAAATATTTGACTTTCCAGTGCTTCATTTTTTTCATCTTTAAATTGAAACTCATAGGGACTGCAGTTAACATAACTAGCTCCTTTCATGTACTTCTGTGAGGTCTACTAATGCAAACCTCCAGTGATAAAATAGTAGTGACCCTTTCTTATGTATTCAACTGGCATCTGAGGAAGAGACGTCTACTGTTCTCTATTGTTACAGGTAGGGGGTTATTTAGCAGTCTGTTCCAATTTTGACCTTTATTAAGGTGTTGAGTAGCATCAAGAACAGTTACACTATTTTGTTGCTGACATTCTAACCTATGGGGGCTGTTTCTAGTGGCAGCTCCTGATGTTTTATCTGTCTGCTACTAACCGTGTCATGACTGTATCTCCAGAAACAGTCTCAGGGGACTGCTACCTTACAACATGTAATGGATTTTGATTTTGACTGATGCTGGTCTAGGATGCAAAATTATGCTCAAAAGAGCCTGTTAATGGTGCAAACACCCAATGGTGTTAAGATAATAATAATTTAAAAAGTGGCCTCTCAGGCAATGTGTTGATGCTGGCAACTTGGGATGTGGTTCTAGTACCCACAACACAAGGGTGTGCAGAGCTATTTCCCTGTATCTCTAGCTCAAATCCTGAACTGGTTTTACTGGCAAACTAATATATTCACAGGGTGAGGGAAAAAAAGGGCCAGTATATAGCCAAAATAGAATCAATCACCTTTAAAATATATCTGTGTTCCTCTTCCATGGGTTTCTATTCATTTCCTTTAAGCAGTTATGCATCAGTTACAATAAGCCACCAAAAGGAAAAGGCTTCAGTTGTTCAGTGACTGTTGTAACTTCTGCCATCAGTTTTGGCAGTTATTTGAGGGCTAGGAATATGGAGAGAGGAGATGCAGCTGAGCCTGGTGATATGCCAACATTGTCTGAGAACTGCCACTGTGAGTCACAGACATGCGTGATAAACCATGTGGGAAGAATGAGTGGATAAAGTTTCATCCCAGACCTCACTAAGGGTATCTTATTGGATGTCACAAGGTGTCAGAAGGATTTTTATGTAAGCTTATGTTAGACTTGACAGACCATTTACACATTATTCTTTGAAACAGTTTTTCCAACACTTGCATAACAATCTCTGGAGCAAAACTGGATTTCTGGCTGTTCCTTCACCCAGAAAGTCCACAGTAACTTTAACACAATTATGAAATTGGACCTGAAGATTTATAGAAACAGTATGCCTTATTTGTCCTGTTCATCAGTGAGCCTTGAACGTTGTACAAAAGTCACAACCATCACCTGAGAGACAGGTTGACAGGATGCCCATGAAAGCACTAGGGCCAGCTGTAAAGGGTTTCACAGGTAGGTCAGGTGGATGATACCACAAACATCCAAGAAGTTCAAATATTATGAGTTGGCACTTCAAAAGAAAGCAGTCACCCTTGAAGTAATTTAGAAGATCCCCTCAGATGTGTCTTGCTTGCCTTGGATCCCCTCTACACTTGGTGAATGCTGTTTCAGAAATCGCTGGTGCTACAGCAAGGTAGTAAATTTCACCCCTGTGTTATGGAGTGCATACACATATGATATAAGCTGATTTTAATTGCACTTACTGTGAGATACCAACAGGACTGAAGCTCAGATCACCTTGAAAGAGCTTCCAATAATTGTGCTCCTGAGAATTTTGTGTGTTCTCTGAAAGTGTAGCCAGATCTCTCTATAGTCTGTATCTGCGTAATTCACTCCACTGAATCAGTGGCCTAATGCCACAATAACCCTGGCAGGTGGGAACAGAAGTAGACAATGACTTTCCATATATATTTCTTCTAGTGCATTCATTTTATTTCATTTGCCAGGACAAAAAGACCTGGCAACAAGTCCAAAATTATTTGTAGGTCTAATGCAAGATAAAGATAAGCTTTTCCAAATTCATCATTTTACAAGTGGAATTTCTATTTAAATTTAAGTAAAGATCTATTTCAAATTAATGAAAAAAAACAGAACAGATGCTTATTCTTCAGGAAAAAGGATGAGGCAACTCTAGTCTGATGTGGTTTGGTTCTTCTTGGACAAGAAGAACATTGTACACATAACATAAAATGAGAGAGCCTAGCAACTCTTCTGGCTACAAAGCCAGTGTGTGCAGTATTTGACATGACGGGGGAAAAATTATTACGGCTAAAAATGAAAAAAAAATTTAAATATTGCAAGATTCTGTTGTTATCATGGATTAGCAGGCCTCCTCTTCTTTCAATATAGGAAAAAAAACTTTGTCTACTTTTCTCTAAATTATCTACACAGATACACTGTGTTACCTACATTATTTCTTAACTAACAAAGCTAATTTTATTAATAAATTAGTGCTAATAAAGCAGCCAACTCAAAGGAAGTTCTTGCCTAAAACTTCCCACATCCCAAATAATGCCTGATTAAGTTGGAGTGGGACAGACATTCAGGTTTTTGTTTCTTCTAAATAAGAAAATTACATCTGTGATTAGCAAGCATTTCATTAAAACAGCATCCTTTTTTTCCTCTCTCTTAAAGCTTCCAAGGAGACAATGAGATGATACTGATCTGCCTGGAGAGTGATCTATGGTGCAATTAGCTAAATGCAGTGGAGAGAAATTATGTTAAAAAGGCAACTCAGAACTGTCCAAACATTAAGATTATTGGCTGTACATTTAGTAAATCTATGCAAAAAAAGCCTAGAAAAACAAAACTCTTTGATCTTTATATGTTTCATGCAGAAATCCACTCCAAAAGGGGAGTCAAGAGTTCATAGCAAATTCTTACTCATTTAGTCTGGCAATTTAACCAGCAGATGCTGAATCCAGTGCAGCCCGGGACCAGATGGTATTCATCCAGAACTTCTAAAGGAAATAGTAAAATTATTAAACATGATGTGTAATCTCTTGCTTAGAACTACATTGTTGCCAGAGGAGGGGGGAGAAAAGTGACAATGATGCCAGTGTTTAAAAAGGGCTCCATCCAGCTGAACAAAATCCTTGGGACTATGAGCCAGTCTGTAAGCCTGGCACCCACAGAAGGAAAACTGTTGGGGATGGTAAGAACAGCTAAAAGTCCCTGAACACATGGTCAGCACAAGTTTTGCAGAGGAAAGCTACACCTTGCAGATTTAGAGGTTTGAGCATTTGAATGAGATGATCCAGTTTGTTTTAAACAGTAACTACCCAGTCATTGGGATTTGTATGACACACCATTCCCCCACTTGCTTGGTGCTTGGAACGAGTCAGTCGTGGCTCGAGACGTGTCCCTCAGCCCTTCACACCTTCGCTCTGCACTCTGCCTCCCACCGCTACACTGTCCGCCCTTTTGCTGTCAGCACAACACGTGACTGCTGAGAGGCTTCACAAAGCAGGCTGCATCCAAGGCAGTCTGGTCCATCCTGCATTTCTGCTGACTACATGAAGCCTCTGGCCTCATTGGCTTCAGCCCTCTTACACGTGCTTAGGAAGCGTGTCTAGACACTGGAGCGGGCTTGTCCCATGGGATGGGAGTAGGTGAAGGGCTCCTACTGTCCTGGGGAAGCTGGTCCTCACACCTTCCCACATACAGTTGAGACCGATGCAAGACATGCACTGGCTTTACATAGCTTGTTGTGCTGACCTGCAGCTCTGGCCAGCCACTCACCCCCCTCAGAGTAAGGGGGTTAGTAAGGCCATGCAGTGGCATGTACCAATGATGACCTAGGACTTCCAGAGATGAAGAACCTTATGCCAAGTTCTCCATGAGAGCCCACTGCTCTCTGCTAGTTCAGCCTTTTCTGTGCAGCATGGTCACATCAGGCTTTTTACACACAGCCTGGCACTGCTATTGCCACCACCAGCGGGCTTGCATTGGGAAGATGCAAGGGATGGAGCCATTTGCTCCTGACATTGCAAGTCAGGACAACAAGCCTGACAAATGTCATATGAATTTGCACATCCAGAAGAACTGAGCTGCAATGCAAACATGGCTCTGGTCTACCTTAGTGAAAGTGGAATGGAAAGGTCTGATTTCCTAGGCTCCCCACTAAAAACAAACAAA
The DNA here is from genome assembly GCF_964237585.1 of Gallinula chloropus. NCBI lineage: Eukaryota > Metazoa > Chordata > Aves > Gruiformes > Rallidae > Gallinula > Gallinula chloropus. Next base: position 9,504,902 of record NC_140092.1, on the reverse strand, counting down.
CCAACCAACCAAAACCAATGACAACAACAAAAGTCAAAAAGACACTCTCCTTTGGCCTGGCAATCAGAGGCAATTACTTGGAAGTCATGAACATCATGTGGACACCAAACCAGTGAGCCATGAGTAACTGGTGATTCAGTGGTGGCACTGGTAAAGGTCTAAGTAACTCAGTAGAATGCATACTGTATTTTTCAGTGACTTGTATGCATGCTTCAGGCTCTGTGTTTTATTTCTTTAACCTAAAACATTATTTCCTCATGCTATGAGCACAGCCCACAGCGCTAAGCTGGTCTATCACTTCTTGTTTTGTTTCTTCATTGCTTTTCTAGGTGGAGCATCCTAAGGCCTGTGTTGATTAAACAGATGGCAAGCAGTGTTCACATATAGTCCTGGAAGACTAGTCTGGGCTCAGGGAGTAAAGTCAGCATGGATTTGATTGTCAGAAATAACTAGGAGATTCATGGAAGAAGGATTTCAGGAAAAATTTAACTTCATGGACAAGCAGACCATTGGTCTGGGATGAAACAGGGAGCAGAGTGATTAGAAGATTGGAAATAAAAAGTAGGAGTGAAAATTAGGAGTGAAAAGCAATCATGAACGGAGCTCCACAGGAAACTTTGCTACAGCTGTTCATCTCTTTCATATATGCTCCAGAAAATTTGAAGAGCAGTGAGGTAAAAGACTTTGCTGCTGCTGATAAGTCATTCAAGGATAGGAGAAGCAAAAACTGACTTTGAAGAATTACAGAAAGCTCTTTCTGGTAAAATGGGAGAACAAAAATCACTGCAAAGCAGAAACCAATTATAATTTTTCATGCACAGTGTAGGGCTCTAAACTAGATATTACTATGCAGGAAAGAGACTACTGAACTTCCATGAAAACATCAGTTCAATTCTCAGTAGCCATAAAAAAGGCAAATAGGATTACAGGAATCATTAGGAAAGGAACAGAGGGAGAAAACAAACAAACAAACAAAAAATACAAAAACTGAATATGACATTATTTAAATCATTGGTTCATCTGTATACTTTAGCATCTGTGAAAGGCTGTAGAATAATCAGAAAAGATTTTAGACCTGGGCCATGATGCTCGTGGAAGGAATGAAGCTGCTTATTTACAAAGAATGAATAGCTAACCTGATGCTCTTCAGATATGACAAAAATCATTGCAGGTACAGAGAAGTTAACTGCAGAATGATAATTCACTGTCTGCCATGATACAGTGAGAGACAATAGCTCTGGTGGTATCTCTGATTGCAATTATCCCCCTAACGATCTTTCTCTTTCATATAACACTGCTTCCTCAAGGCACAGGAATAACAAACTGTACCTCATCCCAGCACCAGCAGTTACCCCCACACCCCAAACATACAGTTTTAAAATGGCAGACTACAAATGAATTCAACCCCAACTAACAACACATCCGTGGGAAGTAGATAATATGGTAAATAAAAATACTGCTGATATCAGCTGTCCAACATGACTGCAACTGAAAACATATCCAATCATTTCTGTAATGCAGGTTTAACAGAAGGTGCCAGGAATCCAGAAAGATCTCTTCCACACTGAGAACAAGCCCAGAAGAGCCATTTGACATCTTGCTTGCAGAAAGACTCAAAATCTATTACAGGCTGTTTAATTCAGTAAAGGAATTGCTAAACACAATTACCCAGCCTGTGTTTTGCAGCAGGTCAGACCATTATAATAATTACAAGTAATTATAATAACTTCTTTTGATAGACAAAGGTTTCTTAAAGCTCAAAATAATTTGGTTTGAATGCTACTTCATGACAAAAGAAAATGCTCTAAAATTGAAGGACTTCACTCAAGTGAGGCAGGTATAGATACAGAAAGCAGGGTCAGTACCTCAAGTGTAAAGGACACCTTAGAAAGGCAGATACAGGCTACGGCATTTGCTCTGAGTTGGCTTATCCTTTATTTTTCTTCTATAGAAAGTAATTTTCAAAGGTAAGAGAAGCTGTTAACCAAATGTTTGGGCAGCTTAGACTCGTTTGCATCTTGCTGTTGCCTATGAAGAAGAGCAAAAAAGCAACCTAAGTTCAGTAGCCTTTTTCAAAACACATAGAATTGTATGTTCATAGAATCTTTAAGGTTGGAAAAGACCTCTTAGGTCAAGTCCATGCATTTGTCCAATACCACCACGTCAACTAAACTATGTCCAGGAGTGCCACATATAGCCATATAGCTGGTTTTTGAACATTTTCAGGGATGGTGACTCCACCACCTCCCTGGGCAGCCTGTTCCAATGCCTCTCCACTCCTTTGATGAAGAAATTTTTCCTAATCCCAAATCTAAACCTTCCCTGATGCTCTTCTTGTCCTATTGCTATTACCTGGGATAAGAGACCAGCACCCACCTCACTACGACCTCCATTCACGTAGTGGTAGAGAGTGGTAGGCTCCCCTCAGCCTCCTCTTCTCCAGGACAAACAAACCCAGTTCCTCCAGCCTTGTGCTCCAAACTCTTCACCAGCTTCATTGCCTTTCTCTGGACCTGCTCCAGCACCTCAGTGTCCTTGATGTAGTGAGGGACCCAAAACTGAACACAGCACTCAAGGTTTGGCCTCACCAGTGCCAAGTACGGGGGCACAATCACTGCCCTTGTCCTGCTGGCCAGGCTATTCCTGGCACAAGCCAGGATGCTGTTGGACTTGGCCACCTGGGCACACTGTTCAGTTACTTTTTCTGTACAATACCACTACTAAATCAGCACCTGTCTTGGTGCCATTTCAGCTGTTTGGGATATTCCAGTAATTTTAAATTCTTGGGGAAAATGTTCAGGAAATAGTGGGAAAACTAAAAATAAATTCAAAACTAAAACAACAATTAAAAAGTCTATGTTTAATTAAATGGGCAATGTTTGTAATTTAATAGAGTGTTTGATTAGTAACATCCACCAATTTAATCATAGAAAACATAAATTTAAAGCTGAATTAAGCAACTAGGAGAAAATCGGATTTCAGAGACTTTGGAACCTAATGTTCAAGCTTAATGCTCGATCAGTGCAGAAATGGAAGCATATTTTACCTTTTATTTCTTCAATATGATTTCCTCCTATTTTGAGATTCATGAGTGAAAAAATAAACTAGAATGAGTAGCTCTGGATTAATTGCCCACCAGTCCACTACACCTTTGAAACTGGAAGTGTGAGTACTGCTGGACTGAATGGCTTTTTGCAGCTGGGACAGTTAGACATTGCACACACCAATTGCCAGCTCGAGTCTCAGATTTTTAAAAACTGGAAGAATCTGTAAAAGAAAAGGAAAAAATATAATCGATCTGCTAAAGAAAAGATAATTTAGAAATTAGAAATTTAGATGAAACTTTTCAATCTGTTCTCCTATGTACCTATTCCCATTAATGGCACTATAAAGGAAAGCTGGCGAGACTGCAAAAAGAAATCCAGGCCTTCCAATTGTTGTAGATCAGCTGTAAGGGGTCCAGGCTTGTTTTAGGAACCTGCTATTGCTCTGCTGATTTAAGCAGAGGAGATTTTAAAAGCCAAATTTGTTTTCCATTAAGTTATAGCAAAGATACACATTTATAATATTAATTTACATATTTGGCCATAAACAAGATGTATACTGGAAGGGAAAAGCCCACAACTTTGTGAAAACACCAGAGAGGATGATGTTTATGCATTCAAAAAGCAGAACTCGAAAGAAAAGTTTTCTTTTAAACAATCAAGATCGTTGTGTTTTACACCGATGCGTAGCGAACGTGCCATAGTTTCTCAGTTCACCAGGTTTGTATTCAAGTCATATACAAGTCCTCACACTGAGAAAAATGTGTAGACTACTGCTTATATTAACTGGCAATTCTAATATCATACTTCCATAAGGTTTGATCCAAGAACACTGAAATTTGTGAGCCTCTGACTTGCTGGCGCTCAGATCAGGCACGTACAGCGCTTTCGTGTGAAGTTAGCACTTCACCAAATGAGATAAAGCTAACAGCTCTTGTTTTTTGGAGCATACCCAGTCTCCAGTCTGCTCTGAAAAATACAAAGATAAGAATCATTCTCACGTAAGGCACGCAAAATCTTCACTACGCTTTCCTCTTCCCCGCCCTTTTATTCAGCCGCGCTTAACAGCTCTAAATGTTGCCGTTTGAGAGATGGATTTATCACTCTCATCACTCACTGGGTGTGATTTATCAGCCGTGGCATCACAGAGCCCCTCTGAGAAATATTGCAGAGGCATGAGCAGAAGCAACCTCGTAAGGGGTTAATGCTGTAATCTTTTTCTAGCCTGTTTATAATCCCAACAGTAGTCCAGTAACAGAAGAGGGTGGATCTAAAAAAGTACCGGAGGGGATTGTGTGTGTGTGTGGATGTGTGTGCATATGTGTGAGTGTGTATGTGCACACATGCTTTGCTGTTCTGAACTGCCTCATGTGCCCCTGGAATAAATCTCGTTCAGCCTGAACAGGACTCTGTGTGCTGGGTGCTCCTGACGGAGAGTTAGAAGAGCTTCCTTGCACAACTGCCTCTCGGGTATTTCTCCAGAAGGTTTCATTCAGAGATGTAGTTGTTTACTGGAAGGATGGGCAGATAGTTACAAACCCACCCTCTTCTTCATCAGAGCTAACCTGTGGATACTGAAGAATGGAAATAGTTGATGCTAGCTTCCTCGTGAACGGCACCAATATTACTGCTTTCCTGTGTGATATCATCTTGGAAAATGACACTTTTTTCTGTTTGGATGATCCACCTTATCCTTCTAAAGGTATGTATAGAAAAGTAAATTCTTTTCCAGGCAGTTTGAGTTGTAGCTGGAAGTAGAAATACTGTGGAAAGATAGAGCTCCACGAGGCTTTTTTTCTGTGAGGGAGTGCAAAATCAACTGCTTGCTGATTAGGTAGGATGAGAAACAGGCAGGAAAGAATTCACTATGTGCTGGTTTTCCAAATTAAAAATTCAACTAAACCAAATTTGGATATAATGGAAAACTAAACCAGTAGCACTATTGGGCACAAAACGTAAACAGCTCTGCTAAGGAGTTGGAGAAACGTGGGTTTTATTCTTTGAGCAATTCAGTAACGATGGAGTTATCTGATCTGATACCGTGTATGAAAGTGATTAACTATGAAATTATAGCACTCTCAGACTGACAAAATATTAATGCATTAAAATATTTGATTGCTGTATCACTTCTTACTTCTCCCTAAAGGAGGAACTCCCCTGGCATGAGCAGTGCACAGTAGTGTGAGTAGAATGTGCTTTTAAGAAGTTGCATTCAGCTCTCCAAATGTCCGGTGTAGTGTGTGCATTGTATTTACTGCCACACAGCCCCAGGACAAGTTTAAGAAATTCAGCATTTCACATTAAGGTACAAGCCTCAGTAAAACCGAACACAGAAGGGCTTTTACCTCTTGATTACAGGATGAAACACAGAGAACTAGCCTATGAGCTGTACACTGCACGACTGATTTTTCCCTCACGACTGTTTTCAGATTTGCACCAGATAATTCGGATTCTGCTCTACTGTTTGATATTTCTGCTCAGTGTTTTGGGGAACATCCTGGTAATTACGGTGCTGATAAGAAACAAGCGGATGAGAACAGTCACCAACACGTTTCTGCTGTCTCTAGCCGTCAGCGACCTGATGCTCTGCCTTTTCTGCATGCCGTTCACCCTCATTCCCAACCTGCTGAAAGATTTTATTTTCGGTAGCGCTGTTTGCAAAACTGCAACTTATTTCATGGGTAAGTCTTGGAAGTTTATACTTATTTTGAAGACTGACTAATGAGATCGGTGAGAAAGTCATTAAAGACAAGCTGATAGTGCCCGCCTGACACTGAACAGTTAGGAAAATCAGGAAGAAAATCAGGAAGAAACAACTTTGCGATGCAAATATTCATGGTTCTGGTTTCTCCCACCTGATCTGTCAAAACACAGCGGCACCCCCTTAATTTCAACGACACACAGAGGCATTTGGCTGGGTCAGGTTAGGTGAGAAATAACGTTGCATGATCAAGCTTTAACGAGGAACCCAGCCCAGGTGCTTGCTGTCCCATCACTGATAGAGCTACTAGCAGCACTCAGAGAACCCGCCAGAAATGAGAGGGTTGCCCAGGCCTCACCACGGGTGGGTTTTGCCCGCAGGTTTTTGGTAGCAGTGATACATTAAAAGCATAGGTGTCGTTGGCAGAGCTGGAAGTTAGGGCAAGCGTTTTTTTTGCGAACAGAACAGGCGTGATGAGAGCTCACCAGGAGACTGCAAAGTACACATGCAGGTTTTAGAAGGTGGCTTCAAGAAGCGTCACTTTTATTTGCCTCACCCTTTGGGTGTGGATCCAGGAGTTTCAAAATGCCCGGGTTGTGTATGTCCGTGTCAGTGGCTTTGTTTCACTTCTGATTATTTCCTGTGCGTTTGCTTGTTCCTCTGGCTGGTGGGGACACACACACACACACACACACACCCCAAACAGCAGCATTATGTAAAGTTTGTGCTACCTTGGGAGACCCTTGGTTAATTCCAGAATCCTTAGGTCCCCTTTCAACCCGTGCCCTTGAGAACTTGGTTGTAATGTGAAAGTCCACCCCTAAAGTGCACGAATGGGAAATCAACATCTTTTTGTAGATAAAGCCAATAAAACTAAAGGTCATGTTTAAACAATTATAACGAATCGCTGCCATAAATACCACAAAGCGTTACTGAAGCGCTGTCATCTTTCTCGTCTTTCACACTGTCTGAATTGCTTTATAAAGAAAAACAAGCCAGTGAAATATTTTCAAGCAGGAAGTTTTTAACTGTCAATTTCTTTTACGAGTCAGAATGTGGATATTTTGCATTAGCAGCTCAGAGACTTCAGCTGACACTGACACCCATTGCATCACCTGGGCTCAAGTTTTCATTTGAAGACGTAGGAAGACTTACTTTCAATTACAGATAACTTGTGTAAAGTGAACTGTAAAGACAGTGACATTTTATATTTTGACCTACATTACAATACTCACAAGGACTTTTAAATGAAATTTTTTCTTTCAGTGGATGAGATTATGAGAAAGTTAAGAAGAAATTTTTATAATCTTGCAGTACTAAACAGGGGCACCTCAGTGACAGAAATACGGACCCCTGTGTTATATTTTATTAGATATGAATAGGAGAAATTAAGGGCACTTGAAGGATGAAGACGCTGCTTCATTATTTCATTTCTCCTGCTTTGTAACTCCATTAGTATCTAATTCAAAAAGTGATAACATATTTAATTCTCTTGAATGAGAAAACCAGATCACCAGTCAAGCAGAACACTTAAAAAAAACCCCTTAAAGCAGTAGAAGAGGGACTATGAACTCCTGTGGTAAAGGAGTAATTACCAGCATAATCCTACCGATTCCAAATGTTTGTTGGAATTTCAGTGTGATTAATGGAGTGGGCAAACCACACCAGCAAAGAGTAGAATTTTGGAGGGAAAGCATCTTCTTTCCCTGTTATCAGAATTTCATGGTTTGACAGAATGATTTTTTTCCTTGGACTTCTGGAGTTAGAGATGTGCAGCACAGGAACATCAGTCCGGAGACTCAGACCCGCTGCCCACACGTTCTTCACTGACTTAATCAGTACAATATGTATAAATGTTTTAGCTTCTAAACAGTCTGCTATGTTGTAATGTTCTATGTGCATACAAATAGCTAGAAAGACTATCTGAAAATAACACAAACTTTTAAAACTTTATTTTCTATATCTAGGTGTCTCAGTAAGTGTATCTACGTTCAACCTGGTTGCCATATCTTTGGAGAGATACAGTGCCATTTGCAAACCTCTGCAGTCCAGGGTCTGGCAGACAAAATCTCACGCCTTGAAAGTGATTGCTGCTACCTGGTGTGTTTCCTTCACTATCATGTCACCATACCCAATTTACAGCAGCCTGGTACCTTTTACCAAGTATAACAACGCCACGGCAAATATGTGTCGGCTCCTTTGGCCAAGTGATGTCATTCAGCAATCTTGGTAAGACACAACTGACTGCTAGCAAAAGCATAATTATCTGGTGGAAAACAGGATTTCATGGTAGCATTAAGCCTACTGAAAATCAAGTATTAACCTTCAGCAAACATTTACACTTCTATCATGCTTATTTAAGAAATTAAAATACCCCACATCCCCGTATTTTTAAGCTGCTTACATTTTGACACTTGCATGACTTCTCCCCTGTCACAGGAATGATACCCAAGGTGGCAGAAATTTACACACACTAAGGTCTGTTAAGCCCCTCCTGTAGCTGTAAAGACAGCATCTGCCACGCTCCCAGTGCTTTCACTCATTTAGGCATAAATATTTTCAGAGAAATCCTCGATTAGCCTTTGAGAAAAGAAGACACATACACTGTCTGAAGGGTCTCTGAAGCAGAGAAGTAGAATATGAGAACTTGTAGAGAGGTTGCAAATGCCCTTCTTGAGAACTGAACCGCTTTGGTCAGTTGGAGAGAATGGGGTCAGAGACACGACTGGACAGACAGTGCTCCCAAACCTACACATCCAGGCAGAGTAAGTAAGTAGTAGCACTGTCAAGCAGCAGTATTACTTAGGTGTTGTATCCTTGCACAATGCTTTAACTGGCTCTGAGAAGGTGTAAGATTTTTTCAGATACTGGAGGTCAGTTGGAACTGGGAGTAAGATGGAAGTACACACCACCTCAGCATGGTGGAACCACAAACATAGCAAATTTGCATTAAAGCTTTCAGTAGTCTCAGGTATTTGGCAGCATGAGTACAGATGAGAAGGGAGGGCGTTGGGTGAAATTTGGTTACGGCAGGAATCCCTGCTCATGGGCAGAGACACCTTCATCCCAGTCACCAGTACAGGAGTACCCATCTCCTACAGACCTGGAGGTGTCCTATGGACATTTTGCAGCCAGCATAGCCTTGTTCCTGCTGTGCTTCTCAGTTTGTCTTTTGATTCTTTAGGTACACTTTCCTGCTACTCATACTCTTTCTTATCCCTGGGATTATAATGATGATTGCATATGGCCTGATTTCTTTGGAACTCTACAGAGGAATAAAGTTTGATGCCAGCCAGAAAAAGTCTTCACGAGGTAAAAATTCATTTAGGTTTGTCTGGGGTTCTTTTAAGTTAAAGTTGAAAATGGAAGCTGACATCTTGAAGCTTCTAAAAGCAAAATTTTCTGTTTGCGAAAACGATCATTATGGTCAGTTGTGACCATGGACCTGCCAGATGTATTTAATGACTGAAGTTACTCCACCATTCATCAGCAAATAATTCCCCAAGTATGGCATGTTTGCAAGAACTCTGAGCACAATAAATTAAATTTCTAATTTGCTTTTTATATAAATACCAAGATTTTTTGTCTGGCCATGGATGAGGACCATTTCTGTCAGTAAACAGTGCAGTAACAAATGTCAAATTAAGATAGAAACATAGGATTTAAAAACTATCTTCAGTGAACACTTGAGCAAACAATGTTCTTGTATCTTTTGCCTCAATTTGTAGAGTTAAGATGAGAGAATATGGGGAGACAGCAGACACAGAGCAGCTGATACAGAAGTAGGCCAGTGCTTCCTTTGGAGCAGTTGCTCAGCCATGAATGATATTATTTACTTAGGCTTGGACTCCATTCTTAAGATTTTGTTTATAATCACAGTTCAGAGATATTTTGCCAGCTATTTAAGCACTGATTTTTGTGTACAGAAAGCGCCAAATACGAGGATGGAGATGGATGCTACCTCAACAAAACCAAAAGGAAAAGGAAAATGCCGTTGCACCAGCTCTCTGCCACTAGCCATAGCAAAATAGACCGGGTGAGAAGCAGCAGCTCTTCTGCCAACTTAATGGCCAAGAAACTCGTCATCCGTATGCTGATGGTGATAGTGATTTTGTTTTTCCTTTGCTGGACTCCCATCTTCAGCGTCAATGCCTGGCGGGCGTTCGACACCACTTCGGCGGATCAGCGCCTCTCAGGGGCTCCCATCTCCTTTATCCACTTGCTGTCCTACACTTCTGCCTGCGTGAACCCGATCATATACTGCTTTATGAACAAGCGCTTCCGCATGGGTTTCCTTGCCACTTTCACCTGCTGCACAAAGCAACGGCCCCCTGCAATACGGGGAGAGGTCTGTGACGAAGAGGAGGGGAAGACAACGGGGGCTTCGCTCTCCAAATGTTCTTACACGCACATGAACGCATCTGCACCCCCCTGAGCTGCATCAGAAGAGGCAACCTGTGGCCCACAGAAATTCAAGTATCTGTCATCTGGTCTTGGGAAGTGACTGTGGCATCAGCTGAACATGATTTAGTTCTGAGGTAATGAAACACTTCAGCTGACAGTAAACGCAGTGAGAATTTTATGGGAAATGGATGCTATCACTCTCTGAGCTTTATATCACTTTCCCTTCAAAAGTACAAAGGAGGAAGAGGGCTCTTTGAAGATAAGGGACTTCATAAAAAGCCTTAGAAGATGCTCTATTTGTCATAAATTCTCCTGTAAAAATCATTGTCCTTTACATCAACAGTTTCGCTCAGTTCCCAGCCGCAGTTCCGAGCATCTCTCAAAACTTCCAAGACACTAATAGATTCTCCTCAAACCTGACTAGATGTATTGCTGTCTTCACTTTAATATCTATGCCTCATAATCAAAACCTTTCATTTACATTTGTAGTATTTTTTTTTCCACATTATTTTAGCTGAGCTAATACATATTAAGATCACTTTGGTGTTACAGTCAATTAAAAGCAGAATTCTGGGGTGGGGAGAATGGGCTTGTCCGTGTGAAAATAATGCTTTGAAGTAAAATAATTTCATCTATTTTTTTTTAATAAAATGAAAATAAATATTGGTGACTTCGTGGATGGAATGCATTCTTCATGTAGGCAATAACCTAAATGAATTTATTGTGGGTTTGGTTTAAATAAGCCCCACAGAACAAGCACAAAGTAGCGGCTTCATTCTGTGCAGCTGCAAACACCCGGGCATGCAAGTGGCAAGGTCTCAGAGGACACCCAAAGGCTCGTGTGGAAACAGGGAGCACAGGGATGGAGGCAAAGAGATGATTTTATGAAAGACACAGGTCTGAAAGCACAGGCAGAAAGAGCAGACACAACAAGCAATGGCAGAAAGACTGTCAGAAAAGAGTTCTTCTGAAGCCTGTGTGGTGATTCCGCCCCAAGCAGTGGCTGAGACCCACATACCACTCACTAACTCTGGGATGGGAAGCAGACAGAGACTCCCTGAGTTGAAAGGGGAACAATAACAGCACACAGCAAATTTCCCTCACACCCAGTGATAACACAGAGTGCCTTACTGACCTGACAAGCCTATAGCACTGCACCAACCAGGGAACAAACTTAAAACTGCCCTGGAGACACCAAGGAGCACCCCTCCCCAGCCACCTCCTTTTATAGGGGAGTGATGTCAGGTGGTGTGGAAACAGCCCAGGCTAACTCAGGTCACCTGGGCTGGTTGCTTGGGGAGGGTAACTCTGGCCTGGCCAGAACCAGGACAGTCTGGAATAACTATGTTCTCCAGCTACAAGTATTTTTAAATAGACTTAACATAGGGAAAAAGCCCACCTTTCAATGATGTAATTATTGGTGTTTTACTGAGCATGGCATCCAGTCTCCTTCCCGTGCTGAGCTCAGGTGAGTGCGGGTGTTCAGGTTGCACCCTTTGCTCTATGGAGCTCAACAGGAGAAGTTACATCATTTACTTTGTTTTGTGAAAATATCCTGTTGGAGATGCTTCTATCTCCTAGCTGAATCAATATCATTTAAAAGACTTGTTATTAGACAGAGATTAAATTTGAGCGCAGCGTGGAATGTAGATGTGGATATTAAATATGACCCCTCTCAAGGTTTTTAATCAGGGACATCTGATCTCTTTACAGAATGATTTTAAATTGGAAATATACTTTGAGTTCCAGGGACCCAGATCCATGCTCTGCACTCAGTGAGACGAAGCAGTTTACCCACACAATTTAGCACACAACTTTGGCTATTTTTTTTTTTTCCCCTTGCATCCAGCTTGTCCACAGACAGGAAATTAAAAGAAATTCTGAACACTATTTATGCACAATCCATAGAAACAATGTTTTGCCTCCCACGTTAATAAAGTAGCATCGTTCCTGGAACGGTGCTGAGACTGCTGACATTGATCTGACCTTTTGCAAATGCCCAACGAATTTAATCATGGGGTTTAATTCAGAGCAATGAAATGACATTTTTATTTTGCTTAAGGATTCAGGATGAGACCCTCTACAGACCCTGTTGAAACTGAAGGAACAAACTCCTCTGCTTTTGGATTTGCGTGGAACAGCGAGGGCAGAAGGAATATTTGTGATGTATTTCGTACTGAGTGAAAGTCTGGTGCTAAAATGGTTGCTTAAGTAAAAAAATAATCACATTTTAATAATACACAGGATGTGAGTATTGCTGACTACGTGCTGCATAGCGAGACAGCCTGCTTTGCAGCCTGCACTTTGAAAACTCCCTTCTGTGGGTGTAGGGACCTTCAGAGCCTGCATCGCAGCAAGGGCGCTGCTCCCCCGCTCCCACTGATTTAGTCTGAGGACAGTGGTTTCAGTTGAAAGGCAGAAGTTATTTTCAACAATGCCTTAATCAGATCACAGCCCCCCGTGGCCTCCAGTACCTGTGGCTGAAAGGAGCAGAGTCAGTGATTGATTCCCCACTCCTCACTACCAGGGAGCACAATTTGGAGGTGATGAAATGATGGAGGCAAGAGAAGAAGATCCCGATGGAGTGGTGGTCAGGCCACAATCAGGGAAGGGCTAGAAACATGCGAGGATGGACACATTTCCTTTTATCCAAGGCTTGTCTGTGCTCGTGTCACTTGCCCCCTCCATTGCCCCAACACACCTTTTTTTCTTTTTAAACCATTGCATTAACCCTTTGACCAAGCTCCCAAAGTCATGAGCCTTAAGCCAAATTCCAGCAAGGAGTAAGGATTCCGTTTTTAAAATGCAATATTGCAATTCATTCATTTTGTTTTCATCTGCTCTGGTCTCCTAGCACGGGACATTCCAGCCTTTCTGTGAGCTGCATGCATCTTGATGCCATTTGCCCTGAGCTGTGCATTGCCGGAGTCATTCCTGGCTCCAGATGTTGCTAAAGAGTCATGGAATCACAGAATCACAGAATGTTAGGAGTTGGAAGGGACCTCAAAAGATCATCCAGTCCAACCCCCTTGCCAGAGTACGGTCACCTAGACTAAATCTCACAGGAACTCATCCAGGTGGGTTTTGAATATCTCCAGAGAAGGAGACTCCACAACCTCTCTGGGCAGCCTGTCGCAGTGGTCTGTCACCCTCACAGTGAAAACATTCCTCCTTACATTCACATGGAACTTCCCATGCTCCAGCTTGCACCCCCTGCCCCTTGTTCTGTTGCTGGCCATCACTGAGAAGAGCCTGGCTAAGTCCTCCCAGCACCTTCAATTCAGACACTGCCATTAGTGGAAATGGATCTTCAAAGATAAATGTGGGTGGAATAAATATATATAATAAAGCCCATGAAGTCTCCTTATTTTTACATTAGTTTATAGGGTCTGGGGTGGGGGGAGAAATCCTATCCTGAAAGTCTGCTTTTACAATGGGCAATACCTAAAGGCAAACTCTTTCCCAGATGTAGCAGACAAATGGCAAACCAACAACTTTCAGGTGTCTAATGCCCAGAAATCTCTGAAGGCTTTCTCTGCTCCCCCTTTCTCCCTGACTCTTTTTTCCCTTTGTCTTTCTCTTCTCTCTTTCAGCTGCACATCACCATCTTCTTTCCATCTGTACCCTTCCCAGACTCGAGGTTACATTCCTTCCACTAACAATTGCTAGATTTTTTTTCCTCTTTGACAGGTTTATTTTCCTTCTCAGATTTACATTCCCAGAAAGCACTCTCATCTTCATTTCCCCCTCTCATCTCTGGTTGACAGACTCCTGAAACACGTGGCTCCAAGCAATATATCCCGCCCTCAACACAACAGTTCTGTGTTCACACACCGTCCCTCTTGAATGCTGTCTCCTGATGTGCTCACACAAGCTGTACAGACTGGTTCATAAAACAAAACCTAGCACTCAATAACATCCAAGTCCCTGTTCACAACTTCCATCACTATTACTTGTGACCTTATTAATGTTTATAAATATGTAAAGGGTGAGAGTCAGGATGACAGAGCCAGGCTCTTCTCAGTGATATCCAGTGACAAGACAAGGGGCAATGGGTGCAAGCTGGAGCATAGGGAGCTCCATGTGAATATTAGGAGGAACTCACTGTGAGGGTGATAGAGCACTGCCCAGAGAGGTTGTGGAGTCTCCTCTGGAGACCTTCAAAATCCACTTGATGTGTTCCTGTGTGACCTACTGTAGGTGATCCTGGTCTGGCAGTGGGGTTGGACAAGATGATCTTTTGAGGTCCCTTCCAACACCTAATGTTCTGTCACTCTGTGACCTCTATTATTAAGGTGTGCTTTCAGACAGTTGCCTAAAATACTGCTAAGTACAGCACTTGGTGGGGGTGGTCAAATTAAGGGTGCATTTCACCGCTGCCAAGGCAGAATAGAGGTGTTCTGAATGAGAAGCAGCACATGGATTTGGAACTGCAGACCCTCGAGGTTTACACCCCTCATTTCACAAGGCGTGGGCTCTTTCCTAATGGAGTCGATCCCTGGCAGCACTGGCAGCACTGGGCAGGGTTTCCCCTCAGAGCAGGCGCTTGCTTGGGCCTTGTGCACAACCACGGCAGGGCTGGTGAGGGGAGCTCCTTCCGCAGGACCTCACCGTCGGAGGGCAGTCGTGACAAACCACCTCGTCGTGCGGGCTGTCACATCACGGGGGTTTCTGAGTCAAAGCCAATGTGCAGCCAGACATACTCACACTGAGCAGAGACCAGGATGGAGCTGGCACTTACTGGCTCCAGTCGAACCATTCACCATTCACGATGGTGAATGCAGGTTTTCACGTGCCTGGGTTTTCTTGTTTTCCCTTGTGAAGCGTTAACCTTGGAAGCATTCATTTTGGTGCCAAGAGGATTTTATTAGCTACTCATCTCCTTTATTTTCTCAGATACCCATTTTCCATAGCTGATCCTTTTTTTATACAAATCAGGATGCACATACGAAGAGTGTCTTCAGGTTCAAGGACTGTGCTTGCTCCCTCTTCCATTTCTCAGGACTTTTTTTTTCCCCTCAGTCCAGATTGAAGGGATATTGAGCAAAATTTCGGGTACCTGTTGGCAAAAGATGCCTCTTCTTAAGGGGAAAGTGAGGAAAGCTCAAACTTAAAGACTTCGAGTAAGGATTATATCAAAGAGGAGGCTGCAATCTTTTTATCACAGCATCAGAGACAGGATGGGAGAGAGTACAGAAAAAAGGTTGGGATATTATTGTTTGTGGGGTTTCATTACAAAATGTCTCATTCTTCCATTTAAAATGACACAGACCAACCCAACCACACTTCACTCAGGTGTGCACAGGCCAGTGGTTCACAGTTTTCCCATCCGTTTTTCTATGCACATTGTTAGTTTCTGTTAAGCAGCCCAGCTCTTGATGCAGACTCCATCCCTGACTCTTCTCGGAGTGGTTACCTCTGCACCATAGAAATGGCTGCCTTAGGGATGCCAAAATTTCTAAGCAGTGGATAAAAAGACCCGTTTCTAACACCACCTTCCCTGTTTTTACCTCTAGCACTGCTCATGAGGCTGCCCTGGGAGAAAAAAAAACAAAAAAGCAGCAAAGAAAACATTTGTGAATCTCGAAGCTCCTGCTTTGCTTACCTGATGGCACTTCATCCCTGCTAGGAGTTACTTTGCATCCTTCATCCCTGCTAGGAGTTACTTGTCTGCATCTCTACATATAATTATGGCATGAAGAGCTTCCTTTGGTTTCTGCTCCCAGTGCCCCAAAAGCACTGATTTTTGAGCTAGTGAGATGTCAGTTGTCCACTGTACTGTGAGATGAGAACAAAACATCTTCATTAGCATCGGCAAGCAGCAAACATCATGTAGGAATGATCCCCTGTGGGGTAAACAACGGTTAAGTGGCTTCCTGCTATTTTGGCAGTTCTTGAAGATTGTAAAAACACCCCTGATAGAATGAAGAAACACAAGTTACCTGTCGGGCCTGGGTGAGAGCAGTGGGCCCGTCACAGCGCGGCGCCTGTGGAGGCCGCACGAAGGCAGGTGTTCCAAAAGAGGCGTGGAGAGAATCACATGTATGGAGGGTGAATCAATGGGAAAGATGAAGGGCTGCTCCTGCTCCCAGCTTGCTGTCAGAGCCAATTCTTTAAAAAATTGAAATGGACAGTGGCTCGGGGCTGTGTTCTGGTAATATTTAGCAACTGCTAAGAGGCCTCAGTCATGACCCAGTGAAGAATGACACACAGAGGTGAATCCAGAGGGGCAACTGCAATAAACAGATGACAGTACCCAAGAGAGAACTGGGCAGACAGCTGAGCACGCTGCGTTGACTCTCACAAACCTGCTATGGGCCTTCAGGATCTGAGATCTTCAGGATTTCACAGCTAAAGCAAAGGTAGATGCAGAGAAACCAGGGTTGCTTCCTTGCTCTGAAACCGGCTAAAGGCTCAGTCCACATCCCTGTGTTGGCATCTGGCAGGGTTTCTGTGACTGGCCTGCTAAAGGAATATAAAGGTAGTAATGACATTCCAAGGTGTGCTGTCTCTAGAGGTGCTTTTTCTGGTGTCTTCCCAAAAGATTGTCCTGCCAGAGGCCATATGTAAGTGGGAAAAAATTAACATTACAGTTACAGCACTGAAACAAAGTCATTGTATCAGAGAAGGATCAGCCACTGCTTCAAACCCAATCTCATGTCCCATCCCATCTAGCTTCCCAAGGTGCTCCAACTCATCTAACACACCTCTGATCATCTGGTGGGGAAGGACAGAAGTCATTGCAGGAAGAGGAGGAGAAGGCTGCCATGTCTTGAAGACAAAGAGCTTTTGAATTTGCAGTGTAGATGCGGTCAGTGTTCAACTGAGTTACAGGAAACCCAGTAGTGGCTAAAGCAAATTTTGGGCTGTAAGGCAGGTTCTCACAGTGGATTGCTACCAAAAGGAAACTTCTGCCACTATCAAAGTCCTTGCTTCACTGGATTGCAGATCTAGGAAAAGGATCTCAAAAATGTCTCTTGGTGCCCTTGTGTTTACTAAATAGGGAACTATTTAATAATAGTCAACTGACCCAAGAAAACAACACAGCCCAGGAGGGACTGTCCAGGTACAGCTCTCCATTCCCTGGTACTTATCAAGTACCTTTTCCCCCCTTTTTGGTACTTCCTTCCTTCCTTTTTTCAAGCAATGAAAAGTAAAAGCTGGTGGAAATTCAAAGAATTTCTTGAATTTACTGAAAGGCAGGGGTTTCCACATCAAATGTCTATTAACATCCAACACGACTCTCTGTTACACTAATTGGTCAAATACTTATTGAAACCGGGATAGACTTTCCATGCTAGACACTGAAGCCAAGAGCGACGAGCCTCCAGTTAGAGAGGAGGGGAGAGCAAGCTGCACACACAGAGCTTTGTCCTATATTGCTTTTGTGAGATTTGTAAGAGATTAACGGGGCTGAACGAAGAGCATATGTTTATAAAGACGTGACCAAAGCCAGAGCTGAATCCCATGCGCTTGCAGCTGCAAACGTGGTTCTGCAGAGCCCAAACGTAGGGCCAGGGGAGCAGTGGAAGGTGGATGGGAGATGTCTCAGCCCTGTGGGGTGGGGGAAGGATGTTGTAATAGAGAAGAAAGGACAATGCGATCTGATTTGAAAGGAGAACAACTATTCTGGGGTGAATTTCTTACCTACAGGCCTTGTAGAGGGTTTTGCCACTGAAGGGACTCTGAGGGCAAGGCAGAGCAGGCAAGGGGAGCTGGGGGTCTCTGCTGCATGCCCCAGGCAGAGGAGCCAGAGGGAGAAGAGCTCCCCGGGCCATGGAGAACAAGCAGAGCCACATCACACCTGTACGCCTCAGGTGTCTCTTGTGAGAGTTTAACCTATGCTGCCATGGTGCTCTTCTGTTCCCCACTAGCTGCTGGGTTGAGAGCAGCCTACAGGAGCCTGTGGAGCCTGTATCCCACCAGGCAGAGATAGGAGCGGCAAAGGCTTCAGGACCCATAAAAGCCAGTTGCAGCCAGGTTATTAGAAACACCAAATGCCTAACTGAGCAAGGGATGCTTTGAAGAAAGAAACAAAAAGCCCTTCCCAAACCAAGCCCTTTCTGTCAATTAGTGGTGCTCACATTTAGTAGTCATCAGTAATGGAAACAGCTTACTCTTCACCAGCATCCTGTACCATGGGAAGAGTGGTACCCTCTGCCAGGAGGGAACGGGTATCGCCTCTCCTGCCTGACCTCCAGCTCACTGCTAACGCTCGTTCTCACTGCAGAGCTTCTGTGTCCCCATTCTGAGGACTGACAGCAGCAGCCTGTGATGTGTCTCAGGGCTACCAGTTGGCTTTGCTCGATGATAATTCCCAAATCTACATGTCTGCTTAGACTACAATGCCTCGCACATTCAATTATTCTCTTAACTGTACCGAGAGCAACATGACTCTAAATTAATATAAACTTACCAAAATGCAATTTTATAACTGATTCATGTTGCGTCTGTGCTTCCTCCAAATTTAGTTTGAATGTTTTCTAATCTACTACCACGTAAAAACAAACCAAAGAACTTTGATACTGTTCCCATATGCCCGTGGGCTCCAATCTAGCCGTCTGTGCAACTTCAGGCTCTGCTTCCGAGCCAAGAATTGCTGTTTACTTACATTTGTCCTTGGTCCTCTCTGGAGGAACATATTTGTGCAAGTGCTTTTGAGCACTTTCCCGTGCTGGTGAGACTTTCTCCACCTGTGATCAGCTCTGGTAGATAGCAGTCGGGAGGGCTTTTGAAGAAGGGACACTTGGAAACACCTGCTTTTTACTTACACCATCAAGTAACTTTGCATCCACTGTTTTTTTTAATACTGTAAAATTTTGTTTCTGGCTTGAGCTCCCTTTGCTTTGTCTCAGAGCTTTAGTATGAGCCTTTTGCTTTCACTTCCTATGACTGGTCTCTGATTCCCTTTTTCCACGTGGAGTGTGTCACACCAAGGCCATGTGCTCACATGTGTTACCAACAATGCTGGTGTTGTTCCATCTCCAGAAAATTAGCACAACTTTTGATGGCTCCTCTTGAGGCACTTTGATTGGCTTAATCAAAGTCCAAGGTTAATTTCATCAGGATTTCCTCTCTGACACAAGTTACCTGTCGATAACACTGGACCACCTTGCACATGTTGGTTTCTTGCAAGGTTTTCTTCTTTTTTTGATCGATTGGCATAAAACTCCCATTAACTTGAAAAATTAACCACCGGGTAGAAAGTGTAGATGTATTTAAAAGCTTAAACACCCACTGATTGCATTTATCCTCCCAAATTAAGGAAAATTATTTTATGGGCATAGCTTGTACATTAAATAAAGAACAAACCATTCTTGCAGACCATTGTTCCATTTGTATGTCTATTAAATCTCCAAGTTAAAACCGTTTACCAAAAATGGATTTAGGAGTCCAAAACTCCATCTGAATGTGTGAAACTGGGAAGATGACTTATTACATCAGCTTCACAGCCCAGGTCATCACGTCAGATGGAGTCCAAAGCTCAGACAGCTCCTTAAACACAGCTCTGTAAACACAGCATGCTGCAAAAGGCGGTATGGAGCAGCCAAAGGACTGTCAAGTGAGATACGTGTCCTCTCTCTGTTCTGAAACTTGAAATAACTTATCAGCAATCCACACAGGGCTGCCACAAGCCAGTTTCATTTGGAAAAAAATGAAACTCCATCAGGAATTTTGTCAGTTGCCTCTTGTCAATACAAGAGTTAGTTTTTTCAAGGGTTTTGTATAGCATCCTGCTTTGTGCTACTGCAGATTGCAGCCTGTGCCACCCCTGAAACTACACTTAAACCACAATGGTCACATTACACAAATTAGGCAGCAGCACCCATCCTGTTGGAGCGGGACAAAGGACCAATGGCCACAGCACTTCTTGAACCTGCACTGACATCAAGAGGTAAATCAGCAGTTGCCTTGTCTCTACGTTGAGGCACTCGTTTCCTTAGCTTTGCCAACAAAGAATCCCACAGAACTGTGCCAAGCAGCGTGAAACATTTAAAACTCTTGCTCTCAAGGCACAGAAACCCCTTCCACTAAAACCCAAGGGACGAGGACACTGAACAAAACAGATATACCACTTCCTAACCTAATGACTGCGTTAAAATCTAATGATGTTGCTGAAACCCTCAGAGCCTTGGGAATTCCCAATTAGGTTTCTTAAGGCAGTAAGCTCAATTGCCCTGAATCCTCTATCTTCCCCTTCCCAGTTTCCACAAAGTAAAACAACTGCAAGAGAACTGAAGGGGAATTTGAGCACACCTAATGGAGAACAGACAGACAGAAGTAGAGGAATAGGAAAAACACAGAATTTAAGACATCTAGGGATGGAAAGGAGCAGTGGCAGGGAACAAGATACAAACCAACCACTTCTGCCTTTGGTTTGGGCTCTGTGTGTGTGTCTCTATGGTGCTGCCTGCAATGCATATGCAGCTAAAGAAATACAAGTTCACACAGAACTAAAGTCTGTGACTATATACACAGGCAGAGGTGTCACCCAAAGATGTCTTGGGCAGAGACCAGAAAACCAGGTCTGAAGTCACCGCTGTCAGGCTTGCCACGTGCTGATGAACAGGCCAATGAGGAGCTCGGGATCCCAATTCACAGCACAGACACCTTGGCTGGATTAGCTCTGAACTATTATGTACAGTTCCATCGGAATAATCAAAATCAGGAAGAAGCAGAAGAACAAACCCTCTCACTCAAAAAGTAAAAAGTCACTGGGCTCAGATCAGAATTAAACTCACTCGGAGGGTTTAAGGACCAGCAGTTTGTTTGTGAGCAGTTGGCTGTCAAACCAATTTCAAGACAGGAAACTCTGCACATATCAATCTTTCATGCAATGGCTGAAGTCCTTCTTCAAGCAGAACCAGGACATTCTTAAAAATACTCTGATGATATGGTCTGTGGCTTCTGTAAATCCTTCCTTCTGTGAAGGATGGCCAATGGAGAGCAGGTCGTTATACATGCCTTAATAGATTGGTACAAACAGATAGATGAACAGGTGGTTGCTATTCTTTCTTCGTGTGCCAAAGGCCTTGAGCCCAGTAGCTCAGAGAAGCCCAAGCAGAAAGCAAGAGGTGGAGGCAGGGCACAGAAGTAGCTCAAATGATTGCACATGGTGCCATCTCACTGCAAAAAACACCTGTGGGGATTCACAGAGGTGGAAGTGGACAAAATTCCCAGTGAACAAGTCAGCAAACAGAACAGAGGTGATTTTAGTCAAAAGCAGAGAAGATTGAAGGTTTTAATGAACAGAGATCAGGGGCAACAGGACAGTAAACAGAAGATGAAAAAAGAATTCCTAAATTCAGATAAAGATTCACAGGCACCTTTACATGATTTCAAATTCTGTATGTCGCCTTCAGATGAAGACCTGCAGTTCAGTAAGGCCAGGTCTGTAGAAGCTTCCACCCAATGTACCTAAACCAGCTTAAAAACCAACCCCCTAACATTTCTTTCTCTCCATCTCACAGCACAACAGCAGAAACAGGACAGAGAGGTGACAGCACAGAGCCTCAAAAGTTCACCTTACTTAACACCAACTCCTCTCTCCTAAAGTATACAGCAAAATTTACACATACTGAGAAAAACTGGAAACTAATTAAGGATCTAGAAAAGCACAGGAACCAAGACTAGAACACAAAGGCAGTATTGCATGGACATGATTGACAGCAAACATCTTTTTTCATACTTGAAGGAGTTGCAGAACCTGAAAGATGTCAAATTCAGGTGGCTTTATCAGATGTTTTTCAGACAGCAGTTAACTTGCAAGTTTGCTTCCACAGCAAGTCAGGACTTCCTGAACTTATTTCTCTTTAGCACACGCAATTGATGTTGATATTCAGTACAGAAGTATTTTAAAACAAGTAACATGGGCTGTAACTCGTCACGCTTTTGGCCTCACACTAAGCCTGTGCCACCAACGATCAGAAATCAATATCCTTTACAGACACACTGAGCACATACAGGGTTTTTTCCCCCCACCCTTCTCAGTGGGGTGCAACTCCCATCTAATAAGGCACTGTGAAAGGCAAACTGCCCAGCCCAGTTCTGCAATTTGGAATGTTCTGGAATGGTGTATATTGCATACAGTCCTCCGAATGAATCCTCTCCACTAGCCAAATAGTTTCATGCCGCTCTCCTTTTAAACCTCTACTCTGATTTTTAACAGGATTTTTTTATTGAGACTAACTACACAGCGAATTGTCAAAGTTTATATGAAGTTTGTATCTGTAGTTCATCATCTAAGACCAGCACCATTCCAGGTAGTTTCTTCCAACTATACCAGTGCTGAAGTTTTAACAAGTGACTGTTCTCTTTGCCAAACCCTCAGGTGTAATTTCTATTCTGTTCCAGAAGAATCAATTTACCGTTCCAGAAACAGACTGCAAGAGCCTTTAAAGTAATTCTGAAATGTTATCTGCCCATTCTGTCCCTCTTTCAAACAGCAGAAGCTCTACCAGTAGCACGTTTCTGGCTATTTTATGTGTCTTACTAACAACAGTATTCACCTTTGCAGATGTTTGAATAAAAATCCACAATGCTTCCTTACAGTCAAACGTCTCTTGCTCTTGCCACAGCTTAACCATCACTTGTGGCCCCTTTGAGGTCCTAAGGATGAAGTAGTAGTTCTACTATCAGTATAGTACAAAACTAGTACTGGTAGGTTTCCGCCATCCCAAGTTCTCTCTGCTGTCTCAACTTCCCATCTCAGCTTGAAGAAAGCTTTCTTCAAGTGCCTGCATCACTTGTGCTCGCAAACTAGATGAGTGCATGATTTCCAGCCGTTCCTTACGGCCCTGCTAGTCTGCCAAAGCAAGAAACAGGGTAGCTTGCTCAGTTTCTAGCTCTACTTATTAACCAACAGAAAGAGATACCAGTCTGCAACTAAGAAAAGGATGAAAACAAGTCAGGTACACTGGTTGCAATAACAAAGCTGCTGAAGTTAAACAATTGAACACAGTTCATTTTTTCTTATTTAATAAATAATATAAAAAAGTGAACCTTTTCTTTTTTTACATTATTGGAAAAAAAACAGTTTCTTATCTAACTCCAGCAATAATACAAGCAGTAATGAAACCGATTTGGATTTTTGGGTGGACATTCCATATCCCGTTTAAGTGGAGTCCAGTGTGCACAGCCTCACAACTACTGATGGCTTTTCCACTCCTGGGGCTGGTCTTCTTTTGTGTTGCTCTGGTTCCACAGATGGCCTCACTGTTCATTCACAAAGGAAAGAAAAAAAAAAAGAAGAAGAAAATATTCCTTGGTTAACACAGAAAAAATCCACAGAAACGTGGCAAGTTCCAATACCTGATCAAACCATAACTACTTTTATGACATCATCATACAGATGTTCAGTTATGTTTGTCACATCAACAGTAACATGGCATTTTATCTTTAGCCTTGTAGAAAGAAGCCGAAAGCCGATAGTACACGCACATACACACACGGAGTACACTTGACAAAAACACTTTTATGTGGTTTACATTTCACTTTTATTTAATCCTCAAAACTGCCCATATTGCAGGGTTTTTCTTGATGAAATATGGAATTGAGCAATTAATTCTACAAAATTATGGTAAAAACTTGCTTATTTTTCTACCTTATTGCTAAGAAACTTTACAGGTGCACAGTTTGTAAAAATAACCCTTTTAAGACTGAATGTATACACATGCTACAGGATTTTTAAAAAATGACATTAGCATAGCACCTCCAGATGGGGCAAATGCAGTGCTGAACACAGACAGAATGCTTACAAAGTTAGAACTGCTCGTTTATTTTACAGCTTCTAAAGGGAAGAAGTTGTTCAGTCCTAAAAGGGTTAAGTAGAAACCCTAATATACTTCTTTTTCTAACAAAGCTGCCACTCAATCCCACAGTACAGTGCTTAAAAACAAAGTCAAAAGTCTGGCACAGGAAAGTATACACATTTGTTCAGTACTCATAAACACAGCTGCTTTTGAAAGAAAGTAAATAACATGGTTAATAATTGAAGAGTGTCTTGGTTTCAAGACGGACACCTCTATGGAGTCATTTAACCGACCAGTGGGTAGCTTACTTCCGATAGGTAATTTGTTTCACTTGGCATTAATGTTTTGTATAAGGGGAATTTGCTGATTTATGTCTTCAGTTCATGTCTTTCCAGGTAACCACTCTGATCTTATAAGTCTGTGCAACGGAAAGAAGTACAGAATACCATTACTGACACGGTTGTGGGATGCCCTCAGGGCATATAATTAGGAAAAACAGCAGCAGCAGGTTATTAAAGACTATGCTAGTGTTGAATTCTGAAATGCAGTTCCAAACAAAAGAAAACAAGGAAAGGCATAGCTAAATTTGAGCACTTAAATTTGCTTTTTCTTCCTATAGTTGGAACTATAACAACATTCTGAACACAGACTCAATTTCTATGTATATAGAATTAACAGCAGACTTAACAGCTAGACTTGAACAGTTATAACAGTTTCATACTGAAACTTTCTAAAAGTAGTTTCATCAAAATCTTGAGATATTGTTAATATCATGAAAATTGATTAACAGCTCACAAGGCCAATAAATGTAACAATATCACCCCACAGGAAAAAGCTCAGGAAGATAATATTTCTGAACAACCGGACATTTAACAACAGTAATGACCACTGGAAGACCATTTCTGGACTACAGAGTAACTACTGGGAACAATGGAGCCACAGGCTCAAGGGGAAAACAGGGTTTAAAATGGTCTTGTAAGCAAAACTTAAGAGTCTCTTTTTTTTTCTATCCACTTGGCTGTAGTGTGTAGAACAGCAGAAATTAGGCTAAGTCATTATGTTCTTTACAAGTCAAGGAATATTATATCTACTGGGCAAAATTATTGCAAATAAAGAAACTGAATACAAAAGTATTGCATTTATATGTAAAAATTGAAAAAATAATGAGTATAAAAGCAGGTGTCAAGTTCTGAAAAGCTATTTTAAATAGTCTTTGAAGGTTAAAAGGCTTGTAATGGTTTGCCTACTGTGTGTACATCATGGTCTGTTCTTGAATACCCTCTAAATCTGAGAGACAGATATATATCTCGCTTATTTTAATTCTCAGTCTAATTAGTGATGAAAATTTGTGGCTCTTGAATTAAGCCATACTGTAAGATACTTATGTGCTTGTAACAAAAACACTGTGAAATTATTCCTGCCACAATACAATTAAAATGAAATTTTATAGCACATACAAAGGTAAACAGATTTGCAAGTAAATGCCAGTAAACACTTTAAAACAGAGATAAGGCCACAATGAATTCTGCCCTTGGTCACTGAAACAGAGATGAGGTGAGGCAGTATTCACGAGTGCTAAGAGCCAGCATTGCGACTACGTCATGGGAATACGTTTCATAATGCAGAATTGCAAATAGGAAGGCCTGTGGTGGAATACAAGCACATTTCAGGGCAGCGGCACTGCTTTCATTACTAGCTGAAGATGCTTTATAACCGATTTCTTCCTTTAACCACACTGCTTTCACACATACCAGGGAGCACTAAAGCAAACAAGGGGAATGGAGCGTCAAGAGTACGCAGACATGGTGCAGAGGCGATGCTTTAAAATGGTGGTGGGTGTCGAAACTGGACTAAGTGGTCAGAAATAAAACCAGTACACAGATAAGCCTGTGAGCAATGCACTGTAGGAAGCCACAGGTTCACATTTACACAGCAGTTGTGGCTCTTGCTTCAGGGTATAGAAGAGGCTGAACCATGCCATAAAAATCTGTATTTTGGCTTTTAAAGAGGAAGGTCACACTATCAGAACTTGCCCTATGAGTCTATGCCTAGTTCTGTGACTACAAATGAACTACTGGGGTACACTTTCAAATACAAATGAAGCAGGCAGGTCTACAAGGAGGGACAAAACGTGGCGAAGTCAGAATGAAAAACAAATGCAACAACGTCAAAGTGCAAATGAGCCTTGAATTTATGATGGAGAGAAGACCTGAACGTTGCACAAGCTGTTGGCAGGGAAAGAGAAACCCACAGGAAATAAGGATGGGAGGAGTTGACATCTTCATAGTGCTTTTATGGTTTTCTATTTGCCCGTTTCTAAGTAATAAAATTTACTTCTAGTTATTATGGTATGACCACTTCACAATGAAAGCACGTTCTCAATACAAGTGTTACACTGACGCCTGGCCTAACTGACTGAACATTATGAGGAAAGACATGCTTGCTGTGATTCTCAGGTGACGAAGGGCATCACCCACCAATCCCATCTGTAGCACATACTTCTCATGGTATTTTAGTTACATGCCAACACGACAGAAGACATGCTGCCAAATGAAGTTATTGGGAACATTCCACTTTCAAAATAAAACATTTAACTTACACTTAATACAAATTATGTACAAGATTAGAAAAACCTGAACAGATCCTGAAACATTTTCATATGCAACGTGACGGAGCAAGGATGAGGGGGGAGTAACCCAGTAACAACCCTTCAAAAACACCAATGTATGCCTGTGACATGAACAATCATTAATATGACTGCTTGAGATGCCACTTAAAAAAAAACTCATGTCATGTTAGAACCTCATGAATTATCACTATAAATACATATTTAAAAAAGGAAAACAGAAATAACTATTAACAATGACTGAAAACAGAGCACTAAAGTTAACATACATTGCATGTATTGCAGGCAAGGCAGAGGCATTTTTTTAAAGCTTTTGCACAGACTTCATATAATCTTAAAAAAAATATGCTGGCCTTTACAAGGTTCTACTTGCTGAAATAAAAACAATTTCAGTTCATAAAAAGTCACAAGACTTCAGTTTAAAAAAAGGAACAGTTCCAGCCACAGACCAAAAATATATATATTTTTTTAAAACTGGAAGAGTATGGTAATTAGATTATACAAGCATGGTCAGGCTTGGAACCTGAATATACTTCAGAGCAAAAGCTCAGAGGAAAAAAAAATATAAACTATTTGGTAACAAAAGTGTACTATATGTTGTGATACAAAAAAGGTATGGTGAAAATGTACCTTTTATACTAAAGCTTATACAAGTTCCTTGGTCCATAAAAACTATGTTGTGTTCATGTTTTCTAGTTTGCTCAACATGTATCCCAGCCACATATTTTGTTTCTTGCCCATTAAAAAAAAAAAAACAGCTGAAAAATAGATTTTCAATAAAGTTCTTATGTTTCAGATGTTGTATTTTTGTTGTTGTTGTTTTGTTTTTGTTTTTTATTGTGGCTTCTATATTCAAGATCAGCACTTGCAGGTAACAAGGTTCAAATAATATCACCTAAAATGGAAAGGTGTTTTCCCATGAAACCACAAAAAATTGTTCAGTTCTCTTGAATGTAGCACTTAAAAAGTCAGTTAACGTCCAGACAAACAACAGTAGTTAGGAAACTACAGTTGCTGTAGATGATGTGACGTTGGTTGGATTTGTGCTGACGTTTGTGTAACTTCCCTCGCTGTTTGTATTTGTTTCACTGGAAGCCATGAGGCTGGAGTTGGCTCTGAGGATTGCTCCAGCAGCACTGCAGTGTGGCCGTGGCCCTGGTTCCGGTGTGTACGTAAAGGTAAGGCTGGTGGAGTAAATGATGCCATCGTTACGGACCAAAGTTACTGGAACCTGCACTGGCTGACGGACCCACCTCCAGCCCTCTCGAAACGCAGAAATGTCTGGAACAACACACAGCATGCTCTCTGCACACCTGGAAAACAGGAGAGTCAGCTGAGCACAATGAAACTTAAGCTTAAGAACAGAACAGTTGGAAAGGGCCTACAATGATCATCTAGTCCAACTGCCTGGACACTTCAGGGCTGACCAAAGGTTAAAGCACTTTAAGAACATTAATGCATCTTAACCACTGACAGGCTTGGGGCATTGACAGCATCTCTAGGAAGCCTGTTCCAGGGTTTGACCACCCTCTTGGTAAAGAAATGCTTCCTAATGTCCAGTCTGAACCTTCACTGGTCCAGCTTTGAACCATTCCCAAACATCCTGTCATTGGATCCCAGGGAGAAGAACTCAGCATCTCCTGCCCCACTTGCCCTCCTCAGGGAGCCGTAGAGAGCAATGAGCTGGTCCCTTATGGAACATTCCTTCCAGCCCTTTCACCAGCTTTATTGCCCTTCTCTGGATACATTCATTCTTGAATTGTGGGGTCCAGAACTGCATGCAACATTCAAGGTGAGACTCCATCAACGCTGAATAGTGGAATAATCACCTCTTCTCATCAGCCAGATGCAGGCTGCCCTCTTGGCTACCAGGGCACACTGCTGACTTATATGGAGCCTGATTTCAACCAGCACTCTCTGATCCCTTTCCATGGGGCAGAAGCTATACACTGGAGTGCATGTGTAAGAGTATAGACTCTTCAAAGCAGCCAGTAAAATACAATTACCATAAAAGGAGTAGGAAATACTGTACCTGTACATGGTTTCAGCTTCCACATCCCCAAACCAGACACGTAAATTTGGAGTGAAGTTCTGTCCTGTAAGTTCCAACATGGCTACATCCCCGCCACCATTCAACTGGGAAGGGAGTGAATTGAAAAATGAAGAAAATCCGTGTATTAATAAAAACAAACACCTCTCCCCTGAAGAAAAATCCTCATATGTGTACAAGAACTGTAAACAGTCCCCCTTCTATCAGCTGGATAAAACAGAAAGACAGACACCTAACACAACCAAAGTGTAAAGTAGTAACAGATCTAAAAGATACTGCCAATTAATTTGATATCTTGAATGAACTTCTAAGTTTTGATAGTGACCACTTAGAATAAAAGTCAACAAGGCTTTGAAAACAAACAACAAAGAATCTTTCAGCAAATGTGTTAGGAGAGTTTAAAGTTTTTCCAGAGCCAAATGTTGATTTCCTTAATAGGGTTTCAGTCTGGCTCTCTTTGATCTATAATTGGCTGTTTTAAGAGCCAAAATCAATTTCTAAATAATCAAAGAAAAGTAGAAGTCCTAAGGATATCACTAACATAGTATTTTAAGCAGCAAAATTCTTAACGTGTAGAATAATATTATCCCTCTGATGGACAGGCTCGTGTATTCTGAAATACATCAGTAAAGAAATAATAGGTAAAGTATTGCAACATAATTTTCTTATTTATAAAGCTAGCAGGAATGTTTTCCTACAGCATTCCACACAGGCACCATGAAGGTTAAATCAGTATGACAAAATAGTCTCCCATAAACAAGCTGATTACAAAACCCCCCAAACTTACTTGAAGACTTTCTACAACAGGCACAGGTGTCACTGGAGCGTGGACCGGTCCCATCCCCTCATAAAATGTGTATTCTGCTTTATCTGTGCTAATGATTGTCCAAGAAGCTCCATCATTAATCATTTCTTTATTTGGTTCTTTTGGGCATGGAGTGGCCTTAGAAAGGAAGAAAAGATTTAAAACTGATCTGCAGACTCATTTACCAAGTCACAGAGCTAAAAAACAAACTCAGGAAGTAAAACCAGCTATTATTTCAAAAACACATTTCTGTGTTTTTCCTCTCACTAAATGGCCTAAGTAAAACAGCCACATACATTTCAGCAAAGCTAGTAGAAAACTAAAAGTGGTGAGAACACCATCCCCTCTCCAACCTTGTGTTTATTTTTCTCCAGAATATATGGGACATATTTAGAGAGAGGTTTTTTTGGCTGGTACTGTGGCAACTCAGTTTCAAGGTTTTTGTAGGTTCAGGGTGACCTGCTGACATTTTACAGCCTTTCTGCTTTAGACCTCTAAGGTCTCTGTATTGGGCTACTTCCATTCACCCAAGAGAAATATGTCACCCTCAAGTAAAGTCTGGATGTGGGGCTCGAGTTTTTTGCTTAGGGGGTTGGGTGTTTTTTTCTTTCCCCCCCAGCACTGACCACAGCCTGTCTAAAGTTCTACTGTAGAAACCACATTCAACAGTAAACTGTCAAGAGTGCGCAGGTCAAAGATGCTACACATCCCTGGTTCTCTGGTCTTGGTCTTCTACTCCAAAGGAAAAGCAAGATAAAACGGTATTTCTCTACTGTCACTGCTACAAAGAGTTTACCTTCCTTAGTGATTGCACTGTTCAAAGAGTGCTAACAGCCTGATGTAGAAGGTAACAGATTTCAGTCAAGAAGTAGAAGGAGCAGACACCTACTCCACTACAAGAATTCAGAATAGTAGGTTGTCCATTTATCTAAACCCTACCCATATGGAAAGTTCAGAGCTCTTACCAGATTGGGTTCCATAACCACATCAGAAATCTGAGTGGCAAAATGTCCTAGTGCAAACCTCATGAAGATCAACAAGTGCAAGGTCATGCATACGGGGCAGCATGATCCCAAGCACAACTACAGGCTGGGCAGAGAATGGATTTAGAGCAGCCCAGAGGAGGACAGCTTTGGGGGTGGTGGTGAATGAGCAGCTTATCGTGACCTGATAACGTGTGCTTACATCTCAAAGCCAACTGTGTCCCGGGCTGCATCGAAAGAAGCATAACTAGCCCACAGAGGGAGGTGATTCTCCCCCTTTACTCTGCTCTCCTGAGACCCCACCTGAAGTACTGCAACCAGCTCTGGTGCCCCCCAATACACAAAAGACATGGAGCTGTTGGAGCAAGCCCAGAGGAGGGCCATGAAGATGCTCAGAGGGCTGCAGCACCTCTCCTATGAAGCCAGGCTGAGAGATTCAGGCTTGTTCAAGCTTAGAACAAGAAAGCTGGAGAGGTACTGTTTACAAGGGCAGGGAGTGATAGGACATGACCAAGGGTGAACGGCCTTAAGCTGAAAGATTTAGGTGATGTGGTATTAGGGAGAAATTCTTTATCATGAGGGTGGTGATGCCCTGGCACAGGTTGCCCAGAGAAGCTGTGGTTTCTCCCTCCCTGGCAGTGTTCAAGGCCAGGCTGGATGGGGCTTTGGGCAATCTGGTCTAGTGGAGGGTGTCCCTGCCCAAGGCTAGGGGGTTGGGACTAGATAGTCTTTGAGGTGCCTTCTGACTCAAACCATTCTAGGATTCTATGATGCTAGGGTAGTCCCACAGGAAATTCCAGGATGTTGAACTAAGGCAGTGGTCAAAGCAGCAGAAGTTGCTTCTTCATTCAGCCCCTCCCATAATGTCCTTTGAGAAAGATCAAAGAGAAAGGCTGATGCTGAGTTTCTGCAATTCCTAGCTTATAGCTTTCTCTTCTTCTTGACGAAGGTCCATTCTTCCCCACAAGAAATTATATTGATAGACATATCTCTGCAATGTACTGCTGGCAGAACCAGTTGAACTTGTCCCTTCTGAGTCACATGCCAAGAAAATGTTTCCTGAAACATGGAAAAACCTTCTTATATTTTCTTTCCACTGTGTCAATTCAGGACAGAAGTCAGATGAGCATTTACCAATCCTTGCCCCTTTCCTTCAATTAAGGGGAAATCGTCACGTTAGCTTCCTCCTTTCCTACCTCTATCTTTCTTTCACAAGAAGCTACAACTGTTCTCCTAAGGAAGCCCCAACCCTTTCCTGAGCATGGCCATCTTTCTGGAGCACACCATCATCTCAAACACCCTTTGCTATTTGAACTGTCCTGGAAGTTTAAAAAAAAAAACCTGCAATACTTAGGTAGGCCTGAACTTGGTCACAGTCTTGTTACACTGATGGGAATTACCATGCTGAAAGTCTGCCTAAAGCATGCTAGCATACATGAGACTAAACCCACAATGTGTTAGCATATTGTGTAAGCTGTTAGAACACTTTTTTTTACAGCTCTCCTTGGGGTTCATTCCTGTTGCAGTAACTTGCTAAGGGTACTGCTGGAGAACAAAATACTTGAAGACTGAGACAGCTACGTTCTGACCCAAGCTGACCAGCAGGATATTCTATACCATATGACATCTGCTCAGCAACAATCTGCTGAAAGGTAAGGGGAGGAAGTTGGGGGCATTCAGGTTTTTTTACATTTGTCTTCTGGAGCAATCACTATAGAGACTGAAGCTGAGCTTCCCAGGAAGTGGCTGGACATCACCTGCTGATGGGAAGTAGAGAATAATCTTTTGCTTCTGTGTGTGGCCTTTTGCTTTTGCTGCATTAAACTGCCTTTATCTTGACCAATGGATTTGGGCTTGGGTTTTTCCTCTCTTCTTATCTCCACTCCCTGTTCTACTGAGGTCAGTGACACAACAGCTTGGTGGACACCTGGCATCCAGCCAAGATTAAGCAACCACAACTGGAGAAGAGAGAATTCATTGACTAAACCAATACAGAAGAAGGTTATGAGGAAATAAAAACTGATTTGAAAAGGAACAGATAAAAGTTTATTGTTTTCCATCCTCTGTCTTTTCAAAGCAAAATTAGACTCGCATTCAAAATCAACTGGAGAACTGGCATTCATGCATATCTTGGGAATTATGTGGGAAAACTTCATAACCATGCTTCTCACCTATTGAAATAGTTTTAAACAACTCACTTGAAATTGGATTATTCTCTCCTGGGAAAGGCACAAATACATTCTCTCAGTGTCTTTAAGGTAAAATGCACATTTATGGAGCTGTGATACTGGATCATCTGCATCCAATAACGCTGTTTGCTTATCTACTTTTCGAATTATCTGTGAATAAAAATTGTACATATATATTTAGGACAATTTCTGTATTTCATTACATTGAAGATCACATAAGTGCTGTTAATAGATGTGGGAGTTCTGTTTTTCTAATTTCCATGCCTCCTGTTTTAATACCAACATCAGACTGGCCATTCTCAATGCTTCTGAAACAAGAACACAACATCGAAGCGCCACTCAGTACTACGGCTTCAATGTGCTGCATGTGTATATATTTTATCTTTTCTGCTTCAAACGTGGGGGGAAAACTCAAAGCTTCAGCAAAATCTACTTTTGTTCCATTTCCTGGTACAAAAGAGCAGTAGGTCAAGTATTAATAGACTTCCACAGAAGCTTCCACCATTGACAGCATCGACACCATTCTGTGGCAGACTGAGATGTCCTTAAGTACAGTTTTGCAAACACAACAATCAACGTATCTTAACAATAGCTGGTCCTTAAATACTCCTTAAATACAACAGGAAAGAACAATAGTTTCTTACATCGGGTAGCTCAGTGAAAAATACCTGCTGACTTAATTCAGAGCTGTTGTACAAATTTATTTTTTAAAAATTAAAAAAGTTCTTCCCTTACAGACAGTGGAAATCTGTAGCTTGGAATTTTAACACAACTTCTAGAAAAAAATAATACTTCATTTTATGCAACATCAGCAGAAGCAGCAGCCAAAGTATTTGAAGATTTCTAGGCTGACAATCAGAAAGCCAACCATGTCCTCTGGGATTTCTAATGATGATAAATGGTATTATTAACATTGTAAGTTTCAAGGTTAAGTTGTTTCTTCCAAGTTCTTTGCATTAACCTATAAAATGTCTGCAAGTTACCTTTTAATTACATCACCTTCAAGCCTTGTAAGGCAGCACGAAAAACATTCCCCATAGCTAACAAAACAGGAACCCTTAGTCTAATTTGTTTTAATCTATTTCTACCAACAAATAAGGTTTCAGGTATCATAAATGATGGCCTCTCCTCTGGCAAAAAGAAAATATTAACATGAAACTCACAAATAAAGTGAGATCCTCTTACTAAATTTCATGTACACCGAACCAGACCAGTAGTAACCAGGTCTGGATTTTTCTGTCAAATAATGTGATTTTAAAAAAAAATTAAATTATAATTTTATATAATTTACTCTGAGCAGGCTATCTTCTTTTCTAGTTCAGTTTGATGTTGGGAGAGAATTTCTCATTATAGTCCTAATAAAATAAGTCTGGAAAGGGGAACAAAAACCTGGCTGCACAGAAGGTTGGTTTTACATTGTCACATTCTAAAAAGTCCTAGCTAGAAGTGGAATTAGCAAAGCCTTCTATGGAATTCCTAGCAGGCTCACAGACCTGAATTTCACAGGTGATCTCACATGAAGTATTGCTTGTTACCAGTCACACAAAATCCCACTTAGGCTGATATTAAGTGCATGAAATGGCAGAAAAATATCTGTAATTATACTTCAATTTATTTATAACAACCTTGACTGTGCATCCAGCAACAAAATAGTATTTTTGGTTCACAAGCCCTAACTGGTTATAGTCAATTTTGTACCTGTGATAAAGACAATGGCTGAAATTGTCTCCTCTTTAAAAAAAAGTTATTTCAAAGGCATTTCCAATGTTCCACATTGAAAACACAGTATTAATACGTGTCCAAAATGCTTTTGTAAGCTGATATTTGCATAATTATGTATCCTTAGAACAGAAGTGCTTTTAGAGTCAAATCAGCTGAGCATTTTTAAAGCTGTGCTGAATTCACCAAGTGGTATAATCCTACTGGCTGCAAAGACTTTACTCATCTATTCAATATCAATATTTTAAGTACTTTGCAACACTGGGCCTACATTACTATTTTTAAAATAGTAATTTTCTTACAGACAGCTTGCAGATTAACCTACTTTGGCAGGTTTGCTTTCTGAACAACTCCCTATGCTTCTTTTACAAGCTGTTTGTTGCTTATGGAATTAATCTGCAGATATAAAAATATGCTTTTATTAAACTGAATGCCAATTTCCATACAAAACACGTATTACCAAAAGGAATCATACAAAGCCAAAAATTGTAAACAATGCAAACCCAGCTATGCAATTACACTAAGTAGCTATCTACAAATTAATTACAGCATTGGAGAAATTAAACTGTACCAGTCTTGGGAGTGCCATGCCAGTAACTGAGCATACAAGTTTGACAGTCTGCCCATAATGAATGTAGCCGTCTCTCACTGTGAATTCTTCTCCTTCCGATTCATCATCATCCACTGCATGAAACAGGAATTTTCATTTTGTTTTAATGACTGTTTTCCTCGATAGGAGGAACATTTAACATCACACTATTACATAAAATAAGACTCTCAGTGTATATTTGCACATCAACTATACACTCCACATACAGGTAATTAATATGGAGGAAAAAACGCAGGACTTTTTTTGTGGGGAGGAAGGGAAGTGGAAAAAAATATATTGCTTCATTTTTACTTACAGAGGTGAATGTAAAATGCTCCCCACTGTTGTGAACTGGCATGGAAATTACCGCCTTCTACGTGCAAATATCTGGTGCTAACTGTTTGGGATCGAAGTCTATTAAATAGTGCCACTTTTGTCCCTGACGCAATACATACTGCAAGGAACACATACAGACTTGAGATTATAAAGTTACCTCATTATTACACAGAAAAGTAAAAGTCACAAATACAGTAACATAAACTGATGAATAGTGGAAATCAAGAAATTATTCTCAACTATTGGTTAATTTAGAAAATATTTATACTTGTGACAGACCAAAAAATAATCACAAAATTACAAGTGGGATAACATACATAGTGGCTGTTCTCCAAAGGCATGCTAGTTCACAGATTTTTACCACTTAGCCAAATGGGCCAGTGCTTGCCAGCTGAAAACCCCTTCTTTACATAGCTCTCCAACAACTGATTATTTGAGCAGAAGCTTTGGCTTGCCCTTAGACAACTTTCAATGATCATTTGAAGTGTATTTGAAGTATAAAGAAAAATTATTCTTACAAATTACAATCAATTGAAAGGAAGACAGACATAACCATGTAAAATTGTAGCCATGCAACTTGAAATTGTCTCAGATCTGAACTTACTTATCATTCAAGAGAGAGAAATGTTAAGTCTGCTCCCCTAAAAAAAATAATCAGCAACTAGCATTTTGCCATCAAAACAGGCATGTTTCTTCTACTTGGTTCATATTTACTATTGAAGAATGCTTGGTTCACATTCACTGTCCATCAAAACTATCTGTCTGAATACAAAGTCAACAGTGCATACTCTGAGCCCACGGGCGTGAACTGCACAGCAACAGATTGCCTTTAGTCATGTGGCAAGCTAGCGGCCCCGAGATCCACATTCCATAGGTGAATGGGTTCCAGCCCAACACAGATGGAAGAGCCTTTTAAAGCACTAGTGAAGAGAGAGAGAAAAACAAACAAAAAAAGGGTATCTCTTGAGGTGCTCCAGTGGTATGCAGGCAAAAACTTTGGAGGAAAAGCAAAAATGCTCCCAATTATACATTAGCACCAGAGATATCTTTAGTTGAAAAACACGGTAAGCAAATAAATCTGGGTGAAGTATCACCATACAGATTTCTTAACCAATTACTTCAAAGGAACCATGCAAAACATTAAAAACAACACGAAAATGGCATGAGACAGTAAGAAGGTGACCTGATGTGAGCAAATAGTTTGGATAACATGATGCTACTCATTTATCACAATCTGAAAGCTATCTCCTCCATACTGATCAAAACAGCCCAAGGAACAGATAATGGCAGTTTAAGCAACAGCTTAGAAAACTGAGGTGAAGCATTCTTTATGTATTTGTCTACAAGGATTCCCTCCTCAGAATACTGCTTTCTTTGGTGGACCTTTTATATTCACTAAATAATTAACTGTTACTGCACGGAACTCAACAGGGTAACCCAACTATATTGGAATACTTTAAAATAAACTGTTGTGTACAGTTCTGAAATAAGTTAAAAAATAGAAATTGAAAATGTTGTCGCATTTACTTTGTAGTCAGACCTCAGTAGGTAAGAAAAATTAGTAGGAGGTAAAATGAATTGCTATATACAGAAGAGAACTGTAAAATACTTACAGTCTGCATTTTTCAGTGACTGTTTCTTTTTAGAGGGCTTGGAGATGACTTTGATCCGTTTACTGAGGAACACACCAATGTCGTCACTATTGCCATAGAACATTTTTACCGATAACATGAAGTGCTTTCTCTTGTCTGAGTCTGATATGTATAATGTTTTGGCAGTGCAATAATTCTGTAGGTGAAAACACACTGTTTACTCTTTCAAGTGAACCCAGTTCAAGAAACTATGTGTATTTAATTATGAACAAAATAGGAAAATTGATGCAATAGTTTGTAAAACAGATCAGAAGTTGCTTTTTCCACCTCTTCCATATGGATAACTTTTATGACTATCATTTTCCTTTGTGAAGTTTGTCACCTGACTTCAGTACTTTACTGTCATTCTAAAGACCCTTGCCAGGACTGGAAAAGAGATGACTA
Source organism: Gallinula chloropus (assembly GCF_964237585.1). Lineage (NCBI taxonomy): Eukaryota > Metazoa > Chordata > Aves > Gruiformes > Rallidae > Gallinula > Gallinula chloropus. Next base: position 9,467,669 of record NC_140092.1, on the reverse strand, counting down.
GAGACTATACTGTGTCAAAGCCATCTCTGGGTGGTTAAGAACAGTACTGAAAATTACATACTGTCCTGGAAATATTAGGTAGCTATAAAATGCTGCTTAATAAAACAGCCAGCTAAAATGAACACTGGTGCTGCCAGTTCTATTCCAACTGTTTAAGTCATCAGAAATATGTTATTTAAAAGTCTTGCAGCAATTTATGTCACAAAAAAAAAATAAATCTAATCATTCATTAAGATGCTATTTGAATTGGATTTTTATGCACCGGGACTTAAAGACCACTTCTAGCAGACGTTGTTCAGGTATTTCCTTGATGAGTTTATCCATTCACACAAGCCAAGGAGTAGGACACAGAGTTTGGTCCAGAAACCTTACTTCAGTTAACCACCGATGTCTACCAAAGAACCCAACAATTTACTGAACCTGAATCAACAACCTAGAAACGAAAGGTTAGTACCCTGCTACGACCCCATGAACCAAATCCACCTGCTGTCCTACGTACTTCTGAGGCATTTTTAAAAATCACTTATGTAGTATCTGCTGCAGTGTAATAAAAGTTATCAAAAAGAAGCAAGGGCATTCCTTGAATATGCACCACCTAGCTATAATATCCTTTGCAGTAATCTGATTTATTACAGATCTTCTACCTTTCCTTCCAAGTTCAGCTGCTGCATTTCTTGGTCGCTATTTCCTATCCCAATGAAGGCGCAAGGCTGCGACTCTTGCTCAGTGCAACCATCTCGTTCCATTTGCTCTTTTTTTTTCTTCCATCCACTGCCCATAAGATACACACATGGAGGAGGACAGAAGAACCTGAAAATGAAAAATGTATGATGAGATTACACACAGCTTTCAAGAAACTTCTGGAGTCAGAAACTGTCCTGCATCCAAAACTTTCTCAGCCCATTCATACTTTGTATTCAAGTTTATACATGCATATCCTTCATTTGTCTTGAATATCTAAAATACCAATAAAGAGAAAAAGGCAAAACCAGCATTAGATGCATTGTCACAAGTACCTTTGCAGTTTAATCTATGATAGGTAACAATCTGCATCTCTATGAAATCAAAATGCTTCGTACCCTTACTAAGAGCTTCTCAATGTAAAAAGGCCCTGCAAGTAACAGCAGTGTCTTGCTTTCGTAGGTGCTGAACCTGATGCAGCAATTAATACACACAGAACAGTTCGACGAACTAATTTAATGGAGAACTGCAGAAAATAATTCCTAAACATTTATTATTTCAGCATTAGCAAGGAGGGAACCTATTCCAAGCATAAATCTTTTTACAGTTTTTAAATGGAATAGATTTTACATCTTCAGCAGTAAAAGATATGATCTAGTCTTTAGCAATACTGACTGAAATCAGTCTAGATGGTGCTTGCAGCAACATGTTTAAATGATACGCAGTGTTATAATACGACGTGTTGGACTTGAGGTTTCTGCAAATTGTTAAACTGCAGTTCCTAACAACTTTGGGATTTAATTTCGCCTACAGCTCCAGCACTTTTCTCATTTAAGATCAAAGCTAAAAAGGTAGCATGAGTACATCCAGTTGTGTGGTAACTAAAGAGGCATAAAGGGAAAGGATAACTGAAAAAGAACTCCTACCTTATACAGGTAGGTAGGTGGTAGTAGTTTGTTGGGGGTTTTTTTAGTTTGTCGTGGGACAACTGAATTCACAGATTACTTCCACTAAACCCCATATAAACCTCAATTAGTGCAAGTCAGCTTTAGTATGAAAATCAACTCAAGTACACTTCAACTTACCTATTCAGCAAAATTAGTCTCAATAGATGAAGATAGAGTCTTAATCAGATAATTAAATGTAAATGTTAAGACTTCATATAAATAAATGCAATGATATGTAATCATTTTAGTCAATGCAAATAATTAGTATATATTCTTTGTTAGTGGAAAAAACCCAACCAACCTAATTTCAAGTTTTACTGCAATTCAATTTCCAGTGTTTATGATTATGAGCAAAAATTACTCCCTGCAGGTAAAAAGAGAGTAATTGACCCCTTGCCAGCCTAATAAACATGTGACTCTTGCTTCCCTCTTGCTTCCTTCCCACCCACATGTGCATATCTTGCCAACAAATCACCAGTGAAAATTTTTCATTTAGTTTTGCTCTTTTCAAAACACAGCAAAACTGATGATATACTGATCTGCACAGAGCTTAAATAATTATAAAAGTCCTTCACAAGTATTGTGCTATGGTTTGAAAAATGACCACCTAAAAAACAGAATCTAGAAAGTAGCTCACTATGTGACATCAAAAGAACTGCATGTTTGAGAAACCTCTTAAATTAACTTGTGAAACTGCTCCTACAGATTTTTAAATAATTAAAGAGAAATAATAATAATTAAACAGAAACCAGTTTTATTTCCTCCATTATGATAATCCATTTAAGTAAAAACTTTTCAGAAATAATTTGCTTTATTGCTTTTATGCTGTCCTGAAGCAGAAAAATCTTGCTAAGTATGGAATTATGAATTAACAGCAAGCCACTTGTAGAAGCAAACTATTCAAACAACACTTTGTCATGTACTTGTTGCATCAGTTTTAACTCTGTATTTTGTTCTTTGGGGTAATTATGGGCCATATGAAGGCTCTGGAATTTTTTTTTCTTCCAATTAAAAACAGAGAATAGAGAGAACCAAGGCAACAGGTAGAAACTTGCCAATTTGCAAAGCAGATGTTTCCTGATGGAATTGTCAACTTGAGAAACTACAGAATAAACTACCTCCAAAATAAAATACAACACTTTTGCAGTAGCAGCACAAGAGAATACTTCCACTAGCCCAGCCATGAATCACACAGCTGAAAATTATAGTTATGTGACATTAGAATGGGTTATTGTATCTTTATTGCTGTAAGAATAGAAGTTCTGAAATCTGAAAATCACCGTGAGTAGAAAGAATACGCAGTAAAAAATGTTATCAAAGAGCAAACACTGCATAACCCTTTTTTTGCTTGCTATTATGCCTTCTGCTTCTTATCTTCTGCTACCTGACCTCTCTTTCCAGCTTTCTTCATGAAGACACTGAATGATGTAGTAGGGGTATGTTTAACAATGTCATGAGTTTGTTACATGGCAACTAATTTCTCCCCTTTCTAGTACAAATTTTTGATCTCAAACCCAGGAATGTAATTCCTATTTTTCAGTTACATTTATTTCAAAAGAGTGCAGATACCCTAAAGGGTAGAATGATCTTATGTTTGTGAGGGAGAAAGTGCAACGACAATGGTCAAAATCATAACATTCATACAACTTTTTACACAACCTAATTCATACACAACACTCTACATCCAGATGTAAATACCATAGCTGCTGTCAGAAATTAATTCTGAGGCTCATCTACTGGTTGCTGTAACTTTCAGCATGTTTTAGGGAAACAGAACGAAAACAAAGCAAGAAATAACACCTTTAGCTTTACACTGAGAAAGTTCCTACTGTAGCCAATCGTGATCACTTGAACAAAAATAAAATGTACACAGATACACATATGTAGGTGGGAAGGAAGCAAGAGGGTAAGAGTCACATGTTTATTAGACTGGCAAGGGGTCAGGTCAGGGCAGCAATCATCCCCAGGTACTGTTCAGGAGGACCTCTCTACTTTGCCATCCCAGATAGCAGAAGCATAGAAAACATGACAGTGGTCCTCAAGGATCAACACATTTCAAGTAGGCTAACTCCAAGGTTAGGAAATGCAATTTGGGAGGGGAGCTTCAAGCAACAGAGGAATACATTCAAGAGTTATGTTTTGGAAGCAAACTCAGCTTCCAAAGTCTCAAACTCGAATGACAACACAAGACCCTTTCAGTCTTAATGGATGCATCCCACTGCTTTGCTTCTAAACAACTGTACACTTTTTCTGAGAGAAATTATGCACAGACAAAGAGCAATGCTTTGCAATAAAGAAACCAAACTCCTAGCATTCCAGGTCGGTGTAACACCATAAAGCAAATATCACATTTACCTTTCCTCCTCATGTACTCTTTTGTGTTTATCTTACTGGTTAGGACACGAAACAAATTCCCAAACACTTTCCTTTTCATTTCAGCTTTATTCTAAACCAAATCCTTTGAATAACTACGGCCACTAGATGGCAATGAAGACCTACAAATGAAAGAGCTGGAGCCCACTGATGAACAGGAATCATGCCCCAATTAAAGAGCTCTTTTTAAATAAGAACACATTAAAAAAAACCCTGGGAAATTCTAACTTGATGAATAGAGAAACTTTAGAAGCTGAGAAAATTTCAAGTTTGGTTAAAACTACCAAAGAAGAAGAAACAGTCTGGACAGTCACAATTTGAATACTTTTTTCTTATGGTTCAGTCTCTTACCCTTCGGATATAGACAAATTCTCATATTTACAATCCCTGGAGCTCATGTATAGAAGAGATTAACTATGAATTTTCTATCCAATACACTGGGAGTAAAACTTGAATACCCTCGTATCTCTAATTTTCACAGAGGGTTAAAAACCATGTCTTTGGTATTTATAAAATAACTGCTGGGAACAGGTTCTCCCATTAATAAAACATTTCTGATGTAAATAGTAAGATACATTTTTATAAGAGAGGCTGGCTTCCAGATAACTATGAAAAGAGAAAAAAAAAATCACCTCCCCAACATAAGTAATTTAGGTAAAGTAATTTCCAGTATTACTGATGGGAAATCAGGTAGGACAACATTTCATGGAACAAATGTAAAAACTCTTCTTTCGACCTTTGCTTTACAAGGCTTACCTCTCTTTTCTAACCACAAAACTAAAGTAAGACTGAGTAGGAGGTAAAAATTCTTCTGAAGTATTAATCTGACCTATAGTAAAAAGAAAATTAGGTTGGAGGAAAGGCAGCTGTGGGTGGTTCTTCTGAGCTTGTTCAGATTTTTCAGTACAAGAAGTAATGGTGGAAAATCATGTAGGATGTCATTTCCTCCCTGGATTTATAACATATTATCTTAATACCCCTTCTCTATGCCATGAGCAGGATAGTTCAATGAGCTAGCTCATTCCTTGCTCAATGAGCAGTAAAACAACACAGGACATTCTTCCATGAGGTAAACACCTAACAGCTTAATCTAAAAAACAGGTGAGATCTGTTAGGGATCAGCCCTGTGAGCTCTTTTGTTACTGGAAGTGTAACAATCAGGAATTTCTTTTCAGGACAAAACCAATTCCATACTAGTTAGAGCTGCATGACAACTTAGATTCATTACTTCCTACTCGCTGATAGAAAGCACAGTGAACGAACCAGGGTAACATTTTTGGATACCAGGTCTCTGAAAACGCTTTATGTATTTATCTTATCTCTAGAAAATATTGTGGTGGACTCCTAGTTTCTCAGAAGAGGCTCTCTGTGATGCCCTCCTATGTCCATCTTCCAAGAACTGGCGTTCAGTGGAATTTATCTGAGGGGCAGTTTTAAACGCGACTAACATCGGACCTGGTATTAGCCAGGAAGGGTCAGAGGATCATTTTCCAGAAAGCAAAGGGCGTCCCCATAGTGCCCTCTTAAACAGCAGTTTCACAGGCCACTCAAGTGAGGAAAGACCATAGTATTGCCAATCTCATGTTAGACTCCAGGGTCAGTAACTCAGTATAGCAAACAGAAGCAAGCTGCTGCTCATCTGTTCTGACAGATCTGTTCCATCAGACCAGCTGGAAAACAAACGTTTTTCCATGGCAAGAAAACGAAGCTGTGATTTGTCTAAGGATTCTCCCCCCCTTATTACAAATGACTTGAAGGGAAGAGCACAATAATTTCTAGTAGTTTTTGAGTCTTGATGGCAACAACAGAAAGTGGGGTATGTTGAGTCACTGGCACCTTATGCAATATGGTTTTAAATCAGAGTCACCAAAGGAGCGAACAACATTCCTCCAGTTTCTTCAATCAATTCAAACTTATCAATACAGAGGAAAAAAAAATGGTACTTCAAGTAGAGAAGCTACCCTAACTGAACTTGCCAGGAAGCAAGGGGTAGAAGGTAAAATAAAATCAGCTGAAGTCATTGCTACCTAGTTCTGATGCACTCGACGTTCTTTTCAAACCACAGGCTCCTATTCACAAAAGCATGTTTTTTCAAATCATCCAAGTCATCCCTGAGTTCATTTTACAGAAGTCTGACTTCAGCAGGATTTAGGAGGCGTCTACTGGCTCTACTGGCTGGTTTTCATTATATTCAGGTTGACATTAGCAGGGAAGTTTTTAATTTGTACCTTTCAGTTAACTAGGAGTAGGTCAAGGCAGAAGAAATGCTTGCCAATTACCAGTATTGTTCTGAGCAACGAACTACTCAGCAGTCCCCTTTCCTTCTTAGGAGCTGAAAGATCTAACAACATTCATTTAAGAATTTATACATCAACAAACAGATGAAAAATCATCAGGTGCTAGAATGCTAAGGAGAAGTTAGTTAGAGCATTAACCAGAGGTCAGACACACTCAGTTTGGTGAAGGGAAGCAGCTGAACAAAAATTACAGCAGCTCCTTCACTGACAACAAAAAAAAAGGGCAAACCCAAAAATTCACTGCTAGATCATTCTCAGGCTAATCAGTGCTAATGTTAAACTCAGAACAGCATGTAATCCACAAATCTGGCACTCAGTCTTTGATGACCTATGTCTAAGAATCCCAGACACTTCAACCCTTTCAACTGTTGAATGTTCACACTGCTCAGGCTGATAAAAAAGTCTCAGTGAATGGTAAATATGGAAAAAATACAAGAAGCACAAGCCAAACAGCCACACTTAGCAGGACTAAACATCACCTGAGTCTCTTATCAGCTGAATGCCTTAGAAAGACAACAGCCATCCCACAGGAAACATTAGGCAAAGGTCTTAAATGCAACTGAAGTCCCCTCCCTAAGCTTCTCACCTCCTGGGCTTCTTTGTTAAATCACATAACATTAACTTTGGGAAGCACAAAGCTAAGAAGAACAGTCTCCTCAAAAAAGACAGGACAGCTCCTTTCATTACTGTCATTTAGGGACAAGTATTAAGAACACTCAAATTAACCCAGAAGGTCTACATCCATATGGGGACAAACTGGAAGTGTGTTTCTGGGAGGCCTATTCAGACCAGACTACTACGTGAGACCTGCACTGTCTACAGTGAGTTTTCAACAGAGTATTTCACTAAGTCTCATCAAAACACGAAAAGGTAGTTATTGTGCTAACCTTTTAATTATCCTATGCAATGTTTATTGATGATAAATATTTTCCATGACACCACAACAATGTTTGAAGACTGGAACAAATGGTGAAAGTTTGTTTAGGGTTTTTTTAAGTAGAAGTAATCGTAAGAAGTAATTCCTTCTGTAATTTGAACTCTTAAGTTACAAATTAGTGCAATTTAATTCATTCTTTACGGATCAAAAATTACAGACTCACAGAATCGTAGGAGTTGGAAAGGACCTTGAGAGATCATCAGGTCCCATCCCCCTGCCAAAGCAGGTTCCCTAGGACAGGTCGCACAGGGGGGGTCTTGAATGTCTCCAGACAAGGAAAGTCCACCACCCCCCTGGGCAGCCTGTCCCAGGGCTCTGTCACCCTCACTGTGAAAAAGTTCTTCTGCATGTTTGTGCTCCAACTTGCAGCCATTGCCCCTTGTCCTATCTCCACAGACCACTGAAAAAAGGCCAGCCATTTCCCCCCATGTCTCAAAAATTAACCACATTATATCCATACCATAATGGATTCCTGTGGAAAACATGAAATTTCTCCATAAAAACAAGTATGAAATGACTTTCTGTCTATAAAGCAGATACATGCAAAACATCTCACTTCAGAAATGGTATTTACTGTAAAAATGTTGAAAACCTGATTGACCAGTTGCAGAAAACAGCCTTAAAACTTTACAAATGTTGTTCAGTCCAGCAACATAAAGAACCGAAGGGCACATTTTGCTATGAATAAAACAGGAACAAGAAAAGGGAAAAAGAAAGAAGCTAATTCATGACTCAGTTTCACTAAGTACCTTAGGGCACACATGGATCCAAATATCTGATAACTGGCATTTTTCTTTACACAGAGAAAAACCCGACATCATTATTAATGCTAACAGTCTGGGAATCAGAACAGTACTGGAGACAGTCTAACTGGTGCACTGAAACAGAATAAAAACTAAAATATTTAAACCAGAAAATGAAATCTTAGTAGGTATAGTTGTATTCCACACTTTCGTTTCATACCCATACCAGAATGGCAATCACTTCACCATCACGGTATTTATAACTAACATCCAACCATCTTCATTCCCAGTCCTCTTGTGGAATTCTTTACACTCATTGGACATGCCTCCCCTTTTAAAGAAGTGAATCTGAGATAACTTTTCATGAACAAATGCAGTTGTGTTGAGACAGGCACCTGAACTGCACCTCACAAAATCTCAAGGGGTAAGAGAACACCTAATTCCAGTGAGCAATCATTTAAAGCAGCAAGAAATCTGCATCTACATTACCAAACATTACCAGCATTTAGGTAACACATCTGCCACAGTGACTTTAATGGCATCAAGTGAAACATACACATATATTCAAGGCAACAGGAATTTATGGCAATGCTGTGACCTGCCCATAGGAGCAAATAACAGTTTGAAGGTTTGCCCTGTATTCTTCAGAAGACTTATGTAAGTTTTACAAACAGTAATGGAACTTTTAATAATCAAAATTACACACTTCAGTATTTTCATTTTCTCCCTTCTTTTCACACAATTTGTTCTCCAAAATCAAACATTCCTGCCCTCACAAATTGCTCTGGCCCCAGGAGAACAAACCGACTGAAGTTACAGGTACACTGCTTAGGAAGTCACCTTCTTATCTGCAGGCACACCCCTCATTTTCTGGGAACTCATCTGTAGGGATGAGTTATCTATGCAACTCTTGAATGACAATACAATCTGAGAAGATAACAAGGGTGTCTACACTTTCATGATAAAACTTTTTGGCCCTTTGACTTTGCTGCAAAGGGTTAAAGTTACCATTCACTGCTAATAAGCCCTGCACTGCAACCCTCTTTGTGCTTAAGCATGGCAGTAAGCAAGAGGGCTGTATAATTATGTAGCAGACACGCAGCATACTTGTCTGCTTCCAAGCTCTTCCTCTTTCACTGATTTCCCATTTGATTATCATCAAGAATTTCAGAAATATCTAAAAAGCATTTTGAGTAAACAATTCCATGGAGCTGCAGACCCTGGACACTGCCCAAAAGGACAGACTTGAGACACTGGCTAACAGAAAGGACAACACATATTGCAAGTCAAGTACTCTGGCACCAAATACTGAGTAACAGTTGAAACCATAGTCTGCATCTCTGTGATTCACAGACATCAGGAAGTGATATTTAGATTGGTAGCAACAAACCCAGAACTCTGCAGGCTTAAATCCAACATCCTTGTTTTCTAACACTGTCATACATAAGTATGTTAAAATAGCAAACCCCAGAAAACCGTAATAAATACAATGATGTAACAGTCCTGAAGAGAGGCTGAGAGTTGGGCTTGTTCAGCCTGGAGAAGAGAAGGCTCTGGGAAGATATTATAGCAACCTTCTGGTACCTTAAGGAACCTATGGAAAGCTGGAGAGGGACCGTTTACAAGGGCAGGGAGTGACAGGACAAGGGGTAATGGCTTTAAGACGAAGGAGGAGAGATTTAAGATGACATGGTATTAGGGAGAAATTCTGTACTCTGAGGGTGGTGAGGCCCTGGCACGGGTTGTCCAATGAATTTGTGGCTGCCCCCTCCCTGGGAGTGTTCAAGGCCAGTTTGAATGGGGCTTTGGGCAACCTGGTCTAGTGCAGGGTGTCCCTGCCCATGGCAGGGGGGGTTGGGACTAGGTGATCTTTGAGATCTCTTCCAACCAAACCATTGTAGGATTTATAACTTACACAACAGTAGCAAGAGAAAGGTTAAAACTCCAAAACCATGCATGCACAGAGTATGTGGTCTTTTGTGGTAAACAAAAATTAGTAATACAAAGTACTTAAATATGTGAAATTTAAGACAGAAAAATGTCATTTTTACTAAAATAAAACTGTGTCTCTATATGAAGGACCATTCTCTTTGCTTCTACTAGTCATGCAATAACAACATCACATAGAAACTGCAGGAAGTTCAACTTTTGTTAAAAAGCATTCATCCTCACGTTTTCTTGTAGATTTTGTCCCTTAGAAAACTACCTATTCTTGTAACTTACTTACTGTATTGATTTTTACAAGAGAATGTTTATTGTAAATACAGTTATGATCGATCCCCATTCTTTTTAAAGCTATTACAGATCTGATTCAGAAGAGCATTTTACTTTCATATTAATTTCAGCAACTTAGAGAAAAACTCTTCTCCAAATAGTCACCATTAATCATCTTTAGTTCAGACTTAAAATGAAAAGTTTAAAATGGGGGAAAGTTTAAAATGGGAGAAAAAATTCACCCACAGATAGAGGAGCTGTTGGTAGAAGCAGGTATCACTACTACACTGCGCGCCGTGGGTTGGCAGCATTTCTTATGTAATTAAATCATTTATGAAAACTCATTTTGCTTTACGTTCCTTCAGACTGCAGAATTCCCCAGCATGTACGACGCACCAGACTCCTACACACTGCAGTTTCCCTAGCTGGGGGTGTAGAGGGAAGCCAGCAAAACCCAGGCACTTGCCTTTTTTCATTTCCATACGATTTCTGCGCAACTTTCGCGTGGAGTATTAGCACTGTCTGGTCACCTCGCTCCTTCAGGTAATTTCGCATTGCTTCCCTAAAAAGTAAAAGACAAAATGAGCTTTGAAAGTTCTTCTGGCTTCGTTTGGAATTGTATCAATCCAAAACCAGCTTTAGGACAAAAACTTCCAAACACCTGGAATTCAAAAAGGCAAACCACTTACAGAGTCAGGATGAGTTTGCTTTGGGTTTTTAAGACAATTGCAGAGCAAAAAGAAACAATTATCTCACATGGAGCTAGCAGTAAGGGGTCTGTGGTCACTTACAATTACCACATTTTCCAGGAAAAAATGCTTGTGATGCAAAATCCTATCAACCCCAATCACTACACCATAGTCAAAGCCCAGTTTTCTGAAGTATCATGCCACAAATATTAGAGCACACCATTAATTCAATATTGTCTCCTTAACCAATTTAGTTTCTTACAATAATGACAAATTGTTCTGAAAATTTGATTAAGCTATTAACTAATTTAATGCAATGTCTGCATTTACTTTTGGTTGTGAAGACACATTTTTCAGCTTATTGTTTCATCTAGTTTTTGAGAGAAAGCCTCTTACTTCCTGCATGCAATCAGGTAAAATATAAATCAAATTTTCTATCCTTCATCATCACTGTAATGACATACACCATATAAAAGCTGTAATTACCTCAAACACACCAACAGTAATTCCTTGAGAGAAGTAAGAGAACAATACACCCTATCATTCTTCTTCTAACTGTTCATTAAGCACCATGCCAAATTCAACACCCTAGGGTTTAGCTGGGTCAGGGTGCTGACAGAAGCACTTTTAAGTCCCTGGAGGAGCTTTTGCAGGTTGAATGCCCACCGGTGCACTCATCTTCAAAAGTCATCAACCAGAGAACAAAATTATTAATGTAAGAGGAAGTTATATTTAAAGATTAAACCCTACAGAAGAAAGGTTTTCCTGGTTGGGTTGTTTGGGTTTTTTTTGTGAGCTGCACACAACTGTTGAATTCCATTTGGAGAGATCTAGAAAACCAAACATTTCCAGTCAAAAAAAGATAGAAGATAAAAAGCAGTATTTTGTTGACAAGACCTTTTCCAAAAGAAATCCCTACAGACAGTTTCACAGAAGAAAGCAAGTAGATTGGGGGGGGGGGGAGGGGAGGGGTGCGTGTGATATAAGCAACAATCCAGCTTTGTTAATGATGTTTTGTAAATTCTTGCATTTGTCATGTCTGCTATAAGACAGTAATCAGATTTTCTGTGTAAATAGCAGAATATAAGAGAAGACCTGAATTACTGTTTAGAACTGGACTAACAACCTATCTACATTTGGCATTGGTAAAACTGATGTTTATCCACGAAAACACAGATGGAAGAGCTGTCTCAAAGCACACAGACTTTTCACTTACCACCATTGTTTAAGAATATATTTTAAACCACAAGACATAATTCACTGTAAAATTATTATTATACATTTCATTATGATATATATTTAACTGCATTTAAGTGGTTTAAAACCTTTTTGTCTGACAATTTAAAATACTCTATTGAGTGCTGTTATACTAAATTAAGAACATCAGTCATACTAAAAACTTTTGACTCGATGACCATTTAAAATATCCACTCAAAACCAGCAACCCACACACAAAAATGTTAACTGCTATCTAATGTTTATTTAGCATCATATTAGGAAGAAATTCTGCATATTCTACTGGTTTGTTGCTACAGTGGACTTGTACAATCCCAGTTCCTAGGAGAACTAGGAATGTTCCCTTCCAACCCCTCCCATGGATAGAGAAAACACACAGACGTTGCAATTCTTACATGACATTTTTCATTATTAAATCTTAAAACTCTCCACAAAGGTACTGCTATTGCAGTTTACATCTCAAAACAGCTAGCACAGTATGAACAAAGCAGTGTTGTTCTGCTGGAGCTTGCACCACGATGAATAGATTAGACAAACAGGACTGTCTTCACGCAAAAAAGAGACCAATTTTCCAATAATTACGCTAAATGCCCTGAAGGGTTTAAGGATATATTTTTTAAGCATTGCATTAAAAAAATCATACTCCTAAAAATTTGTGTGACACTGTTTCAGCATTTTTCTCTTCAGAAAAGAAAAGTTTGGTTGCTTGTTTGCAGCTTCTATCAGTACAGACAAGGGTTACAAGTTCCTCCTTTAAAGGATGGCTAGGAGTTCCCAGATGCCTACCCTGTACTCACATGAAAGAGTACCTGGCCTATCCAGCAGCTAAAATCACACCCACGAAATTCAGAATCACTATAGTTAACAGAAAACTTCATTAAGAGGTCTTACATTGAATAGCCACATTTTCTGTTACTCTCTTTAAATCACACAAGATATATTCTATCAGTAACTTCAACCACCAACACACCCAGTCCTTCTCCTCAGGGCTGCTCTCAATCCATTCTCTGCCCAGCCTGCAGTTGTGCTCAGGATTGCACTGATCCACGTGCAGCACCTTGCACTTGGCTTTGCAGAACTTCAGATCTTAACATCTTCTAATATAATACTTCCCAGGCAGACCAGGAACAAGCCAGGCACAGTACTCCATTCCCTGGGGGATGTTTTTTTCAGAATGGACTGACTTGATGTTACTATTTGATGTTATCTCTGAACATTTAGGTTTCACCAAAAACTGGTTAAGCTCACTCACTCTTTGACATCAGTGTGTTCATTTTGCTCTTCCCTGCTGTTTGACAGCAGTAACCTAACAGCTGAACTTTTGCAGTTAAAAATGTTATTTTACATGACCTCATAAGACAATTTTACCCAAGAAAAGAAATTCAGCTCACTCCTGGTAACCTGAAACTAAGCAGGTTCACATCCTACTCAATTACCTACAAGAATTGCCTTCCCTGGTTCTACAGAGAGCATGGTGCAGGGAACATCCCTTTGGCCAGGTCTCCTGGCTGTGCTTCTTGCGCACCTGGCAGGGCGTGAGAAACTGAAAGGTCTTCGACTTGTGGAGTAAACACCACAGCTACCTAGCAACAACTAAAACCATCAGCCTGTTATCAACATTTTTCTCATACTAAATCCAAGACACAGCACTATACCAGCTACTAGAAAGACAATTAATTCTACCCCAGCCCAAACCACGGCAAAAGGGCAATTTTAAAATACAGTTAAAACCAGAACTTCTTTCCATGCTTACCTGGTGAGCCGTTTCGGTTGAGGTCGCTCTCCAAATTTCCTGAAAAAAATAAGAAGTTGCTAATTTAAAACAAAAGCATTTAGTCATTACTTTACAGTGAAATGCTATCCCAGTTTTACAGTTTTTGAAAATCTATTGGAATTTGGTGTTTCTTCCTTAAAATATCAACCATCTCCTTGCAACAGCATTTCCCACAATGGCAGAGGCTTTTTTTAATTTGGAACACTAGGTAACTTTCTTTGCTAAGACACATTTACTTTCTCCCTGAATCACTTTTGTAAAGTTCAGATATCACAAGTATGTAAATAATCAGGATCTCTGCCATTGCACTGACCAGAAATGCCAACAAAAGGCTGTTATTATCAACACTCAGAAATTAACAGGCTTAATTTCCAAGTTGACAAATCACAGGGAATTCTTCCCATCAGGACAATTTCTCAGAAATCTGTGTTTCTTAATGACTTCTTACAGAAAGGATGACTATGTATTTTGTATGTGCTGGTTTAGAATTATAAGAAAAACTACCTCTTGTGCAACATAGCCAAGCATGATCCACAAATACCTTGCTATAAACTTAACATCTTTTAGCCATAAAGTGTTTTGAGACAGCTGTATTTCTTTCCACCCTTTAAGACTGTTCTTGAGAGAGTACACTCTTTACACTAAAAAGTTTTCACAAAAGCCTGTATTTACATATGTGGTGGGCTGACCCAGGCTGGATGCCAGGTACCTACACCAAAGCCACTCCATCACTCTCCTTTCTCAACTGGACAGGGAGAATTAACAAAAAAACAGAACTACAGGCTCATGGGTCAAGATAAGGACAGGGAGAGCTCATTCACTAATTAGCATCATGGGCATAGAAGACTCAATTTAGGAACAATTTGTCTAATTTATTACCAAGTAAAACAGTGGAGAATAATGAGAAATAAACCCAAATCTTAAAACTCCATCACCTCTCCTATCCCCCATTTCTCACTTCTTCCCAGGCTCAAGTTCACTCTTGAATCCTCCACCTACTCCCCCTGAGCAGCACATGGGGATGGGGATGGGAATGGGGGCTGCAGTCAGTTCATCACAAGTTGCCTCTGATGGTCCTTCCTCCTAAGGGGGAGGACTCCTCACACTCTTTCCCTACTGCAGCCTGGGGTCCCTCTCACAGAGGATGGTCCTCCGCAAGCTTCTCCAACCTGGGTCCTTCCCATGGGCTACAGTTCTTGACAAATTGCTCCTCAGTATCTTCTACCAGGAGCAGTCCTTCAGGACCAGACTGCTCCAGTGTGGGTGCCCCACAGGGTCACACATCCTTCCAGAAGCCTGCTCCAGCATGGGTGTCCCACGGGTCCATGGCATCCTTCAGGTGTCTCCAACTGCTCCACCTTGTAGTCCTCAATGAATGAGGTGCAGGTAGAATCTCTACTTCCCATCAGGCTCCACGGGCTGCAGAGGAACAGCCTCCTTCACAGTCTTCAACACAGGCTGCAGGGAAATCTTTCCTCCAGCACCTGGAGCACCTCCTCCCCCTCCTTCACTGACCTTGGTGTCTGCATAGTTTCTCACATCTTCTTACTCCTTCCTCTGGCTGCACAAGCTGCTACTAGTTTGGGGTTTTTTTGGTTGTTTGGGTTTGGTTTTTTTCCCTTTTTAAATATGCTATCCCAGAGGCACTACCACCATTGCTGATGGGCTCAGCCTTGGCCAGCAGCAGGTCCATCTCAGAGCTAGCTGGTATTGACCCTGTCAGACCGAGGGGAAGCTTCTACCAGCTTCTTGCAGCAGTCACCTGCCACCCCACCACCCTCCCCTACCAAAACCTTGCCACAGAAACACAAAGTAACATAAGATACTGAATTTACACAGACAGAAACATTTCATTAACAAAAATATCCTCAGATTAAACCAAAATTGTCAAATAAAAGACCTGAAAAAAAAAAGGCAGGCTGTAGCCAGCAATGTGCATCTGAAATACACATCTACTCAACCTGGTAAGGAAGTATAACCACAAGCTAAAATGAGGACAGGGGGGTTGAGGGGTGGAGAGTGGAATAAATAAAAACGCAGGCTTAGCTTAACACCTTTCAATCTAAAAATAAACAGACATAAGAGACTGTAGTTCTGCTGCCAGTGTTCATAACTATCTCTACGATCTGGCCAAACCCTTTGATAAGCAGGCATATTTTTCCCTTTTTGCTTCCTGGAGAGTGAAAAAACCCCTCTCCTAATATTGACCTACAACAGTGTTGGAGGCACCCCAGGACAACAAGAACTTGATCATCAAATGATGCGACAAGAAATTCCCCTGCTCATGCAGTGAATCTGTCCTGAACTCTACAGCAACTGGTGGTGGGATGATCTGATACATTCAAATTTCATCTGAGTAATTCTAGAAAGTTACAAACCCACAGTTACTGCCATGTGTGTAGTTGAGCAGAATAACACTCTCCTGAAAAGACAGTGAGGACATTCAGCAAATTCTGAAGTTATTTTTCAAGACTTGAAACATTAGTCTTCTTAAGTACTGGCACTCCACTCTCTGTATAGGAATTAAATAAACAAGCCAAATTATTTTTCAGTTTAAACAATGAAATTATAATTTCCTTTTCCAACCAGCCAGAAGTTCCTTTCACGCTTTACTTTGTTGCTGCTAGTACACTCTTTGCTTGTTTGGCTTTATTTTAAGTGAAACAATGAAAGTAAAATTCTTGCTGCAGCATTTGTTTTTAGATATTTACATTTTGGACCGGTACTTCATTTCTATTTTTCTCTAAGGTATGTAACTCTGCATTGTCATATTTGTAATGTAGAAAGGTAACTAGAAAACCTGAACAGCTTTGCAGTTTTGCAGCAGGAACATTATATCCCACAGGCTTTTTGTTTCTACCCCTTATCTTTTTGGGAACTGCCTAGCTTCATGTCCTGAGCATGCTCTGTGCCTCCCATTTTCCCTGGGTAACAGTGTGAGTGGATGTGCACATCCCACCTCCCTAGTACTATTGATGCAGTTTCTGTTCCCCCCTGAAGACCCAGAATCATTCTCTCTGGCAGAGGATCCACCTGTCCGACTCACTGACTAGACAACAGATTCCCTTTAAGCAATACCCTACAGACAAACAACATCCCTATAGATTAGCTGCCTGGTTTTGAGTAGAACAACAGTCTTTGTTTCAATCCCTCTGCACATTTTAATTCACCATGAAAAAAAAATTAAGTGGTGCCTGTTTTGGAGCAAAGGAGGCATTACACACACCACACTTGCTTGTACTGTGGCCAACAGATCCAATCCAAGATGAGGACACCAGTACATAACAAATTGCATTAACACAAAAAAACCTCCCAGACACAAATCTTACACTCCCCTAAGGCAACATCTACTCATGCAGAACTCTTGAGTGCAGCAGATACATTCCCCTTGCACACATGCTTATTGCTGCCTAAAAAGAGCTTTATTAACAAAGCACCTACTTAAAGAAATAAACCCCAACTTCTCTTTAGTCAAATCCTGAATATGCAGTGCAGGGAAAAGTACCAAAATCCCCATTCTTCAGAGGCACAGCTAAAGCATTAAGTCATTTTGGAGATGCACTAGGTAAACTCTGATTATATGATTCTCAGTGCACCACCTTAGTACATCATATGTAGCTCTCCCTAGCCTTCTACATCCCAAAATAAAGTTAATGGTGCCAATGTAATCAACATGAATACATATAAATGCCACCCTTAGCAACATGAACCTTCCAAAGAGAACTACATTTGTTTGCTCTTTTATTATTTTTTCAATATACATTAGAAGGAGAGGTAGAATAGGAAGAAATTACATATTTGCATTTGCTGTCTCTAAATTAAATTCACCTATTACTTCCTCAATAATATCATTCTGATGGATGACTGATGATTACTCACTATTGGTGTCAATGAACAGCAGTTTCCTGTACCACCTTAAAATCATTTCAGAGATCCCATAGATGTTTTTCAGAACTAATAAATGCTAAGATTTAACCCACAGACCACCCTAGTAGATTAGTAGACATTTTCACAGTGATAATTATATTTTCAGGAAAAAAATAATGTGATTTGTACAGGAATGCTATACATCAAATTATTTAAATAAGTGACAAATATGTAAATGAATAAGGTTGATTGATATTGCTTCTTAAACACCCAGTAAAAAACCCCCTCTGTAGCCCAATAGCCATAGCCAAATAAGTTAGACTTCAGGAATGATTAAGGATGTAATAGGAAACACAAACACTACCAAGTCACAGCACTGTTCTGCCACACACTCAGAATTCAGAAAAGCAAATGAAGTTACTGAAATTAGCGGAAAATAGTTCTCAGAGTAATAAAAGATATTGATCATCAATATGGATGACCAATAGTTTTAATATGCAATTGACTAGAACTCTTTAACCTTCAGCAAGAGTGATGGCATGACAGAAAAGTGACAAACAGATGCAAAGACATAAGACACTAATAAAAGAGACAAAACACGTGCAAAGGAGACAGTTAATTATTTCCTTCTCACCAACACAGGAACTAGGAAATATATCTAATACCTGATAATTTCATTTCTACAAACACTGCAGTAGCAAAGTTGTGAAACATATTACTAGAGGATGCTGTGAAGATTGATAGTACGAACAGAACCAAAAGATTAAACAAAGTTCTGGTACAGAACTCCATTAGCTTCCATTAAGCGTAACAACCCACTTTTACAAACTTGTTTTCAGGCAAGCCTAAACTATGTCCAACATCAGCAAAGAAGTTACAAGGAGGAAAAAAATAATCCAGTCTACATTTACCCTTTCATATTATTTTCTTAATTGTCCTTTACTGATGACTAGCAGGTGTGGTCCAGTATGTATACTCCTATGAACTGGATATATTCCACAGCAACTGCATCCAGGATGCCAGACTTTCAGCTGCATTGCAAAACTCAAGATATACACACAAAACATGAAAATTAAAAAGAGTAAAAATAAAGTATTACATCTATTTCATTTCACCGTACATCTGGTTTACTCTTTCCATATGCCTGCAGCTCGATGTAGATACCTGTACTGACAATGTAACCTGAAGTACAAAACCCACCATCACCTACCACAGAGAAGACGAAGGGGCTTTTTATTCTTTCTGATGTTAAGACAGCCCATTTGAAAGTACAAGAAAAACATTAACTGTGGTTTAGTAGTAAATGACAGATATTGTACAAGCTACAATTGCTGTTATTTCAAACTTCCATGTTTGACTGGCATGTTGAAAAACAAGCCAGTTCAGATATTTCAAGGTTACCTGTCAGAGATGACAAAAACTGCAAGATTTTTCTCCGTGTTGGTTTTCCCTGGATTCAACTATTCTGGAATTTCTTTTTATATTCAGTATTTCTCCTCTTTGTTTATATCTTGAAAATAAGCAGATTGATGGATAACAAAAATATACAGGAGAGGAAACAAAAAGTGCATTACAGGTCTATTCCTACAGTGGTTAAGTTAAGTGGTTAAGGTTGTTAAGTTAAACCTAACTCTAAGTTATAGATCACTATACCTGAAATGCTCATTGCATTCCTTTCCTTTTTTTAAAATTAATTTTACTACCCCAGACTAAGCATTGTTTTGGGTGTACTGTACTCGAATTCTGGACATACAGTCATATTGCCATTTCAATTCACAAAACTAATTCAGGGCAAGCTGTACTTTATTAGTATTTCCCTAACACACTGCACTGCAAACACGAGTACAAGGCATGAGTCATACCATAATCACTGTTGCAGCAAGTTATTCTTGTTTTAATAATTCTTTTTCCAGCCCCGTATTTTTTCCAACCACTAGTTTGTATTCTAATATCTCACGTATTTAGTCTTCTGATGTTTTGCATAAATTAATTTCATTTCCACATTTTGCACTGTAGGCATAACTTTTCTCCCACAACATGTTCCAAATAATTTTTCATTTCAAGTCCCTGCTTTTCATTTATCAAGTCCCAGTTTGCTGTTAAAACTTCTCTTCCCCATTCTCTTTCTTTTTACCTCTTTACTGCTCCTCAAGTAACTATGGATGTGAACAAGTGCACTAACATGAATCTTACAAGTTAGGTATCAGGAAGAATTTCTTTACTGAAAGGGTAGTCAAGTATTGGAACAGGCTGCCCAGGGAAGTGTTGGAGTCACCATCCCTGGAGGTATTTGAAAGGCATGTAGATGTTGTGCTTGAGGACATGGTCTAGATGCGGACTAGGCAGGGTTAGGCAGTGGTTGGACTCAATGATCTTAAAGGTTTCTTCCAACCTAAGTGATTCTATGATTCTAAGTACACTGGGTAGTTTTGTTCATACATTTAACAAGTAGGTAAAAACATGAAAACATATAGGGTAAGTTTCAAATATTTTCAGAAAATAGCAAAATGCCAAATCCTATTTAGAACTCCTAGCTCAGATACAATACATGCTATACTGTAGTTTTCTATGGCTGCAGGAGTATGAATTTCCACTGTTTCCACCATCTACAAAGGAGCACAAAGACAGTCTATCAGTTATTTTATGTCTTGACTATAAGTACTAAACTTTTTTCCTGTTATATAGTCTTACTTCCTGGAGATAAACATGAC
Source organism: Gallinula chloropus (assembly GCF_964237585.1). Lineage (NCBI taxonomy): Eukaryota > Metazoa > Chordata > Aves > Gruiformes > Rallidae > Gallinula > Gallinula chloropus. The sequence goes on along the minus strand of NC_140092.1, from coordinate 9,447,200 downwards.
TGCTCTGGCTGAACCCAATGGTTCTATGTGTCAAATCAACTTTTAGCATCAGAAAAAACAGTTTTGCTATTTACAAGAACAAAATTATTTTTAAAATATATAAAAAAATCACATGCTATCACATCCTCAACTTTGACTGAAAATCTGTGGTCACTAAAATGCTCTAGCATCCTCTTGTTGGGAATATGAACTTCTTTTTTTGTCCACTATTGGCCTTCAGCCAAGAACATCCTTTTTACAGTCCCTGAGAAAGTCCATTCACCTTTATTTATCAAGCACAGAAGCCTTAAAAAAATATTTTCACAACATTCAAATAGAGGGAAACTTCAGCAAACTGCATGAAGATTTCTATCTTCACTTGGCCTATAGACTGACACAATTTTTTGGCATTTAGTAGGAGTAACACAGATCTTTCTGTAAACCATGCTCTCCAGAGAGGCAAAAACCAGTAGAAATCAAAGCTGAGCAGAAAGCATGTTGGAGAGGCCAACAAGGAGGGAATAACAGAAAGACCAAGAACTGAGTATGGAAAGACAAGAGTTGCAAACTAAGACTGGCTAAGTGAGAAGCATGGGCCTGAACATTATGGGAGATGAGGCACCCGAACAGCTTGTGGCAAGGCGAAACATTCAGATTTAACTCTGGAATACACAAGGCCCAGTAACAATACATTACAGTAACTGCTTCTCTGTCAACTTTTTGTGACAGAAGTTTCAGTGTCTTAAAAATTTTAAATTGCCCTGAAAAATCCAAACCCATATGACAGCAGGTTTTCATGTGTTGAGATCTGAGCTGTGATATCTTTATTTTCTTTTCGCCTTACACAAGGCATGAAGAGATCATCACAACTGTTGGGGGCTAAGGCACACAGCTGCTTATTTCCCCACCCCCAACATCAGAGTAAAAAGCAAGAAAACCTGTAGGTTGAGATACAAATTGTTTAACACATGAAAGAGAAGTGGAAAAAGACAGAAACAAAACAAGCCAATAATGTACCACCTCCCATGGGGAGACTGATGCCCACCCAGTTCCCAAGTGTAAGCTAGGCAACTTCTCTAAACCCCTCTTCTCTCCACTTCACTGCTGAACATGACATTATGTGGCATGGGATATTTCTGAAGCTATTTTGGGTCATCTGACCAATTGTGTCCCCTTCCAATGTCTTGTGCACCCCCAGTCACTGTCAGGGGAACGGACATGCGACTGAGAAACAGAGGTGGCCTTGATGCTGTGCAAACACTGTTCAGCAAGAGCTAAAACATTAGTGTGCTATCAACACTGTTTTGGTCACAAAGAACACAGCACCATACACACCAGCTGCTACAAAGAAAGTTAACTCCATCCCAGCCAGACCCAGTACAACAAGAAAACTCAAAAACTGATGCTTTCTACACGGGAAACAACTGCTGGATTTTGAAAAGGCATGGAGTGCCTGTTCATTGGAGAAGTTTCACTCCTGAATGTCAAATAATTTCCAACCGGCCCTACACACTTCTTGGTGCTTTTGACCTATCTAGCAAAGGCCTAACATCTTCCTGAATAGCAAAACGAATTCTTTATTAGCCCAGTTATGATAGTACATATCACAGGTTTTGAGGCAGAACACATTTGATGAAATCTTCAATAACCTACAAGAGAGAACTGTAATACCTCAGTATGGAAGCTAGAAACAGCACTCAGAGGAAAACTTCCCTGGAAGGAAGTTATCCCCTAACTGTTTAGTGTAATCCTTAGAGCTCTTTTTCTTCAAGCACAAACCTCACAACATTGTCAGAAGTAACTATGGCAATCACTAATTCAGGCCAGTATGAGACCCAGAGACTGACTGAGTGGCAAGTCCCAATTGTCTTAAACAAAGCTGTCAAATACAGTGAGTTTGAGACAATTACAGTGTGCTTTGCATAGGCTTACTAGGGGATAGAAATGATTAAGAATACTAAATTAAATACACAGAGTGACTAAAGAAAGTTTTTACTTCCCTAGAGGTGGTCTGAGGGAACCAGTGCTTGAAGCAGGAGTCTAATGAAGAGAATTTCAGATTTCTGTATCATCTCTAGAGAAGTTTCGGAATACACTATCCAATTCAGAAAGAAGCTAAGACATTCCAACCTCTGCTCTTGAACAACATGAAGTGACAATGAAGTTTGGTGAGAGCCTGAAGTTCAAACATGTCTAATATCTATCTACCAAATAGCTGGTATCCCAAAAGCCATTAAGAGTGACAGGACTGGGGAGGAAGAAACACTGCCATTTCAACTATTGTAAGTATAATGTAGTTAGGAGTCTAGCAAAAGAAACCTCTGTGCTTCACTTAATCCCAGTTCTACACACAGAGTCAGCTGTCAGATGCAACCTTCTAGTCGTCTTAAACAGCCATGAAGTGTGTGAAAGAATGTGTAGAGTTTGGGGTTGGACAGTGGGACAAGAGACTTTTAGACAAAGGAATTAAATTACGACAAGCTTTTTTATCTTTCTTTCTCAACTTTAAAACAACTGCTACATATCTGGAAAGCTAGGAAGTCTATCAAATGTACATTCAGCCTTTAGCACCAGACAACCCTTGTCATAACAGGGCCTACCTCTTCTACCATGAGAAAAAAATACTTTTCAAAGATTTAAAATTGATATGTGATCACCACCTATTAAATGGGGTATACTGCAAACTCACCAGTATATGTGAGCTCACTAAGTTTACTCAGCCTACTGAGGTTATCTAAGAGCTAGGAAAGAGAAATACATGGTTTTCTTGTTTTACATTGGAAGTTTGAGGATTAACATAAAAACATTCCTTTTTCAACTATCAACAGAGACATCATCTGAGAAAAGCTGAAAGAGGTGAAATCGAGTTGCATTCTGGGACTCCCTTTTAATCCTCTAATATCTGCCCGTTTCCAGCTTCAATTTGTTTACCACAGACGAATTAGTGAGATGAAGAAGCAATGAGGGAAGTTCATATTCATAGACTTTAAGCTTCCCTAAAATTACCAAACTCAACCTAAGTACAACAGTGCCCATGTGGAGGACACACCGAGTAGTTCTCAGGAGCTACTCCATAATCTTCCATTTATTAAAGTGTCTGATACAGATCAAATGGTATATACCACAACCTACATGGTAAGACTCAGCTACTCCAGATCAGCCTTGTTTTGCTTTTATGGATTTCTACATTTTGGATAACATGTTACATCAATAGTAAAAGCAAAGCAGCAGATGTACATTTTAAAATACAAGAGTTTTCTGTTGACATATTTTCCTGTGCACAGATTTCTGTGAAGATGCAAATACTGAAAATATTCCTCTGCGTTTACCTCCACAATGGTATTCTCTTATAAAGATTTTAGAACACAACCCCCAAGTGAAAAGATCATCTATCACTAGGAAACATCCCATCTGGTGGTTTCACAGACACAAAGAAAATTTCTGCATATTGAAAAAACAGCCATTTATGACCTGGTAATAGCTAGCATTTCAAGAAGACCACAAAATTTTATACAGTGGTTTCAGATATCATCAGTCTATGAAATATACATTACATTTAGCTGTTGATTCACATGACTTTTAATACTTGTTTACTGTTGGAGATAACCAATGCATCTGATCTCTGTAAGTGCACCTTAATCCACACTGATATGCTTTATTTTTTAAATGAAGCTGAAAATAGGGCACAAATCATTTGCCAATGGTATAAATGCACAGCTCAGAAAAGTGATGTTCTACAGGTTCAACGCACAATTAAAACAGGAAAACACCTAAAGGACACAATTTCAAATAGGTTAATGCAAATTATATATAGTTAGATACAGGAATTCTGTTAAAATGGAAGCAAACCCAAGCCATTAATATTACTTGTGCTTAAAGGGAACATTTCACATTTTTCGTTTCTATGGATCAGGATACTGAATAAATGAACTATACGAATGACTAAAAGACCTAAAAATCCTACCTCCTCCCAAACAAAAATGGGTGCAATATCCACAGGTCTGATAATTAAGGGAAACAATGGCAGTTGTACTACCAGTAGCCAGTATATCCAGTGTTAAACAAACACCACAGTGGAAACACAAACTAAAAGGAAATAACTAAAATAAACAAGCTTATATTGTCAAAAGGAAGTACAGGTGATAAAGTCATTCTTCCCTCAGTCACTCCATACTGTGCAGCCAATGATTCCACACCACCTTCGTTCTTCACAAAGTTCTGAGCCAATTTATTTTTCTCAGGCTACCACTCTCCATGTCCCATACAGGGTTTTTTGGTCTTCCATTGGTCTTTATAGTTTGTCGTAACTTAATGCCATGCAGCCTAATATGACCCAGCCTACACTGTGAGAGTATCTAACTACTGTGGCTTTATCCACATAGCATCTCAGAGAAAGGAGTTTTTAAATCCTTAGACTTACTCCTACCCTAAATATTTTACTGTCTTCTGCTATTTCCTTTCACTAAGCAGAGCCACAGAAGTTGCTGTTGTGCCACTTCCTCAGTAAAAAATAACACTGTGGTCATTATTCAGTTCTAAGAAAGGTGCAGAAGACATTGAAGATAGGCAGAACCATTACCTTGCAGTGGTATCTATATATCCATATATATATATAATTTAGGAATGTTCTCTTTTTCTATGAACATACTTAGATTTATGAAATGAGACATATGTAACTACATAAGAAAAGGTAAGCGATGCATTTCAGAGGCTCTTATTTATTCTTCTTATACTATCACACACCTGAGATACAGAAACTGCTGAAGAAATGACACCTATCTCCCCTGTTGATCCCTCAAGGTGCAACAGTGTAAGTGTGATCTGCTGGAGCTGATGAAGTCAGCAAAATGACAGTTTTCAGATCACCATCACACCACAGACTGGTTCACCATTCATGATGAACACATGCCCGAACGGAGTCACATACAGTCATCAACTCACTCTCACTTTTGCCTGCCAGCAGCACTTAGGCCTTGATTCTCATTAGGGTGCCTACTGTAATAAATATTGCCATGAAGACTTTGTTCTGAAGATCAGGTGTTGAACTAGAAGCCAACGCATTTGTAAAAATAAATACAGTTTTCATATCCACATGTGATGTACAAAGAGCTAACCTCAGCTAATCTGAGACTGTACCCCCTTTCTTACACAGCCTACAAAGGGAAACAAAAGCAATTTAAACCTCACCAATCAGGAATGTCTAAGGAATATGAACAATGCTAGCACTTCTGCTCCTAAAGTCCTTTTCTCCTCTCTAAAGAGGGAATGATGGGTAGTCCAACTGCACCGTGTCTCCCTGGAAGTAGGGGGCACAGCAGCCCCTGAAATCACAAAACCAGAAAGCTTCTGATTGATACACAAATCATTCCCTCTCTTCAAGGAAAACAAGCAAACAAAAAGAAGACCCACCTGCTCCAGGATGAATGCCACCAACCATGCACTATCACATCTTTGTACTGCATGATCCTGTACTGCTCCAGTCTACACTTAAAGAATTTAAGTCCTCCAGCACAGGGAACATGTTACATGCTTGAAACAAGTCTTCTACTGTACAGCACTACATATACTTTTGGCACTATATCAAATAATACTGACATAAATACAATAGAGAAAGCTCTGCTTCATTTAGTCACGCCCTCTCACTGGAAGTCACTGGTTCAATTAGAAACTCCCTCTCCCTTTTCTGACCTGCTTTCATCCTCCCACACTGCTTTCATTATTGTCCTCTCTTTTCCAATCTCCATAAAAAGAAAATCACAGAACTACAACTGCAATTTAAATACAGCTTGCACTGTATCAGTACATAGGCTCACTTTTAAACAACTTCCAGAAAGTAAACAAATTCACTTCTTTACAGTAGTCTACATTTGGGAAAAAACTTCAGCTGCTAAATCACTAAACTACTACATGATTCTAAAAAAAAAAAATATATATATATATATATATTTGAAGTTCTAGTCCAAAAAGGACACGATTCTAATCCAGACAGAACTGACACAACTCTGCCATGCTAAGGCAAGACAGACAGTAATGTCAGCTTATTTAAGAACAAAAGTGCTTAAACATATATCTGGAGATGCATTATCCCTGGTTTTGCTTTTTGCTGTAGGTACCTGCTGCTAGAAGTTACAGTAGCCCAAAGATCTCAAGTATACAATTCAAGTTAGAGGTATCAGCTTAAAGGATGCCATTACAGTGTTGGAATGTGAGTATTGGAAATGGTGTAGAACATGAGAAACATGATAAAAATTACTCAATTTATTGAAGATTCTTTTTTATTCATATGCTATTATTTATTTTTGATTGACTCAGCGTTGGCTGCAAAGTTCAGTGGAAACTGCAGATGTGCACACACTTACCTTAGTAAGTGATAATCAGCTCGAAAAATCAGCATGCCAACATGCCTCAGTCCCTAAAACACAATATAATTTGGCTCAGCCATTGTAACTGCATAGGGAATGTGCAATATAAGGCTCATTAGTTTTATGTCCATCCACTCAAACCAAAAAAGAATGACTGTTAAGAAAATGGATAACAAGTGCACATAGTTCACAAAACCAGCTACTAAAATGATGGTAAACTGCTAACAGGCAAAACCAGTCCACAGAACACTTCCACACGTAACATCCCACTTTCACAGCTGTTTGTGACAACGACTTTGCTTGGCATATGGTTACTGGGATTCTTATTCATCCAGCACAGCAAATTTTCCCTTGGAACTCACCTTGCACATCACCTGTGAATAGATATTTCACAAGTGACCTTCACTTTAATTTCTAAGAAAGAGATTCCATGTTCCCTGCTAAACAATAATTTAAGTACTGGTGAGTGTTTAAAAATGAAGCAGCTACTGTTTAAGCAAATAAATTTCTAAATACGGTAAGAGAAGAAGTATTGATTAATAAAGCAGTGCTTTTTAAAGTCACCATCCCCCCATAACTGCAAATAAGATTTACTTTAAAGGAGGATGGTTTTAGGTGCACTAGGAATCAACTTTAATAAACCTACTGACTGTTACCTCTGCTGCCTGATTACTTGACTGAAGTCACAAATGAGACTTTTTAGACCACTTTCCTGCCTATGTGAGAGCCCTCCACTACACTATAGTGCCTGAGGATTTGCTCAACCATACTTTCAAATGACTGAATGCCTGTAGTGTTCAGAGAACAGGTTCCCCTCTTTCAGTATAACTTCCACCTTCAACTGGAAGATAAGCATTCATCATTGCAGAAGGCAATTAAAAAAATGAAATAAAATAGCACAAAACCTTCAGGTTCACGGTTTTCTTTGAATTGTCACTGTTCACTGTAATGCCAAAAATACACAGCAGAAGCAGAAATCGTGAATGATTTTGCAAGGAAGTGGTAAAGAACAATACTGAACTTGCAAAGGAGGAAGATTTTTAAAAAGCCAGCGTAACCTCACTAACCATAAAGGCGAATACGTACTTCTTTTGAACATCTTTTAAAGAGATAACAGCTTATTGATGGGGATAGCAATTGGTCAGCTCAAAATTTCTAACCACTGTTCTATTAAAGTAACAGGTTAATCACTCATCTGTGTGTTTTTCCTTACTCTATACCCACAAACACAATCAGCTTCCTTACTACTGCAACTGCTTCCTAATCAGCAGAAAAACAAGGAGAATGTACTAATCTGTCTCTAAGGGGCTTACTGTCCTGTGCCAAGCTCCTCAACAAGCTTCCCCTGCACCACCTGCAGAGCTCAGACCCTCAGAGGGAGCCAACTCAGTCCATCAATCTGTCACACCACTAATAAATACACTGGGAAGCGGGAAACACAGGGAAACCAGTGGTTTTGGTTGCAGAAAGCTGGCCGGTCACCTCAGCAAATTCAGCTGTAACAGAAGCTGAAAGAGACTACATGGAAGGAGCAGCTGAGCTTGCTTTCTCACATTCTAGCAAGCCTGTAAGTCTCATAGGCAAGATGTATGTAACAAAAAAAACCCCACCAAAGAATCCTGTAAATAAAATGACTTGCAAAAAAATAGTCTTAAGCATAATTAAGATATCTAACCACGACTAACATATCCTTAGTTAAGGTTTAGCTTAGGATAGTTATAAGGCTCTCACCCCAAATGCAGTCAGAACTTAACGCAAAATGACAGCTAAGTATACTAACATCCCTAAGATTTAAGCAGACCAGCTCTGACAAGTCTGGTTTTGACAGTTTAAGTCACCACTGTCTCAAATGCCTTTCCCACCTCTGCTAGGTCATGGTAAGAAAACGTGTCTGTGTCCCAGCCACCCCAGTTCAGCGCTGGACTCTGGCTTCACAGGCAGCTAAGCTGACTTCTCACCACCAAACACAGGTCTTGCCTGTCAGCTTCCTCCAGCTATACTGACCTACCCTGACATACCAATCTCCAGCACTTGTCAGACCTTTCCACAGAGAGATTCAAATCAGTAACTCAGAATAAAAACTATCCTTTGAGGGAGGAGGGGGATGACAGGAAGGTAGGAAAGTGAATTTTATTGATTGAGTCACAAACTCAGTGAGTGTCAGTACCACCACTCCACAATGTGATCAACAGCAAGACTCAGAGAAGTGACCTCCCACTTCAGTAGCACCATGCTACTAGAGAAGTAGTGCATCCACAGCTTCAGTTTAGAGCAGCTTCACTGTACTTTAAATAATGAATTTTTTTAAAAAAGCCCTAACAATTCATGCATTCCCTTTACTGATCTTGTTTTGGAATGGGCAGCTTCTGACAGCAATAGTATATACAGTGCTTGACCCACCAGAACAAAACTTTCATGAGCCAGCTTTAAAAATCTTCACTAGATTTTGATACTTACTAAAAAAAAAAAAAACCCAAACCTTCCAGAAATGGGGATGATTCCTTACCTATCATCTCCTTCCTCCAACAACTCAAGTCATTTGACCCAACCTTTTATACTGCAGGGTTTTTTTTTAGATGCAGTGTTATTACAGTCTGTACCCTCTCCTTTCATTCCTCCTCTTCCTCTAACTTCCACACTGCTGTAATCCTTCAAAATGCAAAATAGAAGCAGCTCCTTATATCAATTAAAAGTTATATAAACTCACTTCTATGCAACTCAGTCTTATCTACTGATTCTAGACTTGTAAAACAATTCAGAAATGATACCAGAATGTAAGCAGAGCACAAGTTATCAGCGCATAAGCAGTTTCCATACAAACAGTAATTTCCAAATTGGCAAATAAAATTTATCTCCTCAGTAGATTAAAATGGTGACACAGAACCTGTGAATACATATACTTTTTTAACAAATCTGGATTTAGTGCCAACCTGTTTTATAAAATTACAGGGTTTCCTAGATTTCAGATGTTTTCTTATTGCATCACCCAGGAATTATGTGGTTACACTAACATTAACTGGGCGCAGTTGCAAAATGAGCTGTCAGTATCCTAGAATTAATCAATCTCAAGTATATTGTTTCGTAATTAAGTTTATGAATACATCATCCCATGAATATAAAAACAGCAGCAATGAACACACATACCAGAAAAAAAGGGAGAATTAGAAGGCTTTTTTTTAACTTTCTAGGACAACCAAATCATTTGGAGGCCATTCTGCATTGTCAGTCTTTACTGTGGTTGTTCATTGATTCATAGATAAATCATTCCTATGTTTCTCAGACATTAATTCATACTTCACTACAGCCCCTGCAAAAATTAACAGAACATTCCCACATAGGAAAGGCACAGAAATTCAGATTCCCATTTAACAGATACTTGACTTTTGAAAGGGGAAAACAGAGGATGCACAAGTAATGTGTTACTGTTTAAAGTATTTAAGTTCCTTTTAATTACTGTTATTTTTAACTGCAAAACTCAAATACTTAAAAACAAATTGCTACAGAAATGTAATTTCCACAATGACTATCCTCAAATACAATAATATTTTTAATAGCTGTTGTGGCAAATGGGTCAATGATCCTTCAACAAGATAATTAAACACAATCCAAAAATATGCTTTTACTCCTCCTTATCACAGTACATTTACAACAACCATATGAAAAGATTAGATTACATGTCTGGGATGTCAGCAGACTAACACCTTATCATTTTTTCTTCTGGTATTACAATATTACAGTTCTCTTATGTTGTTACACGTGCTCCTATTGTGCCCAAATAGCTTTTATGGCACATTTTTTGTAAGGAAAAAAAAAAGTAGTCTGCAGAGTACAAATGCAAAGCAGTTATTATTGTTCATTTTTTTAAATGGAAATTGTGTGAATCATGCTTAATTCAAGTCGGCTCGCTTTTCAGGTTTGTCAAGTTTAAACTCCACACAGATGCAAATTACTGGTAAAACTTCTCCCTGCATCTTAATGAGGTACACTATAAACTATGAAGCCAACTTGAAAACAAGCATGTTTGAGACAACTTTTACTTGACCTAGGTGTTCCAAGTGTTTAAGGAACCAGTATTTTAAAAGAAAGCTTCAAGCAACAGGACTTAACTTTTGCATGATCTTAAACCCGTGACTGGTACAGCACCAATTTCCCAGAATAACGCCTGTGCTGGCACAAATTTTTGTGTAAGGATTTTACTGCATGATAAGCGTGCCTAAGCAGTGTTGCGAAGGCTCCCGACTGCTGAGCTCTGAACCCAACCTCTTTTCAAAACATTGTCTCATCCTTTCAAGTACAATCAGGCCAGAAGGGAAAGTAAATTGTCAAAACCGTTTTGAAGTTCTAAACAACTAAATTTAAGAAGGCATTTCAGTTAGCAGCTACCTCCATCTCACTCATATTTTGACTGGTTTAAAAATGACTGCCAACAGAGAGCTGCTAAGGCTGCAGCACATAGAACATGCTGATCAAAAGGGGGATTTCTTTCCTGCAATCCCTACCTGCTGCTGCTTCAAACAGGGCAGAATGAGCTCTCCAAGAAAAATGGGAAAACTGTGGACAAATGCAATCGTTAAGGTTCAGAAATCAGATAGATAAGTTGAACCCCTGAATTAAAACATGAAGATGCGTGTGCAGCCAAGATGAATGAACAAAAATAAAGTCTCATCCTAAGGAAAACTAGGGAATGACCTGTATCAGAAGTTAAAACTTGAAGTTCAGCATTTTGGAGGGATGGTATCTTTTATTTCAAGGCATTAATGCAATCTGGAAAATACGGATACACTAATGTGTCCACAGAGCAGGCTTAGTATTCCGCTAAATACTCCTTCATTGCTTTAGTTTCCCAGTTTACTAAGAAATTAAGCTTATGCTATTAAACTGATTAGCCACCTTTCCAATAACTTTGGAACTCATAAATCAGTGCTAAGTCTAAAAATGAAAAGAGTTTTTAAAGAGAATTAAGTTGCCACGAGTTTTATGAAAGCTGGAAAGACATTTCCAAAATACCAGTGTCATTGAAAAAGACAAGCAGAACTTGGAAATCACATACTGTTTCACAGTTGGCCACTTTGTGGATGCCATTGGGGTAGATGCCACTGGGATAGATAGCAAACATAGGCCTTAGCTACGCTACAGCTACCTTTGCCCATGAGGATGAAGGAGCTCATGGCATTGTTCTATAAACATTCCTCACCATACAGGGCACAAATGTATAGAAAATGCAAGTTCTTGAGTTCTGCTGTTTACAGAACTCCTCAAGAGACAAAAAATACCCCAAACCAAAACCCTGTTAACCTGACAATAGCATATGCAAAAACCAGTCTAAACAAATGAAGAAAAATCAGAATGCCAACTTTAAAGTGCTTAAATTATCTTCTATGGCTATGGGAAACTTCAAATACTGTCTAAGCAGCATTCATGTGTACAGAATACAACAGCAATATTTCATCTTACAGGTCTTTTCCATTTGTTATCTACATGCTGTTCACACAAGCATAAGCAATATAGAAGCCAACTGTTTGCTCTACAGTCAGATTGTAAGCAGAGGGTCTTCCTGCATTTCTAATGACAATAATAAAATATGAAATGCAACTTAATTGTTGAGTTACACACAATTTTAGGGGCCCTGCCTTAAGTGGATTTTTAAACAAAAAACCCATGAGTTGCAAACTAAATTTATGACTCTCAACCTCTTGGAACAGGTATCAAATTATGTTATGTTTACTAGCCTGAAGAAAGCTTAATAAAACATTCTGGCAATTGAAAGATAAACACCAGAGACGTATTTCACTGTGTAACTAACTTTTTTTTTAATTTCCCCAGTGGTTCACAGGTTGTTGTAATAATTTTGTGTGCCAAGTTACCTACTATATTAGCTATGATGGTGTCTAGCTCTTTAAATAGATGGTATTGCTATGGGGAGCAAGGAAGAACTACTGGACTGTTTCTATGACGAGAAGAGCAGTGGGAGAAGTGAAATGTGAGCAGCAGGTTTGGAAGCCTGAGGTATTTTTCACTTCTGTTTTGTATTTTTTCCATATACACAGGAAACTCCCTTGGGGGGAGAAAGACCAACTTCCCTAGAGCTAAATTCAAGAACACGTGTAAAACATAAAAGCCATAAAGCCTTCAATGTTTCACTACCTCAAAAAAAAAAAAAATTTAAAGAATCAGACAAAAACTTCAACACTGAGATAGTGAAATCGACTTCTCCCACCTCCACTTCTTCAGACAACAGGTCTCTGCAGTAGTAGAAAATTCAAGAGAATCAAGAGACAAAGTAAGATTAGGTTGCATCCACACACACGTCATATACTTGCATATTTAGAGAGTTCATTCTCTTCCCCAGTTCCAGACTACTGTTCATTCATTCCCCTTTCTTGGTGCAAAGCAAGGATAAGGAAGAAGGACATAGTTAAGAGCGTCTACCCAGAGGTGCAGGGCCTTCTGCTCCCACTAGTAGTGGGTTTATTCTTATTCAAACTAAGGCTCCAGCAATCCATCTGCACATCTCCAACAGCAGGATTAACAGACAGCTGAGGAGAGTATGAACCAGACAAGCCTAAATGGTACTTCCCCTGAACATTCTCCTGTCTATGACTATTTTCAGTTCAGGGGATTTCTGAGCCCAATGTTGATGACAGGAATGAACACAGCTTTTATTAATAACTGGACCTCACATAGACCAAGCATACTGTAAATAGTAAAGGACACATTCCACTTACTTTGAAGACCAATAAGGCAGAGAAGAGACCAAGGGAGAGATCTATAGAGCAGGGCTACACTAGATGGGCAAGGGAATCCCAGGGCAACTCAGTAACAGTATGATCAGCCTCAAAGGGTCACCCCACCCCAGAATGAAAACTCAGTTTTAACACAGCACCAAAGCCAGTTTCATATTGGAGTGACACTTGAAAGCCCTGCAAATCACATCACTCAGAAGCTACAGATGCTCACTGCTGACCTGAGTGCTAAAACAGAATGCCACAGCTGTCTGAAGGTATGCACAGAAAGGCAGCTGTCAAGTGTGGTATGCTTATTAATAGAATTCACAACAAACTACTAAAATGAATTAAATTATTAATTTGTTAATTAATAAACAAATTACATATTACTAATTATATAAAATTAACTACAAACAGTAAAGGAAAGCATGAGGAAACTCTACTAGTCATTAGTCACACAGCTGATTATCAGAAAGCTAACTTAAATAAACAACAATACATAGTTTCTGTATTTGAGGGTCCCAAGCAGTTTTGCTTTGGCCCCACACAATACAGCCCTGCTACCACATGTTTCTAACTTTTGGGGACAAAGACAGACTTTCTTATTTTTTAAAAAAGCAAGCTGCACATCCAGCTGAGCGGGACTTTTTTGTTGGGGTGCTTTGGGTATTTTTTGGGGGTGGGGGGAAATAAGTTGGGCTGGGGAGATTGGTGGTGTTGAAGTTTTTGTTTGATTTTGTCTGATTTAAGATTTTTTTTTTTTCCCAATGAAAGGATTTTTCCAGTTTTCCTCAGAGACTGGCAAATACAAAGCACAACGTCCTTTAGGAAGCGCATCTGCAGTAACCATTCACACCATGCAGACAGACACCCAACAGCTAGTCAACTATGCTGTTTTTAATAGTTACAAGTTCTGGTCCACCATGCCAGCACACCTTGGGACAAGCCTAAAGCGTACTCACCACCAAGGCAACACTCTTCACAATACACAAGGAGCACAGAAGGGTTCCAAGAACTCTATAGTTATCCTAACTGGTTTCGTAATGAAAACCAGCATGATCCACCCTTTCAGGTATACATTATAGCCCCTTTAAAGGGGCTCCCTGAGCCTGCATATCACCCAACAGATAAAAGTCTGCAAGCAGTATGAGTTATAGATGAATACAGGCTACTAACTGAAACAATAACGGGCCAAGACCTTGGGCACTTTGAATTCAGAGTCCTCAAGGTGTTTCTAACAGCAAGAACTAGCTGCAAGCACTGCAGAAAACACAAAGTCACGAAACAAGAGGATTGAGACAGAAAGGCAAAAGCAAGTGGGCAACACAATAAATGGCCCTAGACAGAAGAAATCTGTAACGGAATCCACTACATTATTTGGCAAAGGAGAAGCTGATAAATGACTCAACTTTTAGGAGAACAACATGAAGTTACTTCTGGCTTCCAAGACAGAAATTAAGAAAGCAGATGAAAAAGGAAGAGGCCACAGACTTCTAGAAGGAGCAGTGAAGATCCTGGACAAAGCTGACGTGTTTGCTTCCTGTTTCTCCAACTATGGTCCAGTGTTGCAAGACCAAACGTTTGAAGGTTCCTTTCACCCAAGGAGAAAGGTTGCACGTATCTAGCTTTCCACTGGCTGGAACTATTAATCAATTCTGATATCCAAAGGACATGCCCATGTGACTTTTAAAATTTTTTTGCATAATTAAGGGCAAGGAGTTTCTTAGCAAAACATCTACACCAGCTGGTTAATCACTGAGAGGAAACTGAGTGTCACTTTTGAAAGAAAGTGCACCAATGGTACATATCAACTTCAGGAATATCTTGATGTTAACCTTTCAAATATGGGGGGGTTTTGTGATGCAACAACAGTAGACCAGTTCATGACAAGTGTATCAAAAAAATCTACAAACTACTAAAGTTTCCTCATCTGATGAGAGCAACAAATATAGGAGAAAAAATTATTTGAATCATACCGGTAATTTTTAACCTATATTAAAACAGCCCAGTATGAATACTATTTCTCTATGGTTCTGAGAAGGTATTTAGAAAAGCAAACCTATTGTTTGTATTCAGCTATGAGCTTGGCAAAAAGTTTCAATTTTAGACAGAAAATTACACATGCTCTTTTAACCCATCTTACATTAGGAGAAACTTTCTGTATAGTAAATACTAATTCAAGCTGTATAACAAGCTCTATAACAACCATCCTGAAGTTTATCTGTATACAAACACACACACACACCAGCCTTCTGGGGCAACGTTTATTAAGAGAATTAAGCTTCCAAAACCTGGACTCAGCTTTCTTTTGTTTACTTTCATCACTTCAAAACCAATTCTTTCTCCCAGTTCTGCTGCTTTAGAAATGCTCCACCTTAGCAAGAACAAAGTGTCCTGTTTCTTCACAGCTTTCAATACATTCCCCACAAAGCCACTAGCAACAGATTGCAGTCACTGAATTCATTCAAAGTTCTATTTAATCCATCCCTCCTGGAGTAGCAAAAGGATAGCAAAATGATAATAGCTTCCCACACACTTCTAAAATGATGAAGAGGACTGAAATATGTCAAGAGAGAAGAGTAGCGAAATGTGATAACAAAACTCCTCCAAGATGAAGCCATCCTCCACTGTCTTCTGTCCACCCCTCCCAAAACACATTTCTCGCTTTCACAATGTAACACTCAGGATCTTTCTTTGGCTTTCCCCAAATAACTTAATTTTCCTCCTCTGTCTAGATCAAGGATTTTGTCCTTTGTTGAATAACATATCAGAGGTTCTTGAATTCTTTAGATTCTATTTTCTTTCCAATCCTAACCACTTCTACAAGTTAAAGGCAACAAATAATTCAGCTGGGAGACAGCACTGTTAACAGTGCTTGTTAGGGACACCCTGTCTCACAAGCCACTGATACGGCCAGCTCCAAATTCCAAAAAGCAACGAACAAGCAGTTGTTGGATTATCACATTGGTTGAATAGTAACAGTGACTTCCCCATTCTGTAGTTAATGGTGGTGATGTTCCAAGCACACTATAACTCTTACAGGATTAGGAACAACAAAAATTGTGATGGGGAGAGGGAGGAACATGACAGATCCAGAGTAAGATGAAATGCTGTAGGGAAGTACTTGTCTGGACAAAAGTAACTGAACAGAGACTGCCCAGGAACAAAGAGAATTGGGCTTATATGGAAACTTCACAGAACAGGGGGAGAGAAAGTACCCTGGTATACTGCTCCATTAAAAAAAAAAAAAAAGGAAAACCAGCAAGAGATGCAGAAGCAAAACTAATTGAGGACTGGTGACAAAATTCACGAGAAAAGACGACTGAAAGCAACAGAATAAAATCTAAAAAAAAAAAAAAAAAAAAAAAAAAAATCAACATTATTTCAATATACTGTATATATAACAAGAGGAAACAGAATTGACCAGATCTAAATTGGAATCAGAGGAATGGAATGTCAAGCAGTGGCTATACACATTTTTCAACTAACGTCAAAACAAAAAATGAGAAAATACTAGTTAGGAAAGCAATTTGGACACTGATAGAATAGTATCTTCCATCTTAAAAAGTAGTATCATTAGTGAATGAAACTGTCTAAAAGCAGTACACTAAGTAGGAGAATACTGAATACAAGAGAGTAAGTATCAAAACTGCCACCAGTAAAATCAATTTAAGAAAGCACCTTAAACAAAAATATCCACAATTTGAACCCTGTGCACCAGAAGCACAGAGGAAAACTGCCAGTAAGTGAAGAGGCCTCTTATCTCTACAAATCTAATAACTTTAATAACTTCAGGCAAACGCAAGCCTCTTGGTTTTGGGGGTTTTTTTTGGTGGTGGTGGTGAAATTTGTTGGGGTTTTGTTGGTTTTCATGGCTTTTTGTTTTTTGTTTTTTTAAAGTACTGTCCTAACAAAAGCTGATAAACTTTCCAATATGAACTGATGCAATGCAACTTCCACGACTATGCACACTGACAAGTCTAACCAGTCCACTGCTAATTCTGAAGTGCCATACAGAAATGAAGTGAAACAGCTAAGAGTCAGTTCAGTTTTTCTGACTGCTTTCTCCAGAAAAAATATCTGGATGAAACACTGGAAAACCACTGGATTTGTCCAGAGAGGGTTTTTTTTAAAAAAACAAAAAAAATTTAAAATATTATTTCCATATGGAAATTCAGCCTACATTCAGGGAACACTGACACAAAGATTGGCTTCAAACTCTGCCATGACAGGTACCTAGCCTATCTTCTGAAGACACCTTTTCTTTACTGCAGTCTTAAAAGCTACATGTAGATGCTTCAAGAAGTTGAAAGGAAGAACAATTATCCTTATAGCAAAAGGGATTCAACAAAAGGAGTTGTCCTATACTATGTAGTAGCCCTTAACACTTGCAAATGACTAAGAGCCTGATCGCTTCTCCTTGGTACTATCTGAAGTAAGAGTTATCACTTCAGTGAGCTAATTGAGTAAAACTTATCAATAAGACCCTTTTTAAACAGTTTCATAACAACTCCTTTGTTTTGCCTGCTAACTGTTGTGAAATACAAGTATTCTGCCCATCGCAAATAAAAACGCAGAAAGTTCTGACGTTTGTTTTAGTGAAGTTCTCGCGTTTGTTTTAATACGGTTCTTAGTATTTTCAGACTGCTATCTACACGTAAGCACTGCAAACACAAATCTTATTTACTGTATTATCAGAACTGCACAGGAACCTGGCCAATGTCTGTATTATTAACTAAAACAGATACTAGAATAAGGCTTATGCCCCACCTTTCCTGGTTTTGATGACCTTTATGGCAAAAAATTACTTCAAATCTATTTGCTATCTCTGCCTGATATATTCTTCTACCACTCCTTCAGCAGACAAATCAAGAGGCACATTCACCTCCATAATCAGCAACAAAATAATTACTATCAGAAGTGACTCCTGTAAATTTAGTACTTACATGAAGATCTCTCAAACTTTTACATCACCATTAAGATTCAAAGTTAGTTTCATCTGTGCTGACTGAGTGTCCCAATGCATCAAGTGTGCTACATTCTTCCAAAGGGGAAGAATGATCCTGATTATTTTGATTAACTGCTCTGCATAGCTTATTAATGACAAATTTGTAATGCACATGTAAACAAAACAAACCAAAAAGCAACACAAACCATGCAATACTAAAAAAAAAAGGAAAAAAAAAAAGAAATTGGAATGCAAAAAGAAAAAGAAAAAACCACAATACAAAACCCCAGGACTCTGTGCTGGCAAAGAAATGCTGAACAGCAGAAGAAAAAACTTTGGCCAGCAAAATACTTGGACAGAAGAGACACGGCCAAAATAGTTTTGCTATATCCCCCTCCACTTCTGGAAGATATTACACTATTAAGAATTCTACTAGTCATCACTGTGGATCTACTACAAAACTAAGAGAGCGTGAAAAGAAACACACATGCAGAATAACACCAGTCTTTCAATAAAGCTTTTTTTCTTTTCTGAATTCTTGCACTCCCTACTGCAGCCAGAGCAGGCTGATCTGAGAAGTGGTAATATATTTTAAACTTTAAGAATAAACGATTAAAGTTCATTTAAGAATAAATGATTAAGTAAGTAAATGATACAGGATGATTTCTTCAGTAGTATAGAGACATGGCTACAGTACTTTGCAGTGCCACTTTCTCTTCATGCCACATTCATCCATCGACCAGCCATGCTCTATCCACTGCGTTTATGACTCAATTATGTAAAAGCAGCATCTCTCTAACATCTGTTCCAACATTCCTCAATATCCCCAAAACACACTAATTACAAATACAGTCACTGTTAGACTTCCTCGCAGTACCTTTCTGCTACACTTATTAAAAACCTAATAAAGTCTGTTATCTTCTGAGCATCTTTCTCAGTTGCAGTAGGGAGAGAAGACATGATGCCACCTGCCAGAGCCCAGAAAACGGCCCACAACCACACAGAGCAACGAGAAACGAATCAGGAGCCAATAGTTCTACTTCCACCTCTCCATGGACTCTGTGTTTGACCTTGGCAAGTCACTGGGGTTTTGTGCTTGTTTTTTCATGTTCAGGACATGAAGGGCTTTTACGCAGATGGCTGGAACAACAACAACAACAAAATAACTGAGTAAGTTTAATTATTATTTGTTCTATTATGCCAGGCCTTAGAACTCTTCTGCGAGGGCATAAATTCAGAGCAAATGCAAGCACCTCTAATTCTCTAGAACCTTTTGAAGTTCCCTTGACGTAAGAGCACTGGTGAAAGCACTAACCAATCATCAGAGACCCCCACACACTGTATCAAGAACTGATAAAAGCTTAATTTCACAAAATTCTTCTGCTGAGCAAACAAGCTTAGTCTTATTTTCTAGACTGGAAGTTCCTAATCCGCAACTTGCAAAAGAAACACTGCCTGCAAAATCCTCTGCCACTGCTTCCAGACAAAAATCAGGAAAAGTACAATAATGTCTAGAAATTTTTTTTTGTTCTGTGCCATTACTATGGTCCAGCAAAATTTAGGCACCAATATTTTACATAATTAAATTCCTTCTCCCAGGCTTAGAAAACTCTGAATTTCATGGCTGCCTCATCAAGTTTCATTCTGATACCAAGTTTCCTGGTAATCTCCCAAAGTACCACACACTGGAAATATGCACCACAAGCATAATGTTGAAAAAACCAAAATGCAGATGAAATGTTCTACAGATGAAGACATTAACATAAAAAAAACCCCCACAATGATAGAAAGACTTTTTCTGGCACATAGAGAAAAACATCTACATTTGTCCATACTCATAAAGGGAAAATTATAAATGGTCATTCTGCTACTCAAATAATGGTAAATAATTAGATTAACAATCAAAAGACTTACTAGGACCCACTGCAATATATACCATTGAATCTCACCTACCAAAAATGGAAAAATTGAATGAAGTAACAGGTGTAATGTCACAGAAAGCATTCATTGACCACTCGCCAATCCAGGGTGTTGCCCATTCCAAGTGTTCTACATTTTGAATACACTGAATTATATGGCACTTCATGTGAGTTAGACATGCAATTACAATGAAAGGGAGATAATTCTTGCTCCTGAATAAGAAATAAATAAGGAAGCGTTATACCTTAACACAACCACCTTGATGTCTTCATGTTTTCCAAGTGAGGCAATGAAAACAACTTTAGTTATTTAAAGAAGTATATACTTAAATTTAATAAGAATATTTTCAAGACTTATCTACCTAAAAGGACATGCTCAATAAAAGAGCCTCACAAACTTACTGAAGAAAAATGCTGCTGACTGAAATGTTCAGATTATTTTAGAATGAATAAATCATGCCCCAGCAGCATGTCATTAATCGAATAGTCTGATTAATCAAAATAGTAAAACATTCTAACGATTATAACTTACGGTTAAAATTTTATAGATCAGTAAAGCTTTTCAAAAATTACAAAAAATATTGAATGGAATATAAAAAGTGATTTTAGCTTTTTAAAGTTATAGCCTCTGTCTTATTGCATGGATGTAAAACTATGACTTTAATCAAGCAATGTCTCATACTGTACACACTGTAACCCCCACCTCCTTTTCTTTCTTAGTAAAAATGTTTAACCACTGCAAACATGTAATTTAGGCATTTACAAGCAAAAAAGCACAAAGATATGTGGCCGTCTGTAACTATCTGAACTCAACTCCGGTTGGAGAGCACAATGTATTTTTCAGAAAAATAAATTCTTTTAAATAGATTCTGAAAAGTGACCTATGATGTCACACAGAAACAGGCAATGAAAGAGTTTCTTTAGGTTGTAAAGGGTACTTAACTTTTTTTTAAAGGTATCAACCACAAAGTACACGCGCGCGAATGATGAGTAGCGAGCACCACAACATAAGCAGAACCCCAGGAAACGAGATAAACGTCAAACTCTAATTTTAGTGCTTACTTTTCCAAGACTTAGTAAGAATATAATAATATGGAAATTGCTACTTTCTATTAATAATTTTCTCTTCAAAGAAATTTATCAGCTGTTTCCTTTTCTAAGTTTTTACATTGGAAAGAGATAACCATAATTCTGTGTTGTTTCCTCGCCTCATATAATCCTAATTATTAACTACTGCAATTATATTCAAGACAAATATGAGAAATGGAGAGTATTAGAACATTATAAGCATCTCCACATAAAGTTCAGTAAAACAATTTTACACCTATTACTATAAACTTGCCTTGAAATACTGTAGACTCAAAAGGCATATCCAGAACGCAGATTTTAATCTGAAAATATAGCTATTGACATTTAGCTGTTTCCCTGCTTCACACAGGAAAAAGCATGTAACTGTTTAAAAGCAGACAGACACTACAGCTATTCAATTTTTTAAAATACTGCAACATAAAGAAAAAAAATTCCACTTAAAACGACACCTTCCCTGTGAGATGGCTTTTGGGAGGCAGTGATTCAGCAGAGTGACATATAGGTCAGTTAATGATGTGACGGCAGTTAACATAAATGGATTTAGGGTGGCACGTATTATGAACACAGAAAAGATGTCCTGAAACTTTAAAATTCTACAGATATGATTTGCTCTCCAAATGTGAAACCAGCATTTTGCATAAACTACATTTTTCATTCCCAATAAAGATTAAAATATACTAAATTACAATTTATTTCTTCCATTTAAAAAAAAACCCCAAACAAACACAGTGTAGGATAGGTATGTACTGCACTTAACTGCACTCTTCACCAACAATTAGTTACTAACTATAAAACCTTTTTCCAAAATCTCTGCCCATGAAGGCACCACAGGTCTTACAGAAAGACTTTGCAAATAGCTGTAGGCTACTTACACATTATTTCTAAATATAGAAACTGCATAAGTTGAAAATAATTTAAAATAACCCTAGAATGAATTATTACTGCAAAGTAGAAATTAGCTGGTCAGAGGAGAGGAACTCTTTCATTCACAAACCCACAGTCACTTATGCAATCCATAGCACAGAGCAGAGTATTTAAGTGAGAGTTATCTCTGCAAAGTGATATTGGCAAAGGGTATTGCCTTTTAACTAGCAGTAAAACACGCACATGTATTGTGCCTAATAAAACAGTCTACAGATTACTCCTGGAGAAATCAAGCTATAAAAAGATTACTTTCAAAGTTTCTTTGTGCTATATATCAACCAGAGTAAGTCAGAAATGATTATGGGATATTTACTATAACGAATAACAACGAAGGCAAATAAAATCCAAATCAAGAGCTTAACTTCATAAAACTGCTCCTATTGAGACTATGAAAGGTTAAAAGAGTATTTGCAAGCATCTCAGAAGACTCCTTCAATAGAGTGCTCACAAGGATTTCCCAATAGCCAGATTTAAGACAGACATGCTCTTTGATAATGATTTAAATGTTAGTCACACGAAAACCATCTACTCATTTGATTGTAAATGAGTTTTTCCCAACCTCTCTCATCATGTGTATATACACAGTACAATAGCCATAGTTATGCTATTACTCAAATCTTAATAAGCACTATGTTTAAACCTCCAGTGACAGTAAAAACTGTAGCCTGAAGATCCCATCCTTGAATTCTACTCCTATTGTCTACATCCTGTTTCCAGTCCTTGAGCTCCACTGAAACCATTCATTGTTTCCAGTCTAACCCTATAAAGCAGCTCAGAATCAATATGTAATTCCTATCTTCCTAGACTTGTCAATGACTCAAAACTACTAGCAATGCTTCTTTTCTGGAATGACTCTCCCTGGCTTCCTTGGCATTGTTGCACTCTTGATTCTTCCCCTATCATTCTACTTGTTCTTTCAGTGTACCCTCCTGGAGGAGCCTCCTCATTCACCAGTACTGTTTTATGAATCAAGGTTTCTGCCTGGCATCCCTTTCCATTCTCCTTCTCTTTATCCAGGGTAACAATTCAAATTCAGCTATTAACTCCCTTGCCATTCATCAAAAACATACTTTCTACTTTGCATCTCCTACGTTTCTCCAAGCAGCGCCTCAGCTTGCATCTTTCTCCATTAAGGATGCCTCACCAGCAGCTCAGTCTCAGCACAGAGAAAACAAAGGTCTTACTCCTATCATTGCTTCAGTCTCCTCTCCACCACTGCATGTTACTAACTTTCAGGACTTCTAACAAAGCATCAGCCCTCAAACCATGGTTCTCTACAGGTCCTAGAAATAACCTGGGTTTGAGATCTTGGCAGTGCACACCACATCACTAAGGTATGCCTTCAGTAGTTTAAATTTTATCCTGTGAGCGCAGCAGTTCACATCTGAACTAGTGAAGCATCCTCCTCCATCTTTCAAAACCCAGAGTTGACCCTGTTCGTTGACCCTGTTCTATTTATTCTGAACATTCCTCTCTAGATAGCTTTTTTAGCCTAAGATCAGATCACACAAGAGTCTTCCCACTTACACACCCACCGACACACACCTCCCCACCCCCCATCCCTCCATGTCCCTTGAGCAGCATCTGCTTCACTCTTTACTTCAATACCCTTATTGGTCCATGTCCTCATCCTAAAATTACTAATTGGGATGCAGATGAGGTTAAACTTTTGATCAACTGTTACATTTTCATCTCTGAACTTCTGTCGCCATTGTGGTTTGGAGAGCTGCACAAAGCAGTACCTTCTTCTTTCAAATACCTCCTACAAGTTTTTCCATAGTTATCATCAAAAACAAACAAACAAACAAACCTGATGTCTGGCACTTCAAGTACGCTATGCTAAAATTCACTGTGCTAAAGCCAAACATTCTCCTGTGTCATCATGAATCTCATGTGTCTTCCCCCACCCTTAAATTATTAAGTATTTTGGGTCAGGAAACCCCTCTTAACCACAGAACTTTGGGGTGACTAACTCAGACACATAAATAGTCTGATACTTAGAAAAGTATTACTAAAACAATTTTCTACTTTACAGCACTTATGGAAAACATCATACCAGTGATAAGCCCACTCAGTTATTTTTGTCTTTTTCAAGGCTTCTCAACCACTTTGAAAAATAACCCAAATACTGCTGCTACAGAGGCTTTCACTGCTAATCAAATACCCAAACCAGTGCCTAGCAATTATCATTTTTGTCTGACCTTCCTAACTTTTGTTCACTTGTTTGCTGGTACAGGAATCTTTGCAAGGCTACTCTGCAACTGCTTCTTGCATTAATTTCTAGTATTTTAAAGACCAGGCTGTCCCAGGCTGAAGACAACACACCACCCCGTGCTTTATGTTATTTTAAAATGACATAAAACGAAGTTATTAGGATTAGAAATTCCCTCAGTCATATGGTTGTATTAAGCCTAGCACAGCAGCTTTTAAACTAACTGAAGCCCGTAGGTATTTCTGTAGTATCAGTATTTAAAACAAGGTGATTCACACTCAAATTTTACTTTTCTAATTAAATAACATTTTCATTAATGTTGTAATCTTAAAATTATGACTTTCACTATACCATTTATAAGCAAAATTAAAAAAATACTCAACAAAAGCACAAAATGCTATGTTATTCCCCCAGCCATAAATTACCCACTTCGTTTTGAACAGATAACAGCTTGTTTTCAGTTACTTGTTTCACTTGTTTCTGTGCACTTGGTCATCGCACCCAGTCCTCCCGCTGTGCAACCACACGAACAAATCTGGTCAAAACATTCCTTGAGATGCAAGTAGCAAAAGCACACCCCGCACGGCAAACTAGAACCTGGTGATGTACTGACTGCCCCCCAGAATTCCTGCCGTAAATTCCTACTCTTCCATTCCCACACAGCGTGAACTTGCACACCACAGTTTAAGCTTAGGCATACAGTTTTCACAGGCAAACACCTCTGACTTCACATTCAGCTTCCACTGACTACAGAAAACACAGCGCGGTCTTCGGGGACTATATTCTTCAGTGACAGCTTTTTAATTTCAAGTACTTTTTTTCCTGTGCAAGTCAACTTTGACAGAACAGTCCAGAAAGAAAACTAATTAGTAAAAAAAAAATAAATCAGCTGCTGAAGTATAATCAA
This sequence comes from Gallinula chloropus, assembly GCF_964237585.1. Taxonomy (NCBI): domain Eukaryota; kingdom Metazoa; phylum Chordata; class Aves; order Gruiformes; family Rallidae; genus Gallinula; species Gallinula chloropus. The sequence goes on along the minus strand of NC_140092.1, from coordinate 9,422,135 downwards.
TTTTTAATCCTCATACACACATACAACTCCGCATCAGAGCCGTTCTCCAAAAAGGGGTCATATAATATAGTCTCCTTAATGTCGTCTAACATTAATCAAAGTTAACAGACTTCATTTTCCCAATGCTAAAACTACTTAAAAATAAGAAAGCAAGACTACTTTTTCAGAGAATTATTCAGAGGTTTTTTACTGCTGTTAAAACACTGCTTTTCCTGATGTCCAAATTTTGTGATTAATTTAAATAAAAGTCTATAGTTATTGCCAACATTTTAACAGATGTCAAGAAGGATAAAAGTAGTGTTGCAAACAAGAGAACACTTCTGACAAACCTGTAATAATCAATAAACAAAAGGAAATGAAGCCCAAACATTCAGAGGAGTAAACTAGCAGAAACATGGAAAAAATGAATTGCTAACTAGAGTGCAGACTAATACTTATAGTAAACTTTAAAAGCATTTGTTGCCTTCTTTCAACTCTAACCTCTAAAACAGTACACTCCAGGAACCATAACAAACAAGACCGGCTTCACTAAAGAACATTTAATTGGTAAAATGTGCATGAGCCACAAGATGTCTTTATCAGGCAAGAAATCAAGCAAAAGCTTCGATTTAGTTTTTGACAAACATGAGCGAGGAATTGGAAACACTACTGCAGCCAAACAAAACAACAAAATACCATAATGCTACCTTCTCCATGAGAACAAAAGCATCAACCACCAACTCCACCCCACCCCCAAGCAGGCTGTTGCTCTCTAACCACAGAGCCAGTGCTGTAGACAATGTAATCCCACAGGGAAGACAGAAGGTCACAGACACACTGTGAAATCATAAAATAAGGTCCACGTTTTAGAAAGACACAGTAGTACTTTCACCAGCCACGATTTCATTTGGAACAAACAGGTGGAATACAAAAACTGCCTGTTCTTTTCCTGACTGTCCCCTCCCTCAACACCTAAAAGGGAGGTCACAAGTGCTCAGTGTGGTCCAAAATTAAGGACACAGCACTTACAATAAGCTGGAAAATTCAAGATATGGGGAGGATGGCAATGCGCTGCGTTAATGCTGCCGGTGAGATTGCGTAGTGTAAACCAGCAATGGATCTGTTATTATTCACCAGCTGTAGGTGGCTAAGAGGGTGTCACTTATTACAGTGACACACGCTGTAGCTGGCTAGCCATGATTAAGTATTGCCCAGTGCGGTTGAAAGAGACGGCAACTATCATTCATTATGATCCAGCGTGGCTTATTGGGGTGGGGAGGCTGGTAACCTTCGCTGCCATGCAATACTAGCAGGAAGGCTGCTGTGAAAACTCGACAAAGCCCTAGAACAGTGCACAGGGAGGAGAGAAAGGGAACCGCAGACCCCCCAGCCCGAGAGAACGTGTGTCCTGCCAGCAGGCGCGGAAAGCCTGACCGCGCTCGCCGCGACCGAGAGCGCTCCATCGTAAGGCGCGACAGTGACAGAGCCGCTCCGCGGGCCGGGGCCTCCAGCCGGCCCCGCCGTGCGAGGGGGGCTAGGGCAGAACAGGCACGCCGCACTCAACTTCTAACCGCAGGAGCAAAAGCCTTTGTCCGAGCGCTCCCGGTCTGTGGCCGAGGGAGCCCGGGGGTCCCTCTCCCGCGGCAGGATAAGCTGGGGCGACAGAGCAGGGGGAACGGCCTGTGCCAACCCCGGGTACCCTCCCCACCGGGCTCCGCCGCTCTCTAGGCAGCCCGCAGAGAGGGATTCCCTCCGGAGCAGCGGGGATGAGCGCTGACCCTGCACGGAGTCCCAGCCGGTGTGCCCGTGCCGGAGAGAAGGGGAGCGAAGGAAGCGCCCGGCGCTGCCGGGACCTCCGCGCCGGGGCCCGCCGGACAGCCCGGCCGCTCGCGGCCCGTCACCCGGGGCGCGGGGGGCCTCCTCTCGTGTGCCCACCCGGGGGGGATCCCAGCCCCCCGGGGTTTGCGTCCCGGGGCCTGCCGCCGGGCCGCCCGGAGGGCAGCTCTCCCTTCCCCAGAGCGGCGGCAGAGACGCCGACGGGCGGGAGCCGAGCAGCCAGCGCACCGGCACCCCCAGAAACAGACGGCTCCCGGCGCGGCGCCGCGAACCCCCCGCACTTACCCTGTCACAACAGGCGCCATCTTCCACAAACTCTCGCCAAAACTCCTACTCTCGCGAGAGCGCCCCCCTCCCCGAGCCCGGAGCGCGCGTGCGCGAGCCCGTGAGACACGCGCGGGGCGGACGGGGGGGGGCGGCACGCACCGCCCACTCAGCGCCTGGGCTCTCCCCTCAGACACAACAGCCGAGGCGTGGGAACCGCGCGGCTCTCGCGAGAGCCGGGGCGCCGCCGGCTGGCGGGTAGAGCGGGGCGCGAGGCGGCTCTCGCGAGAGGGGAGCGAGCGAGGGGAACGACCGAGGGATTCCCTCTGCCCGCTCGCGCGTCTCGCTCCTGCGCCTTCCCTCGCCGGCGGGGAGGGAATGGACCATCGCGGGCGGCGGCGGCGGGGGGAGGCGTGCGGGTGTGGAGAAACCGGGCGGGGCGAGGCGGGCGGGGAGAGGGGGCTGCCAGCGGGGGCTGCCCACTGGCCAGGACGGGGGCGATCGCGGGAACGGACGGCAGACGGGAGCGCCGGCGAGGGGAACTGGTGGCAGCCGCCTCTCATCGCCCCCCCCGCTTCGCGGGGAGGGCGTGTGGGACCGCCCGCCTCGTGCGGTCTCTGGGCCCGGCACATGGGCGGCCTGGTGGGCCTCACGCTGCGCGGGGGCCTGGCGTGGGGCCCGGCGTTGCGGCCCGTCAGCTGTGGCGTGGGACCTTCCCTCCGTGGCAGGGGTCTGGCGTCTGCAAGGAAGTGTTTGGGCCCCCAGCAAGGAGGGAGCAGTCTCGGGTGTTGGACCCAGAGCTTTGGTGGAGAGTTTGCCTCTGTTGGCCAGTGGCATTCCTGCCCGTGCTGCGCCGGCGGGACACTGCAGGAACGCACCGGGTGCTCTGGGCTTCCCTGGTGCGGGCAGGGGGCCTCTGCCGCTGGGTGTGACCCCTTTGCCAGCCAGCGCTGGCCAAGCACTTTCTCGTTCCTGTTTACTGAGCTCAGAAACCAAATGGCAAATGAAAAACAACCGCAGGAGGCTGCAAGCCGGACACGGCTATTGAAAGGATTGATTTGGTCTCCTATCTAGAAGTGTTCAGTCAATTGGTTTTTTGCAAAAAAGCGTCTTTAAATGAAGAGCCTGTTCTCATAGGTCAGTTGTCACCTGCAACCGCAGGCCTAAGGTATGCCTGTTCAGCAAACAGAAGTCCTTGAGTCTGTTACGACCAGCCAATAAAGCAAACCTTGTGGTGACCTGCAGAGCGTAGGCATCCTGGGAACACAGGGTAGCTGCAAAATGGAGTTGCTTGGACGTGCTCCAAAGTTTTGACGTAACAAAAAAGACAACCCGAATTTTGGAATCATTCAACAACATTAGGGTTTAAAGGTGAGGATGTGATAATCCATTAGGAGACTGTGTTTGAAAATAACACTTTTATGTCAAGGATTCCGTCATGTCCGTTTAACTTCCTCTATGCCTTCAGTATAAAATGTCAGCCTATCTTGAAGAACAAATGCATTGTTGATTAAAGATCCACTGAGATTCCAAAACCCACATCATATTTATTACTGCACCTCCATTCCTCTACTGTCCCCCAAGTTAGGGACAAAGCATTTCTCTAATCCTGCAAATGGGATTTTGGGTTTCTCCCCAATGTATGCTCTCTACTCCTAAAACTAATTCAATGAATAGTATCTCAGATGAGTAAAATCATGTTTTAAGAGATCGCTTGGCAACAAAGTTTGCCGTCATTCTACTCACTATACAAACAGCTATTGTTTGCTATCATTAAGGGACTTTCCCCATCATGATTTCCCCCTCCTCATTAGGTATGAAAGGAGTTTGATTGGCTCCCTCACAGGCAGAGTTCTCGGCAAAAGCACAATGCATACTGGAAATCCTCTGTATTGTTTGCAAAGACCAACTCATAATCCCTTTGGAGCTCTCTTCCTAAAAACATCTTCCCTTTTTTTTTTACCCTTTTTTAATTTTTTTTTTCCCTCCCAAGGCTAAAGTATGATCTCAGCTCGTGCTAGCTCCGTTCCATTAAGAATAGTGTCTGGATATTTGCCATGGACTGTCTCTAGATGGTCATTTTCTGGGGCCCCTCTTTTAGTGTGTTTTGAATCGAACTGGAAAATCTAAAAATACAGCACACAATAATCTGCAGTGTCTAGACTCTTTTAATATTTTACAAAGAAGGCATTTGGATTAATAAGAAGATTAATTGGATACTGGAACAGGTATATTATTTCGAAGAATTAATAATTACAGAAACCATTGTAGTCCTTTCCGTCACTGACAGAGGGACATTATAAAACAAATAACCATTGAATTCTTTTTTTCCCCCCCTTTTGATTATAAACAATCTGTAGTTCAAAAGGCCAGGAGTACTATTCAAATTAAAAACAATAGCCTGAAATGATGTGAGTAGCTGGTAGAAGGAAAGATAATAAAATGACAGAGGGTTTTTAAAAATATTGTTCATGCATTGAATTTTCTTCTTGCTGCTAAGAGTTTGTACTTCACATAGTAGAGCGTGAGCAATTCCTGGGGACTCTACTGGAAACTCAAAGCATCTCATACCCGGGGGGGGGGGGGAGCTTGGCCTCGCTTTCTGGTCTGTAATGAATGTAAACACTTCCAGAGCTGAGGTGGAAAACCAGATTTAAATACAACGTTTGCACGGCTTGAAACCCTGTGTTTGCTATGCAAATCGGCAGGTTGACTTTTAAGCCCCACTGAGGCTGGCGGAAGGGTTCTGAATCAGGCCAGTTTGAAGCACGGCTTGGAGGCACCTTTGAAGGATGTGATTTCAGCAAGTGTTGGGATTCACTCTTCTTCCAAGGAGGTGCTCTGCCGGGTGGCTCCAGCGGGGCGCTTGGAAGCATTAACCACCTTCAGAAACGGAAGGCTGTTAAAGAAGGAAATCCAGTTTACTCTCACTTGTAAACTGGGGGGTGGGACCACCTCCTACTTCTTCAGAGTGACCGGGACATGCAGTTGTGGGCAGGGACAGATCCGTGTGCCTGTGCTAAGTGGATGCCACCAGCTTCATTTAGGAATTCATAAGGTGTCCCCGTCCTCTCAGGATCTTACTTTGGGTGGAAAGAGAAGACAAGGAGCCCAACCAGAGTTTAGAGTTGTTAAGGACCAGGCCCTCTACGTAGACAGGGATGAGCCCAATAGTACTGAAGGAGCTGCTGGCTAGTGGAGCGTGAGCAGCCCAGCTCTGGAGCAGAAGGGCAGATGGGAGCAGGGAGTGTTGGGTTTAAGATGTGATAACTGGGCTGAAGATTTCAACAGCTTGTTCAACCAGTCCAGACCAAACTTTCTCCAGCTCAGCCTGGGCTCTGCACTTCCCCAAAGATCATTCCTTTGGCCACCACACTAGCTAACACACTGGCCTCGCATTTGGCAACTGCTGCCCGCCTCACTGGCTAGGAGAAAGATTGAGAAGACAACAGCCTCACACCCATTTCTGTAGGAGCAATCCCTGTCTGTTACACGCTTAGCACAAGCATGTAAGAGATGCACAAGGGGACAGGAGTCCCCTTATCAGCTGAATGTGTCTTACAAAAAATAACCCACAAGGTGCCTTGTAAGATCCTAACTATTTATAAAACCCAGTGACCCTAAAAAGCACGGTAGGTAGCAGAACCACAGAGTTATCTGAATCTTCATTATGAGCAGCAGCTTTATCTTGAGATGTTGCAGTTTGTATCTGGTGGTGTAAATCACACATTCTAGTAATAGGTGCTGTGATACAACCCTGCTGGAATTTTATAAGCACAGGATGTACAATGTGGTTTAACCGCGTATCTAGGAAAGAAAATAAACAGGCAGTTGCCCACAGAGCCTATCTTACATCTGAACTTGGGTGTATATGCCAACAGAAGTTATCACTTCAGCTGCTGGCTGGACAACTTGATGTCAGAAGTGCTTCTGCTGTTTGAAATTAAAGCTATTGTTCAACCCAGCTCAGAGGACCTGCAACGCTGTCTTGAGGATGACAGGGAGAAAGGACAGGCTAGTTAGCAATCTGCAGCAGGAGCCTTGTTAAATAGTTTTTGCTTGTGCCTCATAACCTCCTAAGAGAGGATGGCAGCACGAATTAAAATCTGAACCTGCATCTTCGTGCCAGTTAAGGCATAAGTGTTCCTTGGTGTGGTAGCTCCCAAGAGCTACAGTCAGGCTTGGGTCTGGCTCTGGCATTGCCTTGCAAACCAGCACAGTCCCTCCACTGAACGCTGTTCTAATGTAAAGGCAAGATGCAAGAAGCAAACAATAGGAAGGAAGAGGGGGAGGGAAGATGAGGTTAGCAGTAATAACATCATGTGGTTATGTAGGTTAACAGTGTGAACAGCTTGATGACTGGCTTTGGTAACCTCTTATTTTTAAATATTTTTCTAGAACACGTTGTGAAGACACTTTGCATTGTATTAAATTTTTGATCTTCACCCTACCACAGAAAAGTAACTATTTTCACCTGTTTTCCATTAGGTGAAATTCCAGGGTTTCTTCTGTTTGCATGTAAACTATCCTGCATCTCTCCTCATTTTTACCGGGCTCGTCAGGGAGCCCATCTCTGAACCTCTCTTATGCAGTGCTCCTCTCCACATGTGCACATGGTGGGTGCCTGTCACAGTCCTCTTCTGCAGCAGTGGCTGGTGCCATCAGCCTCCCCATCCTCAGGGTGCCACTGCAGGTGCCACCAGACTTCAGTGAACCTTGTAACTGGGTGGGTGTCAGTCTGTTTTCTCAAGTAACAAATCATAGGATGAGAGGAAACAGTCTCAAGTTGTGCCAGGGAACATTTAGGTTGGATACTAGGAAACATTTCTTCACTGTAAGGGTTTTCAAGCACTGGAACAGGCTGCCCAGGGAAGTGGTTGAGTCACCATCCCTGGAGGTATTTAGAAGATGTGTGTAGATAGGGTGCTTAGGGACATGGTTTAGTGGTGTGTTCGGCATTGCTAGGTTTATAGTTGGATTTGATGATCTAAATAAGCCTTTTCCAACCTAAACAATTCTGTGAATCAGCTGGAGTGTAAAATGTCCTGGAGGTTGGCAGAGCCTGCCCACGGGGGACCTTCATCCCCTGCACCCCGGCGGTCACCAGCACAGGCAGGGATGGAGCAAAGACTCACCTGGCCCCACCTTGGTGCTGCCCTGACCTTGTGCCATGATTAGTGTGACTACCCACCCAACCAGTTCTGAGATTAAACCACAGGATTACAAAGTCATTACTGACAAGGAATACAGCAGGATAAACTCTGTCAAAATCTCCTTCACACTTCCAAAACATGCTAGAGACCACACAGCTCCTTTCCAGGCTGTCTCTCCCCACAGGGCTGACACTGAGCAGAATACGCCAAAGGAAATGAGCTGCATGGCACTGAAATCAAGAGGACAGGAAAGACTGAACTAGTCAGTTAGACTGCGAATTATCACAAGTGAGTAATGAAGCAGAAGAAAGATTTAAAGATCATGATGTGGCTCCTCATGTTTTACTGATTTCATTCATCTATAAACACGAATTGATTTTGCAATGCTACAGTGCTGAGCCAATGTGAGAACAGGTATCTCTGTGCAGAAAAAACTATTTAACCAGAGCTGCTGTCGCAGTTGTGTTGTTTTCATGACCTGTATTAGTTTACCAGAGACATGCTCACACCCTAGCCTCTAATTTGGTGACTGAGTTAGAGCCAATTTTTTCAGCTAGTCTGCTCTCCCATTCATGAGGCTCTTTGAGAAAACATATGCTGACATGCTTCACCTTTACCTGCAAGTAAAATCAGTTTTTGGAAAAGCCTCCAAAGAATGAAAACTCATTTGGTTCAAACACAAGAGAATACACAAGAGAAACCCACACTCTTGATTATACACATTTTTCTGCTGGATATAGTGCTTAAGGGAATTTCAGACTTAAGTATAACAAGGTACAAAAAAAAAAGAGCTCAGCAGCCTACTCTAAAAGAAAACCACAAACTACACATAACCCCTTGATAAAACTACCACTGAAAACCTACTTGATATTATAAACCAGCCGGTTTTACTATGTACTTGGGAAGTCTAGGTCCCAGTCATAACCACACGCTCTGTCGAGGGGGAGGACATACAGAAATCCGTAGCCTCTAACTCTACATACAAATACGTGCACACAGGAGTTTTCCTGGTTATGGGTAGTGATAGGAGTTAGGAAGTTAATTGCTTCACAGAAGGTATAAAGGTGGGTACCACATAAACACTATTTGGAGATCTTGGTGATGGTTAAGCCTTGTGCTGCTCTGGTATGAAGAATTTAAGCTAATTTTATGTGTTTAATGGCTTACGGCGGCTGCCCGTGGCCTCAGGCTATGAAGATAATGCCTGATTTGGGGCTGTTTCTTTATTTAAAATATTGAGGAAGTTGCACATGCCTGAAACGGGAGATTTTTTTAAAGTAGTGCAAAGGCATGGTCAAAGAACACATAATCCTAAAAAATAATTATCTTGTAATTCTGCCATGTTGATAGCTATTTGAACTATTTCTTTTGTCAAGAGCAGTCACACAAATCTTAGTTTTTGTGGGCTTCGTCTAACTTTCATGCTGCTCCCATTTTGAACCTCCGCTGTTCTGTAGCCCATTTTCCATAATCCTCATCTTGAAAACAGAAAGACTATTTCTGGCAGTAATTAATGAAAATAAATTCCATACAAATTGCCTGAGAATATTTCACCGCTCGGATCCAGGGTGGCTGACACTTGTGAATAAAATAACCTTTTGAATTTTTTCCTTTTAGGGGATTACACGTGACCTTTTAATGCTAAAGTTCATTAGTGCTTGGATATCATATTGATGAGCTTTGTATAAATGAATGGATGAACAGATAAGTCATAACTAAGGTAATGAGCTTATAGTTGTTACAGAGGTAACTGACAACACCTCATGGATGCTAATTAATTGAAGGATTTCTGTATAATTTTATTTATTGTCAGTCTTGGTTCAGAATTCACTCTCTCGCCTTAACAAGTGGTGTTTCATTTGTAATGTTCCAGGCAGCTATATCTTTTCTCTAGAAATCCAGATATCCAGCCATTCACATTACTCATGGCTTCATTATCAGTTTGTTTTTCTGCTCATTACTGGCACTGACCTTGCCAAGAGCTAAGCACATGCATAATTTTACTCATGCGATTAGACTCATTAAAGCTAATGGGATTAGTCAAGAAAGTAAAGCTACTTCTGTTTAAGTGTTTGTCGTTTGAGGTACTGCAACTAGAAACAAGATCGTGAAAGTCTGGAAGGAATTCAGACTGAAGAGTAATTTTCAGTAAAAGTCATAGAAAGAGAAATTCAAACACTTTTTCTCTGGCCCAGCCCTGATGGGTGATGTAGTTTCACACTGGAGAAGAACAGGGATTTTCTAACATTGACGGGGGCTTGTCAAAACTGAAGCTAGCCTGATTTCTCATGGCTAGTATGAAATTTCTTAGGTGCAAGATAATGAGAAATACACATCTCAGCCGCCGTCCCAGCAGCAGAGGCTGGCTGTAACCTGACAGCAATGTTGCAATGCTGCAACCTGGGAGACAGCGTGCCCCCCCCCCCAGGAATATTTCATTAACACAGGGAGTTTAAGAGGGGAAAACCCAGAACAGGTTTCTCCTGGACAGAAAGAGGGAGATTTCTCTCAATTCAACAACATAAAAGCGCCCGCTGTCTCAGAGGAACAGCCCGACAGTTTGGATGTGGGCTTATAGGTTGAGGGTCTTTGGCATGAAATCCTCAAGAGGTGTTTATGCCAGTAGAGAGTGGGGGGAAAGTCTAAAGTTTGCGGAAAAAGAACTGCATTTCCTTGCCAGTATTCCTGCCCTGCCTTTGTTCCTCATTTTGAGTGCTGTGAGCCTGCCTTTCTTTGACCTGCCTGCTGAAAGCCTCGCAGAAGCCTTACAGCAGCCAGAAATAAAATGTTGAGAGCGCAGCTGGTTTTCAGCCCCTTTCTTCCATAGCTGTCTCAGCTAGGGCTGGGAGAGAGGGGCAGGGAGCAGTTACTCCATCCATCCCAAGGAAGTTCCCTTCTGGACAGGCAGGACAATCTGATAACACAGGCCAAACATACAGCGGATGACTGTTAACTCCAACATGCTATTATTTGTCATTTTTGACCTCTGATGAGATGGCCCATACACAATGAATTAGGAAAAACCCGTCCTCTCACTTACAAAAACAACTGCCAACTGTTCCACTATCATTTTGAAGCAATAAATCTCCCGTGGCCTTCGAAAGAATCGTTACTTGCAGACTTACACCCATTTTATACCTTCCTTTCAAAACAAACACCTATGTTGGCCCCTGATAAACACAAATTGCAATGAAAACTTACTGAAATGAAACTTATTAGAGCTACATTAGAGGCTGTTTGTAATGCTGAAGTTAAAATATTCAGCTAAGCCTGACTCAAGTACCCTGGCTTTTTCTTGGTAGAGGTTAAAAAACCAGCGTACCCACCACTACCAATTCTGATATCGGGGGGTGGGGTGGATACCTTTAACTATTAATCACTTTTTTCTAGGAAAGGAACTGATCTGTACCCCAGTGGACACAGTTTTATTAGCGTTGGAAAGAGCCATGTGTTGTTCATACAGTGTTTAATCTCGACGAAGTCTGAGCACCCAAGGTTTCCTGATTAATAGCAGAGGAGGAAGGCTGGAGTGACAGTTAGGGTTTCACCAGTTTGTACTGTATATACAGCTGTTGCTGCGCAGGGGAGGGAAACGCAAGGTCTGGCTGTCTGTTCCAAACAAAAAGAAATGGCACATGCTATTACTTCCAGATCATTGCAGTCCCTGCACCACCATCTGCTGGGGGTCAGAGCAGTTGTCCGGGTCGGCGTCAGTCATGCACAAACTCAATGCCTTCCACCGAGCTGCGCCCAGCAGTACATATTTACAAGAACAATAAAGCGAACCTGCTCCCCGGACACAGGCACCACAATGCTCCGTCACATCGGGAACAAAGGCACACAACGAAAGTTGATATGCATTACAAAGGAGGTTCTCGGGGATCACAGCTTTGTGATTTCAGGCTGTAACACAAATTGAAGGGAAGAAAAACTGTCACCAAT